>NW_006442484.1:34649240-34702118 GCF_000325575.1 Pteropus alecto
CCCGGGCCCTTCCCGGCCCCCGGCCGCGCCGCGCCTCGCTTCAGCCGGGCGATTCTTTCCCTCATTTGTTGCATTGTTTGCATTAATATGAATATCTTGTTCTGTTTGTTTTGTCTCCTGGGAGCCAATAAAGCTGTGAGTTTTTTCTTTACACCAAATGCAGCTCTACGGGCGATCAATCAATGGGTAGTCTTCGGATAATCTGTGAGAGTGAGAAATCTAATAAAGCTAGCGACTAAAAAAGGAAAACAAAATCTATTTTTCTCTTAGGTTAACTACGTCAGGATGAGTGTGTTCCACTTCTGCTGCTTGAGGTGGGTTTAACTCTTGTTCTTTTTCCTTTTTTTCTTTTTCTTTAACAAATGGATTTGAATGTCAAGATGGGGGCGGGGAGGAGATCTGAGGGGAAAGTGAGAAGAAAGAGAAGAGGGCTGTTTAGGGGCTTCTTAGGTTTCCTGATGATTGGTGGGTTCTTGCAAGAAAAGGAAAGACCGTACTTTGTAACGTCCCAGAAAATAAGAGAGATGTAGGATTCCGATAAGATGCACTTTGGCAAAGAGGTACTTCCAAGCAGACAGGAAATGTAAATTAATAAAGAAGTTAACTAGGCAATGAATATAAATCAAGTAATTATTAGTGTCCCCTACCCCAACACTTGTTTCCTCCTGCTGGATGCTAAACTCCCAAAATGCATTTTTGGAAGGCCCCTCAGCTCTCCTGAGCAATGCAAGAAAGATGAGAAAGATTTGCCTTGGCTGCTGCTGCAGATCTCACAGCACAATGCAACCCAAATCATTTATAAACAGATCAAAATAACAATCTGAATTATCTAACATTCACAGCTGAAGAGCCCAAGATTATGTGATGAATTGTTAAATTGCAGTAGCATTGTTTTGGATTGCTAATTAAAAAAATAAGCAAACCCCATGACTCTAGATATGACAACTGAAAATACCCACAAATTATTTAATAAATGAAGCGTCTAACAACTTTAACACTTCCTGGTCGCCTTGCTAATAAATGTAATTTGAGGTAGATTTTTTAAATCTTCAATCTAAACAGTGAATTCATTACGCGCCATTCAGATCTCTGGATGCCTATGGACTTCTTGGAATTAGGTGTTAAATAGACAAAAGTGAACCAAACTGCCTTTAAAAGCACAGCATGACCATGTAATTCTTTTTCCAGTTTGTGGTAAAAAATGATGAAACTTCTTTCCAAGTAGCTATCACCCAGATTTAGTGTGAAAAGTAGTGTAATTGTAATTCACGCCATCAGGGTCTATCGCTGATAGACGATCAGCTGTTCTGTAGTGGGGAGAGGCTTTCTTTTCAAATAGGAAAGCTGCCAAGTGCTCTGCGATACCTCCAGCAAGCTTATCGGATTGAGTTCAGAGCCAAAACAGCAGCTGCACACATATGCAAATTGGCAATTAATAGTATAACATTCTGGAAAAAAATGTTTAGAAAAATTTTTAAAGAAAATAGAAAGAAGCTACCTGAACGTTAACCTTAACTGTAACTGGGACTTCTAGGATGAATGACTAAGGATTAATTATCCTCTCTGGAGAGGACTTGCTCTTTATTGCCTTCTCTCCTACAGATCAAGTCTTTGTTGTCTTGCTGAGTTCTGTCTCTTTCATGGAACACAACAATGGACTCTACAGGAAGAAGTTTAAAAATAACTAAAAAGCCCTTAGATTTCCATTCCAGAAAAGAAGGAAATTAAGTCCTTTTTATTGATCATTCTTTCTATACACAGAGATCACAAAGCAAGAGCTCCTGGAAAAGACATTTTGTTCTGGATGTCATCATCTTCTTCCACTACAGCTTACAGTAGGAACAGGCTTCAAGTCCTGGGGTGCTGCCTGTCTCTGTCTTGGTTTCTGTCTGTCTCTTCCTTCCATTGACAGGAATGCTGCTTGTATGCTTCATGCAGCAGTTTGCAGAAATCCAGCAAGATTTATGGTTTCTGTTGCCCAGCATGTATAAACACAACACTTTAAAATATTTAAAGAAAGAAATTATATGAACTTGTTCAATTTCTTAACATTCTGGTCCACCCCACCCCAGTTCTCACACACAAGTACCCTGTTTCTCTGATACAATCATAACAATAGTTGTGGCTGGGTTAGGTTAAAAACCTAAACCCGAAGAAGGGCCTGGCATTTTCACAGCAGGCTTTCTCTAATGCTTTGAGTCTTCCTCTCCCTCTAGCACGGGGGTGGGGTGATTAGCAAATGTTTCAGATAATCTGTGAATTCTTAATAGTCATATTTCCATGGTTGAAGATCTGCCTGTTTCTGGGATGTGGCAGGTTTTAGAAACATTGGTGTTGGAGGTTTTACAGATATTTCCAAGTTTCAGGAGTTTGAAATTTGGGTCAGGATCCTGATTCCCTTCAATGTGTAAGGGTGAAGGAGGTTTTATTTTGCTTTATTTTTCTGGATGTTTCAGGATGAGATTGTATCAATCCTGGCTGTAACATGTACCATAAATGCAGAGTTGCAACCATTATTTCTGCCTTTCTCTCCTTTTATCACCTACATTTCTAGCGTTATTGCAAATCAAGTGTGCCTTTAGTTTAAAAACCTTTTTTTTTTTTTTTTACATTCTAGGAACTCTTTTATAGTCAAAGAGAAATTTTGGATTATTAACACTCAGTTGAAAGGATACGGTACACTTTTCCAATACAAGTTTTGAAGCTTGAATACCAAATTTTTAGTAGGAAATTCGCACATGGGGAATTTAAATACATTTGTTTATATTTCTTGGAAAAAGGATTTTAGATAACTGTCAATTAAGCATCCAGTCCATTTAGAGTACAGAAAAATTTGAGCCCTAATTGGAAGGACAAAAGTCCTTTTCTCTAACCAACTCTGGATCAGTAGATGGCACTTTTCTAAATATTTATGATTAACAGAACTTTTCGTGTCTGATTCCAATAGAAGTATCCTATGTTCTGAAGATTAGGAGGAATAAGAGAAAATTTGTCAAATCTAAATTTTACTCATAAGTAAGGTATTTTTCTTGTGATTAATTTGCATGCATTGTTAGACATTTCTTTTTTCTTGTGACTAAATGAAAAGTGGTTTAAAATGATGTAGCAAGTCAATTGAAAAGTTGCTTTTGAATAAAACAGAACAATAGGAATGCCAACTTTCCTTCTCTATAACTTCATTAACATGGTTGTATAGACATTTGCATGTAAAATGTAGTTAACAAAGATTACACAGAAGTAAATTTAGTCCTTTAGTGCCTACCTCTATGGTAAAATCAGACCATTTGGCATAGTTTGAAGTCTTCCAAGAAGCCTGGTTTCCACCTGGAAAATAAATTACTAAATTTGAATGTGTTACTTATACTATGGTGAGTTGTCTATGTGTTACATTTTATTTTAGTGCATATACTAGAAATTTAGAGTTTTCTAAAATTGTCATCTGTCAAGGTAAAGAATTATAATAATATAATTATACTAGGAAAAAATGTTGTGACTTTAGGTTATTTTGGTACTGTTACAACTATGATGCATTTTTTAAAAATTCAAAATGTCACAAATTCATATTTCATTGTCAAATTTTGAGATTAATTTACATTAGCTATAACTTATAACCAAAGTTTATTTTCTTCATATTTATTGATGCATAGATAATGCTTACGCACAGTCTTCAATGTAACACATACACACTATTGCGGTCTCTAACTGGACTTAACTTTGTTCCATCTGTAAGTGGAACTTTATCTCAAAATTGTCTAAGAGTTTGACAAATACAGAATACTTATCAAATCATTGTAGTCTCAATTCAATATATTTTACTGTTATAAATCATAAACAGTTTGTGTTATAAGAACTATTTTGATTAATCAAAGATTCTATGTTGTGTGACACGAAGTCTCATAATGAGATGACTGGGGAGACGTCACAGATAGAAAACAACACTCCATTAACTTATCCAGATAGAAAATGTTAAAGCTGCAGGTGTACACAGTGGAAGGAGACGAAGATGTGGGACCATGGCTCAGTAAAAATTTATCACCACAGCTAGTGAAAAAGTGAAGCCATGTGTCTCATTAAAATGTATCTGTAGGTTTTTCTTCATCTGAAAGGAGAGTGCATTAATCTCCTAAAGGAAGCAGTGTTTCTTTCTGAAGTGTAACTTTTCTAAGTTGAGTCAAATAACCAGAACAGGTATGGTTCTGGAACTCTATACTCTCAAGCCTAGGAACTCTATAATTCACTGTAATATATGCAAATATGTCTAATGCCTATACCACTTTCATAATAGTTGTAATTTCTATATTTGTCATTTTTTTATTCTCAAGTGCTTCGTGGATCCAGATAAATGTATAATAGATACCACTTTCCGCAGGAGTGAAAAGAATAAAAAATTGATTCATATTTAAAGGTGCTATATTTGAGCAATATGGTGTTAAAATATTTTATCTTTACACAGGACATTTGTTTTGAAGAATGTATCTGGAGGACTCAGGACATTTTCTATATAGTAAACTGAATGAGGAACCTTTACTTAAGATGATAAAGGGTAATATTTTTAGAAAATTATGCCTCTAGGAAATTTACTTGGCCATTGGATTAATAGTCGAAGAAGTGATGGTGATAGAATAATTTCTTAGTTAAGTTCTTTCTCTGTGTAAAACACTTCACACATATTCCCTCATTCAATTATAATAACCACCTCATGAGGCCAACATTATTATCTTTATTTTACTGACGAAGCAAATGAGGCTAAGATTAAGTCACATAGCTAATAATGGATGAGCCCCTACAGCTGTGGAACTCTAAAGTCCATGCTCTTACCATGTGAGACTCTTCTACTGTCGTGTCTGAAGGATAGAGGGATGGAGATTAGAAAACCATCTCTCTCCTCTTAAAACTCCATTTTTCCTTTACTAAATCAAAAAGAGTCAATGAAGTAGTCCAAGATTTTAGCAGTGTAGTTCGGGTCCCTTTGATTAAGAAGTCTTTATACGACTAGAAACAAGATTGCTTTGGCACATGCATAAAGACTCAGGCGATCTACACATCCATCCTCAATTTTAGCAATTCGAAGCAGTTAGCTACACGGACAGTTTTGTATGCATTGCTAAATGCAGACACAAAAACTGCATTTGCAAAAAGAGGAAACCCAGTTAAACTAGGTTGCAAATTTGGCCCTAATTTAGCGTAGCATTTGTGATACATATAGGTTAGAGTGACATTTATATAATGGTGTGAAATATGAGAAAGTTCCAATGCTAGACACAAAGACTTTTTAAAATTGCTTTTGCCTACTTTGGTTAGTTTAAGAAACAGGAGGAAGAATTTGGTTTTTCAAGTGATGGGAAGCCTTTAAGGATGTTGGAACACTGTTCGGTCCCCTGGGGTTCTGCCTGCTGTACAATTTTAAATGTCTTTTAGCTAAAAAATTGGCCAACAAGGGAAACATAGAGATGAAATCTCTTCTTCCTTATCTGGAAAGTGAGAAGCTATAGATGGCTAGTGTAATCTAATTATGATAATCAAATAAATGGTCAGCTTTTGGGGTCAGAAAGCCATAAGCATTCTCCTAGCTAATATTTCTATTTAACTGGAGTAACTACCAAATATTAGAATTTACTTTGGGGATTTTGTTCTTGTGCTCAGTTGTAGACATAGGTTTCAGCTTAAGAAATACAGCCAGAAATGAGTCTAGATAAATACACAATGTTTTATATAAATGCTGCAGTTATGGTACCTGAAACTCTTTCCATTTCTCCAGTGAAGACCACTGGAGGGCAGTGTTTTCTCCTTTGGGACCAGCACCTGGTTTTAGATAAAGCATGGATGTGTTAAAAAGGTATCTGGGTTATGGAAAATGAGTTGCACTTCTCTTTCAGGTTGTGCTTGTAATTTATGCCCTCCAACCCCATTTATGTGTCAATGTGTCATTAGGTTGTTTCTTATCATTCTGCTAGCCAAATTAGTCATATCTAAAATCCTGAAAGAAGATCATGTACCATATTTATTATTTGGGAGTCTTTTAAACTTTTATATTAACCATTTGAGGATTGTACAGAGTTTGTTTTACTAATATAAATAGCAAATGAAAGAAGGATATATGAACAAGAAAGGTAGTTTTAACTAGCTGCTTTACACATTAAAATTTTAATATTTTATTAAGTTTACATTAATTTCATTTTCAATATAATATGTGTATATATGTTTGCCACCAAATCAAGACCAAATGAAGACTTTTCTTTGAAGTTATTTGTCATATTTTATGATATGACTTATACTCTAGCGATAGTATATGGAAAAACATTTACAAATTTTTTGTTAAAAATGATTTATTCCTGAGTATTAAATTATAAAACTATACTTTTTGATGTTCCCATTAAGTAAAAAATAAAGCTGGATTACATAATATAATTGGGGTGAGCCATTTAATCTTTACTTAAATGCATATAATGCTAATTGAATTTTTAAAATTATAATAGTTTGTTTCATTTTTAAAAGTAAAAATATATTTTAGCTCCATGATTTTGTCTAGCAAAAGGCTGTTTTTTTACACATAATTTTATTGTAATGTTTTATATTTTCTGTAGAATGCCCAAAAGCTTACCTGGGTTTATGACTAAACTGCGCAAAGGAACCCAGAGCAACTGGTCTCTCGAGGAAAAACATAAATTTCAATGTCTGAATCATAAACATTTGTTTAAAGTATTTTATTTTATAACATTTGTAATTATAAAACTAATAAGTGTTTGTGGTGGAAATTATGGAAATAATATAATAAAATAAAAATCACCAATAACCCAGCCAGTTAGAGATAACCACTGTTAATGTTTTTGAGTATATCCTTACAGCATATTTTTCTGTGCAATGATATATATAAAAAATGATTAGAATACATGACATCTCTCATTGTGACCTTCACTTTTCACTTAAAATATATCACAAATATTTCCTATCATTAAAATTGTCAAACAGAATTATTTTGGATGACTATATAGTGTACTGTAGTTTATCCAATAAGTTCTCTAACACCACATATTTGGTGGTTTCTAATTTTCCTACATTATAAACAATGCTATAACGAACATCTCTGTAGACTATATTTGCAGACATCTGCAATTATTGTCTCCACATAAATTTCTAAAAAGGAAATTTCAGGGTCAAAAAGGTTTGTTTGTTTTTTTTTAATACAGATTTTGAACATAAGGCCAAAATGCCTTCCAAAATAGAAGTGTATGAGAGTGCCCATTTATCCATATCTTCACCAACACAATGTTTTTAATCTTCTCTAATTTGATGTTTGAAAACAAATTTTTTTCTAGTTTTTGTTACTTTGATTACCTGAAAAGTTTAATATATTTCATACATGAAGACTAGACAAAAAATTTGAAACAGTTTCATTATGGCTTGCTTTTTTCTACACATCATCCATTTTTTTCTATTGAGATGTTTTGTTTTTTCTTAATTTATGAGAATTCTTCATATAGTAAGGATAGTAACACTGTGCCATACATTTTATAAGTATTTTTCCAAGCTAATATTATATTTTGTTATTGATTTTTCATTTTTAAATTGTCAATCTTTCAAATGTTTTCATTAAAATTTCTACCCTTGCTTACATTTAGAAAATATTTCTCACAAAGATTAGATATTCAGTTATATTTTTTCCTACATATTTGATGATTTTGTTTTGTTTTCATGTCGTGCATTTAATGCTTTAATCTGCAGCTTATTTTGGTTTACCATGTGAAGATTTGATTATTCTTTCCAATTGGTAAGCAATTGTCCCTGAATATTTATTGAATAATATATTTTTTTCCTGCAGATTTGAAAAGACTTTGAATCAAGCTAAAGCTTTTATATTTCAGGGTCCACTCCTGAGATTAATTTCTGCTCCACTGATTTCTCTATTCTTCCACCTTTATCACAATATTTTAATTATACATTCTTACATCTGATCTTGCAAGTCCCTCTTTAGTAGTTTTTTCCCCCTGAAGTTTTCTTTGTCATTTTTTCCCTATTTATTCTTCATATACTTCATAATTACTTTAGTAAGTTAAAAATATTCACTTGAGAACATATGTTTTGCTGTGGAAAAATGCCCAAGATATATTAAGTGAAAAAAGCCAGTTGTAGAACTGTATGTATGATTATCCCTCCTATAATTAAAAAAGAAAAGTCAGAAAAAGCATAGATGTATGTGTGTATGCTCATGTGTATATGAGTATGTGCCTTATAGATATATACAAAATTTCTGGAAGAATAGACAAAAAAAAATTGTTAATGTTACTTTGGGGGAGTGGGAATGACTGTTGTGGGGAAGAGGAAATTTTGCTTTTTATTATAAGGTAGTCTTTAGGTAGCCTTTTAAGGAGGTTTGGATTTTAAAATTCACCTGAAATTCAAAACAGAATTACATTAAATTTATAAATGAATTGGGGGATCCTTATATAATATTGTCATTTTCCATATAGGAACACTTTTCAAAACCTTTTATGCTTCTTTGTAAAATTTTGTAAGTTTTTTTAGATGAGTCCTACATAAGCTCTATAGTTTATTAGTTCATCTCTGGATTTATATATTTATAAATATATGTAAATTATACATCTATATTTATAGATTATATACAGAAACATAGATGTATAATATAAATATGTATACTACATAATTGCTTTTGTTTGTCAACTTAATTTGTTTTATTGAAGACTACTCTTTTTTCTTTAAATAATTGAGAAAAACTTGATTTTTTAATTTTCTTGACTTTAACTTTAAAAATAATTCTAAAGTAATTGGTTAGTTCAAGTTGGTCAGTTGTTTAGGCTTTATGTGGAAATCCTCCAATTTTACTCAATATAATTGTTTTTATATGATTTTTTAAAATCATATAAACATAGCTTAAGAAAATAGCAATTATGAGGAATATTCTAAAATATAAATGACTGCAGAATATAATACTTGTCACTTTCTTGATAAGAAATGCAAAGAAATAATGAACAAAAATAATTATTATAGATAAGATTTCCATGAATAATTTATGAGAACCTAGACAAAGAAGAAGGAATAGATATGACCTATTTTGATTTCTCCAGATTTTTTTCCATATTTCCAGTAGAAGATAGTGCTATTTTTCATATTATTTTCAAAAAAGAAAGTTTTATTGCTATTATTCTTGACTGTAAGTATATAATATTCTCATTGTAAAAAACATTCAAATATTATAGGAAAAACTACTTTCTTATATGAAGTTCAACCATAACCCTGTTATCTAGGAAAAACTACTGTTGAGTATTTTGCCTATTCTTCAAGAATTAATTCTATTCATATATATTTCATATATTTATAAAATGAAACCACGCTACACATATTGTTTTTTAGCCTCTTTTTTCTTGTAATATATATTCATTGCTGTCCTTTAATGTCCATAAATGCAGATCTTCATAATTAATGGCTACCATTAAAATGAATATTTTATTTCATGGTATTCCATAATTTATTTGATTAATTCTCCATTGATTAACATTTAGTTTCCAATATTTTACAATGAATATTTTAAAACACCTTTTTGCATTTGACACATTATTCTCATAAGAAATAAAAATGTTAAATCAATAAGTCTGCATAATTTTAACTCTTGATAATATTGCCAAACTGTCCTCCAAAAAAGTTATAGTGATTTTGCTCTCAAGCATTTCCAATATTGAGTGTTAATGTTATTTTTAAAATCTTTTATAATCTGATAGGTGAGAAATGGTATTTCCTTGTTCTTTAATTTCAAGAATTTGATTACTAATGAAGTTTATTGAGTTTTCATATTTTTATGGTTTACTGTTATTTTTGTATTTGTGAATTAATTTTCTCCCCTGGTTTTCTTCTGAAGTGTATATCTTATTATTATTAACTTGTAAATGGCTAAAGATTAAAAATACGAATCTTTTATGATATGTATTTCTTTCAGTATATCTTTAGTCTTTTTACTTTGTGTCATTTTTGCCACGTAAAGTTTTTACGTAATCAAATTTATAAGTTATCACTGAATTCAGTGTCTTTGGTATCATTCTTAAAAAGACATTCTCTATGATGAGATAGTGAGAAAAAATTCTCCTATGATGTCTTCTAACTATACTCATGTCTTTTTTCACTTATACCTTTAAACCTATCTAGACTTTTTTTAAAAGACACAGATAATTAACTATATATATTTTTTAAATGGTTAGTTAATATTCCCACACCAGTTTTGAGCAATCCATATTTTCTCCACTAAGTTTTTAGATATATTGTAATCTAAGTCTAGATTTTACCTTCTGTTTCATTTATCTGTATTAACATGATCTGTATCAATGAGATTCTGAGAATATTGTTCAGATTTTGCTGCAGTAGTGTTGTGTAACAAACACACCCAAAATCTTAATGGCTCACAACAACAAACATTTATTCCTCTTCCATTGTTATCTGGGTCAACTTTGACATTGCAGTGTTCTGCTGGACACAAACAAACATTGCTCCTGGCTCTAGGTCAAATTTATGACTGTTTCACGTGCTTTTTTTCAGGCTGAATAACAGCTCCCTAGAACATACTCTAACAGGGCTGGTGAAAACTGGGCCACACTTCTTAAGTCTCAACTTATCATATTCTCTTTTCCATCCACATTCCCATTGGTCTGAGAAAATCATATGGCCAAGCCCTAAGTGCATGAAAAAGGAAAGTACACTGCATTCAGGGGGAAAGCATGCCAAGGACTTGGAGGAAATGAAGATTTGTAAATTAAATAATACTATCAACAACACTGAGATAATTATATTTTTTAGGTCGCAGGTCCCTCACTGTTAAAATATGGTCATTGTGAAGATTCAGTGATATAGATAATAAATGTCAAATACATTGCACCTAGAATTTAGTGATTCGAGAAATGTGTACGTGTTTTCTCACAGTATACTCAGCTTTGTGAGACACTTTAATATGTGGAAGGACAGAGTAGCTCCTACCCTATCCTCCTTTTACAGGATTTTTCTGACTATTCTCTACCATTTTTTCCACAGATGAATAAATAAACTTTTGAGTCCATTACATATGTTTATCTCCTTAATTACTTAAGAAAATACCTTCTCAATCTAGGAAAATATCTAGAATGATGAGCAAGGGCTTACCACGAAGGGGTTGAGGGGTTATTCTTGGGACTCATAATAACATATTTTCTGTTTATTTTAAAAAGTCAAAACTAAACTGTACAAATTTTTAAATGATATTAAATTAACTGAGGTAGTTAGGATCTTGAAAAAACGAACTAAAATTCAATTTAGGATAATGATCATATAAAAAATTATGCTCAAAGCAGCCAATGAAGCTACGCTTGTAAACATTAGTGCAATATAGGATTGTACAGAGTGTCTAGGTAAAAGGACAGGAGAAAAAGACTTTAAAGTTTATCTACAAAGTACAAATAATCAACAAACAATTTTTTATGATTTCCTAAATCACCTTAAATAAGCAAGGGACAGTTTCTCCTCTGTATCATGTATTAATTAAAGTTTTGTTTTAAAATTACTTCCTGTTGGATCATATTTTTAAAAGATGTGGAAAAATTGATGAGAGTTCAAAAAACCGGAAAATAGCCAAAAAGATCTAATTTAGGTCCCTTAGGAAAGCTAAAGGAATTGACATTATTTATTGTTAAAAGGCTAAGGTGTGACTTGATTAGTATTCAATTGTAAGATTTATTTTCAGAGAAAAGATGCCAAGTGGGGGTTCTCTATGTCTAAATAAGAACAAAAAATGTTTATTAAAAAACAGTTTTACATGACTTTTATAAGGAAGCATTGATTGTTAGGTCAAGGAAATACTAGAGATAAATATCAAGAAAGAATTTTAAATTTCTATTTCTGAAAAGAGAAATATTCTATTTTATAAGTAAGAGAATTGACAATTATCAATCTGATTAAATTTCATTTGAAGGTCAGTGACAGACCAGATGAACTCTCTAACACTGTGAGCCTATGAATTTATCTCAAGTTGCCTAACACTTTAATTTGCATCATTCATTAATAAATTAATTCAAATATTTATTATGTAGTTTCATCATACCAATACATCGACATATTTATGCACATTTTGAACAAGAAACAAAATAGTACAGTGGTCTAATTACTCTTATTTCTTCTTAATAAATAGCAATAGATGTATTAGAAATACATTTGGCATTTTGGGCTATTATTCCCAAGCATCCAATAAATGTGGCCAAAATTATAACCATTTGTTCTTGATTATAATATAGAATCTCTAGGTTTAAATGTATTTTTAAGCATTCCTTTGAGGCTTAATTTTAGAGTTATATATTTTAAGTTGTCCTCCAAAGATTCAAGTTTTGGAACTAAAATTCCCTTTTAAATGTTATTTGTTAGTTCTGAAAACCTGATTTTTTTCAGGTGGCATCTTCAATGCATTTAAAAAGGGGTCTGCAATACAAAAACCAAGAAATTCTCAGTAAAAGGTCAATTGGGAAGAGCTGAGACATCCTTTGCTTTCAGTCTTATGAGGCACTGGCTGTTTCTTATGTGTATGCATATATATGTATATGTGAGATGAGAAGTTTTAAGAAAGAATAAATGTCAGTTTTCAAAAATATAGCACAAACCTATCAATTAATTTAGATCCAATGATAAGAAATATGTTTTGGTAAAAAGCAAGAATGAAGTAAAGTGGTTTTTCTTTTAATTTAATTATTTGCCAATGGTTTTGAGAAATGTGTGTATATGTGGAAAACACATTCGTTTATTCCTACCTCTTAGTTCAGTGGTGTAACCTTTGTGCAAGAAAGCAGTGCATTTGCGTGTTACGATGGGTCCATTAATCCTGCCCAATTAGAAAAAATACTCTTTCAAAGCTACTGATTATATTGGCACTGATTTTATTTGGGCCCAAGTAAAGGCCTGTTCTCACTTGTCTCCCCGTTACTCATCTTTACCTGATTAAACGGCCTTCACTGCTCAAAAGCCTACAAATGGGTTCCACATTTTTTAGTGCATTATTCCAACAATTAATAACATCATATTTGCATGACTAATAGGCTGTCAAAGTGTGTTGATTGTGTTAGTTTTGAATTAGTTAATTTTAATATCCCTTAAAGTTCTCTTTGCATTTGAGCTTAGAGAGAATAATCTATTTGGAAGAGTGTGATCAAAAGTGATAGCTTTGCATTCTTGGTCATAGAATCACCAATGCATACACATAAGCTGTCTACTTCAATTTCAAAAATCAATTTTGTTTTAAATTATTTTGTATTCAAACATTCATTCCTTTTTTGTAAAACGAAGGTGAAATTGCATCCTGGGATTCTGCTGTCAGAACTATGATCTTAAGGGTAAGAAGGGTGTAACTTACTTATAAGTTACTGTCCTTGTAACTTACTGTCCCACCACTAAACAGCACATGAAGCATGGCAGCCCTCAATACTTATTTGTTGGTTGGATGAACTGACAATGTAATAAATAGTATCAAAACTGGCACTTTAGTTCTTTGAACTAAAAATTTTGCTGTTTTTGAAGCTATAGTTTAAAAGTGTTTAGGCATTTTCATTCATTGTAGGTGGCAATTTAACAGTGTTCATCAAAATATAATAAATACACATATATTTGACTCAGCAATTCCAGTTCTTTGAATCCACCCTATAAAATACTCAAACACACCCACAAAGATAGGTATACAAGGCTACTCACTGCATCATTGTTTTCAACAGAAAATACTTGAAAGAAACTAAATGCGCATCTTTGGTAGATAGTTAAATAGACTGAGATACATCTGTACTTGGAACATTATGCAGCAGTCTTAAAAGAAGGAGGTAGATCTTATATGTGCATTCATGAAAAAATTTCCAAAATGTATTGTTGAGAGTTTAAAAAAACAAAACTCCTCAATTTATGTGATGTAAATGCATAAGAGTATGTTCTGAAGCAATAGACACTACACTTTTAATTTTATTTACCTCTAGGATAAACAGGTATATTAATGATAAAATTATATGTTTTAAGGTGCTGATAAGCACTTTCACTTTATACTCTAATGTACTGGTATATTGTTTTAATATTTAACAAGGACTATGCATCTATGTATTAAATAAACCAATGATTTTGTTTAAAACAGTACTTATTTACACAGAGAAAAATTTCCCTGGTAAACAACTGTTAAAGTATAATGTGAAATATTTATAATAATTCTCTACATCTCTGCCTTTCTGCCATTCCTCTCTTCACACATCACACCTATTAAAAAGCTACAAAAAGCAAAGTCTCTTAAAAAACAGAAAAAGAGAAAGAAAGATATGCCTAGAAAATGCCTCATTCAGATTATGTCCCTCTCCATGTTTAGTGGAAAAATAATAAATTTCTATTCAACCAGTAGATATTTCTCATACACATGGCATTAAAACCACCAGAGAACCTGGAGTGTTAGTCCCTTTGAGTTAATTTCTAGGGAGATGTAACTGATCATTTCCATCAAAAGTTAAAGATAGAAGAGTTCTT
Source organism: Pteropus alecto (assembly GCF_000325575.1). Lineage (NCBI taxonomy): Eukaryota > Metazoa > Chordata > Mammalia > Chiroptera > Pteropodidae > Pteropus > Pteropus alecto. The sequence continues at coordinate 34,663,749 of NW_006442484.1, forward strand.
AAATGCTTTTGAAAGAGTTGCTATAACCCATGTTAGCATTTTATCTGATTATCTTACATTGAATAAAACCGACTCAATTAATATTTTTCTTTAAGTACATCTTACATTGCTTTAATTACACTAGGTATTAATATATATTCATGTATGTTCTGTTGTGATATATTATTATTTATTCATTTGCCTACATGACATTATTTATTGCTGAGACTAAGTCTTGTCCATACTCTTCTAATTCAAATGTAAGAACTACAAATGCATTACTTATCTCGTCATTTCTAATTCTCTACTTTTACGTATACTTGTATACGCTCTAACAATTATAAAATTATTTCCCATTTCTATCTATGTCATCATATGAGAAATATTTTAAATAATGAATAAGGAGGAAAAACGGTGATATATAATGAGAAATTGCTTTCTAGAGAAAGTAAAATTTTAAAATGTTGCAAATGCTTAAACTTACTTGCTCTATGTAAATTCTCACTTAGATTTCAGCTATGGGTTTTAATCTACACTTTTCAAAACTCTGATTATCCAAACTAAGTCTTTCATTATTTTCTCTGAAGCTTGATTTAATCTGAACAGATTTCTTTCTTGAAAAGAGAAAAATTTTTTATGAATGAGGCCCAAGGTTGTCCCATTCAATGACATTTTGAGCTGACTTCTAACATGAGCCTAAGAAGTAAACGTAGGTATCACCTTTCTCATTAGCCTCCACAGAATCTGATCTGGTCAGTAAAAGAACTACAAACCAAATAATCATTTCACAAAACTTATCGACTTTTTCTAAATGAAAAGGCATTATGCTAATAAGATGAAACAAAATCTTATGATAGTTACCCCCTTCTCCTCTAACTATTCAAATTCAGAAATAGCCATATATTTTCCCAATGGAAAAATTTCAACTACACAAATAGAAAATAAAGTTGCTTTCATACATTTTTCTATTAAAGCAGTCCAAGGAAGAAAGAGGCAGGTAAAAACCTTAAATAAGGAAAATACAGCAAAAAAATAGTATGGCTTTTTTGTTTTCGATCACATATTATTTCCTTTACTCTTTAAATCCACTTACCTTTTCTTTCTGAAGAGTTGTAATTCTAAAGTCAATGGAAAATGAAGACACTGTTGTGGAACTAGTAGTAAAAGATACGTTAATGCTGTGGGAAAATGCGGGAAATCCTGCTGCCCTCTTAACAGTCCTTCAGGACACTGGCCTCTTCTAGTTTCTCAACTCCCACCACCTCCGGTTTTAAGCAGTACTGCTGTCGCTACTGAGATAAGCAAAATACATGACGCTGTGGGAGCTACAACTTTTACTCAAATGTAGTTCAAATTTTTAAATAGTTGATGGTCTAATAGATGAAACATGATAAACCCGAAATGAATTCACTTAAAACAAGCTAATATAGGTTATTTAGTTATTCTAGTTATTTATTTATAGATTTGCTTATTATATAGATATTTATATGATCCATTACATAGTTTATGACATATGAATACATGCAAATGAAAGAGAGGAAGTGGTCAATGCTCTGTATTAATCTAAGAGGAGACTCCACATATCTCAACATATGGATGGCTGATAATTCCACACTTGTAGAAAGTTTTAAGATTGTAATGGACCAAAGAACTACTTGACCTTTTTTACCTCTAGAAATTTCAGTGTTGTCACAGTAATGATTGCTGTCTATGGGATAACTAAATACACACACACATACACACACACACATATAAAATATACAATTATTATTGGCCTGTTTGCCTTAAGATGAAAAACTTTGTTTCTTTTAATTTTTTTCAAACTGAATTTTGTTGAACCAGAAATAACTTCATACAGAAAAAAGGAAATTTGTTTTCTGTTTTCCATTTCTATACACAACACAAAGCAACAAACACAGCTTAACAACCGAATTCGACTTTAGGACTATTTTTCACACAAATCTAAAGAATACGCATGGAAAGAAATGTCTGGGTTGTCAGCAGGCACAGAAATGTTAAATTACTTTACTTGAAATATAATCAGTCCTCATGTAAACGTCATTCAAAAAAAGCCAAGAGCAAGAAAAATGCATCCCATTTATTGAAACCACCATTTATCTTCCTAATTCTGATGATGTTAGTAAGAATACTTTTTAAAAATCAACAAACTTAAAGGATTATATTTACCTGTATCTGCATGAAGGAATAAATGTGACTATAAAATTCATTTTATCTATTTAATAGCTAGCCCATATTTCTATGGGAATCAAGCTCCAACACAGCTGCTTCTAACGATCTTTTTCCTGTCCTTGTTGGGGTGAACTGGGATACCATTTTTGATATTTTTTGTACTGAGGATACTTCCATAGTAGTTCAAAATCCAAATAATTTTGGAGATCCCATCTAACACAAGTCTAGTTAAAGATATATTACCTATCTGTAATCAAACAGCAAAAAATAATTTTTTTGTTCAACAGCAAAGTGGGAACAGTATTCTGAGCTGCGTCTCAAACTTGGTGCATTTCTCTTTAGGGTACGCTGAACAATTAAACACTTTTCCTTCCCTATTTTCTTAGTTAAATGGACAGGCCATCTAGATGGTTTTCCTTTGCGATGAGAAGCCCCATAGAAACCTTGGGTTATTTTACCCAGCACTTTGGCCGTGGAGAACACCTGGTCGCGTGTTCGGAACCAGACTGTTACGTGCCTTCCACGGTCTGATTTCGTAGGTTCTGTCTGAGGAGCGACGCAGCTTCCACCAGTCTCCTGGGAAGACAGTTCTCCAGGGCAGCCCCTCTAATTATTTAAGGTAGGTCTTCATTTCTTTTAAAATAGCTGGGTTATTCGAGTTTGAAAAGCAGCTACTGCGTAAGCAGCCTGACTTAAACTGACGAAAGGAAGGAAATGCTGGATGCACAGCTCACCTCCCACCCCTCGACCTCGCACACCGCCATATTAGCGCGATCACACCAAAATACCAGCTTGTGTTTACAGTTGCAGCCCTGCTGATGGCGGACGGGCGCGTGTACACGAGCACTCGCTCTGTGTGCACTGAAGAGGATCACGATCCGGAGAGCTGAAAATGTAAACACAAGCTGGTATTATGGTGTGACTGGCGGGTTTGTGGTTCTTTGTTTGGATACTTTTAAAGTGGGCACCCTGGCAAGAACGAAAGAGGCAGAAAGCAGAACTGCTCTTAAATGACTTCTGTCATCTTCGTCCTTCCTCAGGTAGACCCAGAAGAACTCATCCGCTCGACCGGGTTCTACCCCGCTACCATTTGCTTTTTGCCTTGTTGGCCACACTTCAACGCAACAGTTTTATTTTCAGATGCAGCCCTTTAATCCTTTGCCTTTGGTAATTTAAAATGATTTTCTGAGGATTTGCAAGCACTGTACTTATCTAGTTATTATTGGGATCAAAATCACGTGGCAAATTCATTGCAATGTTATGTGTGTTTAAGGAAGAATAAGGCTTTATGTGGCCTTGTTTTAATATTCGCGAATTAGCAATGGTTCTTTTACCCCAAATGAGGATTGGCATCAACATAACCTTGTCCGACAACAAACCTACCTACTGTTCTTGCTTATGCTGTTTTAGTTGTTGATTTTGATGTGCAGCGGTTGACCTCAAGAGAAATGTAAAGAGTGAAAAAACCTAAAATTACAAGCTTTATTTTAGCCTAACATCTACTTGCATAGTTTGTTCTTTAGTTTTCTCTGCAATTTTTGTCATTTCTCTACCTTAACACAACATAAGTTCAATCGTTGGCTCTCCACTGTGAACTTTGATTCTGAAACAGATTTACTTGTAGGATGAAGAGAGATCATATCATTTCAGGGAGAAAATTAAAACATATAAAAAAGAAAGGGTAAAAAAACTTATTTCCTGCAAAATGTTAACATAGCTCATTGTAGGCTTGACTTCACCTGTTTTTTTTAAAAAAACAAAATTTTCTCTTTGGAATTAAGTATGCCATCACTACCAAAAATCAGTAACTAAAGGAACAGTGGGTAGTTTGGCAGATCCCTTTTCTTAAATGAAAATTACAAATTGATTTAACACCTATTGAGGCAGCCATTCGCCACTGTAAACTTATTTCTGACAACTGTTTCTTTTAGAATACAATAAGTAATTGAAAAACAAGTGATTTTCTCAATACAATCGAAAAGCAGTTAATATAAAGACAAACACAGACAACTCATGGTTGTAGACAGTTTTGATGTTGACTGCAGTACTTAATAAGGGAATAAGAAAGGTCTAAGCTTGGGATTTTTAATGACATGCCACTCAAATGGAAGCAGGCGATTTCAGAAGTGTTATCAGTCACTTTAGATTGAAAAGAAATAACAAGACTTAGCTTTTAAGATATCAAATAATTCGCACAAAAATGCTGTACCATAGCCCCTTGCCTTTGAATAGGCCAAACGTGTGCCTTGTTTGTTTAAAACCTATTGTACTTGATCACTTCACAAAACTGTACAACTTGACTAACCTTTGCCTGCACAACTTGACTGACCTTTGCTATCTTGTATCTTGATTATCTCTCTCCATGTGAGATCCCTCACCAAGACAGCTTGCAAGCATTTCACAAATTATAATAAAGGAACCACCTACATGTACATCAATACTGACAGATTTGGATCATCTTATTTTCACCTGATATATGTTGAGGCTCAATTGAAAACTAAATTATGGAATGAATAGATTTACTGGAAGCGTGAGTTTGGCCTTATCTTACACACGCATTTTAAGAACAACTGTAAGAAGCTATTTTGGAGATTCAATATATATAGTAATATGTTCAGATATACAAATAATGTACAAAGAATTGATATTTTTACAAGTTTTATTCCTAATATATAAAATTATATCTTGTGTGCTATATTTCATAGAATGAAGAAAAAAACTCCAGGCTACAAGATTCGATAGCTTTAAACTTTTAGCTTTTAGTTTTAGAGATTTTTTAAAATTCTTCATTTCAAATATATGATTGTAATTTTACAGAAAGTTTAAAACATCTTTGAGCCTACAAACATCCTTATTATTCCTCATAATATGCTTTGGCCCATCTAGTTTCTAATGTCATCACTTTCCTTAGTTACCTCATGCTATTAGTATCTGTTGCAAATACAGATAAATAGATGTGGCCTGTTAGATTAGAAGGCCCATGACAAATTTAACTTGTGGAAACCAGCGAGAAAGGTAAAGTGGGGGGTCAGAAAAACTGTACCAATGGCCCAATTCCACATCTCTAGCGATAAGGGTTAAAAAAAAAAGAGATGGATGGTGGTGATAATTGTACAACAGTGTGAGTGTACTTAATGACACCGAACTGTACACATAAAAATGGCTAAAATGGTAAATTTTATTTTATGACAATTTTACAAATAGAGGTTAAGATTAACTTGATTGAGAAATTAGGAATTGACTCTAAGAACCTACTTGTTAGGCAGAAAAAGCAATTATACTACAACAAGGATGCAAACATCTGAGAGATTAGCAGAAAAATCAAACTTTCTTCCCAGTTTGTTGGCACAAACATGTAAAAATTCTGTTTCATTGGAGTTCATTCGAACACAATTATCATGTAAGGTAGCCAAAAGTAAAGTAAGACAAAGTTTTTAAATATTTTTTAATCTCTCCTCTATATATTTTTCTAACTGGTCATCTTTTTTTTTCAGTTATTTTTTAAAGCCCATTTACATGAGCATATAACTTGTCTGTATGACTATTTATATAAATGAAAAGGAATAAAGTAAAAAGGAGTGAAAAATAACACTGCCTTAAATACTAATGAATTTTAAGTAGTTGAATTTTGAAAGTAAACTCTAAGTCATACTGTAGGGCCTACTTTCCCACTTTTTAATAGCTTTCTAAAAAAACTCAAACCTTGAAGTGCATGCAATTAGAAACATGCAACAGTGAGGCTAGGCTTAGTCACAGTACTATTTCAATGCAAGCTGCTTCTATTTTTGGTGTCCTACAGAGAAATAGAATTAGAATGTTCTAACCTCTGCTCATTCTGTAGATGAGAGTACAAAGCCAACGGCTTAAAAAATTGGGGCAGGGGGCATCCTTTCTAGTCAATTCTTTCTCGTTTTACGTATTAGGTGACTACTTTACTATTATGTAGACGATTAAGAACAAACAATTCTATACATAAACAGCTTCGAACTCTTCTGGATAGATTGCCATGAATGTGGCCTATGAACATCAGAACATGGTTTCTGCCTCATATTCCTATCATCCTAATGGTTTTGTGCTCTAGCTGTATGTTTTTAAAGGCTTCTCCACGATTGAAAACAGAGCAGTGTTACATAAATGTATAGAATCTCAGAGTTGGACGTTATTTTAAATTCATCCAGTTCAAGCACCCATGTAATGCTCGAAAATCTCCAAGCACTTACCAGTCTTAGCATTAAGGAGTTTTTTGCTTCATTTTTTTGTTTGTTTGTTTTTTTACTTTTCATCTGAACATTTTATTTCATTCTGTTAGTATAAATCATAATTATCATTAACATACTCATAATAATCTTGAAATCAGCTAACACTTATACAATGTTTACAATGCAGGCACTGTGCTGGTGTTCTAGTGATGGTGATGCTGACTTCTGCTGGAGCATATATAATTGACAACAGGAAAACTAGTAAACCAGAAGTAAATTGCAATTTCTTCATCTGCAAAAGATTTATAAGGTTGAGGATTAAATTAAATGAAATAACCTATACAGTCATGCCTAGCACAGTGTTGTAAATACATATAAAAAAGTTATATTTAAATCCACTTATATCACATTCACTACACTTTATGTTTCACATATCTAGTGCTAGTTAATGTCACATAGCTTTTTGGGTAACTGGTTATCTGTTGTGATGTTAAAGTTAAGGATAATGAAGTGTCGTTAGTCTAATATGATATAGAACCAGTTCACAATTTTTTATCATGAAAAAATGAAGCAGTTTCTATTATATATTAGATTCATATGGTGTTAGGATTATGGCTGTACCATGATATATTTACATAAATACCTGTTCATTAAATTCAACTTCCCATTTACTCACCAATGCAAAAATCTCAAACTATAAAAATCACCAGAAATTTTGGAATCTTATGATAGCGCCAATAAATTTTGTCTTCACAAGTGCAAGATTGCTCTTCTACTTCATTCATATTCTTTATTGAACAGATATTGAGAAATATAAAAACCTACAAACTTCTACAGCTAAAATATCCCACATGTCTATTTTTTAATTTCATATTCAGATACTAAAAACCCTACAAAACTTTCCTCTGGTAAAATCACATTCAACGGGTCATTATAGTCTTTGAGCTATGTTTTTAAACGTTCTTAAAGATTTCTAGTTCTATGATTATAATTATTATTAAAGCAATCTGAATATAAGTAGTTTTGTTGAAGATAAATTAATTCACATTGTGAGTGTGTGACCTAAAATTTCTTGAAGTAATTAACAGCTTTCAGGTTTATCTGAAAGATGCAGTTATCAGGAGCATGTCATTTAATATCAGCACATCTCTAATATCGATGTTATTTAAAGCCATACATTAAGAGTCATAAGCATCTGTAGTGACAGAAGAAGCATGCAGCAAAGCACGGAAAAACTGGAATAGAACTAATTGGTTTTGGTCTACCCACTTCAAATTAGAAAATAGCAACAGAAAAAAAATTAAACACTAAATGTATTCGTTAGGCAGGATCAGCAATCAAGCTGCCCACACATGATCTGCAATTAATTTGTAAATAAGAAGATTCATCACCTGGAGGATAATAAACTCTAGTTTTCTGGCCCAAAAGACTAGACAAGTAAAAACCACTAATGAATGTATAAACACAGGGGCAAGAATGTACATTGGCTGAGCAAGTGAGCATAACAAGGAGACTCCGTTTTGTTATTAAAGTAGACCAAAAGATACATGACATGTATCTAGAGATTTTTCTGAAGTGTTAACACTCCTCAAAACAGGGTCACTTAAAAGGCATGGAAAAGTGTTACTACAGGGTACGAAGGGCAAAAGTTGATTTTTAGAAAGAGCATTTTAAAAATAAGTAAGGATCAGTGTAAAAGAAACTGAGATAGTTACCTTAATTTTAATTAATTCTTCATAATTACATATTAGAAAGTCCTACTAACAAATAATAATCTGAAGTGACTTTAGTTTACCATCTTCAGATGTGACTATGACTATGAAGAGAGGTCCCCAAATGTTATTTATTGAGAAAATAAATATTAAATGGAATTACCAGTATTGTCTTACTTTGGAAAAGGCTTTGTTGTGAAAACTAATTTCCTTTCTCTAAGTTACAGTTGTATAACATCTAATTTTGAATCCAAAATAAAACATTCAACTGTACATCCATTAAAGAGAGAATTTCTTCTTTAGTGTCAACTAGGAATTCTGAGAAACACAGAGAAGTGAAATAATCAATTGGGATATTTATTTAAATTACAGAGTCCTGGTGTCTACTTCATACCAACTGAAACAGAATTTCTGGAATTGAGGCCCTTGAATCTGTATACATTTGTAACAATATCACTACTTGATTATGATGTATACTAAAGTTTAAGAATGATTTTGTTGGTTAATATCATGTTTTCACAAATTTATTTTCTTTTTATAAACAAAATTATTTTTTCAATAGACATACTTTCATATTTTTTGCAAGGTGCAAAAAATAAACCTGAAATTACTTATATGGAATTAGTTCTTCCTGGAGTCACTTTAATGGGATCAATGACATTATTAATGCTGAAATGAAAAGGAGGAAGTCAAAGGAAAGTCAATACAGTAAACAGTATTCAAATTTTCGAATGTTGTGTACCTCAATTATTAATTAAAAATATAATTAATAGTTTCAAATATATCTCTTATTAAGCAACTTCAACTATCAGAACATCTCAGTACTCAAAATAGATGTCATAAAATCCTCAAAACAGATGCCATAAAACATACTAAAATCTGTGTAATTTATCAATAGAACTTATATTTGACCCAATTTTAATAACTTTATTTATCTGATTTATTTGATCATTATACATTAGAGAGATAGCAATATTTCAAAACAAAGCTTGGGGAAAGAAGGTGTTTAACTCCTAGAAGTTAGTTTTAAAAAGTAATATCTGGAAAAAAGAAAAAAAAATGCTGTTACAAAAGGAGCCCAAAAGACTAGACTAGACTAAAATATTGTAAAGGGTGAATTCAAAAAGCATAGTTATCTAGGGCTCTTTAATTTAGGGTCAAACAGTGGGGATAATCTGTATATGCTTGTGCATTACTGTAATTGATGTTTATGATGTTCACTGTTAATCATCAGGACACGGGTTTATATGCTCTAGTTTAAGAAGGGAGATGTATATCTCAATTTAGAAAGACTTTAATCTAAATTGTCTAAAATTAACAAATCTTTAAATCTTAAAGAGACAAATTTCATCTATCATGAAAATTCACCAACAGAATTTACCTCAAAGGAAGACGAGGTTGTTCTCAAACAGTTTAACTTAAAGAATAGATTGTGTTACTTAGACATAGGCGCCACCTAGTGGCAAAAGGCGATAGTTTCAGAGTAATTGTTTTGTCATTGCAATAGGACAATATGGAACTGGCTACATCAAGAGGTTTTGTTTGAGGCTTAAAATGATTGTTTATTTTAAATTGTACAGATTAAACTGAAGATTATTTATTTAATTTCAAAAGAATTGAGACTAGTGAAGATCACAAAGTGAGGAAGAAGTTGATGATGTAGGTACGTCAACATAGTAAAGATATGGGAGGTATAAAATGAAAAATAAATACAAATAGAGTTTAAAAAACTTTTTTGAATATTGATTGTAGATAACTATGTTGATGAGCCTAATATTGAATTAAAAAAATAAATGTAATGATTAATCGTGGGAATCTTGAAAGTAACGTGAAACTCAATAATAGTATGGAAGATGGAAGAGGAGTTTATTGAAGTTCAAGCATCTTAAGATCCTTTGTTTAGGAGAAATGAGAGAGGTACTGACTAAATTAAGACATTGATAAGTTAAATAGTCATATTAATATTTAAGGGTAGTGACTAAAAAAAGATTAAATATATAATGTACAAGCTAAATCAGTTGATTTCCAGAGTATATGCAATAATTATAGTAACCAAAATGTAAAGTTTCTAAGTGCTTCACAAATATTATGTCATTTACTCCTCACAACAACTCTGTTGAATAAGTAGCATAATTGTCCTCATTCTGGCTCCAGAATTCATGCTCTTAACCACTAAGCTAGTATTTTATATATGTCTTATTTGGTTATCATTGCAATATATGTCAATATTTTTTACACAGTTGAAAATAAAGAATAGTAAATGAGGTACGAAAAGATATACAAAATGCTAACAATTAGTATACAGAACTGAAAATCTTCATAGTTTAAAAAAATCAGGACAGTGATATAACATTTGTCTTGGCAATAGGTGAAGGATGTGGAGAGACAGAAGCATCCCTAAAATGAAAGTACCAGAAACTAGAAATAGATTTGATGATATGTAAGAATTTATTATAGGAGAAGGATGACATTTCAAATCAGTAGGATAAAGACATTACTTAATAAATAGAGGAACAATTCGGTAGTAATCTTGAAAAATGTGAATTTGGAGCTCTACCTTATTCCTTACATGAAAATAAAATCCAAATAGATCAAGATTTAAATGTAAAAGTCTTTGAAGAAGGAAGATATGATCGTTGTTTAATAATTTTTATGCTGCAAAATCCTTTCCTGGGTATATACAACCCAGAAGCAAAAGCAAAGTCATCAAACTCTTTTTGAAACTTTTATACAGTGAAAAATAGCATAAACAAATCTGCAGAGAGTTCCAGGTTTTCCCACCCACCACCTCAGCAGAGCAGTTCTGCATTTATCTGCTTTGTCTATTGGTGCTCCAAGTATGATTCCATTTGACAAAATGTTCTTTGCTAGAATAAGAAAAAGAAGAGGAAGAGGAAAAAGTTGAAAACTACTCTCTGGTCCTGCACACTGAGGCTCAGAGCAGTTAAATAATCTAAAATCACAAAGGTAGCAGCATAATCTGACCCAGACTTCTGCTGCTGCTGCTGTTTACCATCCCTTTGTTAACATTAAATGAAACACTACACTAGCCATTGAAATAAATCTTTTTTTGCAGTAATTAAGTAGCCTATTGATTTCATCAGTTTGTTTAATTTTTAATAGTTTTGATTGGTTTTAAATCTTTTGTATGTGTCCCGTTATTAATTATTTAATTACTTATTTTAGCACTATATAGTCTAGAAATGAGCAGGTTAGGAAAAATTGTATAGACTTTTCAAAGAAATATACAATGTGGGTATTTCTTTTAGAGTTATTTTTAAATCCTTCCAAATGAGTAAAAATTCATTAGAAACATTTTACAATGTAATAAAATTTGGCATGATTCCAAATTTCCAAAGTACTTTATTATGAGGAGCAAGGCAATTTTGTACCACAGATACCATGGTTAGTATTACAATTCTAGCCAGCCTTTTTGCGTGCTAGTCTCATAAAGTCTCATAAAGTTACATATTATATATCTATAAAAGATTTTATGCGTTGTATGTGAATATTGTTTTTAAATGTTTTTGGTCAGGACAATTAATAGTTCAATTGCTCTGTTAAGCATTAATAGCCCAATTGTATTTTGAAACATAAAATAAAAAATTATTTTAGTAAAGAAAAATAATCTGCTCTTTTAATTCTTAATCAAGTTATCTGTAGTCTCAGAATTACCACTTTCAAACCTTTCACCCAACAACTGAGATTTATTTAAAATGTTACCATCTATCTGTAAAGAACTCTTGTCATTTTGTGAATGAATATTCTTCTTCATGAATGAGCTCATTTTCATCCAAATTGTTAGGAAATTCGTCTACTATACTAACATTTAAAGCATTAAGATTATTGCTTAACTTATTCAATACACAGTAATTATAGAAAAAAAATCACAAAATGCTAAGAAAACTAATATAAAGATGGAAAGAGTTTAGAGTGAACAAATCTACAAATCAAGTAAGTTCGTTATTAAATACTTATAATCTAAGAATAGGATTCTTTATAGACCCAATTAATATCATCCAACAAAGAGATCTTGTTTAAGCTACCTCATTAGAGGCTAATAAAGCTTTTGAAGTTTAACTGGAGCAATATTTTCTCGTACTTAACACATTTGATTTAATTCTCATATTTGTAAGTGGATCAAGTTTATTTTACAAAAGGTTCAGACTTTATGGAAATCCAACCAATGAGACACTAATATTTTTACTCTTAAAGTAGGAGCTAATTGTCCGTTTAATAATATCTAAAGTTCCTTAACTAGATAGTTAACTGGTTTCTTGTTAACTTTTTGCTTGAGATAGTTCAATCTCAATTTCCTTCTGAGGCCCTAAGGCTACGGTGATAATCAAGGCATATACAGTCTCTCTCCTATGGAGCCTGGGGTTGAGTAGATAATAAAAGCTGACTTTTTTTTACGGGTTCGGTGCTGTGCTAAATGTATTGTATACACTGTTTCATTTAGCCACATAATCCTGTAAAATAGTTAATATTATTTTGATTTTACAAATATGAAAACTGAAGCTTATAGAGATTAAGTGACTTGCCCAGGGTAAGTAAGAGATACAACTGGGGTTTAATTCTAGAAGTGTCAAATACTACGGTCCGGATTAATGATAGCTGTATAATAAGTCTTGAAGTCAGCTAGTGTAAACCTTTCAGTTTTGTTCTCTGAGTTGTTTGGTTAATCTAAGTCTTTTGCACTTCCTTATGAATTTTAGAATCAGCTTGAGGAGAATTGATATATTAATGTTGAATCTGGTTCAGTCACTTAGAAACATTTTGATCCTTTGGGGTCTTGCTTTTAATTTTTTTAAGCAGTACCAGACCTACAGTTAGTCTAGGGATAATTATTCCCCACTACCGAAGCATATCCTACTTGGTGTTCTAGTGATACTGCCTCAGTTAGGGTTTTTTCCCCCAAGTCAATTGCTGTTGAGAACAAGTTTTATTCCTGGCCTCTACAAGCCGATCGCCATTCCTTTTATGGTTCTTTCCCCAGCCACATGCGTTGCACTGATCATCACTCAGCTGAATACTCAAAAGGGTTTCTCTGAAGGTCTCTGGCATATTCCCTCTGCATCTCTCTCCTCTCTTGTTCTCTGCCTTGTGAATTCTAGCAGCCTGGCTTCCCCAGACTCCCACTTCTGTCTCCTCAACTCAAGTAAACCTCTGGGTTTTCCCTTCCTTGTGCTGAAGCTTGGAAATTTCCTTTAGGCAGTAAGCTGGGACAGACAACTGGGGGAACTAGAGGGCACGCCTCATTTGTTTTCCATCTCTAGGGATTCCTTTTCCTTTTTTTTTTTAAACGCCTACAGCACTTGGGCTTCCTAGGTGGTCTCCCATCCAAGTACTAACCAGACCTGACCCTGCTTAGCTTCCGAGATCAGATGAGATTGGGCACGTTCAGGGTGGCATGGCCCTAGACTTCGTTTCTTAATGCCCAATGTCTTAAGTCCATTCTTTTCTTCCTGCTAGAGATGACAGTCTATTTTGCAGTTAGCCACTAGAGTGTAAACAAAAGTGATAGGCGTAGTTTGACTTCATGCTCTTAGTAGAAAGCTGCTTGCTGCATACTTCCTTGTTTCCCCTTCCCATATGCTGTAGTGTGAGATGTCCAGCAGGCTTCTGGACAGCCTCATGGAACAGTGCCAACCTGACCCCCTCACCACCTTCAACTTTCATGTGTAATAGAAAGAAATCTTATAACTTGTTTAAGCCATTACTATTTTGGTCTTTGTTAAAGCAACTAACATAACAAACAATTTGGCCAAGGAAGGTAAATAACTTCCCAAGTTCACACAAATGGATGTGTTAGAGTCAGTTTATAAAACCGGATTAACGTATAATCAAAATCATTGTCCAATGTATCCCAAATTTTGGTCATTCCTGTATCAATTTCACAGTTTCCCTCACCCACATACTATTTGTGTTATTGTTTATCTTTTTCTTTAATTAGATGCTTTAAAAAATTGAGTGTTGTTTTAAGAAATAATAACTATTGAATCACAAGTCCGAAGTGCTCTTTATATATTTTTCTAGTATACATCAAAGTAAGTACATATCTATTAATACAAAGAATGTCTATGGACTATCTAAAATCGTATTATGTGGGTAACACTTGTTACCACCTGTTACCCACAATAAACAACAAGAAATACACTGTATTTTGATTTTGCCTCTCAATCACTTTACACAATCAGTATTTAGATCACAATGAGTAGAAAGATCAGACTCATCTGGGAATCTTCATTATACTACACTTCCTTCACTTCATCCCCCAAATTTGAGTTTCCAGGATAGTTGTTAACACATTTCTTCTGTTATTTGCAAATACAATGAACAGACCTGTGACATTCCAAGGTTCACTATAGGATGTAGCCTGCCTGGAGCAGCATTCCAATCTCAGTGAATGGCTAAGTTCATACATCTGCTTGGCTCAGATAAGAGGTGATCATATGCAATCTAAAGTGTCATCGAAATCTAATATTATACTTGTTTCCACTTTAGAAAAGTAAAATTATAACAGAGAGAAATGACATTAGTTGCACACGATTTGTTTTTCCACAAAAAAAAAATCACTAGTTACTATGAGTTTGACTCTGCTACTAACTAGCTACACAACGTTTCTTATGTGATATATCCTCTTTGGGTTTCATTTTACTGAAGTACAAAATGAGTTTGAAAATATGCGAAAAAGGACAAATAACTCCATAGTAAAGCATGTGCCAAAGTCATCAATTGGCATTTCAGAAAAGAGAAAATACAAATGACTAAGAAACGTATGAAAGATGTGCAACTTTATTAGTAATCAAGAACATGCATATTAAAACTAAATTATATATCATTTTATTCCCATTAGATTGGCAAAAATTAAGAAGTGTAACAAAATTCAATTTTAGTGATGATGAAGAACAATGAGAAAGTTTGAATATTATATTGGAATATGATTTGTATTATCTAGTAAAATCGACAAGATGCATGTCTTAGAATCCAGTAACTTCACTTCTAGGTATTTACTCTTGAGAATCTCTTGGTAAGACAGACCAGGGAACACATAGAATATTTATAGAAGCATTCATAATAGCAAAAAACTGGAAATAAGCTAAATGTCCATCAACTGGCGAATGGATAAATAGTGATATAATCATACAACAGTGAAAAACCTGGATAAGAGATAGGCACAGACAATGGAAATTTCAAGTTGTCAGAATGGACATGACAATTCAAACTTTCAGCCTGAATGAAATCATACATAGAGCCCTGTAGAGTGAAAAGAAAAACTGGTTGGGAATGGCAGAGGAAGAGAGATCAGCAAATTCCCTTTTCAAAAAGGCAGAGGAAACAAAGGCATATCCCCCTTATCTGCGGGAGATACGTTCTAAAACCCCTACTGGATGCCTGAAACCGCAGATAGCAACTAACCCTACATATACTTTGTTTTTTCCTAAACATACGTATCTATGATAAAGTTTAATTTATAAATTAGGCACAATAAGAAATTAACAACAATAAAAGTTAGAGGAATGTGGTCTGTCTCCCTCTTTCTCAAAATATTTGTTCTGTACTACTTCTTGGCTAATAATAAATAGAATAATTATAACAAAATACTGTAATAAAAGTTAGAGGAATGTGGTCTGTCTCGCTCTTTCTCAAAATATTTGTTCTGTACTACTTCTTGTAATGTTGTGAGGTGATGCAGTGGCTAAATGATGAGTTGAAGTGAGGTGAATGATGTAGGCATTGTGACGTAGCATTAGGTCACTACTGACCTTCTGACGCCACAGCTACTAAGTGACTAACAAGCTGGTAGCATATGCAGTGTGGATATGCTGGACAAAGAGATGGTTCACATCCTGTGGGGGACGGAGCAGGACAATGATAGATTTCATAATGCTACTCAGAATGGCATACAATTTAAAATTTATGAATTATTTCTGGCATTTTTCATTCAGTGTTTTGGACCATAGTTGATCATGAGTACTGAAAACATAGAGAGTGAAACCACAGATAAGGGAGCAAACCACTACTTTGAAACCTTTGCTTTAATAATCTAATATCAATTTCCTTTTTCCATTATAGAACGAATGCTATTTTCTGTGTCTTCCATAAGGTATTTTTTTTAGTTAGAAAACCTTTGTAATGTGCAAAATTATTTTGTACTATAATCATTCTATTTTTTAATCTTAAGAATATATTTGGTTTCTGAACTTAAAGCACATCAATTTAGAATGATTTGAATTACTCTGTATATTTTACTTTGCTGGAATACAGTAAATTACTTTTTGGAGGCTTCTTGAAAACAGAAGTTATGGTTTTTACCCAGTAGTAACTTGAATATAGACTCTGGATTCTGATTTATCCTCTTTATGATATTTCTTCTTATAGATGCTAGTGAAATTATTTGTCGAAATATTTGCTCAAAGAGAAATAAGGAAATTATTTGAGATTAAATTTTATTGACACCAAGGATACTTAGACCACATCACCAAAAATTTTATGGCAATATCAGTAGTGCCTTTTAAATTAAATGACAAATTGGAAGTGTTTAACAACATATGGTCGCTTTTCCTTGACATATATGATTAAGAATATATCTTTTTATCAAAATGTAAAATACCATCTGGCAGAAGTAACAATTATTCTATTGGCCTTATATGTTAAATTCACTGTACTTTAAAAAGTAAATATTTTTCTATTTTTCTTTTTCCTTGTGCTAGATCTATATTTATTTATAATACTCAAAAAACTGCATAATTCAAAACTATAATTAGGTATAACAATTAAAACCGATTTTGAATTTTTAACATAAAACATGTTTTTAAATTCTTTCCAAACATTTCTTAAAAATTTAAATGGCAACAGCCTTTTTCTGATATTCATAATTGTAAAGCTGGACTATTTGAAAATTTACTATTACAATTTCTTATTAGACACATAATCAGACTTTGTATATGAAAGGAATTATATGTATATGCATATAATGTTCTTTAAAAATGGGAAGAAATTTTTGTACTAATTTATAATAAGGTTGATGCATTTTGAATAGGTATGTGCTAATGCTATTAGCCAGAGCTATTCATTCATTTAACAAAACGGTCAGGTTTAGAAGATACCAAATAAGCAGGAGAGTTTCTTTCTGAAACAATGTATATTGCATATTTAATAAAGTGAACTTTTGGCAATTTATGATTTTGAGAAACATATCAAACATTTCACAATTCTATGCTCTATAGTCTTCTCCAAAGCCATATTGGGACTTACCCAAACAATGAATGCTTTAAGCGTTATCATATGATATTCATATCAGATATGTGGCCATTTAAATTTCATAAATTTGGTTATTCATTTATTTTTAAATAATTGATTATTTTAAGAGGGACTGTATCTGGATTTAAAATGTTTCTGATCTTTTTGAGTGTTCTTAGCAAGCAAAGTACTTGGATAAGTATTACCTCAATAGTCAACAACAATTTTTGGTACCTACAATGGCCAGGCTGTGTTCTTTGCTTTTTCAAGATGCTTAAAGTTTAGATGGGAAGGCTGACAAGTAAAACAAGAATGATAGAGTTCGATTGTAGGGTAAGATACATAACCAGTACTAACTGACCACTCTCTAAAAATGTAGGGTGGAATGTGTGGGTAGGAGATGGGAGGAAGGACATTTCAGATAGGAGAAACAATAAGTTGGAAAATTCTGAGGTGTAAAACATGATTTAACTACAAATACTTTGATGTGGCTAAGAAAAGGGATAAACTAACACATTTGAGGAACTTTTCTTCTTTTAAATCAACTTTATGGTAGTGTAAAATATATACAATTAAACATACCCATTTTGATGAGTTTTTTAAATTAAAAATGTTTACTTAGAAGCATTCAGAATGTCAACAAAACAGCTGCATTTTTTTTGCAATTAGGGTTGTATTCAGTTAGCAAAACAATTATTTCATATAAACTGCATCAGAGACAACTGAATATAAAAAAACTAGCATCTTCATATATAACAAGTTTGTGCTGTACACCAACAGAACCTGCTTTAAACTTCCATGCCAATTTACAACCCCCATACTGTAGCTATTGAAAATACCACCAGGACAAGCCTATATAAAGACACATTCAGTAGTGTGTGAACTATACAGAAAAAGACTGTATAGTTTAAAAACAAATCTTACACAGTCTTACACTTCCATTTTTTTCTTTAAAAGGAATTATATACAGAGGGGTTAAATCCTTCATAGACAGGCAAAAAAACTCTGCTAGAACCAACTTATTCATCATCATCTTCATCTTCCTCGGCTTCTTTTTTTACTTTTTTCAGCCTCAACAACTCCCTTTTGTGCTGCATCAGGCTTTCCTTTAGCTTGGTTTGCAACAATATCCTTTTTGTATTTTTCCTTCAGCTTAGCAGCCCTCTTTATCTTCAGGCTGCTTGTCATCTGCAGCAGTTTTATTCTGCATCTCTCCCAGCTTCTTTGCAGCATCACCAATGGATAGGCTGAGAAGCTCTCGTTTGATTTGGGGGCGATAGAACAAAACAAGAAAAACGCTGAAGGAGTCCTCTAGGGTGCATTGGGATCCTTGAACTTCTTTTTTGCTTCCCCTTTGGGAAGGATATAAGTTTTCATTTCTCTTTCATACTGGGCCCTTTCTGCCTTTGTCATGTCTTTAAAATTTCCTTTCTCTTCAGCAGACATGGTCTTCCACATCTCTGAGCACTTCTTAGAAAACTCCGAGAAGCTGACTGAAGCATCTGGATGCTTTTTCTTGTGCTCTTCCTGACAAGTGTGCACAAAGAATGCATATGACTTTGCCTCTCGGCTTCATAGGATCCCCTTTGCCCATTTTTAATGATTTTTCCTCAGGGAGCACAGTGTTGCCCAGTGCCTGTCCAGCTTGCTCTTACCCCAGTGCTGTCTCTACGGAGCTCAATGTGCTGCAATGGCTATGAGAGAGGGACTCAGATGCAGCCTTCTCACTTTCTCAGCTCTGTAACATTACTATCCAGTTTGATGAGCCTTGACAACCATCACCATAGGATAGATCTAGAATGTTTCCAACGACCCAAAAAGTTCTTTCAAACCCCAAGCAATTCTCCTACCTAACTCCACTTTCAATCCCCAAGATAACCACTAATCTGCTTTGTCACTATGTGTTTGATTTCCTTTGTTTAGTTTCATTAAAATGGTATTATACAGTTTGTAGTCTTTTGTGTCTCATATCTTTTCCTCAGCATGATGTTTTTGAAAGTCCATCCATACTGTTGCATATATCAGTAGTTTTATTTTTGATTGCTAAGTATTATTGCATTGTTAGGAAATACCATGCTTTATCCATTTATCGGGTGAGAAACATTTAGATTATTTCCAGTTTAGAGCTATTATTAATAAAATTATTATAAACTATCATGTTCAAGGCTTGGTGCAAACATATGTTTTTATTTGTTTTTGGTAAATATATCAAATGGATATATTTACCTTGTTAGGTCAAATGGTGATTGTATTTTTAACTTGATTAAAGAATGCCAGAACAATGTCCAAAGTTAAATCCTTTAATTACTGTTTGTATGATATATATTTTTTCATCCTCTTAGTTTCAATATATTTGGATCATTGAATCTAAATTGTGTCTCTTTTGGACTGCAAAGTTGGATCTTTTTTTAAATCCATTCTGATAATTGCTGCCTTTTACTTGGAATGTTTAATTTTTACACTTAATGTATTATTGATAAGGTAGTATTTACATCTGCCATTTTACTATTTGTTTTCTAAATGTTCTGCATCTTTTTTTCTTCTATTCCTCCATTTTGTGTTAAGTACATATTTTGTAGTGTACCATTTTAATTCCTTTGGCTTTAGTTTATATATTTTTTGAGTATTTTCTTAGTGATAGCTCTGGGGATTACAATTACCAAGTTATAACAATATAGTTCAAAGTAATACCAATTTATTTTAAATAATATACAAAAACTTTACTACTATATAGCTTCATTTTATCCCCCTCCTTTATGCTGTTATTATAATACAAATTATATCTGTATACATAAAATCCTCATCAACAGATTTATAAATATTGCTTTATGCATTTTGTTTAAATCGTGTAAGAGAAAAAATGAATTACAAACAAAAATATATTTGTATTGTCTTTTATATTTACTTATGTAGTTACAAGTGTTCTTTATTTTTTCATATGTATTGGAATTATTGTGTAATCTCCTTTCATTTGAGCCTGAAGGACTCTCTTTAGGATTTCTTGTAGGGCAAGTTTCCTAGTGATGAATTCTCGCTAATTTGTTTATACAGACATTTTGGGAATGTATTAATTTATCCTTCATTTTTTAAAAATAGTTTTCCTGGATATAGAATTCTTGGTTGAAAGTCTTTTTGAATGTCATCCCACTGCTTTCTGCTTCCATAGCTTTGGTTGTAAATCTTATTGAGGATTATGTGATGAGTGGCTTCTCTTGACATTTTCAAGATTCTCTCCCTGTCTTAGGCTCTCAAGAGGTTGGTTATTCCCTGTCCAGGTGTGGATTTCTTTGCGTTAATCTCATTTGGAGTTTTAAGCTTCTTGGATGTGTAGATTACTTTTCATCAAATTTGGGAAGTTTTATTTTTCAGATATTATTTCTGCCTTTTTCTCTTTCTCCTCTCCTTCTAAGACTCTCATTATACATATGTTGGTATGTGTGATTGTGTCCCACAGCCTTCTCATGCTGTTTATGTTTCTTTTTTCTTTTTTTTTCAGGCATACTTTGGAGATATTGTGGGTTTAGTTCCAGAACAGTGCAGTCAAGTGAGTATCTCAATAAAGTGAATCACACAATTTTTGGGGTTTCCCAGCACATATGTTCTACAGCACATACTGTAGTCTATTAAGTTGCAACAGCATTATGTCTGAAAAAGTAATGTGTATACCTTAATTTAAAAAGACTTTATTGTTAAAAAATACTAACCATCATTTGAGCCTTCAGTGAGTCATAATCTTTTTACTGGTGGATGGTCTTGCCTTGATGTTGTTGGGTGCTGACTGATCAGGATAGTGGTTGCTGAAGGCTGAGATGGCTGTAGAAATTTCTTAAAGTAAGACAACAATGAAGTTTGCCACACCAATTGACTTTTCCTTTCTTGAACGATTTCTCTGTAGCATAGGATGCTGTTAGATAGCATTTTGCCCACTATAAAACTTCTGTGAAAATTGGAGCCAATCTTCTTAAACTCTACAGCTGCTTTATCAATTAAGTTTATATAATATTGTAAGTCCTTTATTGTCATTTCAACAATCTTTACAGCATCTTCACCAGGAGTAGATTCCATCAAAAGAAACCACTTTCTTTGTTCATCCATAACAAGCAACTCCTCATCTATTAAAGTTTTATCATAAGATTGCAGCAATTCAGTCACATCTTAATGCTCCACTTCTAATTCTAGTTTTTTCGCTATTTCTGTGACATCTGTAGTTACTTCCTCCACTGAAGTCCTGAATCTCTCAAAGTAATCCATAAGGGTTGGAGTCAACTTCCAAACTCCTGATAATGTTGATATGTTTAATGTTCATGGTGCCCCAAAACAATTACAATAGTAACATCAAAGATCACTGATTACAGATCACCGTAACAAATATAGTAATAATGAAAAAGTGTTAAATATTGTGAGAAGTACTGAAATGTGACAGAGACATGAAATGAGCAAATACTGTTGGAAAAATGGTGCTGATAGACTTGCTCAATATATGGTTGCCACAAATATTCAATTTGTAAAAAAAAATGCAGTATTTACAAAGTGCAATAAAGCAAAGTGCAATAAAAAGTAGTATGCCTGGATTTGTTCCCTAGAATGTGTAATCTCAACTGACCTATATTCAAATTTGCTAATTTTTTCTTGCACCTAATCAAATCTTTGTTCGGCCCTTCTAAGGAATTTTTCACTTCAGTTGTTATACATTTCAACTCCACAATTTTTATTTTTAAAAATTATTTGTCTCTTTATTGATATTATGTATTTGGTGAAATATTCTTATACTTTCTCTAGTTTTTTAGACACGGATTCCTTTAGCTTTGTGAACATTTAAAATATCTTATTTATGGGCTTCATAAGGAATAGTTTCTCTTGATAGTTTTTACTCCTGTATATGGGCATTACATCCTTGTTTGTGTTATCATATTTTTAAATTTTTTTATTTTGAAAACTGGACATTTTTAATACTAAAATGTGGCAACTCTGGAAATCAGATTCTACTCTCCTCGGGATTTTTGTTGTTTGTTTTTTGTAGTAGTTCTTAGTTTAGTGACTTTTCTGAATTAATTCCTTCAAGTCTGTATTCTTTGTCATGTGTGACCACTGAAGTCTTTGCTCATTTGGCTTAGTGGTCTGCTGACTGGACACATTTCTGTAAATGTCTTTAACTAGTAAGTCTCCTAGTCTTTGCTGAGAGTCTTAGTTTGTGTGTTGGCGCATGACCTCAACACTCAGCTAGGGAATTTACAACTCAACCTTGATCTTTACTTCTTATATAGCTTCTCGAGGTTAGCCCCGGGTGAGAACTTAGGGCCTTCTCAGGTCTTTCCTGAGCATTCACATAGCCCTAGTCATGCACACAACCCTAAGCATGAAGATTACCTTTTAGATTTCCAGGAACATGTTAGAGTTTTTTAAAGTCTCTATGGACATCTCATTACCCAGCTAAATACTTTGATTCAGCTTGAGCAAGGGTGTTCCAAACAAAGCTGAATGATTTTTGATCTTCGTATTTAATGTTTATGGGGGGGGCCACTGGTGAAATTCAAGCATAGGGGTATGACTGTGTTTGTATAGAAGAAAAAAATCTTTGCCAGTGAAGAATGGATTGAAGTGGGGAAGACTGGAGGCAGGGGGATTAAGGAGATTATTACAGCATTCTAGGGAAAAAGTGACGAAGGCCTGAGTTAATGTTGAAGTAGAGAGAATGGAGAGAGGGGAGTAGTGGATTGGGAAAGCAATTTTACAGGAGACACTTCATGATTTCCAGGATTATTAATTGGGAGGCCAGTGGAAACAGCTGAATAAGAGGGAAGTGTCTACTCTCAGGTATGATTAGGGAAACTTCTTGAAGATGGGATCATTGACCTTCCCCGCCTCCTCCAAAAAAAAAAAAAAAAAAGTAAATGAGGTTTGGGAGAAAACATAAAGACGAGGATCCAAATATAATTATTATTGATGATTAAATAATCTATATACTTTTTAGATGGAGATGGAATACTTTGAGAGAGAAATTCTGTGTAATTGTACCACTCAAATAGCTTTGGATTCAGATGCTAGAATCTCTTCTTCCCCTCCACCCAGTAGATTCATCACCATTCTTGGTGTAGGAATGTTTTAAAGACATTATTTAAATTAGTTTGTGTGTTTGTGTGTTAAATGCTTATTATTTGCAATGTTATTTGACGAAGTCAGTGGGACTTGGTAAACATACTGCCCTAAACAAAGACTGCATCTAAGTGTGATATAAATTTCCAAGTCAGTCATTTCTTGGGCCCTTTTGCTCTTAAATCCTAGCAGAGCAGATGATGGATGTAACTTTGTTCATGCAAATTACATGGAGAAACAAGAGCAAATGATTCCTTAAGCACTGTAAATTAAACTGAGCTCAAAACAGGTGGTTTTAACACTTGGTAAACGTTGGTTTTCTCTGAAATCCAATGCTTGCAAAGCGGTAAAGACAAGACCGTGGGAAGACTGCGCTACGGAAAAGAGCATCTGACCGATTTCCCCTTTTTTCACACCCCTCCCTTTTCTCTTTTGCTTCTCAGATTACCAAGTTAAGTTTAGTTCAAGTAAACCTTTTAGTTTTCGAGTGAGGCCGCGGTAAAACACCAGAACGAAAGAGATTCTGATCTCGGTAGTCCTTAAGTTTTGTTTCCCAGGCAGTCACCTCTCGGGCTGGATAGGCCGGTGTCCTAGATCTGGGCAGGAGCCTGCGGGGAGAAAAAGGAGGATGTTTGAGAAGCCGGGGCAGGCCAGGCACTATCCCGCCGCCCACTCCCAGCCGAGAAAGAAGATCCCGGTGGCCAGCGCCGTCTGTTCTCTGCGCCCCTGCTGGGACGCCCTCTCGACTCTCGAGTCGCCTCCAATTGGCCGTCGGGGGAACGGAAGCCGAAGCGGAGCAGTGAACCCGGAAGTGCTTCGCGGCAGAGGCCCGGGCGACTCTTTTGAATGGAATCGGGCTGATTCATCGCCGGTTCGCGGAGCCAGAGTAGGGTCGAGCCTCAGACCGTGCCGCCACCGCCGTCGCCGCGTCACCGCAGCTGGAAGACAAGGGTCCAGACCGCGGCCTCCGGTCCCGACCGTCCGCAGGTAAGACGCGGAAGGCAGGCCCCGGAGGTCCGCGGAGAAAGCCGCGCTAGGCCGCTGTCAGCCCCGTGCTTTCCTGAGTCACGTTGCCCAGCCGAGTTGTCACTGGAGGCCCGGGCCCTAAGGGAGGAGCTCAGGCTCCTTCGTCCTTTTCTCCGGCTACTCGGGTTTCTGGCAGAGTTAGGTCTAGATGTGGTCTCCAGCTATGCTGAATTCACATCTTGGTAACCAATCCCTTCCTGCATAGGGATAACCGGTGTTTATGGATTCTATTTGCGCTCAGTTGAGTTTCTCACTAAACGCATGTTTTCTTTATTACTTGTTCTTCACTTGTTCTTCCCATAGGCCTTGACCCTTTTTCTCTTGGTGTTAGGTTTTCAACTCCAGAAAACAAATAAAACCCCCAGAGATTCACTGGTTTTTAATCTTGAACATCTTCAAAACAAAGTGTAGTTATTCCTGCAATGCCTTTTAACTTACTTTCAGTTTATCCTAATTGAATTATTGTTGGTGAATTGATTACATTTCCTGTTTTCAGTAAAGTAGAAGTCCGCTACTGTGTGTTACCACTTGGAACTAAATTTCGTTGGTGACATTACTTAGCTTCTGTCAAACTAAGAAAAACGTAAACTTTTCGAAAGCGTCTGACTATAAATCTAGTGACTGAATGAAAAATTCTTGAAATTAAGATCGTACCAAAAGTTGATAAAGATTTTCGTGAGAAAGATGGCAAAGAGGCTTTAAAAATTAGCATAGAAATATAATTCTAGGGTGAAAATGATTTTTTTCACTGCTCACAAAAGTATGTTTTTAATACTACTGACAGTGTTTATGAGTAAAGTTACAAGACAGTCACTGGTAATGTTGAAATAACAAAAAAGAGCTGAATACAATTTTAGTGGAGATAATTAACATAATGGTGACCTTGTGTCGTGTAAGCCTACCAACCATGGAAGTTTAATTATACATGTTTCAAACAAATTGTATGGGTTATTGTGCATTTGAAGAGATTAAGATACATAGTGGCTCAGAATTAACTACAGTTAAGATGTGTTTAGTGAAGTGGTATTTAGTGAAAAACCTGAATATTGTCTTTAATTTGTCTCAGAACAAAATTACATCTGGCCATCAGAAGGAGGTTTTGAAGTCATGATCTTTTAATGAAGCCTCACCTGTTGATTTTGGAAGATTTCCCCCTGTCAGGTGCTTAGAAAATAATATATTGCTGTCCCAGTTGAAAGGTTGTGTTTTTAACCTCTATGACATGGGTTCATCCTATTTTTTTGTCATGTAAACCGTGTGTTTAGTATCTAAGTTCAGAACCCATGTCTGCAAATCAGTAACAAGAAACAATTGTGCTTTTATTTGTTTTCAGTTTTATAGCAATGTTTGTTTCATAAATCAGTGTTCACCTGTGAAAGCTTTACCCGAATACTCGTGATTTCTTACTCATGAACTTGTCATATACTCTATTCGTTGCACTCATTTGACATTCATATTGTTTTATGATATTTTGGTGTCCCCATGTGAGAATTGGATCCAGTAATCTCTTCCAGCTCTAAAATTATTGAGTACTTACTGCATATCCCAGGTACTTATTAGGTGCTTTGTATTTATTCTTACAACAGACTTGCAAGATAGGTATTGTCTCCATTTTATAGATGAAGTTTAGAGTATAGAAGAAGGTAACTTGTTCCAGATCGTTTAGCCAAGTAGGTTTTGAAACCAGGATTCAAATCTGGATCTGATTGGCTCCCGAGCCTTTCCAGCTCTACATTGCTGTCCTTTTGCTTTATGTATTTTTCATGAGTTTGTATAATGCCTTCCCAGGAAGATTGTAAATTCTTTCAGTGTGAGCCACTAAGTTTCTTACTGGCTTTATTTCTGTATCACTTTATACAGAAGGTAGTACTTAATAAATGTTTTACTTGAATGCTGTAGTTAGGAGCCACCACAAGAAATACTTATGATAATTCTGTCCTTACTATTTTAAACTAGGGAAAATCTTGCTTGCAAAATCCTGTTTATATAATTAAGTTTAATGTTGACTCTGTATTTCTTATGCTGAAGAAAGCCCTTAAGAATATGAAAAAAGTTCCTAATTACTTTCCACAAATCAGAGTAGAGGAATTAGAAATCCAGTGAAATCACAAATATGGAGTAGTTTAAATAAGATTTAGCATCAGTCTGAGAAGTAATAGTATTTAACTGCAATATGGACAGGGGAATGAAAAATGAAAAGCGAACTAAGAAACAGAATGATAAACCCAAACAGCTAAGGGCTTCTTGATTTTATTTGAATTTTATAAATCATTGGGATACCAATAGTTGAAAAGTTAAAAAAATTGTCACATTCTGAATTCAGATTAAGATAATTTTGAAAGATCTGTTGTTTTAGGGTTATTTATAGTTTCATAAATTTCCTGTAAATATTTTAATTCTAGCATGAACACAATCTATGTCAGGTTCTATTCAGATATTAATTTGGGAGATGAAAAAGTGGAAAATCATTAACCTTTTGAAAGTACTGATTCTTATTTTGTACTGTTTTTACTAATTAGGATACATTTCTGTATGCATGACATATTACATATAAACACTTTATTCATATTATCTGATAATCTTTTAAGTAAAGTTAATCATATCATGAACGACCCCTGAGTCCTCAACTTTTTGATAGGTATAGAAACTTGGTTTAGCTCCATAGACCTTTTGTATTGCTTCTTTCTAAGAATTGGAAGTATTCTCTTTTATGTTATAGTGTAACATTCTAATTTTATGAACCCCTTTGTTAAATTCTGCAAAATGCAAGTCCCTCCTCTCCATTGCGATTCACTTATTACTGTAAAATATGGCCCGTGTTTTGAAACTCACTAAGTGGCAAACCTTGTGGAAAGAAGGAACTGTGTAGGAGGTACTGTAGATATACTGGTGCTGTGGGATGCTTGTGCTGATAACAGCAGCTAGCATTCATTGTTTCTGTATGCCAGACATGGTGTAAGTATTGTTTATGTCCATTGTTTAATCTTCAAAACAACTCTATGAGGTGGATGCTGTCATTATTTCCATTTTGCAGGTGAGGAAACAGAGTGAGAGAAGTGGCTGACCCAAGGACACAGAGCTAATAAATGTCAGAGCCAGAATTTGAATATTGGTACTCAGACTGCAGTCATAGCTCTGAACCCTCATATACCAAGAAAAATAGTCATCACCATTTACCATCTCGGTCCAGTGGACCTTTTTGCACTTCTTACACCGTTAAGTCATTTTATGAATAATTTACAGAAGTAAAAATTTTAGAAAAATTTTATACAGATTTTTATTTTGTATTTTCCTGGTTTGGAAGGTATGTGTACCTGAAATAGACAACATCCTTTGTATGTAATTAACTGCTCATCATCCATCATGCGTAAACTGGATCATGTTTATCTTGTAAAGATCAGCTCCACTTTTTAAATACATCTCTAATAGGCCCTAGCTTATTATTTCTTCTGGTTCTTCTTGCACTTGTAATACATGGAACGTATATGTGTGTTAAAATAAACATAACCTAACATTTATCATTTTAATCATTTTTAGATGTACAGTTCAGTGGCATTAAGTATGTTTGCATTGTACAAACATCACCACCATCCATATCCAGAATTTTTTCACTACCCAATTGCAATACTTTTAAAACATTGACAGCTCATAATTTTGTTGAAGTGAGGATGGTCATCATCTTTGCTTGTAAAACATTTTTATTTTAGATTTATAAACACCAGTTAGAGTTAGTCCATGAAGTTTTTTCATTTCTACATTATTTCCTTTACTCACCTTTGCGTTACACTTCAGCATTTTTTCACATATGAACTGTATCAACATAATAAAAGATAAAAGAATATGACATATCTCTTTAGCAAAAGAGTTTGTAAAATAGTGTGTGATGAAGTCCTGTTGAATACCTGACTGGATGAGAATGTCATATTTCTTTTTTGCTCTTAGAAATATATTGTTGTTCACTCACTGATCCTTTCAAGAAATACTTTATGGAGACAAAATTTACATAACATAAAATTAACTTTTACAGTGAACAGTTCACTGTCATTTAGTATATTCACAAAATTTACATAACATAAAATTAACTGTTTTACAGCGAACAGTTCACTGTCATTTAGTACAGCTGTGCAGCTACTACTTCTATCTACTACTTCTGTCTACTTCCAAAGCATTGCTATTATTCTAAAATAAAATGTTTTACCCAATAAGCAGTTTTTCCATTTTACTTCCCCTGCCTCCAAGCTCCTGGCAATCACAAATCTGCATTCTATCTCTTTGGATTTATGTATTTTGGATATTTTATGTAAATGGAATTCATATATGACCTTTTGTGCATGGCTTCTTTCACATAGCATAATGTTTTGAAATTTATTGACATTTTAACATGTGTCAGTACTTCATTCCTTTTTATAGCTGAATAATATTCCATATGTTCCATTGTTTGACTATACAGTACTAGAATTTATTTTTTTATCCTTTGATGGACATTTGTTTCTTCTGTTTGGCTGTTGTGAATAGTGATGCTATAAACATGCATGTACATGTTCATGTTTTGAATACTTGTTTTTAATTTTGGGAGGTGTATACTTAGGAGTGGATTTTTAGGTCACGCGGTAATTCTATGTTGAACTGTTTCCAGCATTCATTGGTTCTTAAGTTAGAAAGAATGAATCTAGGATATTGTCATCTAAAGATGCATAATCTGAGATTTTGCTTATAAATCAGTTTTTCTCAACTGGGGGTGATTTTGCCCTTTCAAGGGGACATTTGGCAATGTCTGGAGATATTTTTGATTGTCATGGCTGGCTGGGTGCCACTGACTGGCATCTAGTGAGTAGAGGCTAGGGATGCTGCTAAACATCCTATAATGCACAAAACAGCCCCCTACAACAAAAAAGTTTTTTAGTTATGAATGTCAGTAGTGCCGAAAAAACTGACTTGTACCATCAATTTTATTGTCATTATTAGAGACTAGAGTTCTTTCTTTATATTCACCTTGTGATTCTCTAATAGTGAAACTTTTTTTCCCTTCTGTCAGTTCTTCTCTCTTTGCCATTATTGGTAGAATATGGACAATTCTGAATTCTCGACTGTGTTCAATGAAAGCTAAAAGAAGACTACAAAGATGATGTCTCTAGTCTTTTATATCTTTTTGAAAGACGAAGCAATGCTGTTGGCAGCACAATAAAAACTGAAAAATGATACAATAGCTGCAATGTATTTT
Source organism: Pteropus alecto (assembly GCF_000325575.1). Lineage (NCBI taxonomy): Eukaryota > Metazoa > Chordata > Mammalia > Chiroptera > Pteropodidae > Pteropus > Pteropus alecto. Next base: position 34,693,415 of record NW_006442484.1, read on the forward strand.
TCACTGTTGCATCATTTTGGATGATTGTTATTCTTCCATTTTTGTATTTTAGTCTTTTTTGGTATAGTTGGGAATAATTAAGAAATGATGAACTAATTCCTAGGATGACAAAACAGCAATCTTTCAAGACATAGGACAAAAACGTCACTAAGATTCCATAACATTACAGATTTGTAATAATGTTGCAATGGGCCTATTTGGTAATTGCACAATGAATTTTGTTCTATTTAAAAATATGAGTACTTTTCTTTGAAACAGCTCTAGAAAGACTTAAAAGTCATGAAATATCAATGTTTACATATAATTAGAACTCAAAAAAAGAAACTTAAAAACAAAATTTGGATATAGGATTAATCACTATGTTCTGTAGCTCTCTGGGATGCTATTTCATTCTATATCCTCTAGAAATGGTGATTAAAAATCAATTTCGATTTCTGTTTTTAGGAATTTTGCTTCTTTTAAAGCTGTTGGCATATTTTCTTCCTCAGTTCTCAACATGATTATATCTGATTTTATTTACTTTTTATAGGAAAGAGAGAAAAAAATACTTGAGAAGAATCATACTTGCCATTATTATCAACAAATTGAAGCTTAACACCACAGGAGTTGTAGTTACTGACCAGGTGAGAATTAAGAATGTATTTTACTCTTACCTATTCTTTCAGGAGGTGATTTAAATATCTTATGAAAATGTATCATTTTTAACATATCAAATTGTAAATCAGATAACCAGATTTTAAGGCTCATGATAGTTATTGAGATAACTATCATTTTAGTTCTTGTTTGCTTTTTGTAAACAAAAAAAAGGTAGTGATAAATTTAGAACATTTATCAATATATTTCATTTCCAAATGTTACTATTTTTATTAAATCTGGTTATCTTATCTTAAATGTTTTAGTTTGTTAAATATTTTTTCCTGTTTGCTGAGACATCTAATTTTGCTAAAAACACAAATTTGACCTGCCAGATTTTCTTTCCCTCTGCTCCCCACATCGCTCATATATATTCACAGCATCTGGAGTCTGTGTAAAGTCATCAGAAACAACACAGGGGGAATAGATAAACTGAACACAGCTGGGAATTGACTTTGGCCTGGAATATATATAATGTCTAAAGTGTTCTGTATGTTGTTAGGGTTTTTTTCCATTTGTTTTTTAAGTTTGTAAGCTTGAAATGGTCCAAAAGAAAAAATTTTCCATTGCTAATATATTCTAGAGAAATGTCTTTAATATTTAAAATATACAAGGTTTTTTTTTTCTGTCTACAGCCTTTAAAAAGTGCTATGTATTGAATGCTGTATTTGAGTTGAGGAATTTTAATGAGAATTTGATGGAGATTTTATATGTAAATGTTGCTATTAGAAGTATGAGGTAAGGCTATTAAACAGAAATTTTGTGTGGCCTATCAGGTTTTCTTACGTACCTTTTCATTTTTTTAAATGAGTTTATCTGTTGGGAATCTCCCAAACTTGTTGAGCGAAAGCCAGATACAAAAGTGTGTGATTTCATTGATATAAATTCAAAACAGCAGAACTAATGTATGCTGTTAGAAGTTAGAATTCTACCTTTGTGGGTGGTAGAGACTGGGAAGGGGGCATGAAAGATGTTCTTAGGTGCTAACTATTTGTTCCTTCATTTAGGTGGTGCTTATGGGGATTTGTTCACTTTGTGAAGATTTCATGCCTGTATCGTTTGTGTACTCTTTTGTATGTGGTCTTGAATAAAGTTTGCAATGTTAACACTGCAGCATTAAATTGTAAGCAGGATTCAGCAAACATGATTACACTGTAATGATCATAAGTATATTATTGAATTTTAGTTTGTATAGCAGTTCTAACTAAAACAACATGGACAAATGACTAAACTAAACTCTTAGCATTTAACTTAGAATATATTTGTACTAATACCATTTTCTAAAGCATATACTTAGGAAGAAGAGGACTTTTAAGACATAGTAGCAAGTAGAAAACAATGTTTCATTCTCACGTTTAAAGTATTTAGCTGTACTAAATATTAATTTTTATAATTGGATTACTCTTCTGTGTATTTGAGGCCATATTATTACCTTCGATTATTTCTTGCCTTAGATTTCTTCTGTGAATTTTTCAGGCTTATAAGAATGTCTTCTGTAGTTATTCCTGGCATAAAAAAAAGAATCAGATTGATATTTCAAAGTTAATCCTCTCTGTATTAACTCTAAAATTATAATTGAGAACTGCAGCTGAATTTCCTTAGTGAAAAAGGTGTATATCTTCTCAACATCTGAAATAACACAAAATATTTGTGTAGGTTCTAGGACACTATCTTAATGTATTTAATGTTTATAATATTTCTTTTAGTATAATGAGTTCATTTTTTAAAAGCCTTTGATGCTAATTCAGAGATCCATAATCTGCTCACAATGTCTTTCACATGTAGTTTTGATGATAACTGACAAGCTGTAAGTTAATTAGCACAGAACTTACTAATGAGGATGTTAAAATTTAATTTAAAAGTGAGGATTTTTATTTGTACACTCTGGACAAATTGAATGAAATTCAATCACATATGATTAGCATTTCAGGCAATTTTTCCTCATTCAGGTACTTTATTAGATAACAATAAGAAAATATAATTAACTAAATGATAGCAAAGTTTTGAAAGTATGCTAAGATTGCTTGTCTTTAAAACTGGGGATAACCCAAAACCAAAGCAGTAAAATAAGGTCTGTTAATTAGCATGGAAGACAGCTTCTTGAATTAATATGTGGTGTTAATTAACAGGAAGTCTGATGTTGTGTTGTAATTACCACCAATATTTTTGACATACTGAGTGACTGAAGGTGAATTATATAGATAGCAATTGAGTAAACACTTTTGTGCTTAGGAACGTTTTCTTTTGTTTCTGTTTTCTAGAAATATGGACAGACTTCTTAGACTTGGAGGAGGTATGCCTGGACTGGGCCAGGTTAGTATATAGACTCAATATTTCTTTGTAAACTGCAAGCCTTTCTCTAGTTATCCAAAGAGAAAGAAATCACTCCCAAGAAAATCGGCTCATAGATAACCTTATGGTAAGAAGCTTACGTTATCACTGGTTGCTGTACTGTAACACTAAATAACATGTGGAGAACATTTTCTATTAATTTAATTTTGTCCTAGGAATAAGAATTTTCTCTGCTTTGATTTAAAATTTTGGGATATATTAGATTATCAAATTTGCCTTTTAGTGAAAAGACTAAGAATATCCTATTTCTGGGTTTACAATGTAGACTTTAGAAGTGACATATGAAAAAGTAAACCTGGTATACTCTTGGTAAGATCCAGAAAAGTGACCCATAGATTATTTGTATGTACAGTGTTAATACTGATAAATTTCTTCTAGTGATACATGGCTGAATTAATAACTAATATCTCTCTATAAGTTTGGTATATATGATTTCTTTTACTTTCTTATTAAAATTAAGTGAGTTTTCAGTTGTTTTAATATTATCATTTATCTTGTTCTATGCTGTTGGGCAAATGGCCTCTAGATAGATTTCTATCAGGGTATTTTATCTGCTTTCAGCTAAAGAAGAAATTTCTGCCTCTTTTGAGTTCTGTACTGATTATCTTTCCAGTCCTCCATTAACAAAAGGGATGACTATGTGTTGTTCCTTTTCTAAGACTTTAATGTATTGTTTTATGACCAAATTTTGGGAATATTTTTATAACTCACCTTTAGAACCCTTACAGTTACCAACTTTTCCTCATTTCCATAGCGCTATCAATGACTGTCTTTATTCACTCAAAGTAGTCTATATTTTGTGTAAGAAACAGTTTGCGATTTCTTGAAATTTTCAGTGTTTTAGAGGCACTTTTAATAATTCTTTGATTAGCTCTGTTTATGACTAATAAATATTTTAGAAAGTTGAAATCATTTTGTGATTCTGTATTGCATCTTTGCATAGGCTTCAGTTATTTTTCATTTACTTTTGTTAAGTTTTGAATATTCTCATGTTCCTCTACTGTCTGCCTGTTTATTCATGATTCTTTAATTTTGTAAGATGTAATTCATTCACTTAAGAACCCTACGGACCTCTGAACTTGACTCTTCCAAATCTGTTTCCATACTTTGTAAATGTTCTAGATACCTTCTAGAATTTCCCTAACTTATTCTGAAAGTAGCAATAACAATGTTAAGGCATGTAAAAGTGTCAGAAGTGAGTTGAGGTGGTATGTAAGTACTGTAGATTTACCTGCAAATTACAGGTAAGGATGTTGCTTTAGTAGAATTCTTTAAGGGAAGTTGTATGAAATTTAAATACCGAAATAACTTTCCTTAAACATTAGATGCAATAAATTACATATCCATGTTGGAAATCCATGCTGAGAAACTGCTGGACATGAAATAATGGTTTTACTGGCCACAAATTGAGCTGCATCATATCTCAGTGACCACTGCAAACCTTTGCATTAAGTGGACAACTAAGTATTGGCTTAATAACCTCTCCTTGGTTTGTGATCATTTAATCAACCCTTGTATCCTCAGTTTGTATTCTTATTTGAACTTAAAAAACATTACTTGAGAGTCTTTCATTTCATGTATGTGTTTCATCTTCCCAATTATTCCCAGACTCTCAAGGGAGTAATTTGCAGTGTTCTAATTTCTGTGATAGCTCCTTTATCGAATAGGTTTTCAGTGATTAAATTTTCTTCCTTAAATTTTATTCTACTCATGTTCTAGACTAATTTGACATATACTTACAATGTTACTTCTGCAACCTGAAATGTTAAGTGTATTATCTTTTAATAATTCAGAGATCTTTGGATTGATAATAGCCACTCTTGCCATTAGATAATCTATAGCAGCCAAAAAAGTAGAAAAGCAGATATAATACAAAAATCAGTGGAGAATGTTATTATTTTACTACTTAATGGAAAAAGTAGAATTTCCTCATAAATAGTTTCCATAAAACTTGCTGGTAAGTTTACAAATGGCTCTTTTAAAACATAGGAATAAGAGCAGAATAGGATTTTCTATCCATTCTAAGGACTCTTACCTTTCTCTGAGTAGAAGTAACCTTTCTCTTTTCTCTTTCCACTTATTCTCTGATCCTATCCTCTCTTGAAACCTTGCTCATCCCCATCAATACCCCTCCTCTGCTTACAAAGATGTTTAAAAGTCTCCTGGATCCAAAAAACAACAGAACTTCACTGCATCCTGCCATTATACCTTTTCTTCTATTTCATTCTAGAATTCCTGAAATAATAGCTTATACTCAACGTATTCTACTTTCTTTTCCATTGACTCTCTTGAGATTATATTCTGGCCTTCTCCAATACTATACTGAAATTGTTCAGATTGCCAAGTCTTTTTGGCTACTTTTCTTTTTCAACTAGACTAGTATTTCACACTGTTCACAATGTCTTTTTTAAAACTTTTTCTTCCATTAGCTTTATTGTGGTACTTTTCCTTTAGTTCTTCATTATGGCGCCCATACTTACAAACAACTTAAAGTTGTATTGTTTTTAATATTGCATTTTTTAAAATCTTGCATTCTTAGATGTTAATACTTGGACAGTGGTAGTCTAAAATCATTAAATCTGTCAACAGTCTTCTACTTCAATGTAACTTATCAGTAGTTTAAAGCAGAAACAAACAGATGTTTTATTAGAACTATTAGAATTTGTAAACAAATAGCTTTAAATTGCAAATGTGTTTTTACATTTACTTTGCCAAAGTGCTTACAGACTTGAAATTACTAAAAAAAAGTGAGATGATTGAATTAAAAGCATTTACTGCTGTGATTTGGCAACTTGATTATCTTTGTAACTACCCCAACTTAGGTCTTGGCAACTAAACTTTTTCCAAGAGCAGAGAAGACAAAACCAAAGAGATAGACATAGCTAAAACATAGTCTCCAGTCTCTAAAAGTTTTAGTTCAAGTCTTTGGGTTCATTTTAGCTTCAGAAACAGTCAAAGTAAGCATAAAAATAAATGAAACTTAAATAAAATGTTAGTGTCATTTATCTTGTCTTGTATTTGAATTTAGACCAATATTTTGAGTTTCTATGTGTTGGGTGTTGCTACAGGGAATTCCAGGGTAAGCAAGAACATAGTTATTTAATCTAGGGACCTTACATTCTAGTAGTTATATGGCAATTATGTTTTAAGTGCCTGCCACATATTAAATACTTTGAATGAGTGAATACTAGTGCTCGTTATAAGTAATGTGGCTTGTAAGTACAGTGGATGTAGGGTTAAATTTTTTTCCACAAAAAAAAGGAAACATGGACTTGAATTGAGGAGATGATATTTGAACTAAATTTTGGGATATATGCCAAGACATATTCAGAAAGGCTGGAGAATAGGCGATATGAGGGGAAATAATAGTAAAAAATAGCTGGTCAAAGACTTTGGAGTAGATTATGAAAGATGTTGAATGCCATTCTTAGTGATTTTTACTTTTTATCATGTAGACATTATAGTTTCATAAAGATTTTTTTAGCAGAGTTGTGAGATAATTCAGTCTGTTTCTGAGAAGTAATTCTATTGGTAGTTTGGAGACTAGGTAGAAGGGAAGAGATTGAAGGCAAAGTCATCAATGATATGAAATATTTCTGACTTTTTACCTTCTAGGCACATTGTAGGATTTTACTTTTTCATTGTTTTTAAAGTTAGTCTGACCACGATTTTGCTTTGACCAATGGAATGTGGGTTAGAAATTAACAGGTCACTTTTAGGTGGAAGCTGTAAGAATCAGTGTGTAATTTGCCTACCCTGGTAATCAAGGAAGCATGGAGATAGACACTGTCATAGATAGATCACTGAGAAGAAAGTATGAGATATAACCTGCAAGTCAGAAATCCTGTGATTTTTATGCGACATGCCCTAATTTTTTTGGTCTCCAGTTTTTAAGAAACCTGGTATAGGTTAAACTAAGCACACTTACACAGGCCACGCGTTGCCTGAAAGTGATGAGTTTGCAGCTCTCTGATACAGACCTCAGTAAATTCCTGATGCAAAAATAAAGGAAAATATTGTAGATGAGAGAGCAGAGAAGGTTTTCTGAAAGTGGTGGGATGTAAGCTACATTTTGAAGAATTATTTCAAGTGGCTAGACCTAAAAAAATAACTTCATGAATTGGATATGATCTATTTTACTTGTTATAACTCATGAATTTATACAGTATGTGAATTTTGTATCTATAGCTAATAACAATTTTTTTGGTTTACTGTTATGTGCCTTGGAGGAAAAATGTTCATTATTTGTCTTTTAGGTTTTAGTCTAATGTTTTAGAGAAAGGATTAATTTAACATAGCAATGGGGAAAAATGACTGGAATAAATGAAAAAATAACACCATTTTTATGGAAGAGGTATCTTAATTTCACATTCCAGTTCTTTCCAATTAATCATAAATTCAGTGTAGTTCCAATAAAAATACCAACTAGAATTTTCATGGAATTAGAAATCTGATTCTAAAATTCATATAGGAGAAAACAATCCAAGAATAGCAAGAAATTCTTAGAAGAGAAAATGAAACTTGCTCTAGCCAATATCAAAATATATGTTAATGATATATGACTCAAGGAGTGTTATATTGGTATAGAGATAGCCAGGTAGATCAGTTTAATCAAATAGAAAGCCCAGAAATAGATTTATGTTTATATGGGAACTTAATTTGTTATAGAGATAGTATTACAAATTGATGGGGAAAGAGAGGCCTGCTGAAGCAAGGAGCTTTCTCTATGGGGGGAAAACTAATATTAGATTTTTACTTTATGCTTTACACAAAAATGTGCATACTAAACGAAGACCTAACAGTGAAAATCGAACTTTATAATTTTGGAAAACATATACATCAGCATACTTATTATCCAAGAAAACCTCAAAACAACTATTGGTGAGAGCCCTTGTGCATTGCTGATAGGAATTTAAAATTGTGTGACCTCTGTGGAAAACATAGAATTACCATATGGTCTAGCAATTTCATTTCTGGGTATCTACCCCAGAAATTGAAAGCAAGAACTCAGATATGTGTGTACTTGTGTTCATAGCAACATTATTCACAATAGCCAAAAGGTGGAAGCAACTTGTGTCCCTGGATGGCAGAATGGATAAACGAAATATGGGGTGTGCATATTGTGGAATATTATTTCATGTTAAAATGGAAAGAAATTCTCACATGATACAACATGGAAGAAATTTGAAGACATCATGCTAAGTGAAATAAGCCAATCACAAAAGGACAAAATATTGTATTATTCCACTTGTATGATCAGAGACAGAAAGTAGAATGGTGGTTGCTAGAGGCTGGAAGTCATATTGGAGTACGAAGTTAGTGTTTAATGGGTACAGAGTTTCAGTTTGGGAAATGTAAAGTTTTCTGGAGATGGATAGTGGTGATGGTTGCACAACAATATGAATGTACTTAATGACACTGAACTGTCTACTTAAAAGTGGCTAAGTTCTTTTTTTGTGGCACCTTGGAGATGGTCAGCTGCTTCAGGACGAAGCTGAACATCTCTTTCCCAGTCACTGGCTGCCAGTGGATGATGAACAAAAACTTCATACCTTTTATGAGAAACATATGGCCATGGAAGTTGCTGCTTACGCTCTGGGTGAAGAATGGTAGGGTTATGTGGTTCATATCAGTGGCGAGAATGACAAACAAGGTTTCCCCATGAAGCAAGGTGTCTTGACTCAGGTTGTTTGCCTGCTACTGAGTAAGGGGCATTCCT
>NW_006442484.1:34702138-34708560 GCF_000325575.1 Pteropus alecto
AAAGAAAGTGCAAATCTGTTTGGGGTTGCATTGTGGATGCCAATCTGAGTGTTCTCAATGCGGTCATTGTGAAAAAAGGGGAGAAAGATATTCCTGGTCTCATTGATACTACTGTTCCTCGTCGCCTGGGGCCCAAAAGAGTTAACAGAATCTGCAAACTTTTCAATCTCTGTAAAGAACATGATGCCCGCCAATATGTTGTGAGAAAGCCTCTAAACAAAGAAGGATAAGAAACTTAGGACCAAAGCACCCAAGATTTAACATCCTGTTACTCCACGTGTCCTGCTCTGAATAAACAGCGTACTAAGAAAATAAGGAAGAGGCTACAGAATACGCTAAACTTTTGGCCAAGATAATGAAGGAGGCCAAAGAGAAATGCCAGGAACAGATTGCTGAGAGACGTAGACTTTCCTCTCTGAGAGCTTCTACCTCTAAGTCTGAGTCCAGTCAAAAATGAGATTTTATAAGAGTACCAAATAAATAAGCTCAGACATAACAAAAAAAAGTGGCTAAAGTGGTAAAGTTTGTTATGTATATTCTGCCACAAAAAATTCAATTGCCATATCTTTAAAGTGAGATTAATAATACGTATCTCAGATGGTTCTTATGAGGATAAAATAAACTCAGTTGTGAGCATGTCAGGCACACACAGTAGATAGCTGCAAAAATATTTTTTGGAAGAAAGTGTTATGTCCTTATGACCTCAAAATAGAAAAATATAACTCAAAAGAGAAGATTGGTAAGTTGACTACTTCAATACATTACTAACTCTTTTCCCAACCAAGACAATAGAAACAAACTTAAAATACAAACTGTAGAGGGGAAAAAGTTATTTGCAACACACTTATCTGTAACACATTTAGCAGAACCATAAATTAGTAAGACATAAAGACAACCTCATAGTAAAAAGAACATAAAATGGTAATTTGTAGAAGAATTGCTAACAAGCATATGAAAAGATACTCAACCTCACTATATATCAGGGAAATGAAAATTAAAACAAATATTAGATTTTTTTTCAACACAAGTCTGATGTATTAAGTGTTAATGAAGATTTTAGAAAGCAAAAATTCTCACGTAAGTTTTTTTCCTTAGGGTGGGCTGGTGTGAGGTGTGTGTGTGGAAGCTGGTTGAGGATTACATCTCAGTGCTTAGAACATTGCCTGGCAAATAGAAGATAATAAATAGATGTTGAATGAACACACCGTATGTGTTGTATAAATGATTAGAAGTCACTTTGGAAAGCAGTTTGACAGTGTCTAGTAATGTTGGAAATGCCCTAACTTCTGTGACTCAGCAATTCCATTTATTCACTTTAGAGAAACTCTTAACACATGTATATTGGAAGACATGTTTAAGGATATTCATTAAAATAGTGTTTGGATTATTGAAAAATTAAAAAACACTTAAACATCTATCTGTGGCAAAATGTGTTATGATGAAATATGCAACAGTTAAAATGAACTAGATTAATTTCTACATATTATGCATAATAGACCTTTAAACATAATCGGAAAAATTAAGGTTGTAGCGCAATATATTCAATATGTAAGCATTAACGTTAATTTAAAAAACATAAAGTAACACTTTTTTTTAGAGTACGTAACTCTTGAGTAAAACCACTGTCCAAGAGAACTTTCTACAGTGATGTAAATGTTCTGTATCTGTGCTAAGACAGTAGCCTCTCGCCACATGTGGCTATTAAGCCCTTGAAATGTGACTAGAGCAACTGAATGTGACTAGAGCAACTGAATAACTGAATTTTAAGTTTCTTTTAATTTTAATTTAATACACACATGTAGCTATTGAATCAATGTGATGTGAGTAGTGTGACTGAAGAACTGAATTTTTAGTTTTATTTATATTTATGTAATTAAATGTAGCTGTGGCTACCATACTGTCCAGCACAGTCCTAAATAACACACCGAATTCATGAGAAGGGAAGGAGGCTAGAGGAACTTCCACTTCATATGTAATGTTCTCTGTTTTTAAAAAGCCAACAAACTAAAACAAAAGAAGATTAAATGATGTTAAATAACATTTTTCTTTAGCGCTTAGTACTTTTTTTAAAAGCCACTAAGTAAAACAAAATCAGCAATTTCTTTTATTGTTCAGAACTTTGTCTCATGCCTTACTTAGGCATTTCATCTTCTCCCTCAGTCTTAGAGTTGAAGAGAATAACACTAGAGAAATTGCTGGAGACTAAATCATGCAGGGTCTTGTAGAAGTTTCTCTTCTGAGTGAGTTGGGAAGTCATTAGAGATTTTTGAGTAAAGGAGTTATGCTTATCAAACTTAAATTTTTAAAGAACCTGGATATTCCAGAGACGAGACATAAGGCAAAAATGGAAGCAGACACAAGAAAGGACTGCCATACTGTTTTTAAATTGCAGATTATGATGTTTATATTTATTGTATATTTATCTGTTAGAGAAATTCTGGTGTGACTTGAGCCATCATAGATTAATGTGTACAATTAATCATTATACCTGTCACATTTGAAATAAAACCATTTATTTACTACTGGCACAGTAGCATGAAAATGAGCAGGCTTTTACGAAAGGCTTTTTTGTAAGTTCTCTTTTTTGTTCCTTGAGTCCTTCAGCCTATTGTCCGTATTGACAATTTTTGTATATTGATGGATGCTTCTGGTTACCTTTTTTTCTCTTTGATTCTTTGAATAGCTATCCTGATGTGATTCTCTGAACATTTACAAAGACTTTTTCTAAACACTGGTAGATTAATGTGGCCATTTTTTTTCCTTTTAAGAAGTAGGTAAGGGTCAAGAAATTTTAATTGTTTTATTTCTTTGCTTAACTACAAATAGTGATTTTGCTTTAGAAACAAAGCAAAAATACAAGATGCCTTTAAGTTTTTCTCATTTGTTGCTCTTGTGTAATAATTTTATTATTTTTAAAAGTATAATTCCTAATCATTCTATTCATGTAATTGAGCTGATGCTTCTTTTGTAGAAAATTAAAAAACAGATCAGGTCAAAAGCAAGCTAATTAGAGCATACACTTTCTAGTTGTAATTGTACCATTATTCTTAATAGATATTAAACCCCATGAAAAATGTGGTGCTCCTGAGAGGTCTCAAATCAACTCCTGAGAGTTCGCAAGTAAAAGGGAAACAGATTCCTGGTGGGGCATTCTAGTTAATCTGTGTCATTTTGCTTGAATATTTAACTGGGCTAGTGTTTGAAAGGGAAAGGTCTTTGACATTTGTGAATGTTAAATTTCTACTTTGGTATGAAATTACCCTAAATGATTTTGTTTGAATTCTTTAGAACATTAGGGAGCAGTGACGTATTTTCAATTACAGTGAAATTGTCTTTCAAAATTATTTAATCACATTCTGATAAAATAGAAAAAATTATGATAAAAAATTAAATGTTACGATTTTTAATTTGAAGTCAAGGATATGAAGTCAAGGATCTATGACAGCTGATATGCCATTTTTGGTAGAAAGAGTATATGGGGTGAGAAATGAGAAGATATCTCTGTCTAATATGGAGATGTTATGATCATAAAAATTCAGTCTGTCTTTTCCTTCCCTCCCCTCAACATTGTTTTACATATTTGATTCACTGGTTACCTTGCTCATTTTGTACATTGACCTTTGGGTTTCTTGTATTATACCTGTGTAAATAACATAACTTCTGATTCTTCAGTTCATGTTATCATTTAGACAGTTCTCTAGATATCATACTCGTTTAAAATCTAGGCAGACATGGCTAGTGTTCTCTCCTACAACATACATTTAAGGTGGTTCTTTTTGGGATGTTATCTGGGTTGAGTGCCCTGGAAATCTGCCACCAGAACACGGCAATGGTCCCCCCTAGACAGCCTCCCAGTTCTGGTTTTCAGACTTGCCAGTGATTTCGCAGGTTCTTCCCTTCGAGAGACTGAATGCCACGTGTGTTGGGCACAATGGGAGGCTTGGGGACAATAAACAAATTAATATTTATGATAGTTATACTTTTCTCCTACTCATTGTATATACATTTTCCCTCTTTTTACGTGATTGTATTCTTACATGCCCGTGTTACCTCTGTGTTATTTCCTTGTGTTGAAAACACCAGAGCCTGAGTAATTGGAAGCAAAATGCTTATCAAAAGTAGATGGTAAACTGATAAAACCTAGTTTTGGCAAAGTACTCTTTCTGTTTTATAGAAAAGGTATTTTTTTACTTCATGGGAAACTACTTATTTCATTATCTAGTGGAATACATTTTTGTTACCATTATATAGTTGTGTTACTGTAGGGAGATAATTTTGGCTTTAGTTTGCACCTGATTGCACAGTTTCTGGCTGCTGTTTCCTTCTAATTTGCAGGTTCTGGTTACTATACACAATTCCTAATTTCTAGTTTATAGAGTAAGTGAGATCTTTGAATATTTTATAGCCCAGTCTTTTTATAAGGCTCTTTCTTGAAGGTTTCCTTTTGGGCTATGAGAATTGTAGCCATATAGGGAGATAGCAAGATACTCAGTAGGGAATGTAATTGTCAGTGGGATCTAGAGCAAATGCATGTATCCATAAAGAGAACCCACATATTTTGACAATTGTATTGAGATTTCCTTCTAGAATTTATAGAAGTGGGGTGGGGGAGAGGATGCAAGCCAAATGGACTAATGCTGAATGCCTCCCATGTTTTGATGGGAGTGAAGTGTTCTATGTATTTAATCTTCTCATTTAGTCTTCACAACAATTCTATATTGGTAAGCATAATTATTTCCATATTATAGGGTTGAGTCACAGAACTATTTAGAAGTGGTGCTAGAGTAGGAACACAAGTCTTTCTAATGTCAAAGCCTATTCAGCATTTCCGCAGGTAGATAATGTCTGTAGTGTTGTCATCAGCTATTTGCTCCATAAAGTAAAAAACTTTAAATAGTTTGGAATTTTTTATTGCAAAATGCAGGTGAAGAGTGAGATGCTTGCTTTTTAAATTTTAGGAAACCTAAAATATTTGAGAGGGTTTTTCTTTATTCTGACATGTAACACTTGGTCCATGTTTTAAGAATATTTAAGGAACGAGTGACTATTTCATTCATTTTATTCGCATGATAATGTATATCTTGACATTGATAAAAGGTAGAGGTTACAAATAGTACAACTTTTTAATAAAGATTTACAGTTCTTACTCTTTTTAATTTATAAAAAATTTTCCTTACTATTCAGAAACTGATTAGTGCTCTAAACTAATTGCCAAAATTTGTTGTTTCATTAAAAATATTATTTTGGGAAAGGCTTCTCTTATTCAGCTAATTCGAATGACCAGTCTTGTTGTACCTTGACTTGTAATAATGAAAGAAGAGGTACAGAGAACTGTTTTATTTGAATAATAGACTTGCCAATTAGCCATCAAGTGCTTCCATCTGTGAAATTGTTGATCAGATGGGTTAGCTGGGATGTTTCCAGACTAGGGCATCATAAATGGCACTTGAAAACTGTCACTTTGATTATGAGGTTTCAAGTATTACACTGCTTGATGCTGTAGAACCTTTATTTCCTTTTGCAGTACCATGTTTTTTTAGAACATACTGATCCCACTTATGAATTCTGTGGCATCAAGAGAACTTGGGAGACCTGCCATTGATGTGAAGTTCTGCTTAATCTGCTGCTCTGGCCTGTGCTGAGATTAAACCAGAGCATTAACAGCTTCTTTCATGGCCTTCACAGTAAAGTTGTTTGGTGATCTGACTGGCACAGGCAGGTGATGCTCATCACTCGTGAGCCATGGAGCTGGCACACATTGGCAAGTTTCTCTGCAGTTTCTCATTAATATAAACTCATTTTCAAATGTCTCACTGCCTTAAATAAATGGATAGTAGTTTAAGGCCACATAAAGAGATTTCTACATGTAGTAATTATCTGAAATGAATTGAACATCTGCCTTATAAATTTTTAAGGATTTAAATTACAGTAATTACATTTTAAAATTTGTTTTCTAACAGCTTGAAAACAAATTTCTGGAAATAATTGTCATATGTTCTTCATTGTGCCACATCTTCCTTGTTTGGCCTTATATTTTGTAAGACATTTTCTTTAGTAAGTAGACTTCCTTGAATGATTGCGGATATGGATATGATTAGATATTGGAGTTCTTGAATGACATTCTTATCTGATAGGACTGTACTATGCTTTTGTTTACCACAAATCTAAATTCCTGAAATTTGGATAGACTTCCTGGTCACCAGTCTCTATGGGGACAGATTCATGCCCTCGTCACTCTCTGTTCACCAGGTTGGCCTTCTGTCTGCCCTGGCACAGACCTCTGACCTGCTCACATTCACTATGGAAGGCAGTATGTACTGGGCAACAATGAATGGCAGTTCTCTGGAGCTAGGCTAGATCCAAACAGTGGCAGAGATCCATGGAGCAAGAAGAGAGAATGAGAATGCAATGTTAATGTGCAG
>NW_006442484.1:34708616-34781739 GCF_000325575.1 Pteropus alecto
GGAATGCGGAGTTTAGAATTCTCTTCCTATTCATTATTCTTCCAGGGTGGATTTTCATATATTAACATCATCCGCAGGCCCTTCAGCCTTCCAAGGCTGACCATCTCCTAGTGAGAGAAAAGTATCTATTCAAATGTTTTGTTGTTTGTTATTTTTTAGTGCCTGACCAGTGTGCTTTTTTTGTTTTCAAAGCTTTGGCTTTTCCCTCTCCTAGGCAAAAATGCCCAGCAGTTAGTAAATACCCTTGGTTAATCAACAGGTTTCCATTTTATAGGTGAGGAAATTGAGACATATAGCAATTAAGTAACCTGTTCAGTGTATTAGGACATTTGAAGAAATATGACATTTGAAAAAAATGTGACTTCAGAGCAGAACTGAAAGACTGTTGCCTTAAAGTGTTTGCTGTTCTAGAGCATTAAATGGAAGTATAAGAAAAGAAGAGAAATAGATGTGACAGTGTGACCTGTGCCTTTTGACCACAGCTATTCTTTCATGCTTTGTAAGCATTTTTTTAATGATATTTTTTCTGTTCCTGCTCCCTTAATTCCTCAGAAATATCTCTGTAATCTTTTTCATGATATCTCAAATAATATTGTGGATAGATAAATGCTTGATAAAGTTAGGGTAGTGGTCAGGAGTGTATCTAGGAAGTCTTGGAGAGATGATTTCTATCCTTTATCCTGTATCTGTTATGCCTCAGAACTTCTGAACCTTTTTTGCTTCTTATTAGAATACCTCAAGGAGTTTTTTTGAAAACTAAGCCAAGTGTCTTCAAATAGGTAAATAGTTATTTTTAAGTATTATATGACATGTTAGAGTTCAGAAATTATAACTTGTATATATTGAATAAGTGTCCTAGCCATTTCTGTCCCCTTCCTAGAAACAATCGCTGTTACAAGTTTCTTTTTGTCCTTCTAAAGATACTCTATATCAGTGTTGTCCAATAGAACTTTCTGTGAGGGTAGAAATGTATTATATCTAGCTGCCCAGTATGGTAGCCACAAGCCATATCTAGCTATCGAACCCTGGAAATGTGAGTGGTATGATTGAAGAACTAAATGCTTAAATTTTAAATAATTTAAGTTTACATAGCTGCATTTGGCCAGTGGCTACTGTATTGGACAGTGCAGTGTACATACTTTATAGTATATCTTGGAATTGTGCCACCCCATATCCATACATATAAAACTGCCACATTTTCTTTAAATGATTATTTGGTATTCCATTTTATGGATGAATCATGATTTATTTAAATAGTCCTCTACTGATACACACTTAGGTTGTCTCTTAGCTTAATGTTTTCAAGAGGATATTTACTACAACACTGGCAGCTTTGAATTTCTATGTCGCCACTTAACCTTGATCACCTTGGACACAATCTTTGAGCCTTGGCTTCCTTGTTTGTACAGTCGGTACAGCGGTTCCACTTTGCAGGATTAATGTGACTGTTAGAAGTAGTGTATGTAATGGGCCTGTAGAATGGTGCTAGAAGCTCAAATTAAGAGTGGTAGATGATAGCTTTATTGTTATTATTTTAATAATAAGGCTATCGCAAGCCTAGAGACTTATGTTTAATGTTGAATTGTGGCAGAACATTTGAAGGCGTTTTTTAGCCCATTTTAGGTTTGTAAGTACAGACACTCTTCTCCCTTTTATTCACTTCTCTAAATTGCACATAGGCATCCGTACATTATTTTTTATATGTGAATTTAGAATTTTTGTGTATCAGCTGGCACAACGGTTACATTTTAGCAAGGTCACTGTCTTAATACAGTGTTGCTTGTTTTTGAATAGTTTATGGTATATTGGAATACTGATGGAAAACAAGAAAATTAAAATGCTGATACTATTTAGAAGCAGCCGTAGGTCCAAAAAGTATATGGATTATGGAAGCATATTATGAGTTGGGATACTTTTTTCTTTAGTATTTTCAGTGATGTTGCTTATTGGAAATCAAACCCTTAGAATTATATCAAAGAAGTAAAAACGTTGCAACTTGGTTCCTTGAATACAAGTGATTTTTACATTCTTAGTACACTGGTAAGTATTAATAAGTTCATTTTTAATTTTCCTTGATTTTATTTTTTATTAAGGTCTATTGTCAATACTTTGTACTGTTATTTAAATGACTTACTTATTCAAAATTATTTAAAGAAAATTAGATTAATTTTTAAAAATCAGTAACCACAATTTTCACAGGTATACAGATTAAGAACCAGTTTTAGACATGCTCTGTACATACAATGAAGGAAATGTGTCAGGGTTTTGTTTGTTTTTAATGTGAGTACCCAAAAGACATGTTTGTGAGTTAAACTCAGTTAAGAAAAAACAAACAAAATATGAATCTTTTTATATCTAAATTTAGTATTCCTAAAGTAAAAATATTGTACTGAAATTAGAATTGCTGTTTCTTGGTAGACATCAGTAATTTAAGTAGCAAAAGTTTATCATTAAAAGTAGTAGGTGGAATAGTAGCAGCTGTGTGCCAGGCACTATGCTAATTGTAGTACATATGTTTTATCATTTAATTCCCATAGCAACCG
This sequence comes from Pteropus alecto, assembly GCF_000325575.1. NCBI lineage: Eukaryota > Metazoa > Chordata > Mammalia > Chiroptera > Pteropodidae > Pteropus > Pteropus alecto. The sequence goes on from NW_006442484.1 coordinate 34,711,160, forward strand.
GTTCTATGGGTATGGTATGATTACCACCATTTCACAAGGGAAAGTAAGTCTTAGTTTTAAGCAGTTAAGTAAGAATTCAACTTCATATTTAGTCTTTTTGATTCCAAAATATCTATGCCCCTTAGTAATATTTTAAGGTGTCAGAATGTGGATAGGCATTGTCATCCTCCTTATACTGAATTTACCGAATTTACTTCTTTATTTTTAATCTGGATGCCTTTTATTTGTCTTACTGAACTGACTGGAACCTTCAGTAGAATGTTGAAAAGAAGTGGTAAAAGTGGGCATTCCTTTCTTGTTCTTGATCTTAGGAAAGCTTTCATTCTTAAATCATCAAGCATAATATTAGGTGTATGTTTTTGAATAAATGTTCTTTATCAGGTTATAGAAGTTCCTTTTCAGAGTTTTCATCAGCAGTGGATATTAGGTTGTGTCACATCCTTTTTTGTCATCTATTGAGATGATCATATTGACCCTTTATCATTATATAATGAATGACCTTTACTCCTTGTAATATTCTTTGCTCTGAAATTGATATTAATGTAGACATTCCAGCTTTCTTTTGATTAGTGTTAATGTGGTATATATCTTTGCCTGTCCTTTTCCTTTTAACCTATTTAGATCTTTATTTAACCTGTATGAACTACTTTTCTTGTAGGCAGCATATAGGTAGGTCTTATTTGTTTTTGATCAAGTCTGATAATCTTGCCTTTTTAATTGAGATATTTAGGTCATTTACATTTAATGCAATTATTTATATGATTAAGTTTAAATCTATCATATTGCTATTTATTTTTCTTATTGGTTCTTTCATTGTGTTTTCCTTTTTCTGCCTCCTTTTACATTGAATTTTTTAATAATTCCATTTTATTGCCTTTGTTGGATTTCTAGCTCTAATTTGTTTTGTTAGTCTAATCCTTACTTTAGGATTTATAGTATACATCTTTAACTCATCAGTTTACTTTTAGGTGATATTCTACTACTTTACTTACAGCATATGAATGTTAAAATAGTATACTTTGTATCTGGACCTTTGTGTTGTTGTTATACATTTTAGTTTTATCTATGTTATAAACTCCATACCTTATTTATATCTGTCCAAGCACTCTATTTTTGTGTGTGTGTAAAAAAATACATAATATAAAATTTACCGTTTTAACCATTCTTAAGCATACAGTTCAATGGCATTAGGTACATCCATACTCTTGTGCAAACATTCACCTCCAGAACGTCTTCATCTTCCCAGACAGAAACTCTGTACCTATTAAACAATAATTCCTCATTCCCCTTTCCCCTCAGCCTCTGGCAGCCACCATTCTACTTTCTGTTGCTGTGAACCTGACTACTCTAGTACCTCATATAAGTGGAATAATGCTGTATTTGTCTTTTGTGACTGGCTTCTTTCACTTTGCATAAAGTCTTCAAGGTTCATTCATGTTGTAGCAGGTGTCAGAATTTCCTTCCTTTTTAAGGCTGAATAAAATTCCATTGTATGATATACCACATTTTGTTTATTCACCTGTTGGTAGGCATTTGGGTTGTTTCCACTTTTGGGCTATTATGAATAATGCTGCTCTAAACCCTGGTGTACAAATACCTGTTTTAATTTCTGTGTTCAGTTTTTCCGGTTATATACCCAGAATAATTGCTGGATCATGTAAATTTTATTTTTAAATTTTTGAAGAACTACCATACTGTTTTCACAGTAGTCTTTTGTATTTTAAATTTGATCTCTGTGTTTCATTTTCTAGTGCCGTGTCTTCAAATTTACTCATTTTTTTCTTGAGCAAAGTTTAATCTTCCATTAATACCATTCAGTGTATTTTTCAGCTTAGAGCATTGAGAGCATTCTCAGTCTCATCACCTCAACTCAGTCCATTAGGCTCTACCTGTTTCCTTCCCCCTGGACTGTAGCCTGGAAACTGTCTCACAGCAGTGAGCTAGGTAGTAGTAGGGCTCACCTCCTTTGTTTTCTGGTTCTCACTGTCCTTTGTTGCTTGATCAACAATGTCTTACAAACTATTGTTTCGTATAGTTTTATCTGTTTGTTTGTTTTATGTAGGAGTATAAATTTAGTTCCTGTTACTCTATCTTGGACATAAACAGATTTCTTTTGTTTACTTTTTAATGGGAAAATTTTGTGTTGCACTGAATAGTCTAGATGGAATTCTCTTTTTTACTTGAACTTTAGAGAGATCCATATTAAAATTGTACTTAGATTTTAAGAAAATATGCTGAGATTGAATAGTAAATTGAAACCAGATGAACAGAAATGTTAATCTTAGCATTCAGAAGTACTAAATAAATAAGATAGGTTGAGACCTATATTGCTTTATGGACACATAAAATTAAATATGTAGGGAAGGATTTCTTAAACAAGAGCACAAATACTAAAAAGACAGATTGATAAATTTACATTGAAATTAAAATTTTATTTTTCTTTAAAAACACCATTATAAAATAGTTAACATTTGTGGAGCACTTACATGTGCCAGGCACTTTAACTATATTAACTCATGTAATCTTTGCAACAACTGTATGAAGTTGGATTGTTGTTATAATCCTCATTTGTCAGATGCACCTGAAGCATGAAGAAAGGTTAAAAACGAAACGGTGAGCCACAGATAGGGAAAAATATATCTAACGTATACTGGTCAAAGCATTAGTTATCAAAATATATTTTAGCTTTTATAAATCAGTAAGAAAAAAACATCAATTTTTAAATGGGCAAAAGATACAAACACCGAAAGAAACATGAATGGTCTGTAAACATATAAGCTAGTGGTACTGTACAACCATTTTGGAAAACATTTTGGTAACACTTAATAACAGTAAAGATTTGCCTACTCTACAACCTAGCAGATTATTTCCCAATTATGTTCTCTAGGGAAAGTTTCCCACATGGATACAAGGACATTCATAACAGCATTATTTATAACAGGGGTCAGTACTCTTTTGTTAAAGGGCCAGATAGTAAATATTTTAGATGTGTGGACCAAATGGTCTCTCTTGCAACTCTACTCAATTCCACTCTGCCACTGTAGTATTAAAGCAGCCATGCATAATGCAAAAATGAATGGGCCGAGCTGTGTCCCAGTAAAACTCAGTTTACAAAAACAACCATCTGGCTCACCCATAGGCTATAGTTTGCTGATCTCTAGATATAATATCACAAAATTGAGAACAACCTAATCATCCATTAGTAGGGAAATGTGTATATAATTTTATGTAACAGTGGAATTTTGTAAAGTTGGTGATCTTCACGTATCAACATGATTAATCCATACTAACATGATGAAGGAGAAAAGCAAGTGGAAAGAACAATACATTCTATATGAAGTTCTTGTATACAATTTAAAAACATGTAAATGCAATACTATATATTACTTATGTATACTTATATAGTGAAAGTATAAAGAAATGTGTGATAATCACCAAAATTAGAATAGTGGCTACAAGTGGGTATGGAGAAGATGTAGTTAGTCAAAGAGGATGACACGGGAGCTTCAGCCCAACTATTTTAGTGGTGTTTTATTTCATAAGCTGGGTAGTGTATTTATTATTTATTAGATCTTTTTGTATCTCTTAAGTATTTTTCTAAGTTTTAAAAGTTTAAAAGAAATAAACCAACAGTGGCCAGAAAAAATAATAGTTGCTCACTCTGTGGATAGTTTTTACTTGGCTTTCTCTTCCTCTCACCTACACACATACCTGCCTCATTAACATCTCTCACTCTCAAGAAGGCAACTTTCTACTCTTCTCTCAGGCTTAAGACAGATCAAATCTCTAAATGAATGACCCCTGTGCCCTGTCTGCTGCCTAGTTGATTTACTATCGCAGTCTCTTGTTCTTTTTCTAAGGATGCTTTAAGCATATTGGTTTGCTTTTCTCTAGCTTCTCATTTATTCAGCCTTTTGGATATACTTATTCTTTTGGGAGAAGGGATCTAAAGTTCTTAATGGAGACCACACAAGCAAAGGATTGCCTTTGGCATTTTCTTGTGTACTTGGCTCAGGAGGCATCAGAATGCCTCCTTGGCATGTTTGAATGTGTGAGATAGTGATCAAAAATAAAAGCTAAAACTACATGTATAAAGAGATCAAAGAGTTATTTATTGAGCATCTTTTTCGTATGTGTTAGATAATCTTTCTCTAGCGTGGAAATCTTTCAATTATATCAGTAGCCTTCTCTTAGCTTTTTGACTTTTCTGTTAAGATACTCTATCAGAGAGTGATAGTAAAATGCAGAGCACTGACCCAGATGCTGTGTGAAGTTAGAAACAAGTGAATGCCAAGTTCTTACAGTGTTTTACTTAATTGGGGACTTTAATGACATGATGAGAAAAAAGTGTGTAGCAGAGAAAAATCTAGTGCAGCTGAAGAATGCTACTCAGGGCGTGCGTGGAAAGTCCACTGTTAGCCAGAGTAGGGGCAGAGATTGGAGAGACCACCAGGGCTACATGTGCCGTGTGCTCTGAACTGGGAATATTCTCTTGCCTAAAGTAAAAGACATTTGTTTGTCAGTGAATGATTAGTTTAGCATTTGGAGAGAGAAGATTTCAAAGTAGATGCTGATCTCCAACAAAAAAAAAATAGTGTATATCTCAAGATGTAAATTTCATTTGTGCTTTTTATAAGAGGAATTGAGTGATCATTTGACAAAGGTGCTTTAGTCTTAAAGGATTACTTATTTAAAGGCAAAGAAGTAACAGTAGGTTTTGAATAAATTCTTGGTATGTGTAGTAATATAAGACTGCCTCTGGCTTAAACTAGGCATAACAAATAAAATGGGAGAGACTTAGAATATGGATTTAAAATAGAAAGTATTTGTAGTTACTTGGGAGTGGGGTTGCCATATTTAGAAAATAAAAATACCAGATGCCCAGTTGAATTTGAATTTCAGATAAACAACAAATAGTTTTTAAATATAAGTATGTCCCAAATAGTGAATGGAACGTACATATTAAAAAATAGTCATTTATCTGAAAATCAGATTAACCGAGTATCATATTTTTATCCGGCAAAACTTCAGTGGTTTATACCGAGAAGGAAGAATACTATTCCCACTGAGAGTAGTTGTTACTATGTTTAATTTTTAGTGAATAACTCAATGCTATCATGGCTTTTGATAGTCTTGAATTGTTCCTCTTTGGGTAGGGGCTAACCTGCCATTTGCAGACAGACTAGATATGATGTTATTTATAGCTGTATTGGCTTAAATTTGAAATTTCAGGTTCAAATTTGCCAGGTCTTGATTAATCAAGGTAGTTGGGAGGAAGGAGATCTCACATCATTTCTAATAAGAGTAAAAACAGCATTAATTAGAATGAGATATAAATGGATTTCATTTCCATGTAATGTTTATAGTTATCTACAGAGTGCTATAATGCAGGGGGTAAGAAGCAGTCAGATTCTGGAGATTTTGGATATGGCCTAAAGGTATTTCCTGTCTTGATTAAAGGTATTGCTGTTCACCCAGGTGCCCCAGGTGAAACATGTAACCACAGTGTACCTCTCCATTTCCTCAATTTCCCCAAGTATTTTACTATGGAGTCTGCTTCCTAAAAGTCTCAAATATATTTCTTCTCTGTCATTGCCTCTGCTTTATTCAGGCCTTTATGTATTCTTTATCTGTACTCCTTATTACCAGTCTCCCTTAGTAAATCTACCACCTGAAATGACAGGGTCCTTTTTAAAATGCAGACCTGATTATTAATTTGTTTAAATATCTTTCATAAGGCCTCAGTCATCTTCGCCATAGGATAAAAATTACAGTCTTCAGGCAAACATATAATGAATCTTGAGATAGGAAAGGGAGGGACATAATCAGAACCAAATGGGAACTTTCTAAAATGGTATGTGTGGTAGTATGCCATTGTTACTGGTGAGAGTGGGTCTTATCACTTAGGTATACTAGGGCAGAAAGAAGATTGAGGACTAGTATGTGAACCACTTTGTGGAATGGACCCTTTGACCCTTTTATGAGTTGATCTCCTGTCTAGATTTTTGATCCTTCATGATTTGTCTCTTTCTGGCTTTATCTCTTGCTCCAACCTTTTTATTTACTAAACTAGCCATATTATACTCTTTTGTAATTCCTCAAGTTTCATTCTGCTCATTCATTTATGACTTTGTATAAGGTATTCTCTCTAAGTGAATGCCCTTTACCTCCATTGTTTGTCTAATGAAGTACTACTTACTTTCCTTCCAGACTTGTTAAATAATCCCCTGTCCCCAGAAGTCTTCAATGGTGTGTCAGTCAGGAAGGCTGAGTTATGCTTCAGAACAACCCCTGATCTCAAGGCTTAAAATTTCAAAGCTTTTTTTCATTCATGCTGAATGTCTGTCATGGATCAGCCGGATGTTTTCTATGATATCATCATTACTCTGTATTCAAGCTGACAGAGCACTATCATTGAGTACTGGCTCTTACAAAGCTTTGACTGGAAATCACAGGTCACCTCTGCTTACATTTCATTGACTAAAGCATGTCACATGTTCACATCTATCTTCAAGAGGTCAAGGAAGTGCAGTCTTATTATGTGCTGGAGAGAAGGACCAGAAGAAATACTTGATAGATAGCAGTAATCATCACACATGATGTATCCATACCAGATTAATCTCTTTACTTCATATTTCTATGACACTTTGTAAAAGTTCTGTATTTCACTAAGTAGAAATTATAATAAAATCTTGTAGAAATAAATATTAAATATGCCTTTGCCGATTGGTTCTAGACAGCTTAAATTCCTACCCTGCTGGCCAGGCAAACTCAACCCAATCATTTCATTAACCTCACAATAATTAAATCCTTTGCTTTATAAGTTTACATCAGTGGTTCTGAACTTTGGCTGTACTTTAGAATCACTTGGGGTGTTAATAAATAAAAATGATTCCTGGGCCTCACTCCAGAACAATTTAAACCAGAACCTTTGAGGGTGGGTCCAGGAATCAGAATTTTATAAGCTCTTCAGGTGATTCTGAGAAATAAACAGGGTTAAGAACTGCTGGCTTACATATTTATTGCCTATTTTCTTTCTGGGAAGGCTCTTTGAAAATAAGGCCTTGTTTTATTATGTCTCCAAGGCTTATTCTCTTTTCTGTTATTTTGGTACCAAACCCAAGTTACAATTATATATTCATTTCTATACTTACATGCATTATCTGTCTTCTACATTTTAAGGACTAGCACCACATCTAATTCGTTCATCATATATGTAGTGCATGTCATAGTGTGTGGCACCTAGAGCTTTCCCGTCTTTTTTCCTTTTTTCCTCCTAACCATGCCCATATCCACCCCCACCCCTCTATTGGGGAGGGGGGTCTCTCTCTTTTGCATGGTGCTCTTTTTTTCTTATATATTGTTCCTTGATCTTCTTTTATTAGGTGGGATAAATATATTTGAAAAATATAAAGCAAGATACAAATGTAACGTTTTTGAAAAATTTGAAGCAAGATACACCAGACAGGCAAGGTTATTAGTATATGTTGTTAGCACTTCTAGGGCCTGGCTTTTACGGCTCCTTAGTGGCTCTAACAGCTGATCAGAGTAGCATCCACTTAACCTTCAGCTCCTTTGATCAGTGATCCAGCTAATCTCAGCTTTGAACTCTTTTCTCTTCCAGTGGTACCCATTGCTTGGATGTCAGATAATCAGCTTTTTATAATATTATTTGTTGAAAGAATATTTTGTTCTGAGAACTGTATATTAAAGAGAAATAGCCCCTGGCCTCAAGATTGTAAATCAGATAATATTTGTATAAATTCTGTAAAGATACTACATATTATTGAAAGACAACATTTTGTATGTCTTTTATTATCTTATAATTGTGTATTTTTTTGAAGCATGTCAGAGAACTCCAAACTGTTTGATTTATATTTAAAGTGCTGAATATTTTTCATAAAGGCAAAGGTGGATAAGAAAAAGCACTTCTTTTAAAGATGACCTTTTTAAAAAAGTCACGTTCTCAGAAGAACACCCATTGAAAGAAGCAGTATTAACTCATGCTTGACTTCTTAAGAATCCATGCTTTAGTCACCCCTTTTTATTGTTTAAAAAGCTTTGAATGGTAGTGTGCGAGATGATTGCTGTGCCTTTAGATGTGTCATTTTCTTTTCTTGGAATGCCTTGACCCATCATGTTTTTCTTCTTTTTTTTTGCTTGGAAAAATTCTACATAGTCTTCAGTTCTTAGCATAAGGGAAGATTTTATCAAATAGAGTGCTCTGACTTCTGTACCCTGTATACACGTCTCTACTTTTGTACTTAACTACTATGTTACATTTACTGTTTTTCCCTTTTCCCCTGCCTTGTTTGTAAACCTTTTAAGGGCAGAGGCCTGCCTACCAGTACATGGCAAGTGGGCTCTCAAGTCCATGGTTGTTGAGTGAATAGCTAAAAACATGTATTCTGTGTGTGTGTGAGAGAGAGAGAGACAGACAGACAGCTCATACTTGGCTTTGCATAGTATAATTTAGAACAGCAGTCTCCAACCTTTTTGGCACCAGGAACCAGTGTTCCTATGAGAATCTAATGCCTGATGATCTGAGGTGGAGCTGAGGTGGAGCTGAGGTAGTGATGCTAGCACTGGGGTGTGGCTGCAAATGCAGATGAAGCTTCGCTTGCTTTCCCGCAGCTCACCTCCTACTGTGTGGTCCAGGTCCTAACAGGCCATGGACTGGTACCTGTTTGTGGCCTGAGGGTTGGGGACTCCTGATTTAGAAAATGGGCCAATTAATAAATTATGAATGCTTCCCATAATAACCAGTTCATTTCTGGCAGACTATATTTTATATGTTTCATAATTTAAATACATAAATAAATAGTACTGTAGTTGAACAGTGTAAAAGAAAAAGGGGGGCCACCCATGACTATAAGAGCTTTAAAGCCAAAGCCAGTTAGTTATAGGGCCTGTTATGGAACAGTTCTGATACGTTAATGTTCTATGTAAGACATTCAAGGTTCTGCTTGATTCTGGGATTCTATTTCCAGTTATAAAAGATTGTGTGCATTAGCCATTCCTAAACACGTGTAGTTATCTTATGGTTTCTGAAGTTTCACTAACCAATCCTTGTAAATGATAATGCTTTATAACAAAGATAGCCAAGGATGTGCTTGCTCCTTCCTCCTTGCTATGGCGCAGAGTGAAGGTCACCCAGTGTGGGAAATAGTCCTTATTCTTGTGAGACAGATTTCATAGATGTCTAAAGTGATTAGGCTTGCCACATATTTCACAAACATACATATTCATACATTCTCAAGTAGGTGAAAATTGTTTCAGAGTGAATATCAAGGGTAGTCTTAAAGGGAAAGAAATGTCACAGTTGGTCACTGTGTACTAGGTCACCAGCCTCTATGTTACTTTGATCAGGTGTCATATCCCCCTTACCCCTACCATTACATTGCCTCACCCCACTGCTTCTTCCCCACTGAACATTTTATATTCTTAAAATATTGGCTCCACAGCAGCCACTTAGTTTCCTATATTGGAGGAGCCCAGTAGGTCTATGGAAAAAAAGTTTTCAGAGAAGCAGGAACTGAGTTTGTCAAATATTGGAAGACTTGAAAGGAGATGGGTGAGGTAGGGTAAGGAATACAGAGTAGGATGTAGGAATATAGGATAATTCCCATTTTTTGACATCCTCGAACCATTACATTGCCCATTATTAATTAAGCCCTTGCTGATCAGATTTCTAATAAACATATTGTTGGTTATAATTCCTCCAGAGCCCACCTATATCACAACAGTGGGTGAAATCATGTCTGTGTTGTCATGTTGGTAATTTTGATTTATCACATGCTACATAACGTTAGGTATTACAGGTTTTCTAATGTTTGGTTCTCAGTCTGATATTTTTATTAAAGAAATACCTCCAAGATTACTTTGAGATGAGAAATGCATATATGTTAATTTTTTAATCGTATTATTTAGAATATTATTTATATAATTGAGTTTTATTTTAAATGCCTATAATGTTTAAAAATATATGGGAATATTAACATTTGTAAATACAGCATTTCAGAAGCAATGCATCATTATTTTGACATTTCCATTCTTATTTTCTTTTTCTTCTTTTTGTCTTTTTTTTTTTTTTTTCTTTTAAGAATTAATGTGCCATCTGGAAACCTCTGAGATCATTCCATAAAAGGAATTTTGATTTTTTGGCAACCAGTCATCAGGATATGCTGTGACTATGCACCTTAGCAGAATAATGAACCATAATTAGAAAAGTATTTAACATATATATGTTTCAAAACATTTTTATATTGGGGATTCTTGTGTGGACATTATGGAAATAAAAAAATTAATACTATTCTATCCCAAGGTCGAGTTGATTAACTTAACATGGGACAGTCATTGGATCCTTAAACAGAAATTTAAATCAAAACTCTATGTGACTAAATGGTTCCAAGCTATTTCTAAATAGTATATCCTATATTTTCTTTTCAATGTTAAACAAATACAATTAGTTTATATATTTTTCAGAAAGGATAGTTGCAATAATACATTGCAATTAACTTGCTCTGTTCGTCTCTTCTGAATATAGTCATTGGAACTGTCAGGCAAAGGACCTTTTTTTTTTTTTTTTTGGAACATTTTTTTTTAACTCTAAAAAGTAACAAGTTTTTAAAATTAATTGAGAGGAAACAGCTGAAATCATGCATTGAAAGGGTTAAGTCGACATGAAAGAATTCATTTCCACTTTAATGACCTAGCCTTGCTGGGTTAGGACGATGGGGAACATGCTTCTGACTTGTACTCCTATTGCCAATTAACACCTCCTATAACAGGTTGCCTCAGCTAGTCATTGAAGCTCAGGCAGTAGAAATAGTTTACATGCAGCTTGTTTTTCACACTAGTTACAAAATTAAAGTATTAAAAGGTTGTTTCTTACCTTTCTGGGTAAGATAAACAATACAGCGGTAGTTATTTGTATATGTTTGAATTCACTTATTTCATGCTCAGTATTTTTTTAAGGGGTTTTTAATTGAAGAAACTGAAGGTGCTGGTTTCATCAAAATTTAAAATTTTTGACAGAATTTGTTGAGAGTTATATTGGATACCATAAATTAAGAATTATTTTCTGTCAAATATTCAGTATATTATATGTTTAGATTTTATTTTATTTTTTAAAATAGTCCCCTTTATTTGTTTATAAAGTTTGTTTTCTCTTTGTTGAAAAATGCATATTTTAATAGACCTTTAAACATAATTCTACAATGCAGGACCAAATATACACCTTTAAATAGTCATTATAAAAATAATTCCTATGTACCATTTACTTCTATAATAACTTTTTTACAAATTTGAAATGTTTTATATTATTTCTCAAAGTAAATTTATATTTTTAGATATTTTGGACTGTTGAAGTTCAGTGATACTCTTTATATTTCTTTCAAGTGACACTTTGGTTCATGTTTAATCAGCAGGTATTTTAATAACATAATAAAATTGGCTAAATAATTGATACCAGTTCACACTAAGGGAAAGGTGGAGTAATATAACTAATAGTGTTAACAAATTTGTTAAAAGACCTGAGTAGGTAACACTTTGAGGCGTTAGTTTTTATCCTGTTATAATGGCAAATGCCTTTTTTTAACACTTAGTCAATAAGGGCTGCCCAAGTAAAAGTCACAGCTTTTTATGCTGGATCAAATTTTAACCTAAATGGGAAAACAACAACAAGAGAAAAAACAACCAGTGTCTAATTTAATTTAACTACATTTAAAATTTGTGAATAATAATTTCTTTTTAACTAAATGTGGCAGATCAAAACTCGTTGTACAGAGGTGTTTTATGCCTTCGTGGAGTCCATGATAGGTAATTTATCACTGGTTGGGTAGATTTTCATGTATGTGTAAAGGTCAGTTGCACTACTTGTGCCTATATGGCCCACCTGTCAACTGCACAGTTCTGTTAACTGATTTATGATCTTAGTTTGAAATGGAATTTCCCCACTTTTAAAACAAACTTATTTTAAAGAGTCAGATTTACTTAAGTGATTTCAAAGTTTCCTATAGGAATTAAGTAAAGAGAAATTATATAACAAAAGTAGTTTTTTCAATTTGTTTGTATGAGGGTTATGTGCATTTAGTTCCATGTTTTTTACAGCAGTATATAGCTACATCATATTCCAGTTTTCAAATTGTGACATTCATTTAAGTTTCTATAATAGTAGATTATAAAAGTGCAGAACATTCAGATGGTTCTTATTTTGCTTATCTGTTGTCAATAATGTGTATGTTTCTATTTCATAGTGGCATTATGTAAAATACAGACCAGTTTTCTTTAGTTTTTTTATTTTATTTTATTTTTTTGCTTAATATTATTGAAGTTATACTGATACCTTTAGTTATTCTAACACTTATTGAAGGATCTTGAAGTTTAAGTTACATCATATTCAGTCTCCAAGAAAAATGACTTTTGTACTTATTATGGTGGTAGAATAGTTGTTATAAGGTCAGCAGAGTTAACTTGAATAGTTCACACACTATATAAGTTTAGAGCTATGTTGTTGATTAAGCACCAGAAAGGAAACATTTTCTGTTTTTTTAAATAATAGTAACAGCCTAAACCAATTTTAAAAGTTCAAAAAAATATTTGGGCCTGGTTTTTATTTGATTCATATCTTACAGTTTTTCACCTTAGTTTACCCAACATTTAGCTTAGTTTCTTAAGCATAATAAGTTCTCAGTAAATGAAAGATGATTGAAGTAATTAAATTCTGTACATTTATTCAAATTTTTTTTTCATCTTCTGTATGGAATGTGTAGAATTTGGCATTGTATGTGATTACTATATGTTCATTTTAGTTGGATGTAAACATAGCTAACAGTAGTTAATTTAAGACTAACTTAAAAGTTTATCAGTTTCTGCTTCTGAAATCTTTTGTTTCTCATTGAAGTCCTAGGATTGTAAATTTAACATATGAAGGCAGAGCTAGAAGGCAGAGCTGGAAACTTTCTGTGGGTCAGGGATAAAAACCATGGTTTTGTCTGTTTTCCTGGGTAGCATCTCATAATCCTGAGACTCGGTCTCTGTTCCCAGTACCACTTCATTACCCTGACTGCTCCTACTCTCTGCATTCCCCTGCCTTGAAAACCCAGACTTATACTTTTTCCCCCTTAAGTTAAATTATTTAACATTTGAAATAGAGCTATATATCTCAATATCTTTATTTGCCTAGGGTATAGTCATATAGCACGTGAAGTACCTTGAAAATTCTTACTTGAGACCTCTGCTTCTCTGAGTAAGTGTTCAGTTTTTGTTGTGTATATTTACTTAGTTCTTTAAAATACATTAAATACTCAAATAATTTTATCCATATATATACAATCATAATTTAATTGTTGGAACAAGGCAATATGTGTGAGAATTGTGCTTGCCTTTTTATTATTTTTCTATCATTTATATGCTATGATTAAAAGCCCCAAATGTTTTGTGACATAATTTTCTACATTATATTTTAATGAAAAGGCATATTTTTGTTTTCATAGTAGCATATGTACTGTTTTATAGGTAAATCCAGTAGTGTGTTTTACTCTGCAAAGCCCATTGTGCCCTGGATTTCAGAAAATATAGGGAGGCTCTTAAAAGTGTTCCCTGTTCTCAGTGGGCATACTAACTGCTTTTGGATAAAGAAGAACATCCCAAATCTTTTTTTCTATTTTCTTTAATAAGAAATGGCTCCAGGTGGCAGAGGAATCTAAAATTGTGAACAAAGAAAAAGAGCTAAGCTTCCAGAATAAAAGTAGATTTGGGCATCTGAAAATGAGATGGTATGCTGTAGTAGAAAGATCACATTGCTAGAAGTCAGAAATTGCATTTTAGTCATGGTGATCTATGCCAGTGTACGTTTTTTCTGCCTTTCTAACTGCATCATAAGCTTCTTTTTGTTCAACTATATAGCTAAAGTGCTAGGCACATAGTAAATCCTTAAGTATTATTTGGGGCCTGGGATTGATCACTGCCTTACATTTGAAAAAATGATAAGTTGTTTCAGAGCCTGAAAAAGAAACTCCAGATTTTCTCTGAGAGGACCATGTGGCCCATGGAATGATTCGGAAAACTTTAGGTTAAACAAAGATAAACAGATTTTTTTCCATTCCAGGATTTTTCTTAGAGCCTTTAATATTCTAACATACAACATAAATTTGGGGAGTATGGTAGATATGCCGTATATACTAAACTTGACTAGGAGTGAATTCTGTATTTCTTTTCTGGAGACTCTTTTCCCAAAAATAACTATTTTGAAATCTCTGTCACACTGTAGGATAACAAAGAATTGATAAAACTTAGTGATATATTCAATATAAGGACTAAAGGAGTGTCAAAAATTTTGTGTAGGTTTCTGGTTTGAGACTCAAGATAATTAGAATTATAAGTTGGGAAAGTTAGTTCATAGAGAAACATGGTGAGTTTGATTTTTGAAGATGCTGAATTTGAGATGTCTCCCTTGGGAGATAATATGATAATTGCTATCATTAGTAAGTTAGGAGGGAACCTAAAAACAGCATCTGATTTAATCAGTTTTCGAATTTTTGAGCCCCTTCTATAACATTTTCATAAATTCTAACACTTATTTTGAATAACTTCAATTATAGGGAACTCATTGACTTCAGCTTCTCTTTAAACAGCTTGGAACAGTACAAGCTTTTTCTTATATTGAATCCAAATTCAGTTACCCCATAGCTTTATCCCATTAGCCACAGTTCTTGAAACTATGTCGTTTAAAATAAGTGGTTCTCCAAGTTTAGGAAGCATCAGAATCATCTGGAGGGCTTTTTCAAAATCTAGATTTCTGGGCTTTGCCCCCAGAATTTCTGATTCAGTAAGAATGTGCATTTCTAACAAATTCTTAGATAATGCCAATGCTGCATCTGGTTCAGGGACTGTACTTTGAGAACTGTTAGTCTGAACTTTGACAGCTTTTCATATATTTGAAGATAGCTGTTTTGTACCTTGATTCTCTTCCAAGCAACATCGAGTTTTTTGAACCTTTCCTGTATATCATGATTTTAAGTCACTTTCTCACATTGATAGCTCAGATTTTGCGAGTGTACAACTTTCTTAAGTGGAACCCCTTACCTACAGTCAAGAACTGGTCAAAAAAGCCTGCATCTTTAGGTGCTTTAAAATACTTTGCTCTGGTATACATTGAAGCCAACGTGGTTGTCTTATGGGCTAATTCCTAATTTACCTCCCTTGCTATCATAGCCTCCGAGAAGGGAGAGAAATCTGCCTTCATGTGAATGTGCTTAGTGGCCATGCTCTTTGATTTTGCTTTCTTTTTAAATTAGAAGAGGATTCTTTCAAGATTTTAAGTTCAAAATATTCAGTATAGCAGCAGGCTGGTATACTTTTAATTTAAGGTAAAATTGCCGATTAAGATGATGACAGTAATCAGATCTCAGAGGAAGGAGCTTTCACCAATATTCTTTAATTATTAATTATTGGTTATCTTGTTCCTAGGTTTATTTGCATTATTTTAAGAACTATCGTGAATGTCCTAGTTCATTCAGCTATCTCTGCTTACTGACAAATAATTTATCTGAGTGCAAAATTAGCTCATAAAGTTTATGCAGTTGTAAGGCTCTTAATATACATTGCTTAGTTGCTTTTCTGATAGAAAATACCAATTCACATTCCCACCAACAGTGGTGAGAGTGTCTCTTTTATTATACCCTCTTCAAAATTGGGCATTATAAAGCTTGCTTGATAGAAAAACAGCAACAATATCTTAATGTGTTAATTGGTATTTCTTAATTAAAGAAGGTCAACTAGTGAGGTTGGACATTTTTTCATATTTATTTCATCATGTGTTTGTTATGTAATTAATTGCTTTATATTCTTTGCCCGTGTTTCCATTAAAGTTTCAGTATTTTGTTAACTTGTGTATTGACTTTTTGTCATAAATGGGGCAACAATTTTTTAGGTATTTTTATGTTTTTAGTTTTTTTGATATTCATGAATTTTAGATTATGCTGTCAGCTTTTTATTGTTTTATTTGTTCAGTTGAGTTTGTACTTAGAATGTGTTTCCTCACCTAGGTCAGAGATAGATGATAGATGTTAATTCCTAAGCATTATTCTTTTTGACATTGTTGTAAATGGAATTGTTTTTGTAATTTCCTTTTCAGATTGTTCATTGTTCATATATAGAAAGATGACTGATTTTTGCATGTTGATTTTATAGCCTGTTATTTTGCTGAATTCATTTATTAGTTCTAACAGGGCTTTTTTTTTTTGGTGAATGTGTGTGGAATCTTTAGAATTTTCTATATATATGATCATCATCTGCAAAAAGAGATGATTTTACTTCTTCCTTTCCAAATTGGATGTATTTTATTTACTTTTCTTGCCTAATTGCTCTGGCTAGAACTTTTAATACTATGTTAACTAGAAGTGGTGAAAGCTGGCATCCTTGCTGTGTTCCTATTCTTAGAGGAAAAGCTTTCAGTCATTTACCATGAAGTATTATGTGCTATTCATATATGGTGTTTATTCTGTTAAGGTAGTTTCCTTCTGTTTCTAGCTTGTTGAGTGTTTTTATCATGAAAGGGTGTTTCATTTTGTCAGGTGCTTTTTCTGCATTGAGATGATTATATGTTTTTCTCCCCTTCATTCTGTCGATGTGGTTATTACATCGGTCAGTTTTTGTGTTGAATCATCCTTGCATTGCCGGCATAAATCCCACTTGGTCATGTGTGTAATCCTTATAATATGCTGCCAAGTTCTGTTTGCTAGTATTTTGTTGAGGATTTTTGCACCAACGTTTATAAGAGATATTGGTATGTAGTTTTCTTGTTCTGTCTTTGACTTTAGTATCAGGGTAATGCTGACTCATAGAATGAATTGGGAAGTTTTTAGCGTACTTTTTGTTATGATTTGACTTTTTAAAAAATGTAAGTCATTAATCTTTCTGGGTAGTGATATAATATAATGTGGAGAAACAAATTTAGTTTTTTATTATTAAACAGTTAAAAATGAAAAATTAAAATAGAATATGTTCAATTCTACAGTGATAACTGAAATCTAAATGAAATGAATCCTGAACAATATAATAGTCCACCTAGTCTCAAGACATAAGTAACTCGAATTTATTAATACCACTGAAAAAGTTATATTGGTTCCAAAGTCAGCTTCAGAGACAAATGTTTTACTAATGAACTCTTCCAAATTTTTAAGGCATGGATAATTTAGTATATGAAAATATTAGAACATAGAAAGTGGGAAATTGTAAAACTTTTCAATTTTTTAATAAAACTAGCATAATGATATCAAAACCTGACAAATTAACAGAAAAAAAGAAAATGCCAGACTAACCTAATTTATCAACAAGAAAACAAAAATCCTAAGTAAAAAAAAAAAAAAGTAAATCAAACTTGAACAATTTATCCCAGAAGAGATCATGTAATAGTGAGAAATCTATTAATACGATACATCACTGAAGAAAAGGAGGATGAATAAAAATAGTGGCTATTGTGGCTTATTTTATAAAAAGTAATATGGGCGTATCACTGACTGACAAATCACCAATCTTTTTTTTTTGTTTTGTCATTTATAAGCAGCATATACATGAATGTCCATTTTAAACCCATTTTGAGCAACTTTAACAATGGACTTTAGTTCATTTATATTTTTCATTACCAGTATAATTGATCTTACTTTATGTTGTTTGTTATTTTTGTTATAGTCCCTGCTTGGTTCTGTGCTGTTTTTTTATTGTCAGTGTTGGGTTCACTTTTTCTTCAGTGATTTGCTATACATCCAGTTTTAATGTTTATCGTGGTTATTTTAAAGTTATTCAAAAAACTCTTTAATCCATATTTCTATACTAGTCAAAGTCAACAGTTAAACAGATTTCTTTTTTTCCCCTCCTTAATGTAAAATAAAGAATTTTGTATGCTTTATCTCTCCATTGCCTTATGTGTAGTTAGTTACTTGGATAATATCTGTGTTTTTGGACCCTACTTATTTATATTATTTAGATCTATCTCTATTTTTAACAGCTTTCAGTGGTCTTCACAGACATATATATATATAATGGCTTTTCCATTTTTAAGTTTCTAATTTTGATTCGTGGGAGCTTAACTGGATCATTTCTTTAAGAAGTTCTCTGAAGGAGGATACTTCTTGAATAAATCATATTTTCCTGAGCCTTTATATATTTAGTAATATATTTGTGGGCCTTTAGACATTTTTTTAAATTGAGAATAAGAGTTTTGACTCAGGATTTCTCTCTTAAAACTCTGAAACTTGGTTTCATTGTTTTCTGCCATTTAACATTGCAAAGAAATTTAAAGTTGCATTTTTTCTTCAGGTTATTTAGTCTTCCTTCTTGTATGGTGTTAGAAATTTTGTTTTATCCATGTAATTAAGATTTGCCTAAGATTTTTCAAGGTATAAAACTTTCTTCATCGATTATTGCCTGACATTTAGTGATCTAAAAGTTGACTTTTCATTCAAGAAAGTTTTCTTCAGCTTCATCTTTGCTTATTGATTCTTCCCATTTTTGTTTTATCCTTAGGAACAATTGTATTTCTTAGCTTACAGCTCCTTTCTGTCTCCTAGAATATCATATGTCTAATAGTTTTCTTCTCTAATTTTACTCTGCTCTGAGACATCTTTTTAAAGTTTGTATTCTATATCACTGTTATTTTTACCCTTGTTTCCTCCAATGTGATTTTAATTTTTAATTGTTTTTCATCTTTTCACCTTGGTCTGTCCTTTAACTCTCTACTTCAACAATAAGAAACCTTTGTATACTGTACCAATGCCAAATAGTTTTATAAATTTTGCTGTGATTTCTATTTTTAGATGACATTCCTCTCTTCGAATCATCAGAATGCTGTTCCCCAGGAATGTTGGCCAAAAGACAATCTATGTAAATTGTCCACAGCCGTACATTTTTCTCAACTTTTTGATCTACAGCTCAACAGGTTTTACGTATCTTTCTTAGCTCAGTTTCCAGGGTCTTTAATGGGATTTTCTTCTCCTTCATTGCTGGGTTATGTGCTATTCTGAACAGGTGAGCATGCAGAAAAATGATAGCCTCAGATTCAGATACTCACTTTTAACAGAGGTCCTTACCATCTGTTCCACAGACAGCGTTTTACATGGTTTACTTTTTTTTTTTTTTCTTTCCAGCTTTCCTTCCTTCCTTCCTTTCAGGATGTATTTTACTGCTACGAACTCTTCTCTATTTCTTGCTAAATTGTTTTCTGGGAAATTTAATCTGACTAGAACAAGAAACAGGGTAATAATGGAGTGAGAGGGACAACAGGAAATATCGCTGGCTGCTATCTCAAAAAAGAGTGACATTCAGTAGGGAAGCAGCTGCATAGTTTTCTAGTAGTATGTTTCTGAGTCAGAAGAAAATAGAGAGGAGATAAGAATCGTCTTATCTACTTGCATATGGCTTGTTCTCTCTCACAGTGTAACTGATGGGTATTTCCATTTTTGTCCCATTGGCTTGCAGTACCTCAGTTTATTCATTCATTTTTTTTTCAATCAGTATTTTTGAGTTCTCTTGTTACGTGTCAGGCACTTTGCTAGGTACTAGTTATATATAAAGTTGAACAAAACTGTTTCTTCTTTAGTTGCTTTCAGACACAGTTTCTGGACTTTGTCATTAATACATTTTGGTGATGGTGTGATGTTTTGGTTCCCTGTTCCTTTTTTTCTTAAATATTTTCTGGCAAGTTGAGAAAGGCTGTATTAATAACTGTAGTCCAGATATCAGTTTAAATTCTTTCTCCATATGCAGTTGTTCTGGATCCAGGACATAATTTGAATACAGTGTTCATTATCCCGACCTTAAAATATTACTTCTCTAATACCTCTCATCACAATTTACTACTGTTCTCACCTTTCTTCTTAAATTTTCTTAACTTTCTTAGATGAATAAAATGATCACATCAACAAAATAACCATGTTTTATATGATGACCTCAGCAAATGTTTTGGTGTGATAGCACTTTAGCTTATTGTAAGTTTTCATTCTGAAAAACATTCATATCTTTTTGAAAGGCTAACAATAAATTAGGTGACAACAGATGAATAATTCAGTTGGTTTTTAAATTTATTATCTGGCATTTATTATTGAAAATAAAATTGGAGGGACTTGATTCTTCTTACTACTTTTACATAAGCAAAAACAGGTAATTTTTGTATGATTCTTATATTTAGAGAAAATGTATTATAGAACCTTTTATACTTAATGCTTCCAGTAAATATTAATGAGCTTTTAACCCCCCCATCACAGAATTTAGCATGTAAATAGACAGGAAGCACAGAGTATACATAGACCTATAAGTGTGAAATGTAATGTATAAAGCAATTGTTTAATTTTAAGTAAAGCTATAAGAGCAAGATAGAATATTGACATAATTTGGATAGTTAACATATTCATTATATAATTTGTAACAGTTATTGTTGAGGAAAAGGAATTTTGAGCAAAACTGGATCTGGCAGTGATAAGTCACATCTCATTTTAATTTCCTAGGCTGCCCAGTATTAAAAAAGAAATGTTCTTTGTACAGTTGGGGCAGAATTACATTTATAAGATTGTAGTCATCTTGAGGGTAAAAGCTGTTTGTGCTACAGGATGTTATAGTAAAAGAGGTTTGTTGCTTTCGATGAAGATAGAACAAATCCTTAGAGAGAAATACAGTATCTTCCTTAGCCAATAGTAAGTTTAATAGTAATATTTGTTTTAAAGGTAATGGTCAGAATTTGGAAGTATTTTCATGTTAGCTATACCAGTCTCACCCAGTTTTTTCACACCTGGGATTAATTGTGTTAAATTTATTACTGTATAGGGGGAGGGGAACAGTGTAGAGTATGTTGTTCACAGATCTTTCCACCTAGGGATTAGAAGTCTTCTGCCCTCCTCCCTCACTATACCTACTATCTGCAAAGAGATCCCAAAGCCCTAAACTACATGCTGTCTTTAGCAGAAAATCAGGCTCAGAGAATTTGCTGTTTGTATTGATCCTGTAGTTAATCATACTAGTCTAATAGCATTTTATATTCACATTGCGGTTAATTGGTGCATTATAGTTTTTTTTGTAGTGGAGGTAGATTAGTGTTGCTGAAAGATTTAATCTTTCTGTCCATTGGACACTTGCTGAGTACTAAGTTTGATCTGTTTTCTACAGGTTTGATATTTCAAATTTGTTTTGATTATTTGTGTTGTCCCTGAATAAAAGGATACTTAACATGCTTTCCCAAAACTTTTTTAAAGCAATCAAGTTTATATAACATGTAACTTTAATTTTAAACTCATAAACTCTCTGTTTATAATAATTGGTATGCTTGTTTTAGGGGCCACCTACAGATGCTCCTGCAGTGGACACAGCAGAACAAGTCTATATCTCTTCCCTGGCACTGCTAAAAGTAAGTATTGAATGGAGTTAACTTGCTTTAGAAAGCTCTGTTGTTTTCACTGTATCTTTTACTTTGGAATATTTGTCACCTTAACCCTCTCAGACGAAAGCTCTTGTTTTAGGTACGTCTGTAAAGTAGAGTGTTTTATTTCCACTGAAACAAAATTAGGTTTCTAATTTAAAAAAAGAAAAAAAGGTCTAAGATTTCAAAGCTTTGTTGTCCACATATCTTCCTCTTACAGATGTTAAAACATGGTCGTGCTGGAGTTCCAATGGAAGTTATGGGTCTGATGCTTGGAGAATTTGTTGATGATTACACCGTCAGAGTGATTGATGTGTTTGCTATGCCACAGTCAGGAACAGTGAGTACTTTTATAGTTGCCTGCTGCAAGTAAATGTGTTTCTTTTCCTATGTAAAATAAATTTTATCATATTTTCTTTTCCTCATAGGAATAATTGATTGTAAGATTAATGATAGAAATTTCTAGATTGTATTGAATTAAATTTTTCATGTTTTAAATGCATCATGAATTCCCTGTAAGTCCACAAACTGAATGATATAACATAAAATCTGTTTACTCTTACCTTCAGCTTAAACTAGCACAGCATACTGGATTTATAAGTTAGTTACCCTAAAATAGTAGGATATTAATTTGATTCGTTTGAACGCATGGTTCAAAAGATTTCAGAGACTCTCTTAATTAGATTTTAATTCACATACATATCTAGTCCTCATGTTTTGCTCCTTTTGTTTTGAAATATGGCCTTTTAAAAAATGTTCTACATATGGTAATAAATGACTCTTTAAATTTCTCCTATTCAGAATGCTAAGTTAAAAACTCCTGCTGTGTCCCCTGCAGGAGTTTTTTTGCCCAGGGTTTTTTTTGCCCAGGTATGATCATTTGTTTATAGAAGAAATATACTCCATATAGACTTTGAAAGTCATCTATTCTACCTGTTTAGAATCATTGTTCTTTCCGGAATATTTTGGTTTTTTTGTTTTGCTATTTTGTTCAATGCATTGAACTTGTGTAGATAGATGTGCATTTAGATTTTTAAAAAATGGCCATAAAACAGTAACCAATCTACCTACTTTCCAAAAAACAACATACATGTCCTTCTCATCTCTTTACCTAGAAAAATATGATATATATATATATAGATATTTTTATTATAGATGTTTGTTGTCTAATATTCAACCTTTCTGTTATTGAGCCTTATTAAAAAAAAACGGGATTAAAGAAATTGTTAGCTGTTTGCTCTATTGGAGACTCTTTAAGTTACTTTAATAAAGTAGATGTTAGAGAAAAACAAATTTTATTTTTAAACAGTGCAATATATATGTATCATTATAACAAGCACTTCAAATGGAATCGTTGCTACAGAATGCGGTGTATTTGGAAATAATGCAAAATATAGAAAAATATGCAAATTTTTCTCTAATTAAACCAGTTTGTTGAGGTAAACTAGTTTGGATCTGCTGATTTCATCCACCTGAATGGATGCTCATTGTATTTATTTTGTACCGTGGACACAGAGAAATGCACTGCATATTAACTATTTAGATTTGAATCTTAGACTATATTTGTATCTACCTTTTCATGTCAGAATATGTAAAACACATAGTAGAATTACTGTTATATGTGGTCCTTATGTGCTTATCCATTATAATAAAGAGTTCTTAAGCTTTACTATCATTCTGAATAAATGTTTGAATATATAAAATAGAACATTTTGATCCCCTTGTTCACTATGTGGTAGAATTAAAAAGTTTTCTTCTGGCCGGAGTTAGGAAACTTTTTCTGTAAAGACATATGTCTCTATCTCATATTCTTGGTGGTGTTTTTTTTTTTTTTAACAACTCTTCAAAAATGTAAAAAAAAAGAAAAAAAAAAATCTTAGCCTGTCGGCAGCAGATTGCATACCCCTGTTCTTGAGTACACACTCTCAATTAGAATTCAAAATACTGTTTGTTTTGGTGAGAAGAAAGTGCTTATGTTAACTGGTTTGTTTAAGTAGATTAGACTTAAATTCCTGATGTTAGAAAGCCTTGTGGAAGCTATAATAGCAGTGATGTATCACTAAAGAGATGATATGAATGCCTTTAATAGTTCCGTGTTCTAAAATCTTTTGGTTGAACTGGCAAAATATTGCAGTATTTAAAAGACTTGGTTATAGATTGTCTGTGGTGGGGAACTTTTTTTGAATGCTTTTATATTTGAGATAATATTCAAAAGTATATATTTTCTTCCAGCCCCCTTATCTACTAAGTAGTCCTAACAGAAGCACTAAACTTCCTTTTCTTCCAACCCACACACCCCAAAAACAACTATATGAAACTAATAAATTATTTTCCTTCTTCAAAGTGTTTACTGAAAAAAAAAAAAAAAAACCGACTTGAAACTGTTGTCTGTTATAATAGTTGAATAGTTATAGAACTTTAGGTGAGATGCTTATCAGTTATCAGAGGATGGCATTAGGAACTATACTTGCTTAGACAGGTCTAACCAAAAAATAGTTAAGTTATTTGCTATTTCTGGTATATGTGTGTACATACACACGTACACACACACACACCACCCCCTCATGGCCATGAACTCTTAAAGGATCCTGAAAATTGTCTTAACTCATTAGCTAATAGCAGTTTAGTACTTGGCAATTTTAGAAGCTTTATTGATGTACGGTTTATCATTGAATGACAAGAGTGGGTAGCAAATATGATTATCAAAACCTATAAAATTATTTTGGTATCTCAAAATAATATACATAGGGTTTTTTGGTAGCTTTTTGTTCATTTACATTATAATATAAAGTTTTGTTGTCGTAGTTATAAAAGCCAATCATTTTTCTTTCTTTCTAAACCAGGGTGTCAGTGTAGAGGCAGTTGATCCAGTGTTCCAAGCCAAAATGTTGGATATGTTGAAGCAGACAGGAAGGCAAGTATTTTAAATGGTCATAATATGGGATAATAGAAAATATTTTCAGAAATGTATCTCAAAATTTTGGATGTTTATGAATATTCCAGCCATGTAGTTAATGTAAAAGTATCACTGTCAGTGCTACGTACCACCTATCTAGTCTCTCTTCCATCTAGATTCAGAGAAATTGGCCAGTCAGAAAACTGCTTCGTGCTAAAATCTCAAGCCAGTACATAGTAAGCTCGGGCTATAGCTTCCTTTTGTTTAGCATACAGAGTTACTCTCTAGTCACTATAATTGAAAGAGCTTGTATGTTCCATGTATTTGAGAGTTGCAACTGAGTAAGATTCTGAATATTTAATTATATTTGTAGGCATATGACTTTTAAAGACAGGGCAAATAAAATCCAAGTATTCTTCAGGTTTTCTCCCGCAGTTTAAATTTCTCAGTAGTTGTCATTCTCTTGCTCAAATTCTTCTGCTGTGGAAAAAACTTCAAAATTAATGTTAGCAAAAGGCTCAGCAGCTGAGCAGAACAGTGCAAATTGGTTTTTGACTGAGTTCCTAGTTCTACTGCTGGTTTAATTGATATTTAATCCTTTCACAACAGTGGATCCTGGTGTCCATTGTTAAAAATGTACTCTGCCTGGAAAATCCAACTCCCAGAGCTAAGGAGTTAAAGAGTAGATATTTACTTGAATGCTGAAAGGGTAAAAACTGGCTCTGAGAAAGTGTGGTAACAAGGTGAAAAACTGAAAGCCTTATCTACCACTGCTAATGTGCATCTCTTAATGATAGCACTCCTTTGTCACACTTATTCATTTCCATGTTTTCTGGATAATATGGTGTATGATTTCAGTGTTTCTAATGGTGCTTTTTCACACCTGTGTGTTTTTCATCTCTTCTTAATTTATACCCTGTTAGTGTGTTGTTTCTTTTCATATCATAAATATATTACTTGTTCTGTTCTGAACGGCTGAATGCCCTCTTTGTTTCAGGCCTGAGATGGTTGTTGGTTGGTATCACAGTCACCCTGGCTTTGGTTGTTGGCTTTCTGGTGTGGATATCAACACTCAGCAGAGCTTTGAAGCCTTGTCGGAGAGAGCTGTGGCAGTGGTTGTGGATCCCATTCAGAGTGTAAAAGGAAAGGTAGAGTAGATTCTATCTTTATTAGTATCCGCTGCCACATTCTGTATATAGATACATTAAATAAAAACCTATTTTGTTTAAAGCAGAATTCTTAATTACACAAAAACCCCTGTTTACTTTAAAAAACTGTATAAGTTGATAAATGTCTTGGTATTATTTAGAGATTAATCAGCTATTATCTAATCACAAAGGTTTACCTTTAATTTTTAATTTCATAAATTTAGGAATGTTAAACCATACTAGAAGCCTGCTATACACATTTCATTAGTATTTTAATGAACATTACCTTCCTTTATTTTACAGTGGTAAATTTGGGATCGGCATATTTTGAAAATCTAGTTAAAGAGCTATTTTGCAGACATTGTGCAGGACATTCTCTGGAGTTGTATGTTCCAAATATTTTAGGCAATGAAAACTTGCCCCAAAGACTTGGTATCAATCATTCCCATTTTTAGAGTGAGGACACAGATGAATGATTAAATATGCTAAATGATTCTGAAAAGAGATTAACTTGCAAAGCACATTGGGTTATAGTTCTTTGTTGAAATCTTTTGTTCTTGTTCTTGTTCTTGTTCTTGTTCTTTTTCCTTCCTTCCTTCCTTCCTTCCTTCCTTCCTTCCATCATTTCTTACTTACTGTCTACGATCCTGTTCTTTCTTTCTTTCTTTTTTTTTTTATTTCTTTCTTTCTAGCCCCATATGCCATTTTCCTATTTCCTGCCTCATGACAGCAGGGAGCAGCTCTATTATCACCTTCACAGAGCTGTCTGCAAATGTGAGAGGCAATTCGATTTTGCTCAACCACAGGGAGAGTGGATTAGAAAAACTACAGAACATACAGAAATTGGCTAGGTGGTTACTGCTTTAAAATACTGCTGAGGTGTCTTGTTTGAGCATGTACTTCCATTGTAGTGTAGAATAATTGTTAAAATAAAATAACAATATATTTATGGAACCCTTTTTATGCAGCTTTTACAAATACTTTTTGGATCACTTAAAAGTAAATATTAGCTTGCTGTCATCTATCAGACCTGGAGTTTAATAGTATTACAGATTACATTTACATCTGCTCACCAGCTCAAACAAACTAAATATGGCTGTTAAAACATGGAGTTTTTACTTGCCATGAATTTAAAGTTGAGCACTTTCTGACATATTATGGTGAATAAAAATCGAAGTCTTCTCTAAATCACGATCCTATTAGGTGTGATTTAGGTTTTCAGAGACAGAAACTAGCCACAAAAACAATAATAGCTGATATACTAAGCAGTTCAAAATGGATAACTTCTGATGCTGGCTGCATACCTATATGTCAGTTTATTTCCTTTTAATAAGTGTATTGTTACTTAACTGATATAGATAAAAGGAGTTGAAAAGCCTTTTATTATTTTATTATTTGACTTTTGTTATTAATTTTATGAATTAAAGTTATAGTATAATACTTCCTAAGTTTAATTCTGTAATAATTAAGGTAACTTTTTTAGTAACTTATTTAGTAATGATTATTATTTTAGAAATGTAGCAGAATTATTCAATTAAGTCTTCCTACAACAATATTTACAAATAGTAATTGAGGCTTAATTTTAAGTATAAGCGTGACTGACCTTTTATGATACTTGGCTCATGTGATGGTGGACACTTTGAAAAGGAAAATATAAACTTAAATACAATAAACGAAAGCATTCTCAAAATAGAATGTAAATAAATGAGTATATATTTTATTTTTGGTTATCTTGTTTATAATATTTTAAATGGCAGTTTTAGTTTCTAAACTTAGTTTAAGTATTATATAACATTGGAATTTACTTTGTTAAATTTCTGATTAATCATAATTCATATTAAAAGATGCATTGCATTTAAAAATACTCATCACATGACTGCTGTCATGTGGTAAATGTAGTGTTTAAAAATATGTAAAATTATGAAATCATTATTACTGTCTAGTTTTGTCATAAAAATATTTTTGAAAAAATTTAATATGAATTTGCATCATTGATGAATCACATCTATTGTTGTAGCTAACATATAGATTAATACAATTACATCACTTAAAATGAGGATCCAATTCTTTGTTAATTATGTAACTTCATCTGTAAGATGTCTGATTTTGGTTATAATTTATGATTCTCTCAATGTTAAGATCTGTTAAAACTATGAAGCAAATTAAATGCTAGTAAATCCATGGCCAGTGTTCTAGTTAAATCATTAAACTTAAGAATATACACTTGTTAAAATTAAGGACTAACATAGGACTCCCCCTTCCTCCTCTTTAACACTGGATTTCTGAAAGCTGTCAAAATATTTAGTAAGGCAATGATTAGATCAAGAGTTAAAAATGGCAGTCTATAAGAAAATGATTTAAGTTGGGTCTCTGTACCTTTTTCCTGTATATTTTATATTTTCATTTTTATAAATCCCAGTATTTCTCTGTTTTTGAATAAGATGAGCATGGATTCTTTATAATTTTAATTCATGTCTGATTTCTTTTTATGTGACTTGACTGTACCTTTGGATTTATTGCTGTGTGCCAGGTATTGTGTTGATGCCCAATTTCAACTTGTCTCATTCGTTCTTTTCAGTAATTCTGGAGATAGGTACTATTATTATTCTATTTTATCAATGAAAGGGTAACAATATTAGGCTCAAAGAGATTACTTTGCTTGAAATCATACCATTATTAAGCAGCATAACAAGGGTACAAATCTAAGTTTACAGAATTTCAGAGCCCAAGCTGGTTTACTGGCCCTTGAATATCAGACAATTATGGATGATATCATTACAGTAACTCAGGAATGGAAAATGACTACTACAGGTCATCGCAGGACCTTTTTTTTAACTTACAGGGATAGGTGTAACTCCCTTCAGCATAAATCAGAGGAAGGAGCTACACATTTTCTTTTAAGTTTTCAATAGTTCTCTACTATTTATAATAGGTATTATATAGTAATTTTTCTCAGGTAGTACTTGTTCTATTAAGTTTAAAAAACAATTTAGACAGACTCATATCTTTCAGCTTTTGTGACATCCCTAGGACCAAACATTGAGACTGATATAAATAATAAAATATATGATAAAAAAATCCATATCACTCCTTATATTTTATAATCCTGTAAATGTTTAAAAATGTTATAGTGAAACCAATGATAATAACATTCATAATTTAAATGGAGAGTAACTCATAAAAATTATCAGTAAGCTCTGCTCTAAACCTATCAGTGAAGTGGTTTTTAAGATTCTGTTTTAGTTGATTTGTAAAATATACCTATTTAAATATTTTAAACTTCAGTTCTCAAGTGACACAGTGGCATCCTTTTGCTTAATGTTTTGTTAGTTTGTATGTTCAGCCCAGAACTTGGACTTGATCCAGCAGCAGATTTAAGGGGTAAATTCACCTTGTAATAGGACTGTACTTCTTCCTTAGGGCAAAAAGAATGATCACTTGGTGTAGTCATAAGACTAGCATACAGCTATTACTACTTTTAAAGATTCATTTCATTGTCAGGACTCCTGTTAGTATAATGTTCAAATGTTACCTGCTAACTCCAAACAATTTCTGTCTCTTCTCTATTTTGAAAACATAAAAACAAACAAACAAAAAAACTAATAACCCTTTAGGCCAAATAAGTATTAACATTGTCTGGGTTATTTTGAAAACACGTTTTAATCTAATCAGAAATACTCAATGGACTTTTAAAAATGTCTTTATCATCAGTAGGTATTTCTAAAGTACACCGATGTGACTGTATGCTAACAATTTTGAGATACTAAAGAAAAAATGGCCTTTGTCTCTTTGGAAAGATAAGTCATATACATTTAGTGTTACTAATGAGACATAACATTCTGCTCATCATATGCTGCTAATCCTACATTTCATACTGATAGAATACTAATTATATTGATAAGTTTTTTTTTTTTCCATATCTAAGTATGAAATTGGTTCCTGGGGTCAAATTATTCAATAAATACCTATTCAGAACCTTGTGTGTGCCATTATGCAGTAAAGTAGTAGTTGTATAGCAAACATAGTAAATGCGAATTAAATTAGAAGAAGAGAGAAAATGGTGTAGATGAAGCTTGGACTGAGCTTTGATGGGTGGACAAGACATCACTCAAGATCTTGTACCTGTAGGGAAGAATGTAGAAACAATATCATTTCAGCTGGTACTTAGCTCTTTGTTCATTTTTTCACACATTTACTAGAATGTAAAATTAAGTAGTTCTTGTTGGCTTTTTTTAAATCAGCGTTTTACAAAAAAGATAGGACTTTGAAGAATAAATATAAATAAAGG
Organism: Pteropus alecto; assembly: GCF_000325575.1. NCBI lineage: Eukaryota > Metazoa > Chordata > Mammalia > Chiroptera > Pteropodidae > Pteropus > Pteropus alecto. The sequence continues at coordinate 34,740,901 of NW_006442484.1, forward strand.
AGAAATGAATTAGAGAATGAATGTTACAAGACCTTAGCATTTATTTTCAAATATCTAGAAGATTGTTGTTTTTTTTTTCCTCAGGGTAAAGGAGCAAATATTTTATTTAAGAAATTTTATATTAGAAAGTTTTTAAATGGTAGGGGCTTTAAACTAGTGAAATAATAGTTTCGTTTTAGCTTTTTCTTACTATATTTTCTGAAAATCATAAAGGCAGGGCATAGAGTAATGAAAGGCACAGGCTTTGAGATCAGGCCTGCGTTAGAATCCCATTTTTATCTTTTCTCTACAGCATGACCTTGAGCAAATTTACCTAATCATCCTGAGCTCCAGATTTCTCATCTATAAAACAGGAATTTTAGAAACTATCTCATAATATTATGAACGTTATGATGTGATATATGTAATGATTAGAGTGCACATGCTATAATAGGTGTGCAATAAATGGTACTTTATTATTCTGATGATTAAAATAATTGATACTTAAAAGAAATAACTAGTGTGTTTTTCAGAATATCTCTGAAAATTTTGTTGAGAACAAGTCTATAAATTAATAACTTGCTTACTTTAGGAAGATGAAGGTAATGGCTACAAAAGATATGAAAACTTTCCCTTCTTGTATTTTCTAAATCCTGATTAATTTAGGAATGCTCTTCTGACTCAGCTAATTTTATTGAGCATTTACTGTTTTCCAGCATATTTCTCTGGGACATGCTGATGAAGAGGAAAATGAACATATAACATTAAAATTTTGGCCTTTGACATGATTAATGTATTGTACTTAAAGCCATTTTGTGTTTTATTCATCTATTTGTGTGTTGTCTCCCCCATAAGATTGGGGCCTCTTTTGGGGGAGAAACATTTACATATCTTAGAATTTATATAGTGTCTGGCAAGAGTAGTTTTCTTCATAATTGTTTGTTTATAAACAAATAAAATCAAGGAATGAATACATCAGCAGTCAGCTGTTATCAGTTATGGCTTTCAGCATATTAAAAAACAGCAGTTAATTTTGTGAGATTTTGTAAGTAATTTTTATCTTAGTAGTCTTAAAGTCATTTATTAAACGCATGAAATTGATAAGATCAGTGAGCCAGTTTGTTCATAGACAGTAGCTTTGACAAATTTGATTTATGAGTAATCAGAGCTAGAGTTTAAGTTTAACATGTCATTTGTATTTTGAATGTAGTAAAATATGTTTATAATAGCTGTTGTTTATAAGATTTTCTTTGGATCATTATTCCATAAGGATCAATTAGGGCCGAGTAGTCCTAATCTCAAAGTGCGCGCATGCACGCACGCGCGCACGCACGCACACACACACACCCCTCCCCACCCCCACCTTATCTTCATCTAGTTTTCCAGATTGAAAGAGAAAAATAGAAAATAGGACACATAAAAATTCTATTTCTACTTTTAATATAGCTCTGTGAACATACCCACCCAACTCTTGGAATGTTTAGTTACTATATTATCTTTTGTTTGCGTCATGTTTTCCACTCTTACTATCAATTTGGACTTTTATAACACTATTAGATTTAATCCATGAGGATATCTAAGAAAATATTATACATGCTAATGTGCCTATACTATCTCTGACAAACTTAATAGTTTATAGCATTTAGCTTATATAATCAAGTTGTCAGCTAGCAATGTTAAAGCAAATTTATGTTTACAATTCTAAGAAGCATAAATCTTATAAAACTAACAGTTCTTAGTGTGATTCTTTTAGAGCTTCTATATTAATATAATCTCTGAGCTAATTTATTATTGTTTAGTACTTGCTATGCATTTTGAGTGATATAAATTCAAATCAGTTTGAATTAGGTGTTTCAGTAAAGATACAGGAAAACCTTTAAAACAATGTCCCATTATCTATATGGATATTATTTATTGACTCTCTTGCTTCTTGAATGCTCTTCTTTCCCCAGTCTAATGATGCCTGGTCATTCATTCAACAGATACTTATTGACTACTACTGTATGTATGCCAGGTATACACTGGAGACATTAGAGAAGAGTAAGATCTACTCCCTGTCCTTAATGCCAGTGTTGTACCAGCTAATGGAAACAATGTATAAGAGGACTTTTCATAGTCCATATATATTAAGATCATGTTCAAATGATTTGACAATAGCCCTTGTTAATTGTGAGGATGTTTCTGGACCTGGGGCTTAGTTTTAGCAGGTTTAATATGTTATTATCATTGTAATATCCTGAAGAGGGTAGAATTCATTATGTTGGTAAATTTTCTTCTAAGTCATAGGTGATTCCTCAGTGGTTATTCTTAGACTACTAGTAAGCTGATAAATAGATGTCCACTGCCACTTTTTACACTTCAAATAGCTGTATTATATGCAGTTTTTATTCCAAATTAAACACAAGTAAATGCTTTGTGATGTTTGAGTTTTTTAGTTCAGCATTCAGTGGAAGAGTTTTTCATGAATGCAAAACTGTGCGGTGATAAGGAAATGGGAAATGTATATTTTGTAAAGCAAGAGATTAGATTTTTTTATACATAAAGAATGTTTTTTTTTTTTTTTTTGGAAGGAAAAATAGCACATGAACGGCAAAACATTATATAAAATAGTATCCAAAAACGCTTTCTTGGAGCTTTTCATGTCAATAGATATTTATTCTGCGCCGTATTGTATGTGTCAGGTACTCTGCTGGGGAGTAGATATTTAATAGTGAATAAACCTAATAAGACATAAACCTTGCTGTCAAGTAATTGAATCTAATAGTAGATTTTTCTTGCTTTTGTGTCAGGATAACTGTTACATCAAATAGCTTGGGGATGAAAAGTACTGGTTTTGGCATGCTGTGTATGTGTAAATCATAGTGGTATCACTATGATTTATTTTAATTTATTTTCATTTAATTTATAATCATTTACTCTGAGCCTCAGTTTACTCATCTATAAATTGAGAGTATTAATACCTACCTCTTAGTTGTTGAGAGGATTAGAGAAGATAATCTTTATACAATCATTTAATTAATAAGTCCACTAAAATACATAAAAGTGATACACAGAAAAGTAAATGACCTTTACTTATTTTTCCTACAAAAATGAAATTGCCTATTGAGAGATGGCAGTTTGGAGGATATATTTGCATTTTTCTTTGAAGGTGAGATTAAAGCACAAGAATTGTATATAAATCCTTTATTTCCCTCATGCACCCACCCTACTGCCTTGCTTACTACTGCCTTGGTAAGCCTTTAGTCTCTAGAGCCTTTTATTTCTTTACTTTATGTGGAGCTGTTGATAAGCATACCAATTCTGCTGCTTTGTTTGTCTACTAGAAAGGAATCTGAAATCAGTTGTTCATTTTATGTGGGCTGACTGAGTAGCTACCAGATAGACTTAGTACTCTGCATTGATATCAGACCAGTGGCCCAGTAATGACAGTCTCTTATAGCTCATTAATAGCCCCTTAAGGAGTTCAGTTTTTAAATTCACTATTTGTCACATATAAGTGTCTTACAAGAGTATCAAGATTCTAGACATATCGCCATTTTTTTTAAAAAAAGTAATAATATTCAGTATAACTCTGCTTTTTAAATTATTTTAATTAGGAATTTTCCTAAGGAAATATATCTTTAAATTGTTTCTCCCTAATTTCCTTTTGATGTTTTCATATGCCAAGCATTTGAGGATGGCTAGTTTATCATTCTGATTTGATTTTTGAGGTAGCTTTTTTCTAACTTTAACACTATGTTACAGTAGCAGTACTCTGCTTTGTTTACTGTGTCAGTTTGGTTGCTCCAATAAGCAGATGCCAAAATGGAATTGGATGTGCAAGAGGTTTATTAGGGAGACCCTTCAGACATCAGTACATGTCTGATCCTGTGGAAGGAGAAAGGAAAGGCAGGATTGGGTAGAAAGAGCATCAGACTGCATGCAGCATGTTTGTAAGAAAGTTGCAGCCAGGCTAATGGAGAGTCCTTGAGATAGTTTCCTTTTAGAAGAATCCCTTATTTGGTAGAAATGGCTAGGTTCTAGTACCCTTGCTGTGCTCAGGCAATGGCTAGAGCAGCCCAAGGGAAGCGTGACCTGGGGTGAACCCCTAGAGGTTCAGAGGTGTAGCATCTGGAGGTTGTGAGTCAGCTACGTTCTCCATAGCAGGTTCTATTAAAAGGAGATTTTAAATGGACAATTCTGTGACTGCCACAGTTAACAACTCTAGGAACTATGGAGGCAAGTACACATGTATTATTTAATCATATCACCAACTCTGTGAGGTGTCATTCATGTACAAATGGAGACACTGAGAGGTTAAATAACTTACCCTAGATCATTTAGCTAGCAAGTGATAGAGCCAGAATTCTGATTTAGGGAGAATTCTGACACCAGAGTGTCTCAAGCATTTAAACACCTATACCATACTGACTACATGCATACACTAAAAAATTCTGCCAAACTTTAAGACTTAAGTATATGTTTTTACAAAGTTTCATGAATCTATAAATGTCTAATTACCTTTTGCCATACTAGTTTCTAAAGATCAGTTTGTTTTCATTAAGGCATATATGTTCAAAACTTGTAGCTTTACTGTTTGAATTTTGATGTGCATCTTCACTTGTCAAAAAACAGTACATTATGCTGGTTATACCCCATCCCTTCCTTTTTTTTCTCTCCCAATATATTGAAGTTGTACTACAGACCTCTAGCTACAGTAAGCAATTCTCTGAGGATGAAGAAAGAAAATGTACATACACATAGGAATTTCTTTTCCAGAGCTAAAATTGACATTTTATAAATAATTTCCATGTTGCAAACTTGAGACTAAGAAATCACAGCAATGCAGTGATATGCATTTGGCATGAGTCAGTTTTAGTTCTTAGTGCTTTTCATTGGAAATGGCATAAAAAGTAAGATTTCTTTGAATTTTTTATGCTGTGGGCTTACAAGAGACATAAGATGTTTTTCTCTTATACTTGTCTGGCAGTGCATGGCAGCAGAAGTAACGAAATGGTCACAAACTCAAGCAGTACTTCCCAGGTCACATGCACCTTTAATTTTTAAAGAATCTCGAAACAGTCTAAGCAGTTGATAACAGGTCATTTCTAGGTGATAAAGGGTATTTGATACGGGGTGTTGCTTTTCTTTCCACACCTAGTGTTTATGTAGTCATTTAGAGACTTACTTTATATGGTGGTGAGTTTATATGATTTCAGATATGGAACTTAACTGGTAACTGAATTTTAACTTTTTTTTTTTATGTTTGACATTGATTTTGAGGTCATAGATTTTTTTCAAGCTTTTAAAAAAATATTCTAGTTTATTATATATATAAGCATTTCCCATAGACATTGACTTCAGTATAAGTACAACTGGAAGTGCCAAAGGTAGCAGCTACTGTTTAAAAAAAAGAGAGAGAAGGAGAGAGAAATTACGAATTGTAACTATTGCCAGAAGTGCTTATGCCTTTTTCTTTCAAACACCTTTGTATTAAACTAATTTTTAGAATTTTACTTAAAAAAAAAAATAGCTTCCTTTAAATGTAAAAATTGGGAATTATAGATTGGTGCTTTAGAAATTTAGTTTAGTCTTTCAGTGACCTAGCAGTTGGTATGAAAACACGAATTTAAAAATAAATAGCATATTGGATAAACTGTACTATACTCGTGAAAGAAGCCAAAAAATATGGATTAAACTGAATTCAAAAATAATTGCAATTTGAACCCTAAGCCAGATTCTTTATTAAAATAAAGCAGTAGGTCCTTGACCCTCGGGTGTGCTTGGAATAAACATGGAACACAGTATTGTTCTTAAAACTATTTTGCTTTTATAATCTAAGACAGATGTACAAAAAAGATGCAGTTTTTATTTTGTATTGGCAGCTTCCAAATATTTAGTATCTATTTCCAAGAGTTGCAATTAGTAAAGCAACCATGGTACTGAAATCTGCACATCCCACAAGCTAATTATATTTGCAAGGTCAGAGTGAATACATATTTTCAGAAAAATAAAGGGTTATATAAATATGTGTCTTCTACTTGGCTGTTATATCACAGTTTGTTGATCTGGAATATAATGTGTACAATTCACAAATTTGTCTGATAACAGAAAGTGGTGTGTGATTGTGTTTATTTTACTAACCAGTATATTCACAGCAATCACTTCCAAATATCTCTCCAGTAAAGATGTGTTAATTACAAAACAGACAAGGTCTTCTATTATATTAAAGCTACTAACAACATCATCAACCCCTATTTTAGTCCTCTGTTTTGATCTGTGAGTTGCGCATAGACCAAAGGTGCTATTAAAGACTGAGTGTATGAAATAGGCAGCATTATATGAACAAAATTTATTCAACAAGAAAACAGACCTTTAACATGAATTTAACAAGCCTGAGAAATTATAAACTATCATATGCTGCAGATTCATGCAGTGATAATAAACAAAAAAAGAAAGTAAGAGGTTTCCCTAAGCTAGCCAAACTGCTAATGGTTTTGTTATAAGCTGTCTACTGTTGCAGTGACCTCTGAAAAGTCTCAAGGCACTTGTACCAGAAAAAATTAAATGGTCAGGCTGGTGAGTAGAGATTCAGTGTGGTGTGTAGGACTTCAACATGGAAAGAAATTACAAAAGTCTAGCATCCTATTTATTCCTCATACTTTAGCTTGCAAGTTTTCGTTATTATATATTAAGGAGGTAGTTTTTACGTCAAGTTTTTTGGCTAAATTACTATTTGGATTTGTAAGACATAAACTGAACTGGTTTAATGTATATATACTTTAAAACAAACTGTTTAGAAATTTATGTAGCTCCAAAAAATGGATTATTTCCCCTGACCTCCGCCTAATACCTTAATTAATCCTTGGGGATCCTTTGGTCAGTATATTGTATCTAAGATTTCCATTCTTAACCGTGGAGTGACCATCACTTTGCTGTCCTTCTGTTGCATCATGTTGTAAATGCGTAAACATGGAGAAACTCCTTCAGCTTGTACACACCTCCAAGTGCTCACTAGGGCTTTTCCTTGAATCTTACTGTGGCATAATTAACACCTTCTTTATCCATTGCTCATTAGTGCACTGGACATTAATGAGTCTATTTTGATAGGCTGCTGTAAAGGAGAACTCTGCTTATTCTCATGGCACAAAAAGCAATTACAAAATTGTACAGAAATTAAAATGTAGACTGTATTGCCATATTTATATTTTTATTGCGTACTAAATCTAATTTTGGTCTGCAGGTTGTTGAAAATGTTAGTTTCCTTAAGACAGTTGCTATAGTGATGGCAGCAAATTCCTTTAAACTTGGTGTAAAGTATTCATTTTCTATTGGCTATTATATCGCTCCTCAGGAATTGTCAGTCTAAGCATGTTATTTAACATAGGCCATCGGTAGTTGAACAGTATATTAAGTTCTTGAAGTTTTCTCTTAATTTTTTAATAGAGTTTAAAATTTTTATTTTAGATTTGTTTTTAAATGACCATGATATCTGCATAGCTGGTATTTTCATTTCTTTTTTATGAAGTTTCACACCTGCGTATAATATTCCCCAGAAATATTACAGAGATTTTTGCATGTAAAGTAGCTGTCCGTTTTAGTTTGAAAGTGTTTATTATTAAAAAAAAAAAAGTATATAGGCATTTTGTTTGTTATATAATAGAATTTTTATAATTTTGTAGAAATCTTAAAATGGAATCAAAATATTCTAAAAATAATTGGACCAAAACGATGCTTTGTTCTTAAATATTTACCACTAATAGTAAGGGTGGAAGTTCTTAATTCTATATTTAAATTGTACATCTATCAATCAAGATGGTCACTTTTCTTTTGCCTACATTTTAATTTTATTTTATGTGTTTTTTTTAGTAGAAAATGTTAGAAAAATTTACTTCCATATTTTTTTTAAACAACTTTTAAAAATGTTCATTGTAATATCTGATTAAAGCATGTCTGATATTAGTACCTATTTTTATTATTGCTTTATGGAAAAGCATGATTAGAAAATTTTTTAAAGTATAAGGACGAGATACAAACCTAGGCCATATTTATTTATATATAAATGTGAAAGTTAAGTCTGGATTGCAGTTATTGTATGAAAAGAAAAAAGTTTTCACAAACTATTAAATCATGCATGTTCTGAGGATACTTGGTTTTATTTTGAGGCAAGAGGAATCTGGGGAAATTCAAACTGTTAAAAATAAAAGCAGAATTCAAAGTTGATTTTTTTCCTTTCTTTTTGGTCTACCAGAGTGGACAGAGACCTTAGATTGAATCACTTGTCGTAATACTTTGATCTAAGTTTGTATTTGGTGCTCTTCATGACAGCCTTTTAGAAAGGGTTCTTTCTTTTCTTTCTTTCTTTCTTTCTTTCTTTCTTTCTCTCTCTCTCTCTCTCTCTCTCTCTCTCTCTCTCTCTCTCTCTCTCTCTCTCTCTCTCTCTCTCTCTCTCTCTCTCTCTCTCTCTCTCTCTCTCTCTCTCTCTCTCTCTCTCTCTCTCTCTCTCTCTCTCTCTCTCTCTCTCTCTCTCTCTCTCTCTCTCTCTCTCTCTCTCTCTCTCTCTCTCTCTCTCTCTCTCTCTCTCTCTCTCTCTCTCTCTCTCTCTCTCTCTTTCTCTCTCTCTCTTTCTTTTTCTCTCTCTTTCTCTCTTTCTCTCTCTCTCTCTCTTTCTCCCTCTCTCCCTCCCTCCCTCCCTTCCTTGCTTCCTTTCAACTTTATTTGGCATACAGCATGTAGTAATACTTATTACAGGTTTTTCAGACTTGATTAAATTTCAGTTGGCTTAATGAAAATAAATTTAATTTTAATCTCTTGATATCCTCAATAAGTATACAAATGAGAACCAGTATACTTAGCAATAGCTTTTAAAATGTTGATAAATCTCAGGTGTTTAACACTGTTAAAGGCAAATTTAGAAATACTATATTATGCTGCTTTAAGATTTTTTTATGTGACAAATGTGTTGAGTTTATTCTCCAGGTAATTGATTTTAATTCCCTGAAAGAGGCATCTGTCTTAAAGTCCCAGTGCTTTACTTAAAACTTCACAACATTTAAAAGCTTTAACGAGTTTTTTAAAATCCATGATAATAAACAGAAAAAAGCAATACGGTAGTATGTAATTCTTCTTAAATTTCTTAATATGTAAGAACTAACAGAGGATATTCTGTCATGTAAGAATTTGAAGTCTTTCTATACAGAAACATTGAATATACTTAGCATAAAGAGGATACCTATTGTTATTTCTTTACTATGAATTTAGGGCCATATAATTCTATACCATGTTCCTGCCTTAAAGCACAGATGACCTTGATTTTCTTGTATTGTGCTTCCTATTCTTGACAGTGGCTTGGATATTTAAGGCCATCAGACAAGGTATAAAGTCTTTTAGAGTCACAAGAAGTAAAAGGTATCTGACTAGAAGAGAATACGTGGAGCAAGTGCCTTGCTGGTTGTAATTTTGTTGTCATTTCAAGTATTGTGGTGGTGTAATTGATGTGACAGGACTGGGCTTTAGATGTGGTCCCTTAGCTTGTGCTCACTTTCAGTTTTAGTTTCTCTTTGTCATTCATTTTGATTAGGTAAAATTTAGGTGACAAACATATGCACACCAATTGAAGGCTGTTTGGTGTGAGTTTAGTAATGACGTATTTCAATAATAAAGATGCAGAGTTAATATTTTTCTTTACTGCTTCATGAAAATTGCAATAATTGGTGTCACCTTACATTACAAGATTGAGGGTGGTGTGCCAATGGCACAGTCAGCAGGAGGTTCTTTTTTATTAATATTATAATTAAATGATTTTCTGGAAATAGGCCAGAAACAGATGCAAATTGATCATGCTTTGTCCACTGTTGCTTGGCATCATCACTTGCTTTTTAAAAAAGAATTGACCTGACACCTTGTTTTTACAGGTTGTTATTGATGCCTTCAGATTGATCAATGCTAATATGATGGTCCTAGGACATGAACCAAGACAAACAACTTCTAATCTGGGTCACTTAAACAAGCCATCTATCCAGGTAATGCCTGTATTTGATAATGTGTTTAAAACTGTTTTACCTTTTAAAAGTTGTTATAAATGGCCATTCTAAGATATAATACTTAGTATTTCCATTTGTTTACAATTAATTTTTCTTGTGCTTTAAAAGAAGATTATGGAAATGTGATGTAAATGTTAGATTTGCTCAGATATGAGTCAGTTTTCAGTGGAAACTTTAAACTTTCCTAACAGTTCGAGGACACCCTTTTTGAAAGCATACTAGAACCTTTATCTTGAGATAATAACCTTATGGCTGTGCGTGGGTAACATTGTAGTAAAGGACCAATACCAGTTGCAGGTAGAATGCATTAGGTATCATTCTTGATTGGTTAGTAGACATTTCTCATAGCAGCAAATCATGGGAACATTGGTGTAAACTTTAGGAGGTCCCAGAAACAATTCGTAAATGGTACTTAAAATTCTCTACTTTTTTTAGTTTAATCCCCACTTTACAAATGAATCCTATAAAACACATCTATATATTATCTTTGATCAGAGTTCATATCTTGTTCAAGTGATGTCTACCACCACTGTTACATTTATTGAGACACTTAATATCCTCCTGAGTGATTGTTTTCTTTCTATCATTCAATTCACATACCTCATTGTTTTTACACAAACCGTTATGGTCTTTAAAAATTATTTTAAATGTGTTTTTAAATGCACCACAACCCATGTTTATAAAGTTAATTGCTTCTCTGAAGATTAATTAAAAGGACAGAAATACCATGTTTGGTTACATAGAACACATAGGACAAAGGCTTTATAGTAGCTATTCCTGCTCCCCTTCTGAATCAACCTTGCTCTGTCTTTGGGGAGTTGTGGCTTTGACAGTTAACCATGGTTAAGCCTTGGTTACACTTTGATAACTTTATACTTTTAGAGGTTTACTTTTGTTGCACTTACTCATCTGAAATCATCAGAATGAAATGTTTTGTTTCAAAGGATTTGAGGTGTGTTGCTTTTGAAAAAAAAAAATTGTAAGTTAGGGAAAACTGCAAAGTATAATGAGTATGAAATAAGCTACCAGTGTTTTTGATTGGGTACAGACAAGCCCATGCTTGCATGTTCCAAGAGAATATATTATTGGACCTGTTTAGCTTGTGATAATGACCTTTCTTATAAACCCCCATAGCATCATACTACTTCATTATTTTTTTGCAAAAGGTTAAGTAGCATCTCACAATCCAAGATCATTGTGATTACTGCATGGTATGTTTCTGCCAGAAGTTTTTACTAATTGCAAGTCAGCAGCCACCTGTTGCAGATTTCATTTTTTAAATATAAACACTGCTTTTTTAACCTTAAAAATTGAGTATAATCAATATTCAAAATCTAATTCTGCAACAGTCCACTTTGTGTTTTTTGGTCCTACCTTATAGTGTATAATTTAAGATGGACCTTATAAAGCAGATTCCAAACCCAAGTTAAAAGGACCTGTGTAAATGTTATATAACAGCCACAGCATCATTGTTTTTCCTTATTTTAGTTTGTTTTGCCTTCCAATTAAAATTTGTAAATATATTTATTTCACAGTTTATATAGCGCCCATCTGAATGACATCTATCTGGGTGCTTTACAGTATTAAGACAGTTTCAATACTAAAACACTAAAATGGGATCAAGCCAAAAAGTGACAGAACAAAGCTACACCTTAAAACAATTTTAGTTTTCTAAGACAAGCTACAAAGAAAACAAGCCAGAAGAACCTGAAGTGAATGGTAATGTCCATAATAGAATTTTAATATATATTAGCAGAATTTTTAACTCGGGGATCAGAAGCCATTCAGAAAGGCTGTGTCTTTTATTTCAAAGGAAAACTAGTTTGTTTTGAGATGAGTCTTGCTTGTAAACCAACTTGCAAGTAGTGGGGATAGAAATTTGATAGCAACCATCAGCACTCATACTGGTAGTCACTATGCTTTTCTAATGATGAGTTTTTCTTTTTACTATTATTCTTAAAGTAGTGATAAAGTATTACTATTTTAATAATTTGAGGAAAATTCCAAATACGTTAAGTAAGAAAGAGATTACAAAGTAAGGTAAACAAGTACTACTTTTTACAAATATATATTTTGTAAATCGTGCCTATATATTTATGCCAGGATGTTAAGATTGATTGCCTTTGGGTAGTAGGATTATGGAATTTTTTTCCTTGTTTTTCCTTCTCCAAATATTTTTAAACTTTCTACAGTGAAACATATATTGCTTTTAAAAAAATGATAATTTATAAGCACTAATAAATGTTGAAGTATCTACCAAAAGACAAAGCTCATAGACAAAATTTATATTAACTCATTTTAAATGAGAAAAGCCATTAATAATCTTGGTAGAGAGGAGAAAGTATAATACCTACCCTACAGATTTTTATATTGATATATGAGACTTTGTATTATTTTGGAACATTTGACTGTTATTGGCACTGTACGGAATTGAGAGTTTACAGGTCTTTATTTTAGTAACGAAACATTTTAAACTATTTTACTAAAAAATTCACTGATGTTTCAGATCCTTAAGAGTCATAGTCTATGTGAAGATTGGTTGTCAACTGCATGGAAATTTAGTAAATATTGATGCATAGATGCGTTGTACTAGGGCTATGACTTCTAAGTATAGTCCTGGGTACAGTTGTATTATCTAACATAATTAAGCTACTTGGAAAATATTGTTTTCAGCAGTTAATAAACAGATTAAGCAGTTATACTTTTTAAAGAAACCTTTGTGGTCATTTTTTAGGTGAGGAAACTGAGACCCAGAGAGTTTGTAATTTGCCCAGGTTATCCAGTGAGTTAATGTAGGAACTGATATTCATAACCAGGGTTCCTCACTCTTTTATACTATACTTGGAAAATAAACTAATTTGGCATAGATAATATATGTATGCAGTTCAAAATTCAAAAGACACAAAAAGGTATTTAGCAAAAACTCTTTTTTTCTACTTGTGCCTTCTGCAACCCAGTTCTCTAGAGAGAACAAAACACATTTTGCTTCAGATCTAAGTAAACATGCCTTTTTTAAGAGCATGAAACTTTTTTAACCTATCAAGAACCTGTAAATAGGTTATATAGTTTAAGCTGTGTTTTCTAATATGTTTGCTTTCCACAGCAGTGAGTGTATAGAGATATAACTTCTAACCTCAATAGTATGGGAAATGTCAATGAAGTATGATTGGGGTAGGTTTTAGTTGCTTTTACTTATCTGACATGGTCATTATGTAGGAAGCCATTAAAGTACAGGATCTTATTTTAGAAACTATTTGTCAACAGTCCCTCTACATGAATATGATTCAACACAATTCCATCCAACCTGGTAGCCGACTGCCTCTCATAAACTGTGCCTATATTTTTATTCCGAAGTTTCTACCACCTTTGCTCATATATCACTGCAGTTCTAAGTTTATTGCTTCCTTCTCACTATTATTTATGTGTCAGTAGTTTAGTCAAAATTCAACATTTATTTGGATCAGATACCTATTCTCCCACAGTCATTTCTAAAACCTAAGTTTAATAATTCACATGAATAAGTAAATATAGAAATATAAATAATTCAGATGGTAATTGATTTTGAAGTTTATTTCACTGAGATGATTATTTGTGTACTTGTTTTGATTTTGTCTTACCAACAAAATTATAAAGCTTTACTCTAAAGATTAATTAAAGAAGCATAGAAGTAACCTGGAAGTTAATCAGTGGGATCTTAAAACTCCCCTCTGTCTAGTTCCTTCTTCAAGCCATTCTTCATCTTAAACTGATACTAAGTACTAACCTAGGCAGAACTTTTCTTTGAAAGGGCGGCAGGCAAAGAAAACAAGTAAATCCAAAATATCTTGTCCAGAAACAGTGCTATAAAAGTTGGCTACCTTCCCAGGTCAGCCACCGAAAACTTATTTAGCTCACAATATATACTATAAAATCAAGCTTTATAACACTGCTCCTGTGAGAAACTGTTGCCGATTTCAAATGGCCAATTAATAAATGAGCTTTTGGAACATACCCTGTTTTAATGAAGAATTGCCTAAATTTTCCTAAGTCTATCATATGTTTAAGTTTAAATTTAAAAGTTAAGTATTGATGTCTTAAGAAATTTCCTTTGCTATATAACTTTCTCCATTATCTTCCTGACATACCATGGCATTTGCTAGTACATGGTGTTTAATTTACAATTTGACCTTTTCCAAAGGTTAGTCTCCCCCTTGATAAAACTAATCTTATATTTGGCATATGCCGCCACAACTTGTAGTTCAGTGTCAACTAGACTGGTTAATTTGAGAGAATGTTTTATTTATTGAGCTAAAAGAGGCTGTGCTTTTGGGCTCATGTGGAAGGAGAACTGCACATGGCCAATTTACTTAAGATTTTCGATAAATGCACTGGGGGTACACAGCAGGTAAGTGAAATTGGAAGACTGCTTGAGGATATAATTTGATTTAAACTTATATTTGTTTTGTTATTATACCTGCTAATATTTCACACTGCCTGTGTTATTTTTACTACTTTAATCTAAACAATGTGATCAAAAATCAAGTAGGTAGTGCCTTCAATAACCAAACTTTGTATTTCTGTAGTACAGTTAATTTCCAAAACGTGGACCTGTCTTTGGGCCTGTTGTCTGGGTTCTGTATTTATTGGCCATCACTGCTATTAACTATATGGCCATTCTATATAATTTTGTAGTTAGGATGTAACACAAAGGCACTTGGATGAGGGGCAATAGGCACCTGAAATGTAGTCTAAGCTCCACTCCCCAGCCAGGCTGTGTCTGCTTGGAGAACTGGGCACCTTTTTCTAATTCTTCTACCCAAAGGTTGTACTTCCTAATTTGCACAAAGCTGAGTACAGATTAAGGGAGGCCCTGATTAGTTTCACTTTTTTATCTATACAGTGCGGCATTTCTACGCACTGAAATTTAATTCACTGCTCCTGATGATTATTGAAATGGCTAAGGGTTTAGTAGATACTCTTAGTACTTTAATATTGTATATCAACTGTTATAACAGATGTTAGGAATATAGGAATGGATTATTACAGTATGTATCTAAGATGTTTTAGTACTTGCTGGAGTGATATTTGCTACCAAAGTTTAAAAATAAGACTATTGGTTTTCATCCTGATCCTTAAAGTACAGACTTAATCCAAGAATTTCTTAGGATACATTATAACATAGTATGGTAGAAAAAACCATGAGCTTTGGAGTCAGAAAGATTTCAATTGCAATCCTAGCTTTGCCTTTTACCAGCTATAAACTGGGACAAATTAAGATTAATGTCTTATTTTCCTCATCTGTCAAAATACAAATGGAACCAGCCTACCTTACTGTGTTGTTGTGAAGATTAGAAGATAGTGTATAAAGCAGATGCTCATTAAATGATTCCTTTCCACCTCTTCTTCTCCTGCCTCAACACCTTAACACTTACACTATAAAAATCCAATAATTAAAGAAAGTGGCAGTTGTTTTGGTTAGCTTTATCTTTAGTTTCTTGAGAGTTAACCCCAAAGTTTTCTTTGTTTTTATACTTGTTGAAAATATGTCCAAGATGTATTTCTGTACTTTTATGTCTTACTAGGCTGATAGAGGGTTCCCCAGAATACCACTTGGAACTTTGCTGGAACTTCTTCTGCTAGAGCTAAATGTTAGAGCAGTTGTGAATGGATTCTAACACATACAGGGTTGTTGTTTCCTAATAAAGCCATGCCATTAGCTTAAATTTGTATTATGATTTGCTTGCTTGTCTTGGAGATCAAGTGCAGTGGTAAAAAATCTGGTTAGTGTGTTCGTCACTGGATTAGAGCATGAGCTAAAGAGATCTAGTAAAGAACAAGCTCCACTTTGTTAATTTGGAGACATGCAGACACAATTATTTGAATCTGTTAAAACTGAATTAATAAAAAGAGAAATCCCAGATTAATGTTGTGAGTGAAGGAATAAGTGTCTTATGACTTTTTATGCTTTTCTTTTTAAATAAGTTTTCTACATATCAAAATCAGATTTAATACATTATGATTTTATAATTACGAATAATTAATTTATAATTTGGATTATGATGAGGTCAAACCCTATCGTTAACTGAGCTACTGAAACTGTCGAATATCATACTCTGAAGAGTGTATGACCCATACCGCTAAATCTTACTTCGAAACATATAGCCAAGAAAAAAATATTTTAATTTAATCTTTATTTAGGATAAAAAGCCTTTTTTTTTAGATGACAAAGGTATTGTCTATACAATGTCAATAATTTTTGTATTTAGTAGATGGAAATATTAATTTGTCCTTTTTCAAATCATTTGTCTATATAGGCATTAATTCATGGACTAAACAGACATTATTACTCCATTACTATTAACTATCGGAAAAATGAACTGGAACAGAAGGTAAGTTTAAATTTTTATCTTAGAAGAGGAAAAAAATCTCTTTCAGATCAATCAAATTCAGATATTAGCTGGTATGTTTGAATTTGAATTATTGACCTATTTCATCGATATGTTCCAAATATTTTTTTATTCCTGATGAATTGCAGCATAAAATAAAGGAATATTTTATTAGATATATTGAAAGACATTTTACCTTATTGGTAGGTGCTAAAGCAGGAAAGAAAGTAGGAAATATTCCAGTTTGGCTTTATAATAAATTATAAAAATCTTTTTTCTAGTTCTGTGATTTTTCTGATTGACTTACCTTCTCCAGTAAAATGACCTTTAATGACTAAATTACTAAGTTAATCGCTTTCCATATTTGGAAGGAATAAATTAGATTGTAATATTGTAATAGTTTAAAAAAAATTACCATGTTTACGTATGGTAAACTAAAGGTGAGTCAAAAGGGAAATACAGTTTTCAGATATTTTGACCTAGATTCGTTTCTCTGTTAGTATCAGGCAATTTTCAAATTTAATTACTTTTAAAATCACTGAGCATCTTGGTGGATTAGCATTCTTTTATTTCTACTATTTTAGGATTATTTCAAGTACTTTTTTTCTCTCAGGTAATGCCAAACGTTTAAGTCTGCCTTTTGATTTTTGAAATTACAATCAGAACTGCTTTTTTTTCTTTAGTATTAAAATTACTCAACCTTCAAATTGGCTTCTTATATAAACTCATAGATACAGAGAATATTTAGAAGTAAACTAGATGGGAAGGGGTTTGGTAGGGGACAAAAAAAGGCAAAGAGATTAAGAGATATAAATGGATAGTTGCAGAATAGACATGGAGATGTAGAGTGTAGCATGAGGAAGGTAGTTAATAATGTAATAAATAGTAAGGGGGAAGAGGGGTACTAGATTTAGTGGGGTGATAACTGCGAATTATGTGGATCTCTGATCACTATGCTATGCAACTGAAACTGGTATTGTATGCCAACTATAATTGAAAAAAACTCATTGAAGTGTACAATGTAAATACAAGCAACTAATTGTCTGTTATATTTCAATAAAGATGGGGGTGAAAACTAACTAAAAAAAAATTAGTTTCTTATTTTTCTCTCTGAGAAAGACAAGAAAATCTTAAGAACACTGAGTCCTATTGATAGCCAGTAAGTTTGGGTTCCTACGTGCACTCTCAAGTCCAAACATAAATAATCAGTAGTAAAGATCTTTCTTACCACTTGAAACTGTTCCTCACAAAGGTACCTTAGTAGGGGATTCTAGTGCATATGGTAAGTGGGAGGGGGAGTAAGTTACCCCCTCTTTTAACCAGATCTCCTCAGTTTTTAATCTCATTTATATATTATGGGGAGGATGCACTGCATAAGATTTTCTTTGAAAAAAGAATTCTGTTTTTTTAAATTGTTATTTTACGTTTGATAAACTACTGTTTTAAAAGGTCAAAGTCACTAATAAACTCACCTAAGATCATAGGTGTTTGGCAATGAGTGAGAGGCTCCAAGGGACCAGTTCTTCCTTAGCCTGAAGGGAGACACAGAGCCATGCAGCTCTATTCCAGTTGCTTGATTATGTCCCAAAATTTATATCTGCTGTGGTAGATTTAGTTGATAGCTTGAAGTATATTTTGATCACTTATTTTTAATTTTACATAGGGTAGATACAGGCTGTGAAAAGGGGCTCTACTCAGATACAAACTGAAAAATCCATTTAGGTATATAAATATTTTATCAGTCTGATATCTTACATCCAACTATTTGGAAATATCCAGCTAATTACATAATTTTTTCCCCTTTTTTACCCCATAAACTTAGCCACCATCCTTGGCATAAAAAACCAACATACAACTATGTACATAGATTAATTAATGTTATGTTTATGTTCTTGGCTTCTCAGTTCCGCTGCTT
This sequence comes from Pteropus alecto, assembly GCF_000325575.1. Taxonomy (NCBI): domain Eukaryota; kingdom Metazoa; phylum Chordata; class Mammalia; order Chiroptera; family Pteropodidae; genus Pteropus; species Pteropus alecto. The sequence goes on from NW_006442484.1 coordinate 34,759,182, forward strand.
TCTTATTACCAGAAGCCTTGCCTTTACTCTTATCCCACTAACCTGTATACTTAACCCCAAGCTTTACCTGAGGGTCTCAATGGAATCCTTGTCCAGGCATGGTAGGGATGTCCTGCTGCTCTGTGGGAAGTTTTTTTGTTTTCTTTTGAAGTAGTAGTAAAATCTAATTCTCAACCTTTAATTATAGATAGCTTTATAGCACATGTAGTTGCAGCTGTACCAAAATTTCCCGAGGATATATTTTCTAAATACTATCTGTGGCCAAGATGAGAAGCAGTCAGAAAAATTGGAGCTTCTTGTGTTGGAGTTTTCTAATTTTTATGCAAGCTGCTTTTGGGCTGTAGGAGGGGGCATTAGGGAATTTGGAGCTTTAGTGTCTTGAAAAGCCTCATGGGTGATTTTTGACATGTAGTTTATTCTCCAGCATGAGAAAAACTTTGTACTGTGTGTGGTTACAAACGTCTAAACAAGTAATGTTTCTAAGCTAAACTCAAACAGTTCCAACGATTTCTTCACATCTTCATGGCTCAGGGATCTCACTTAAAGTATACTGGTTCTAATGGCAAAACAACAATAATTGTTCTGTAGGCACCATTTTTTTACATTGCATAATCATTAAAAAAACTCTTACTCAATGGCAGTCTGCAACTGAAGAACAGTTTTAGAATAAGATTTTAAGAAAAACTATCATTAAGATGCTAAACTTGAAAATTTACGAACTTCCAAGATTATATACATGGAACTAGGAGACAATTTGCAAAACAATGAACTAAGTAAGATAGTAGTTCTTTGATCACTAGTAGGGTCTGATCCCAGTTTGCTGTTGTGATTGCAAACTGAGTGAATTTGTGATTTCCTTCCCAGTTTCATAACTCTTCATTCTGACAGTAAAGAAGTTTTAATTTTTTAAATTATGGATGGAATATTAGAATTTGAAAGAAATTGAGATTATCTGCTACAAGCCTTCAATTCATAAGATATTTAAACTGAAACTCAGAAAGCTTTTAGTAAATGGCTTTTTATCTTCTTGGCATTTAAAAGCTGAGCTTCTATGTGAACCATTAGCAATCTTGTGTATAGTATAGTAGTTTCATTTATTCAACAGATATTTATTGAGTGTCTGCTATGATTAGATACTGTTCTAGAATCTAGACCCTGATGATCTTGAAAGAAACAGGGTAAAGTCCTAGCCCTGTTAATTTCTCTTTAATGAGAGAGAAATGTAGTAAACAAGAAAAAATTTTCAGGTGTTGATGGTGTTATAAAAATAATAAAGCAGAGTAAGGGAACGAAGATGTTTAAGATAGTTTGGGGTGACTTTTTTATATAGTATAGTGAGTGAAGGCATCTATCTATCTCTAAGGAAGTGAGGGAAGGTAAGCCATGCAAAGATAAGGAAAATAGCCTTCAAGTCAGAAGGACAGCAAATGCAAAGGCCCTGCAGTCAGAACACTCCTTAGATTATATTAATATAAACTTAAGAGAATTCTTATTAGAGTTTATTGAAGTTAATAAATTTAAATTCATTCCAAAAGTTTTTCGTGAAGTTGTTTCTCAAGACAAGTGAAATATTCTCAATACAAGAAAATAATTACTCTTTCTTTATACTTTTTAGATGTTGCTAAATTTGCATAAGAAGAGTTGGATGGAAGGTTTGACACTTCAGGACTACAGTGAACACTGTAAACACAATGAATCAGTGGTAAAAGAGATGTTGGAATTAGCCAAGAATTACAATAAGGTAACAATTATTTCTAATATTTATTTCCTAATAATCTTTGGAATATATTTGATTAGATATCAAGTATTATATAAATACAATTTAAAATAGTCACCTATTTTGTAGATCAGATAGTAAATATTTTAGGGTTTGCGGGTCATCCACTCTGTCACAACTGCTCAGTTCTGCTGTTGAAGTGTAAAAGTAGCCCTAGACAATATCTAAAGGAATGAGTGAGGCTGTGTTCTAGTAAAACTTTATATACCAAAACAGGCAGCTGGCTAGATTAGGCCCGTAGGCTATAGTTTGCCAACTCCTATTGTAGACCAATTAAGATTATTTTACATTTTAAATGTCTTCATTATTCAGAAGACTTTTTCTTAGAAGGGAAGGGGAGCAAGGAGATTTTAGACAACAATAGCATTTAATACTTGCTACATAAAATTTATTTTATGAACTTTGTATTTTTATTTACTATTTATTGAAAACCTACTATGTGCTAAGCACTAGGGATTTGGTAGGAAGAAATATGGTAAGAAGCAAGACCTGTTCTCACAGACTTTATTTTCTGGTAGGGGGAACAGAAAGTAAATAAACACAAAATAATACATTGTGATTACTGCTATGAAGAAAATAAACAGGATGATGTGAAGAAGAGTAACTAGGGGAGACCACTTTTTATGAAGATGTTAAAAAAGTTATATTTTGCACAATCTTCTGGAAATGTTTATTGCGTGCTAAATATATGTGGCCATGATAATGTTTTTGTTCATAGTTTTATGTCCTTTTACAATTTTGAAATTAAGAAAATAGCTTGAGCTATGACTAAAATATATCTTCTATGTTGTGTTATTTTCCTGGAGATGCCTTAACAAACTATCATAAACTGGGAGCCTTAACAAATTTATTCCCTCACAGTCTGGAGGCTAGAAGTCCAAAATCAAACTATTTCAGGGCTATGCTCCCTCAGAAGCTTTTAGGGGAGGATCCTTTCTTTTTCAGCTTCTGTTAGTCCCAGGTATTTGGCTTGTGGCAGCATAAATTCAATCTCTGACCAGGCTAGGATTTCAGTGTACCTTTTGGCGGGATGTGATTCAACTCCTAACAAGTGTTTCCAACTTTTTGACCAAAGCCACATAAAGAATAGATTTTACATTTTGGCTCAGTACATGCAAATGTTTATGTATATGTGTGTATATATAATTGTAACAAACATTTTATGAAACAATGTTTATCCTTGTTACATGTGATATATTCTATTTTCTTTCTTATTTGACTCCATTCATTCTGTTTCAATGAGACACACAGGTATTAGACACAAATACATAAGGCTTACAACTCATCAATGGGTTGAAAATCTAGTTTGTAAAACACACACACACACACACACACACACACATACATATATACATTATACAGTGTTATGTTTACAAGTATATTGAATATCTCCTATACAGGCAGGGATCCTTCCCTCATTTATAGGAAAATGGGAGCAATAAGAAAAGCTGATAAATAATCAGAGTTCTAGGCCATAATTGGTGTGTTCCATAACACGTTGGTATTGAAATTGTCCACAGACCAGCTGCATCAGTATCACCTGAGCTCTTATTGGAAATGCAGACTCTCAGACCTACTGAATCACCATCTACATTTTAACGAGATTTCCGGGAGATTTTGTGTACTCATTCAAGTTAGAAGTTAGAGAATACTGTCATAGAAAAGTCCATGTGAAGTACTATAGAAGTTCAGAGGCTTATGCTTTCAGATGGGGGGAGACTCAGGAGACTCTTAGAGAACATTTGTACTAGATGTTAAAGCATTTAAATAAGATTTAGACATACAGAGACATGTTACCCCAGGCAAAATGAATATCACCAGCAAAGACTAGGAGAGACAGAAAAGGCAAAGACATGTTTCAGAATCTGTGTGGCTAGAGTACGTAATGCATGAAGGTGATAATGGGGAATAAAGGGTTTTTTGGGTTTTTTTTTTTTTTTTTTTAAGTTATTAAGTCAAGTAACAGGGTTTGTAATATCAGAATAGAGTTATTTTTGATCAGGGGCATGATATACTCAGAATCTGACTTTAGAAACTTAATTGACAATAGTTTAGAAGAATGAGTGCTGTAAATGTAGATTCTGTTTAGGAGGAGCTTGCTATTACTCAAACAAAAGGTACTAAGTGTCTGGATTATTGTAGAGGCAGTGAGAATGGAGGCATCAATGGACAAAGAAAACATGGCACCAGTTGGATAAATGAAGTGAAAGAAGAAGGAGGAATCAAAGATGAATTCAAGGTTTCCTGACTAGATGACTAGAAGAATGGTGGTACCATTAACATTCCCAATTTAGGTAGAAATAGAAGGATTGAGAAAGGAGATAAAGAGTTGCATTTTAAATGAACAGTTAGAAATGGGGACTAAAAATTAATGGTAGGGGCTAGAGCTTAAGATTTTGTTGACAATTAAAACTGGTGTTGATTGTCACACTAAAAAAATAACATTTCTCTTTTTAAATTAAGCACATCTTGCGAAAAGAAATACAAATCAAAAGATGGTATATAAAATTTGCCAAGTGTAGCAGCGACATCTTTTAAGAGACTTGAGCTTTGAAAAATGGTTGCTGGGTTCATACAAAGCTAAATTCCAACAAAATTAGGTTTGGCGCTGAAGGGAATGTCCTGGTTAATATGTAGCGTTCTGGCTGGAAATCCCTCTTGGTTCTATACTAAGGGAAAATATTTTTTATCTTTCTAGTATATGTTTTTATGCTGTGAAGATTAAGAGAGAAAAACTAGTTTATCATACTTAAAACAGTTAACCTTTTATAAGTTAAAAAGTTATGACAAGTTATTATTCAGCAGTCTTAGGAATGGTTTTCTTTTCTTTGTAACATTACAAGTTTAAGTAAATTCATATTGGTACCACTGCCAGGAAATAACCTATTTATGGTTACTGCTGCCCATCCACAGAAGTTTTTTTGCTATTTTACAGTTTTAAAAAATCTCTGTAGTACTCAAAAACTTGTAAGGTTTGGTTGTAAAATGAAAACAATGTGTAAGCTGTGATATGAAGGAGTCCAAATTTGGGAATGTAATTCCCTCTGTGATTGAAAGAGAATGTGGTGGAGTTTTTAGTAACACTTAAAATATAAAAAGAAAGGCCCATGCTACCAATTTTTCTTAGTATTCTTTTTAATTGGTTGAGGTTTTAAATTAAGGTAATTACTGTTAGGTGCCAATTAACTCCTAAAGTAAAAGGAGGTTAGAAAATAATTAAATTCCTTTGTTCTAACTTTAAGATTTCAGGTCTGAATTTCACACAGAAATTCTGCTTGATTATTAGTCATTGATTTCTCTAATTATTGAATTGCAACACTCACAACTCTTTTATTCCACATCTCCTAATTTATTCGTGCTAGGATGCATCAGTGTTTAAAATAATGATGATATTTGATTGGATATTTATAAATGAATGTGCAAGTGAAAAAATGAATTATAAAAGAGCATTTTAAGAACAGTATAGAAACATAAAAATTAAACATGTAGCCCTATAATTCTGAGTTCTGACAGTTTACTTTTCAGGTAGAAATATTGCCTACTTAGAACTTGAGAGAAAGTTTGGATATAAAATATGTAATTATATGATTATATTTGGTTTACTACATTAGCTATATTAAATAGGAAAATCTTTTTTTATGTTAATGCAATAAGATAAGAAAAACAAAATAAGATATAAGTATTAGGAATATCAGGTCAGATTATCGTTATTTAAATATGATAGTATATGTTTGCAATCAAACATAGAAATTCAAGACTAAACTGGAGAACTGTTAGAACTCTTATAATCGAGAATTGTGTAGCTAGCAACCATGCAGTTACATAGACTGAAACCAGTTGAAGACTATAATAGATAAATCAGTTCACAGTAGTATCCAAAATTATAAAATACTTAGGAATAACTGCCATAAGAAATGTCGATATATAAACATATATGACTTATTAGAATAATACTAAAAACATTTGTGAATAAAATCCATAGTTTCTGAATGGAAAGACCCAATATTGTAAAGCCGATGTCAAGCTTCCCAAAGATTACTTTAATTCTAGTAAGACTACTAGTGACCTTTTAAGTTTTTGATAATTCGACAGTAAAGTTTGTCTGCAGTAAAAATAATAAGTAATATTTATTAAATGTTTGTAACAAGTCACACTGGGGGAAAATATTTGTATATAAGGGCGGTATCCAAAAAATGCATAATATCTAAAGAATTCTTTAAAAATAAAGAATTAAACTCACTGAAGACAAATGACACGTAAATAAGTAAAAAAAATTTAACCTGTTATTAAGTAGTCAAAAAAAAGTTAAAATTATAAGTTGAAAATTTCTTTCCAAATTAAAAAAAAGTGGTTTGGGAAAATAAACCACTAGTGGGAAAGTAAAGTAATTACAACATTTTTTGAGGCCATCTTCCAATTTTATCTTTCAGTTTTAAATGCATATAACTCTGTAAACCAACATATTCTCTTTTGGTTGTCTTCTAAGGTTTTATTATGAAGAATAAAATTCTATAAGTACTAACTTAGAGAAATATTTACAACCTACTGTTATGTATAAAAAATTAAACTGTATGACAATATGAAAAGTTCCTACTATCTTACCTTCCTTCCCTTTTTCAAAGATATTTCTCTGTCTCACATGTTAATAGTGTCACCTCTAAGGTGCAAAGTAGAGGAATTATATACTTTATGTAAATCCTGAATTACTTTCAGTTTTTGCACTAAACAGCAGTTACTTATATCTAAGATTGTGTTACCTCAAAATAACAATGGCTTAAACAAGATAGAAATCTATGTCTCTTGCATTTCAAGGCCAGTATGAAACTTTGAAGTCACTGTAGACCCAGAATCCTATCTTTTGCTTCACTTTCCTTATATTGGCTTCTATCCTTTAGATCTCCCCACGATTTCAGGGTGATTGCTAGAACTATAGCCATTCCATTTGAGTTCCAGTCAGTTTTTTAACAGGAAAAATGGCAGGGCAAAGGGGGATATCTCCCAGATAAATAAGTTCTCTTTCAGGATTTTTTCGTAGTTCCAACCCAGCACTTCTCGTTTTATCTCATTGGCAGAAGAAGAAAGGGAAAATGTATATTTGGTAGGCAGCTAATAGGCTCTGCCATAGAAAATTTTTTCAAGAAGCTGAACTACAGTTTCTATCATACATGCGCGCGCGCGCGCGCACACACACACACACACACACACACACACATACACACACACGCTCTTTATTTTATACCCTTGTTTCACTTAATTACATTTTAAAATCAGATTCCCTAGAAGATTTTTAGAAAGAATTTATGCTGTTCAGTGTCACTTAATCATGGGTTTGGCTCTTTTATTATCCAGGATGTGTCATGAAAAAGTAACGATTTCCCAAATTGCAGTGAACATTGCTTTAAGCTCTTTGGAGACTGATAAAAACTGTGTTTGAGTCACAGTTTCATTGCTTTTTGTGTATACAGTTATATGTGTCCCCATCATTCTTTGTGCACACTCCTTTTTTGTATATGTCATATTGCATTATAATTTGAGATGTATAGGCAAGTAAAGCCCAAATATGAGCTCCTTCAAGAACAAGAACTGTTGCTCAGAGTACTTAATAGTGATTATCGAATATATAAAATGATGAAAATTCTACTATTGAGGACATGCATAGAATATAGTGGAGTGTTATAAGCTATTCCAAAAAGAGTTGGAAAAGTTTATAGAAGCATTGCTGGAATTAACATGTGATTTCCCCAAAGAAATAATGCCTAATATTTTCATATGTAAAATGTAGTTTAATTACTTCACTGGGATGTTTTAAGGAATCAGTAAATTAATATTTGTAAACATGTGTATGTTAATGTATAATTCCTGGTGGTTATAGGAAAGCCAGTTTTATTGTTCTCTGTACTCACACCTCTTATACTTTCTCAGATAGTTTTTTAACTGTTTTATGTTTGTTAATTTTGCTTTCCCAAGTGTGTTTTATAAAAGCTATTTCTTTAAACTTAGTCTCAACCTTCAAACCCATAATGTGATTTTCAGTTGTCAGTGCACTGACTCGATATAAAAATCAAGAAGTAAAATACATTATCTTGAAATCCACTAGCAATTATGCAGAGTGTTTAATGGTGAAAAATACCATATAAATGATTTTTGAAAGCATGTGCTTTAAATGGGAATATGACATGATATAGAGTGAACAAACTTAAAATGTCATAGAGAAAAAAGAAGCCCAAGGAATAGTCAGAGAAATGTGAAGGGGAACAAGAGATGTCATGTCAGAAAAGCAGAGTTTAAAGAAGGGATTAGAAGAGAAAACAGATATTTGATTAGCTCTAAGGTGTTCAGAAAGTTCAAGAAGACTGAGTCCATTGGCACTCACCTGGCAGGGATCCTTAAGAGACTATTAATGAAGTGCCAAGGATATAAACCATGTTTGTTAAAGGGTAAATGTATGGTAGAATTTGAGATAACAAGTTTTCCATTTGAGAAATGTTACTATTACCATAAAAAAAGAGAATGATATTAATGGGTTTAGTAAAAACCTTTTTGAGATTGGGGTACGTCTGAGGGGATTATAACATAACAGACCAAATTTCAGGAATTTCTTAGAACTGTGCAGACCGTGCATGATGGGATAGCCATCTGGGGGTCTTTGTTGATAAACTGTTAAAAACGTTTCTAGTGTGAATAGCCACAAACATTTTCAGTGCTTTTTTGTTGGTTGAGTAAACCGAAGAGCACGAATGCAAAAGCAAAATTTGATGCCAAATCACAGAAGTTGCCATAAACACAGAAGTTCCCCTAGTGAGGACACTGCCTGTGCCTGAATTTCATTTGTTTCTGCTGCTACCATTTCTTAATTTTCCTTGGTGACTAGCCAGATTAGAACTATGAATGAAGACAAACTGGTTTTGCCCAGATGGTAAATGAGATATAGGTAACTTAGGTAGATGGAGAAATTATTTAGGGTTTTGATGTGGTGATTTCGCCTGATCTGGTCTAAGAATGTAAGAGATGTGCTTACTCTTTTGTCATGGGGGTTTGCAACCTTAGTATATGCCTAAATCTACAGCTGCTCCTCATTTTCCAGATGGCATCTATGGCTGGGAGTACTTTTTGCCATCTGCACTTCTCAAAGAGTTTGTGAACTCTCTTTTTTAATTATTGGAAGTGGAAAAACTAATTGGTAAAGTGGTTAAATGATGTAAAAGATTTTTAAAATTGAGTTAGAGCTTCTTACATTCTGTTTAACCTTTCCAATAAGGTCAGTGATTTAAATGCTTTTGACTTTCATCTTTGCATGTCTGCCCTCTTTGATATTTGCAATACTCCAAAATACTCCATGTTGACTATTTTGTACATGGTTTGGTATTTTGAGCCAAATTCCAAAACTCTTACCTCCTTCCAATACTGTAAAGTACTGTTGTCGGCATGTACTTAGAACAGCTAACCCTGAATGGATATAGATTACAAACTTATGTGAATTGTTCCATTCATCTAATATGTTTTCAAGTCAGTTGGTAAGGTGTAGTATCATAATTTGTAAAAGTAATTTAGAAAGACAAACTTTTTATGTGTTGCAGTGTATCCATATGTGTAAAACATTGAGATAGTGAGAGAAGCAATTTCCCAGTTAGGAAATACTTGTTTAACTAGCTGAGAATAATAGAGTGACATCTGACTCTGAAAATGAACATATTCTCTGTCTAGGGAATTCTAGATTTGGAGTGTTATTAACCTTATTTTTCCTTCTTTGAGTTTTATGAGTCATAAATATATTTCCTAATGATGTGTAAATATGTATACTCTAATAATCAGTATATACAGTACTTATTCACTGTCTTTTCTCTTTAGGCAGGTTCTACTGGAGAAATTCTCTAGATAGTTTGTCCATTTATAAAATTAGACACTTGCCATCTTTGCTCATTTTCAAGTTCTCTGTTTACAAAACTATTAAGAAGGTGTGAAATGCAGCCAAACTTCCCAGTTTATGGGAAATGTCTGATGATTGCATTTCTTACATGTTCATTGTTCACACATGAAGAAATTTGGCAGCTGCAAGATTATTAAATTTAGAGTATCCAAATCTAACCCTCGCTGGGATTTTGGTTTCCTGCTTTCTGCCACCACCATTTTATCCCCTTTTGTAACCATATTTGCAGTGCCATGGTGTTATTTCATAAAGTTGGTGATCCTTAAATTTTCTTTTTTTTCCATATATCAGATGCTATGAATAAATCATAGACCGGGAGTTCACCTGATTCAGAGTCCTAATTTCAAGCAGTAACATAGCCACACTGTTAAGAAAGAGATTCCTTAAACTCAGACCTCTCAATAAAGAAGTTTTGTAGTGGTACTGTTTTTGGGAGAGGAGAGCAGTGGTGGCAGCTGATCTAAATGCTGTAATTATTTCCAAATTACTTCAGAATTACTCTACTAGAAAATTTATCACACACATAAGAGTTTATAGCAAACTGGAAATAGTTGGAAGTAGCTTGTGTATTTTGTCGATTTGATTGATTTAATTTTTATTCGATTTGGCTTTTAATTGAAGTATTTTTTGATGTTGAAAACTTCAAATTAATCTTTATTCGTGATTACTAAATACCACTCGTGGAGAAGTGAGTTTTTTTTCCTGAATACAATGAGAAGTTGGGGAAGAACTCTAGTGAAAGTAGGAAAAGGATAAGAAGATAGACTAGAACTGGTTAATACCATGGTGTCAGTAGCAGCTACCTCAGGTACTTCTATTTTCCAGTTTAGCCATCCCTCAATCCAGAAGAGTGTCCAAATGGTTAGCTGGTGGTCCAGTTTGATATTTTCAGTGCCTTTTACATATCTCTTAAAGTATTTTCAAAATGATGATGGTAATAGTATTCATTACCCTGAAGGATATTCTGAAGATGAGCAGAATTGCTTTTTCGTTCCATAATTACTTGAATAAAAGGTTCAGTGGAGGAAAATTATCATCACTGTTATCTTTGGTGATTATTTTGCAGTGGGAAAAGTAAATTTAGAATTTGAAACTCTGTTCTTTGTGTTTCATTCACAGGCTGTAGAAGAAGAAGATAAGATGACACCTGAACAGCTGGCAATAAAGAATGTTGGCAAGCAGGTGAGGTGTACTATAATAGGTTGGTTATGCAGTCGCATAATAACATGCTCTTGTACAGTTAAAATTATTTTAAGGCCTGTATGATTTTCCCCCCTGTCCGTTCACTCTACATTTTTCTTCTGTCATGTAAATGTAATGCTAATTTTAAAGGTCACTGAATTATTTGATGTCATATTCTCTCTGCCATCTATAAAGAAGTGAATCACAGATACACCTGTGAGATACTATCTTTAGTGAAAATTACTTACTGGAAATAAATTAGGAAACTTGCATCTTGACTTAATTTTTCAAGTGTTACTTGAAATAATATTACCAGTGAAGATAATAGAATGGTAAATGTATTTCATATGTAACAGTTTTTAAATGATCTGGTGTTTATCAATATGTAGGTAATATTCTTAGGAAAGCTTAGAGTCCTCTTGGATTATACTGAGTTAAGAGAAAGGGTTTTAAATATTTGCTCTTTCACTTTTCCAAGATGAAATATATATTTTAGTTCCTATTTTCTTAAGGTTGAGGGGAACACACCAACCAATTAAAAGAATCTACAGATTAATTAGGCTGTTTTTTAAAGAATGTTGATTACATTTTTTTCATTTCATGGAACATGGTTATCATATTGCTGATGTTGGCAGAATCTTGATATTTCAGATGCAAGACACTAAGCTGTCTTTGCTTTCAGCCATCCTACCATATGCTCTGATCCCATCACATCTCACAAGCTATGTAGGTTTGGGCCAGGACCATTCTTGGATGGGAAATCTCTAAGAATCACCCAGCTGCCACAAGAAGTAATGTAGATAACCGAGGGAAGTGTGTTACCAATTCACTACAAAACCAGTTACTCCAATAGAGCAGTAGGGGCAAAGGTCTGACTTAAAAATATCACAATGGGTGAAATGAAATCTTACTACATTCTGAATATTATAATTTAAAAACAACAAGAACCCTCCAAACCAAAATGAAATATAGTTCATCTTATTTTCTCATCCTATGTGATATAGTCACCCTGTTGTTTTTTCCTACTACTTATTTTCATCTAATATATAATATTATATTACCAACTCGGAGCTTTGAACCTTATAAAATTCAGTAAATATTTTTTGAATTAATGACTCTCTGAAGTTGTGGTTTCTTGACGTAGGTTTTATATGACAATTAATAAATAAAGTGACTAAGTTAAAATAAAAGTGAAAAATATATAATTGGCAAAGTTTAATAATCATCAGAATCATTTTTAAAATATAATACTTCACTGGTTTAGCCTACTGCATGGCAAAAGCAAAACTGTCTGTAATGGAATTAGACCAATAATCATTTTCTCCTGCCAGTCTTTCTCAGTCTCTTTCACCTAAAATACCCCAAGTCTTATTTTTGAAATAAAGAAAATTTAATATTGTGGTCTGGTTACTTGAAATTATTAGTAGCATGTTGTATCTCTGGGTTGTTTAAGAAGAAATCAAGTGTATTGAAATCGTACTTTAGAAGAGAACAGCCAAGAAATAATTCCAATGATGAACATTTGTTTAAAGTTAGGAGTGTTGGGTATTTTAGCAATACTTATAAGGAAATAATGCTTTAATTGCAAGTTTTTTATTGTGTAGTATATAGTCTTTATTTCAAAGCTTTCATATTTAGCTGAAATATTTCCTTCAGCTCAGCATTAAACATAAATATAAATTAAGCATTTTAATTTAATTATTACAATGCAATTTTAAGCCTATTTTTAACTCAGACATTTCAAATATAGATTTGATCAGGTGTAAGTTAAAAGATTGTACTTATACACTTCTATGATACATTTTTTTCAAAATAGCTGCACGAAAGATTTATTCTTAACATTTTAGAATTGATCCAAATTGTATTTAAAATTTTAAACTACTAACAGTGACTTTTGATCCAAGAATATTTCCTGAATCATTTAAAGCTCTATTCCTGAAATATTAAAATTATACAGGAATTAAATTAAAATTGTTCAGGAAGTGTTGAGAATTCATGTTGATTTCATCTTACCTATTGGTATGTCTGCTTTGAGTAAAGAACCCCCCTCAGACATTCAGTATATGTGAATGGCAGAAAATACACACACATACTCAGGCTTATAGACACACATAAATGCTTATACTTTTTAATCAATGATTGCAGGCCGTATAGAATTTCTTGTTACTATTTATAACAATTTATAATTTCTGGTACAGAGTCATAGCATTGATTGTGTAAATCAGTCTTTCATTGTGTAATCTATTTTATCAGTAAATTAACAGATTTAGAAATTCTAAAAAAAATATAACCATATATTAGAAAAGTTACATCGTAAAATATAAATCGAGGCTTGGCTTTCTTGACTAATTTCATCAGCTACTGAAAAAAATCTAAGTAATTTGTTTACCAGTAATATGGTTCTTTTTCTTTTTCTTTTTCTTATTTTTTTCTTTTAGGACCCCAAACGTCATTTGGAGGAACATGTGGATGTACTTATGACTTCAAATATTGTCCAGTGTTTAGCAGCTATGTTGGATACTGTTGTATTTAAATAAAGCAATGCAAAAAGATATTACTGATACTTTCAGTGTATATTCCTCTATTGTTCCTAATGCTCAAAATCAAGGGACCTCTGAAGGTGTATTTGGTTAAATGTAAGACATCTGGTATCATTTGCAGCACTGTAACACCTTCAGTCGCAGTTGTGCAATTACTTCTGTTTCTTTAGTCAGGGTCTTTGCAGATTCCAAAGTTGTATAAGAATACATCAAAGTGGACAAATTTTGTTAAGATCCCATTTAATATTTGAAGAAATCAGCCACACAAATATATTTTGATTGTTGCTTACAAAATAAAATACATTTACAATCTATGTCTCCTGAGATCTTTTTGGCATTGGGTGGAATTGACAGAAAAACATTCGACAGTGCTGTAGAAATCTCACACAAAGATATATTTCCCTTTTGCATTTTAAGATTTTATAACACATAAAACAATGTAATAACACAACTTCACAAATGTAAAATGATAGCCATTAATGAGTGGCTACCTCATTAGTAACCCAGAAAAAAATGACATATTTTATTAAAAGTATTTGCCGCAAGTTTATATTGTATATGCAACATGTTAACACACATTCAGGATTTCAGAAGAGTGCGTTTAAGAAGAAAGGGGCAATATTAATTTAGATTTTATCATTTTTTAAAAGAGTACATTCCACCAATAGTGTTGAGATTGTCTGGGAGTTGCCTGCTGCAAATTCCACTAGACTTTCAGCTAAGACAGCCATAGAAGGTACTTAATATCTTTGAAGCAAAATAAGAAAGTAGCCATAATGTGAGTTTTACATAACGAGCACATAAGCAGTAATTTTGTTGTTTTCTCTCATCTTTCCCAAATTAACTTAGAACTACCAATTTTCTGAAAAGGACAAAAATTTAACTAATGGCAGAACTACCAGTTTTCTGAAAAGGACAAAAATTTGACTAATGGCAGTTTTCATAGATGACCTCTTCCTGCAACCTGCTTCTACATAAGTTTAGGCTCCATTAATACTCAACATGTGGTAGAGCACCATACTAGGTACACCAAGGAATATGACAAAACATGGAGACAAAGACTTAATTCTTATCTGTACCCTTTGTGAAAAATGGCAAGAATATTTCTAAGGCTTCATTCATTAAAGGAGGCTTTTACTTGGGGACTTAGAATTTAGACTGAACCTGTACTGGAGGTGGTATGATGATGTGGTAGACCAAATTCCTGCCTTTTTAAAACAATTCTAGGCTGCTATTGGTTACCTAATGAGAAGTTACCAGAAACTAAAGATTTGGGAAATGGCTTAAATTTCCCCTATGTTTCACAGTCTTTTTGGTGGAATAGAGATAGTCTAAGCATTTCTTGCTTTTCTGTGTTTTCTTCTTTTAAATACAGTGATAGTATGTAGGATATGTAATACGTATTAATTTAATTATTGAGTTTACAACTACAATTAAAATGTAAGCAGAAGTTAGTTTTCCTTTTGCCTAATTTGAACTTGTGTGTGGGCTTTTTTTTTTTTGACACATGATTTTTCTCTTTACATAAATGAAGTTCTATGACTTATTTCACGTTCTTGTTCATTAGAGCTAGTCAAGGTTTTTTTGTACAGTATGCCCTCCTCTGAAGGCCTCAATAATCTTAGGGCAGTTGCTCAACATTCTGTTTGAAAACACTTTTTTTTTTTCACTTTAGTCCCCTGAAAATATCTCCCGAGTGAGTGCGGTGACTGAGAAGGCTTACACAATTTCTACCTTTTGCTCTTATTTGATCACCTCATTTTCTTGTACTTCTCACAGCCACACATACCACTTTCTCCCACTTGGTTCGTGTTGGAGCTATTCCCAATTTCACAACCGTATCAAAATCCCTCCTTGAAGAAACCTACATTTTCTTTGTAGATTTGGAGTTGATAAAAATTAGGATGCCCTAAGAAGAGGGTTAACAAACACATTTGTCTCAGAATGTACCGCTATTTTAGCAGCAGCCTGTTGGCCCAGGCCCAGTTAGGCATTGAAATGACATATTTAATCACAAACTCAATAAGCCACTTAAGGTGTGTAGGGGTTTATGTTAGCGTCCTTACCCATCTACTATGTAACATTAAGGCAGCACTAGAGCTAAAATGCTTGCCCGGAGCACGGGGATATCCTTGCTTTCCTCTTAGACTAGGATGGGGGCATTGAAAGCTCCAGCCTCAGTGTTCTGTGTGATCTGTCTGGATCAGGAGCACATGGGTCTTCTGGGAGCTCATTATATACACAGAATCCAGGCCCCACTCCAGACCTGAATTAGAATCAGTAATCCTGGCATGGTTCATATGCATTTTAAAGCTTGAGAAACCCTGCTCTACAGTAGTTCGTCTCAAGAGTAGGTGTGCTGGTCCTGAGGCAGGTCTTAGCTTCCAAGCATATATAAGTTCAAAGTATAGCCTATACGTGAGGAATCACAATTTAGTAGTGATAAAATGGGTATATATTTATCTCCTAATTCAATTCCTTAAGAACTCTTGAGGGAGGTGCACTCTATGCCTTTTCTATATTTTAATATTTCATTTTAGCATCATTTTTTGAAAAGCCAGGGTGCTAGGAATGACAAAGCCTCAAAAAGCCCGGTGGAGTCTCACGTTTTTGCTACACACTTAAGTCTCTGTGTCCCATTGAGGAAGGAGGGAGTAACCTTGGAAGCAGTGGAGTGGGAGGCACTAAAGGACAAAGAAGTTGATTGAAGAAAGAAGAAAACAAGAATAGCCAAAATACAGCAAAAGCTTCTCATGAGAAATGGTAGTGGAAGGTAAATGGAAGAAAACCCGTGTTACATAGTGTCATAGCTGCTGTCCCCTCCCCCGCACCCCGACGCCTTAACAGCAAAGCCCCTGCTTGTTTATGAACCTTCCAGGCCAGGACCTGAGATTTGCTTCCGAAAGGAAAAATGGGCCTGACTGTATTTTTCTCCCAGAACAGTGTCTCGGCTTGAGTCTGGGACATCTGGTCATCAACCTGTCCAGCCCAGGGCCGCCAGCGCCAGGCCTTGCTCGCGGCGCCCTGCTGGAGGCCACAGCTGGTGTCCTCTGCAGCCAAGGAGCCCAGCCCGCCTGGGGCGCAGTCTGAGCTCAGCGTTGACCGCTGGGCCCATCGTAGCCCCTCTAAAAATGCGCCCTCCTAGGCGTAGGTCGAGTCTAGTTAACCCCTCTCTGCCCATGCCCAGAACCCACTCAATGTCCCAATCGCTGATCTCCCTCAGGGAGCTGCGGGGCCCGGGGACAGCAGACACACTCTCTCGAAGGCACAGGCCTCACCGGCGGAGGTGCCCCGTCGGGCCTCTGGCAAAGGAAGAGTATGTGTCCCTGGGGTCTGCGCCAGACGAGACTCGCCCGCGCTCCCTCAGTCTCCCAGGCGCGGGCTCCCTCTCAGGTTCGCCGGGGTGCTGGGGCGCCTACTCCTGGGCCTCTCGGGGACCTCAGAATGAGCCAGAGCCGGGCGGCTGGTCTGAGTCGGAGCGCCAGGCTCGGGGGTGGGGGCGTGGGGGGTGGCCTCGCCCGCTACCAGCCCCAGCAGTGCGGAGCGCGGAGCCTCCACGAGCAAGCTCCAGCGCGCCGCGCCGCCTCCCTGCAGCGCGGCTCCGCGTGGGGGGAAAGCAGCAGGACCGCAGGTCCGCGGGTGCCGCGCCACGGGAAGACGCTTTGGGCGCATAAAGCCTCTGCTGCTCTTGGCCCTTTCGTCCTGGCTCTCCTCTGTAGAGCCAGGTGTAGGGAGATTTCTTCCTACACCTGGGGTCGCTTTGGGCCTCGGGCTCTTTATTTGTGCCAACATCCTTCGATATTGCTTCTTTTCTCTATCCTTCCTTTTTACTGGCATGGATTCTTTTTCTATTCTCCATATTATATAAACATTTTACACACACACACACACACACACACACGCGCGCGCGCGCGCGCGCGTCTTCAGTAACGATCGCTGCGTTGATACCACTTCCACTCTGTCTCCCCAGATCAGTGCTTCCAGCGAACCCATTTGCAGGAGGACTCGGTCCTCTTTTCCTGGCGAGGCTTTTGAACCTGTCACCAAGCCAGTACCTCAGAGAGAAGGAAGTGCAGTGGGATGCGAGGGATGCAGGGCGCCTGCACCCCAGTTAGATGCTCTTCAGATAACATGCAACCAAGCTCGCTGATAAAATATTTAGTTAAGACCTCGTAAACATCACTGCAAATACATTAAGGCACTTCAGTTCGACAGCTTATGATTATTTCAAAACTTAAAAAGGAGATCATAGATTGTCACTGTTTCTGTGCTCACCCAAGAAACCGAACCTTCCCAAGGTGGGTGGATGGGTGGGTGAGTTGCTGCTTTTCGCCCCCACTTCTCTCTCCTCCCGCCCACTTTCATCACTGTGGCTCTCAGCAGCAGTGATTTATTTATTTATGTATTAAAAATGTGTGTTGTTGTTGGTGGTGGTGGTGGGGTGTTCGCCGAGGACACGCAGGACCTGCTCACAAAGGACTGGCTCAGGTGTTGTGTGCTTCTGTATTAACTGGAAAAGACAGACTCTGGAACTTTTACAGGGCGAGAAGAGGCCACCGGCTCGCGCTTTGTATACTTTGCACTTGGAATCGTTACATTCAACTGAATATTTGGCTCATTCAGATCCGAAAAGTCTCCTAGCATCGACGAATTCCCTCCTCCGCCCCTCAGCTCAGAAGGAGGGAGGTGGGGGGAAGGTAACAAAATGTTTAGTAAATTGCACATCTTTGAATCTTCCTAAAGCAGTGGTCACAAAGCTTAAAGGTGACACAACAGTGCTCACGTAAAACCAACACATATTCCTCCCCGCCCCCCAAGCCAACAATAAAATCATCCCCTTCAATTTGCCATGATCGTCGCGACCAGAAGCCAGGTGATTATCCTAATTAATGTCTATCTAATTAAATTACTGTCAGCAGTTAACCAATGGCAGGAGCCGTTTCATCGGCTGCACAAGCAGCAAGATCAAAAGTGAGCCTTTTCTGATTGCTGCATAGTGTCAATTGGCCAATCTCTTCTCCCAGGGAAAAAAAAAAAAGTAAATCAAACCTTTGAGAAGCATTTGCTGGTTGAAGTGCTTTCTGTCTAGTGAGGGGGTCTGTGGATTTCTAGTTTATGATAAATAGGACTTTTAAAACCAGGGACAGGAGGGCGAGTATTCAGGTTCTAGAGCTATGCAGCTGGAGCACTGCCTTTCTCCTTCTATCATGCTCTCCAAGAAATTTCTCAATGTGAGCAGCAGTTACCCACATTCAGGCGGATCTGAGCTTGTCTTGCACGATCATCCCATTATCTCGACCACTGACAACCTGGAGAGAAGTTCACCTTTGAAAAAAATTACCAGGGGGATGACGAATCAGTCAGATACAGACAATTTTCCTGACTCCAAGGACTCACCAGGGGACGTCCAGAGAAGTAAACTCTCTCCTGTCTTGGACGGGGTCTCTGAGCTTCGTCACAGTTTCGATGGCTCTGCTGCAGATCGCTACCTCCTCTCTCAGTCTAGCCAGCCACAGTCTGCGGCCACTGCTCCCAGTGCCATGTTCCCGTATCCCGGCCAGCACGGACCCGCGCACCCCGCCTTCTCCATCGGCAGCCCCAGCCGCTACATGGCCCACCACCCAGTCATCACCAACGGAGCCTACAACAGCCTCCTGTCCAACTCCTCACCGCAGGGCTACCCCGCGGCCGGCTACCCCTACCCACAGCAGTACGGCCACTCCTACCAAGGAGCTCCGTTCTACCAGTTCTCCTCCACACAGCCCGGGCTCGTGCCCGGCAAAGCGCAGGTATACCTGTGCAACAGGCCCCTTTGGCTGAAATTTCATCGACACCAAACGGAAATGATCATCACCAAACAGGGAAGGTAATGCTACATTCTCGGCTGCCTCTGCTCCAGGCGCGGCCCGGGAGCAAGTGCACCCGGGTTGTGACCGCCGGTTGTGACCGCCGCGGCCGCGAAAATTTGGGGTCGGGAGCGGAGTGGAAGGCGCTCTAGAGTTGGCTGGTTTTGGAAAAGGGGGAAGTGGAAGGTAGAACCACAGCGGTGATGTTGGGTGGGGGGGTGATCTCTCTTTAGAAAGGTGGTCAGAGAGCCAAGCCAGTCAGTGGCCAGAGGAGAGAGAGGAGAGAGAGAGGGAGAGGGAGAGCTCCGGCCAGCGGCAGAGAGATAGATGGGAGGGACGCTTCCACGCCTGGATGCACGACAGGTGGAAATGCGGGTCGCCAACCTTGCTCTCCACCTGGGCAGTGATACCTGTCGACTCTCCAATCCAGCTCACCGGCCGATCTCCCCGACTTCGGCCCCATTTCTTTTCCTCCCCCACCACCCCTTTTCTAACCCAGCAAACATTCGCTACCAATGCTGCGAGAGCAAGTTTTGCTTTGCTATCTGGCGCCGCGCTTCTTGCATTTAATCTTTAACATTTATGTTTTTTCCCCTTGTTTTCTCCCCCCCCCCCTTAATTTAAATAGGCGCATGTTTCCTTTTTTAAGTTTTAACATTTCTGGTCTCGATCCCACGGCTCATTACAATATTTTTGTGGATGTGATTTTGGCGGATCCCAATCACTGGAGGTTTCAAGGAGGCAAATGGGTTCCTTGCGGCAAAGCGGACACCAATGTGCAAGGCAAGTCCTTCCAATTAACACGTTTTCCTGACACTTATTTAGGTGAGAATGATTAATTAAAGCCTTTTGTGGACTGGCTCGAGCGACTTTTAAAACGATCGGCCAATGACTTCTAAAAGGAAACAAGGGGATAGGGGGACAGACTGAGCGGCTAGAAGGGGGAGGATTATGCAAAAGCTATTTTAATCATCCCCAGTTAATAAGAAAGCGCGGCCTAAAAAAGCCCCAGCTAATGGGCTTCACAGTAGAATAAGGTGTGTGTGTATGTGTGTGTGTGTGTGTGTACGCGCGCGCGCGCGTGTGAGTGTGTGTGTGTGTGTCCTACGTGGCGAGGAGCTGGGACTGGGTAGTGCCCGGGGCATATGTAAACAACGTATTTCTTTCTCTAGGAAATCGGGTCTATATGCATCCGGATTCCCCCAACACGGGGGCTCACTGGATGCGCCAGGAAATCTCTTTTGGAAAATTAAAACTTACTAACAACAAAGGAGCTTCAAACAACAATGGGCAGGTCAGTGGCTCAAGTACTCGTTTCTCTCTCTCTCTTTCTCTCTCTCTCTCTCTCTCTCACACACACACACACACACACACACACACACACACTCACACACGCGCGTCCCTCTCTAACATTCAGTCCATTAGTTTAAGTCAGCATGAGAAACTGGATACATGTTTCTTTGCTTCATTAAAAAGACTTTTTAAAATTCTATTTTCATCCTCCAAAATTATATTAATCTATAAAGTTGTGCTCCTCGCCCCCTGCCCAATTCCTGAGTTCCCGACCTTCCCAAGTGCAAATATTTGATTGATTTCGAGAAAGGACACGACAGGATTTGCAGGTCGTGAAAATCTTTGTTCCTCGCTAAAGGAGGACTAGGAGAAGGGCCCTGAGGATCGGGCCGTTGGGTTTGGTTCTTCCCCGGTGCTCGGGAAATTCTTGCTCCCAGAGGAGAGCGGACTGGTCTGCCTTAGCTACCCAGTCATCAGCAAGGCGAGTCCGGCGGTCAGTTAGCCGGGGGCGGGCTCCTGCCAGCCTCCGCGCGGCCCGTGGCGCGCAGCCTCGCGCACACCGACCGCGCTAACCCACCGCCCGACGATCCCCTTTCTCTCTGCGGGACAGATGGTGGTTTTACAGTCCTTGCACAAGTACCAGCCCCGCCTGCATGTGGTGGAAGTGAACGAGGACGGCACGGAGGACACCAGCCAGCCCGGCCGCGTGCAGACATTCACTTTCCCCGAGACTCAGTTCATCGCAGTCACCGCCTACCAGAACACCGATGTAAGGGGGCCTGGGGCTGGGCGCGCGGCGGGCGGCACCCGCTTCTCCAGGCACCTGCTGGTACACTCCCGGCCATCCGGCTCGGACACTAACATCAGGAACAGCTGGCTCTGGTTTGCCGTTTAGGCGTAGGGGTCGGGGCCTGCTGCGTTCCTTCCCTAAATACCTAGCCCGTAGAAAAACGCTTCCTGTTGGTCTGCGTCGCGGGTCATACCGGCCAGGATTTCCAGGGCTTTTTCTCTTTGGAATTTTTCATTTAGTTCTCAAACTAGGACAGATTTAAATCTCTCTTTCTCTTTTTAAAAGTCCTCTTCCTTTGAGAAAACAAGCAGATTTCCCCCTGCATTTTATTCTTGGCAAGCTGTGGCATCTAAAATTAAAAAAAATTTTTTTTTTAAGTCTCAGAACTGATGACTGAAATAAACAAACATCACTTTTTGAGTGATCAAAAGAACACTCATTCATATATGTAAAAACTACAATAAATCAAATTACTGTGGGTTATGGAATAAGTTTTCTAGCTCATGAACCTCTTCAGCATTTGCAAATTTGCAAAACACAAAACTGATTTTAAGATGCAACTTGTAGATTCTTCAGGTTGTGACTCAGAAGCGACCAACTTTTAAAAATATAATGAAACATTTAAAATAGACAATTTTGTTGATTAATTCAAGTGACCCTTAAAGATTTTTGTCTGAATAGTGCATTATGTGTAACCGCATTTTATTTATTTATTTTCTATTTTAATGTAACAGTATTTTTAAAATGTGCATTTGAAGCAATTTAGAACACATGGGAGAGCCAGTTGAAAGCAATGATTTAGTTTTAGGCATGATTAATTTAAACATGTTCCTCATAACTTTCATGACACTTTCTTTTAATTCTCCTTTCTATCCATTCCCTCGAATTTTTCTGTTACGGAAACCTTGCTATTTGATGAAATTGGAGGCCTTAAAGCCTTGTAAGTGGTGGCAGATGATATATCCTCAATACCCAATCCTCCTGTAAGGCAAGTGAGGTCATAATCTTTTTTTCTCTTTCCCAGATTACGCAACTGAAAATAGATCACAACCCCTTTGCAAAAGGATTTCGAGATAATTATGACACGTAAGTAATTTTGTACTTTCCTTCTCAAATAGTTGTGGAATTGGGCTTTAGGTCAAAGGTGGATTGTTATGTACGAGGCTTTTGGAAGCTAGAAATGTGTGAAGACAGGGTTGTTTT
>NW_006442484.1:34781776-34784836 GCF_000325575.1 Pteropus alecto
GCGACTTTCTGGCTAAGTACTTCAGTGGTTTTGGTCAAAGGTTTCCTTCACCTATTTTTAGCTTTCTTATGAATTACAAAATTGTTGGCGGGCCTCTAGGGCTGGCTGGCTGGCTGGGGAAGCTGCCCTGGTTCCCGGGTGAGGGAGTTTATGTGGCACTGCAGATGCTCAGCTCAGATTGTCTGTGTCTGAAACTGCCGGATTCTGCCTGAAAGTGCATGTGGCTCTGGCAGTTGTTACAGTTTCCTTGGCATATGTGACTTTTATTTACCCATTTCCAAGTTTTGTGTAATAGCTTTTCCTGTGCGAGTTTACTATGGACTGAATAAAAAAGTGCACTCACCACAGGCAAGTTCATAAGCAGAGCCGCTATTATAGTCACTTCAGGCTTTGGGGAAAGGAACCAGGTGCTGTTGCTCTGTATTATTTATAAACTTTAAGAGAAAAATATTTACTCTTAGATGTGTTTTAATTAAATGTGTTGGTTCCTTTTCTCCAACTCTCCCTTACCTATCTCCATTTCTTTTCTATCAAAATGCTGTCCTCTGGGGGTAACAGTAGGTGTACACTGAGTGCTTTGTGGGTTTGTTCTAGCATTCTTGCTCAGAGTCCAGGTATGGTACCTGAGAGCTCAGATAGTGTTATATAGCAAAATCTAAATCTGGATTGTGGGATTCCCACACTTTTTTCTGACCATAAAAGGGAAGGACACATACATTTTAGTTTCACAGCTTGCATTAAGTCCTGGAATAGATCTGCAAAGTTGGAGATGTCTTTGACTAAAAAACCATTAAATTTATGGCAAAAGAGACAAGTGGCTGTCTCTTCCATCTCCAGGTAAATAGCAACCTTCCCTCCTGATATTTTTTATAACAAGTAGAAAAGAGAGACATTGATATTACTGCCTATAACCATCATGTGCATCCCTCAAAAGTAGTTCAAAGGAAGCAAGCATCATCAATGATTCCCCAGAATAAAAACTTGGCTAACTCTAGTCCTCATAGTCTAAAAAGGTGGCACCAGCACAATGAAAAGTATGTGACCCAGGAGACCAGAGATATTGGTCTCTGTACTCGGGGGTCTGGTAGATTTTGAGCTTTTAATTCTGTTGTAAACATCTGTTCCAAAGCATTTTATTTTGTACAAATCAATTCAGTAATCCCAAGAGGATTGGGACCTAGATGGGCATCTAGACTGTATCTTTTGCAGGCTGCTTTTTTTTTTTTTTTTCTTTTAAAACACTGTAGTGGTAAACAGAGAAGATATTTGCATCTTGCTGGTTATGTTCCCTCCCTGCCTCCCTCTACTTCTCTTATTTGAAACTGGAATTAAATTTCAGGAGGGAAATTTTGTGCAGTAAGCACAATGGACTGAACAGCCGCAGCGTAACCCTCACCTACCCCTCCTCTAGCTGACTTCTGTTAGAAAAGCCACTTTCCTTTTATTCTTAAGTCACTATATATTTTTCATGAAAAGCTTCTTTACCTATATGAAAGGATGCTTTAGATTTTTAGGGGTTAGGAAAGACTAAAATGCTTTATGACACTTTCCTTTTTCCACTGGTATGCAGGTTGTTTGGGCATGGCTCACTTCTGGGGAAAAAAGGGAGAGCAGCGAGAGTTCAGGGGGACTAGAGGGCTGCTTGGCCACTCACCAGGGAATCTCCTTCCCAAAGGATTAAGGTCTGACAAGACTGAGGCTCTCTTTCAAAACAGTCTGTTGATTAAAGATTAAAACATTTATGTGTGAGCTAAATAAAAAAAGAGGCATGTGTGTATGTGTATGAGAGAACACTTCTACCAATCTTGATTCAGTCTCTGGTTTCCTCCCTCTCAATTCTAATGGGATTTTCTAGGCCCAGGGCCTAGAATTAATCTTTCATTATTTTATCTAAGGTAATTCCCAGTAACACAATTGCTGTCTGGGCAATTACTGATTGGGTAAATTATTTAACTTCCCTTTGCCTCAGTTTCTTCATCTGAAAAGTGGGGGTGATGATAGTACCTAACTCCAAGGATTGTTGCGATGGTTAAATAAATCACTATCTGTACAGTCCTAGACGATAAGTGCCTGGCATGCAGTCAAGTTGTATAAGGGTTGACTATTATTAGTGGGAAAGTGCTTGGAGGAGATTGATAACTGCACTGTAAGAGTTTGCCCCAAAGTTGTTTGTTTGTTTTTTACCAGCGAGGGATCAAACGGTGGGGAGAAAAGGTCTGAATAAAATAATTCTATTGATTGTTGACTTTGTTTCCAGGTAGTAATTGCTAGAGGTGGGGGTTAAAGGATCACACTGGGGAAACAAGTCAGTACTGTGGAGGCTTCCAGCAGCAATCCTTGGGTCTCGGAAGACTGGTGAAGGCCGGTCTGATGATCACTACCTGTACTGCCTCCATGTATGTCAAATGGAAGAAAGCTGTCTTAACAGGGTGGAGGAATGGGTGCCTTGTTCAGAAATTTTGCTCAGAAACTCTCACTGCAGAGGAAAGGCCCACTGTGCAAATAACGCCTTAGTCCTTGGGTTAAACCGCCTTAATGTGTCCACGTATTGGAGATGTAGAATGGGAATCTGCTGCTGGCCTCCTCTCTCGATCCCCTGTACACTTGGCGGGTGAGAACATAGGACGAGGGAAGCCTTCTTATATGTATCATTTTTAGGTCCCTGAGTAGACAATTTGGTCCCTTTATAATTTCACAATTGACTTTGGGGAAGACGCGGGCCTGTGACCTTTTGTCTGTCTCTATCCTGGACGGCAAGTTCCAATGGAGAATGCGGGCGGTGGGTGAAAGTGGTGGCCTTTTCTTCTGTCCACCGAAGGGACCTCTGCGCCACCCCTCCGTTCTCTCTCCTTCCCTCGCAGGATCTACACTGGCTGCGACATGGACCGCCTGACCCCCTCGCCCAACGACTCCCCGCGCTCGCAGATCGTGCCCGGGGCCCGCTACGCTATGGCCGGCTCTTTCCTGCAGGACCAGTTCGTAAGCAACTACGCCAAGGCCCGCTTCCACCCGGGAGCGGGCGCGGGCCCCGGGCCAGGCACAGACCGCAGCGTGCCGCAC
>NW_006442484.1:34784944-34795450 GCF_000325575.1 Pteropus alecto
CACCGCCACGGACTTCGCGGGCAACGCGGCCACGCTGCTCTCGTACGCGGCGGCGGGGGTGAAGGCACTGCCGCTGCAGGCTGCCGGCTGCACTGGCCGCCCGCTCGGCTACTACGCCGACCCGTCGGGCTGGGGCGCGCGCAGCCCCCCGCAGTACTGCGGCGCCAAGTCGGGCTCGGTGCTGCCCTGCTGGCCCAACAGCGCCGCAGCTGCCGCGCGCATGGCCAGCGCCAACCCCTACCTGGGCGAGGAGGCCGAGGGCCTGGCCGCCGAGCGCTCGCCGCTGCCGCCCGGCGCCGCCGAGGACGCCAAGCCCAAGGACCTGTCCGACTCCAGCTGGATCGAGACGCCCTCGTCCATCAAGTCCATCGACTCGAGCGACTCGGGGATTTACGAGCAGGCCAAGCGGAGGCGGATCTCGCCCGCAGACACGCCTGTGTCCGAGAGCTCGTCGCCGCTAAAGAGCGAGGTGCTGGCCCAGCGGGACTGCGAGAAGAACTGCGCCAAGGACCTAGGCGGCTACTACGGTTTCTACTCGCACAGCTAGGCCGGCCCTGCTTGCCGGGCCCCGCGCCCCGCAGCGGCCCGGACGCCCGCCAGCCCCTCACAGCGCTCACCCAGACCCCACTTTGCACACCCCGTCATTTCATGTGACCCTCGATTACCGTCTGCAGCGAATAAGGGCAGGTCTCCGAGTGTGATTTTAACTTTTTTGTTTTTTGCACAGCAGTTTCTGCAGTTAGCGCACGGACCTTCAACTTTACTGTAAACCGTTTGGTTTTCCTACTTACTCTCCTTCTGTGAAGTTAAACAACTAACAGCCCTCCTCCCCCTCGTCTTTTTCTCGCCCCCTCATTCTATTTCTTGTAATGAAACTCTTCACCTTCAGGAGACCTGGGCAGTCCTGCCAGGCAGCAGCGATTCCGACCTGCCAAGCCTCGGCCTCCCCGTTCCCCTTAGGATGTTGACTCTAGAACCTGGACCCACCCAGCGCGTCCTTTCTTATCCCCGAGTGGATGGATGGATGGATGGTAGGGATGTTAATAATTTTAGTGGAACAAAGCCTGTGAAAACGATTGTATATAGTGTTAATTTACTGTAACGAATGGCTAGTTTTTATTCTCATCGTCAAGGCACAAAACCAGTTCATGCTTAACCTTTTCATTCACTTCTTTTCCCTTCTTTGCCTTTTTCTTCACCTCCCTCCCCTTTTTAAATTTTTCTTGTGAGATAATGAACAATATTCTAAGGGGCTCTGGAAACCTGAAATACTTGATAGATAATGGTAGGTTTCTCACTTCTCAATCCGTTGCATGAAATAATTACTCTGCGCCCTAATACACACAAATAGCTAAGGACAATGGGAACAAACACCTGCAAAGGATAGGTGTCTGTTCACAGGCAAGTCGATTAAGTGGCATGATGCCTGCAAAGCAAAGTTAACTGGAGTTGTATGTTTTCCCCCTCATTCCTTCTAAATAGAATAGCTCAACATAGCAATATTATTTTGCCTTATTTGTTTTTCCCCAAAGTGCCAAATTCATTACTGGTCTGTGCAGGTGCCAAATATGCTGACAAACTGTTTCTGAATATCTTTTCAGTCCCCCCTCCACCTTTATATGCTGTAAATCTTTGTAATGAATATTCCACTAATGATATAGCTGACTGAATTGTTGGTAACTATAGTGTAGTCTAGTGAAGATGAATTGTGTGAGTTGTATATTTTACTGCATTTTAGTTTTGAAAATGATTTCCCCACCACCTAGAAACAGCTGCAATTTGACTTCTTTGGGAAAACACTAGTATTAATGCAAGTTAAGACTGATTTTCCCCTCCTTCTAAGTCTTGTTATATTTGATAAGGAGCATTAATCCCCCTGGAAATAGATTAGTAAGATTTCTAATGTGTAGCAAACCTATACTTTTTTTTTGTATTTTAAAATTAATGTGAAATATGCATCATACACAATATTCAATCTAGATTCCAGTCCATGGGGGGATTTTTCCTAATAGGAATTCAGGGTCTAAACGTGTGTATATTTTGGCTCTTCTGTAAATCTAATGTTGTGATTTTTATATTTGTTTCGTTTTGTCTGTGAACTGAATAATTTATACAAGTACACACTCCATTGAGAAACGTTTTGTTTTTTTGCTCGTTTGTATCGTCTGTGTATAACAAGTAAAATAAATCTGGTAAAACACTATGGTGTTTGAACGCAGTTTACAGTTTGAAAATAATTTAATTATTATAGGCGATTACTTTTAAGGATTCAGGAAGAATAGCCTGTCTTCATTTCAAAATAGGACGGTCTGTTTAATGGGAACCACCTCTCATTTTCCCCTTAAATTTGTTTTATAGCACTACTAGCAATTCCCTTTTTCCTTCTTATTTACAGCTACTTAGTTCCCTATGAGTCCTTTCACTTTGTTGCACTCATTTTTTTTTCCAGGAAAATATATGCACTTCCTCATCAAATATGTCTTGAGATCTCTGATGTTGGAAATAAGCAAGCAGGAAAAAGGAGGGTCTTTAACAAGGAATTAAGAATTTCTTTAAATTTCACAGAGTAAGGCATGAGGTTTGGGGCAAGAGTAGGGTGTAATTTAAATGCGTGTCAAATTAGGCGGCTGACCTCAGCTTTAGATAAAAGTCGAGAATTACAGTCTTTAAAAACGAGGCCTTGAAGGCCAGTGGCGAATCTGTAAATGCAAACACAGAATGACCTACATTTCTCGAGTGGCTGGTTTGGGAGACTAGGGAGTTGGACGTAGTTGAAGAGGGGGAAGGGCCAACTCATGAAAGGTCAGTTTTTAACCACTGAACTTAAAATTTGCTTTGGGATGTATCTCCATCCTTGGGAGGCACGACTCCATCCTTTCTACAGGGGAATCCCTGTGCCAGTCCTGCCCAAGCCAGATCCCCAGCCCTGGAGGACAAATGCAGAAAATTTGGATATTCCAGCTGGGGAGTCTTGCTCAAGGAATCTGCAGAGCTCCGCCTTTACCTCGTGGAGAAGCGATTTCGTACTTTGTCTCCAAAGAAAGGAGATCCAGGAAAGAGGTGGAATATGGTTCAACACTCTTGCTTAGTCTGGGCCAGTCTCAGGTCACGGGACTAAATTTACCATCTCCTAGAGATTGTCCTGGGTCACCTTTGCAATTTGACAGATGCTGTGAGGCTTCAAAGTTCCAATTAAAACGAACATTAGAGAGGGGAACAAAACCGATTTGCCGTCCCTGGACAGTTTCGCCACTAGACGGCGTTCCGCGGAGTTTTGTCTGCCACCTAGAAAAGCGATGACTGATTTTCCTTTGTGTTTTTCTTCCTTCCCACACCTAAGAACTAAACAAGAGGACAAAAAGTACAAAACACGGTTCCTGGGTAGCGTGTGAAGCCGAACACTGTATTTTTGGGATTCCCCTCCCCCCTCCCCCCTTCATGGGCCTATGCTTCTGCGACCTCGCCGCCCAGTGCTGCCAAGCAGGAGGCGCACGTGCGCTGGGGAGGGCGCCGGGGGCCGAGGCCAGAGGGCGCGGGGCGCGGGGGATCGGGAGCGCGGCGCCCGGCCAGGCCTGCCGCCCTGGGGCCAGAGTCACCGCGAGCCGAGTCAGTGTCATGTGCGAAAGCGAAGCTCTTAGAAGCCGAGGATAGATTTCACAGGAACGCAGTGCCTTGTACTGAAAGACGCATTTTAGCTGCTATTAGGAAGTACTTAAAAAATTAGGGAGGTCGTTTCCCTTGCAGCTCTGCCACCATCTGCTGTGTGGACTGAGTCAGCGTGAGGTAGATTCGCAGCTCCGCGCTCCTCTCGGCGGCAGTGTGCTTTCCTGTCCCTTTCAAGCATGATCATTTCTCCTCGCTTCCAAGAAGTCTTTGAGTGTCTAGTCAACTGACACCGTCTATGTGTCTGAGAAGCCGCTGCCGTTCCAAGGAAATCAGAGTTAGGACAGGAGAGGGCTGGTGGGAACCAAAGTTCGCGTCCCTGGTTACATTTCGAGCTGCTCTTTTAGGTCCGTGCGGGTGGGGGTCAGGGTAAGGGCGGAGAGGGACGACGAATCCTCCCCGTCCACTGCAAATTTCTGCAGTTTCCAAAAGTGTCTTTTCAAAAGGAGGAGGAAACAAGGCCGAGCGTGCAGCTAGCACTTTATGCTGGTTCATGCCTCCCCGCTACTCCCAGCCCGCGCCATCTTAAATCGCTTTCATTCACCCGCTCGGGGCTGAGCGCTGTAGCTGGCAGGAGCTGCTGGAGCCGAGGCGTGCAGCACCCTCGGTTCTTAACCTTCGAGGCGAACGCCGCCGGTCAGTGTAGACGAGGGGCGGGAACCGAGCGCGCCGCGGTGGAGGGCTGTGGCCGCAGGCTGCAGGTACACCCTGCTCCGGCAGGCAAGGCCGCAGCGTGGCCGGGCCTGGCGCCGCGCGGGCGCCCTCGGGTCCAGGCCGGCGGGGATGCGCGTCTGCAGGAGCTCGGCCGGGGCCAGGCCCTTCCGGAAGCCCCGCCCCCGCCGCTGAGCCCGGGCCGAGCCTCTCTAGCTTCGCCGTTGGGCGTGCGGGCGGCTGCAGCGTGGTTGTCCCGGTCGCGTGGGTCCAGGCCAGCAGTCCAGGTTAGGGGTCCAGGCCGCGAGTCTAGACTGGGAGACCAGGCCCGGTGTCTGGGCGGTTCTGGCTCCCTCGAAGTCCAGTTGAGCCGGGCCTCGCGGCCTCGGCTCGGCTTCCTGCAGGTAGCTCTTCGAGAGCCACGCTGGACAACCGACTAGGATTTAGGACGTGGAAGTCTGTTTAGGCCTAGCAGAAACTTAGTGAAGTTTCTTTCAAAAATCAGGTTGTTTCTGCCTTCAGCATTGACTTTGCCACCCGAGCTCTTGAAATGTAGTAATTTAGGGTCTGCAGAGAACTTTCTGCAGTACATTTTCTTATGCTAAGACTCTGTGACCAATTTTTTTTTTTTTTTTTGCGAGGTTAAGTATTTATCTTTTTAGCACTGATGCTTTCTAGGATGTTCTACTTTCTGTTTAAGGTGCAAGCTAGGAACAGAAGCCTTGCCGAATACAGGCCATTTATATTACAGATTTAAAAACTCTTATAGCGATATTTGGGCGATCTGTTTGTGTTCATAGGTGATTTATAAAATGTTCAGCCTGTCCTAGGGTACAGCATCTTTGTGTGTGTGTGTTTATTATTTGATGTAGGCATTTTAGCCACAGGGATGGGAAAAAGTAGAAATTATAATCCCGTGCGAAGGCAAACCAATCTAGATTTCCCAAAGTAAACAGCAACAATTAATATTTTTAGATAAACTTACTTATGAAGAAGTTAGCAACTTTAAATACCAGTGATAAATATTTAATTTTTAAAACATTTACTCTGGTTTGTGGGCAATTGCTTGGTGCATTCTAATATTTGAAAGACTAAATTTTTACCGTAATATCAGTAAAAAGCAGCCTTTTGAAAGGTAACTGAGACTTTTTATGCATGTTAGGTGTTTATGATTTATTGAAGTTACAATCTGAGTGCAAGATTTACTTTTGGACAGTCAGATTTTCTTTTTCCAGAACGATGAGGTAAGTTAAGAGTCTCTGGGGGAACAAGGGGACAAACTAGGTAAGATTTTAGGCATGATGCTTGGTTTAATTCAGTTGCTTTGAGATTTGTATCTTCCTGGTTCCAGTCTTCAGCCTGTAAATTAGGTTGCAACATATTTAAAAATATATTCACTTGAAAGAAAACCCACTGCTTTCACAATAAAGTAAACTTGATGGTGTACAAGTCACTGGTCTCATCTGAGCTGATTATATCCGCCTTGCATGTATTTTACACCCACAGTATGGTTTGCAGCAGTGTTCAAGGCATGGCGTGAAAATTTTTATTTAAATAGTTCCATTAAAGCAGTAATAATAAAAAAAACCCATGGCTTAATAGACCTTCTAGTGATAGCTCCCCCTCTTACTATGTTAACTCTAAAATAAATATGTAATCTAGTATTAGGAACATGGCATTTAGAAGACTCTTGCTGGTAATATTTAATTTAATAAACATACTAACTGTGACATTATTAATGCAATGAAGCTTGTACCCCAGCTGATTCATTCAGGTTGTTTGACCTTTACTTATCACTAGATTCCTTATAAACATATCCTGTGATTTATAACTTGAATTTTACATGAAAATTATTTTGTCTTTCAACTCTTTAAAAATATCTGCGTTACAGGGCACTCATTTTATATACAAAGCATTTATGCTTTTGTATCTTGGCATACTTTTTATGAAGAGGAAGAGGGAATTTAGGGGGGGGGGAGAATGTCTCTCGGGATGTGCCTCTGGTCTTTTTAGCCAAAATAGTTATTATGTTTCAATACTAGTAGGAAAAAAGAAGATTAAGTTTTGGGGCAAGGGTTTACTTACTTAGTATATATATTTAAAATGTTATATATAGATGTTCTATATATATGGTTATACTAAGTTTTAAAAAGGGGTAAGTTAATTGAACTTTCTGGTTGAAAATTTTAACAAAACCGTGCTTATATTAGGTTTTATGCTTATGTTAGGTTTATTTAGGTTTTGGTATAGTACATCTCTTAATGTTAGCAAAAGTGTAGTCTATGGGGAAAAAGCGTTTGCATTACAATCTTATTTCAGGTTCCTAAAAAAGGAAAAAAGTCAACAATGTTGTTCTCAAACCACAGCATCTTCCTAGCTCACATATCAACTTTTTCAAGATGTGTTTGTCTTTTATTTTGTCATTCCTTGTATGAAAGGGAAGGCATTTTTCAATCTTAGGATAATTCAGAAGCAGTTTTTTGGTTCTCAGTTAATTCAGTTTCATCTTAAAAGTTCAAATTTAGCAAAGCACATGTTCCCTTGTTCATGCCAAGTGTGATAAAAACTAGTCGAAAAATAAAACCATTGCAAACAAGTAGAGCACTGCACTTCACTGCATACTATACAGGCCACAACATTTCTAGGTCTGATGTCATTGCCTACTGGGCTGCCATTTGTGGGCACAAGGAAGGCTGCCTTTGAAAGTTGATAGAAGGCACTACTGTTTCAGATACGTGTGTTTGAATTGAGTGTGTTTTAAATATCTTTGAATAGTGATATGCACACCCGTGAACATTCAGACATTTGCTGTCTTCTATCAACAAAAGGTTATTCTTTTTAAGCTCCAGGATGTGGATGTGTAGTTCTCCCTCTGCGTTAGGGGATATTTTCTTTCACTGTACCTAAAAAGTGAATTAGCAAAATCATCTCTCCCCTTTTGTAATATAGTCAAATTATAGGCTCCTTTGTGGAATTATAACTTTCTAATAGTTTTATCTTTGTATTATAATATTAAGCTATCACGTATATATTTTTAAGTTTAACATCCTTGAACTTCAATGAATAAAATAAATATTCATGTTATATAAATTCAGTTTAGGCCATCTGCAATTAACAATGACATTTTGCAAGAACTTTTCATTTATCATATAGATTTCTATTATTTTGAATGGCTTGCTCAATTGGGAATTTACTGAAAGCCAAACCATTATTTCTAATTTAAAATATTTCAAAGGTGGTTAGTATTTTTATAACCTGATATGTTTTTAAACTAAAAATTTATAATATTGGATATAATTTTACCAAGTAATAGCAACGTTTACTACTTAGCACCTTCCTTTGAGCAAACAGAAGCTATAATGAGGACATCCTTTCACAGTTTACCTACCACTGAATGCTATATATTTTGTTCAAATAAAATCTTTTTTTTTCTACCTGTCTTAATTTGCTATATATTTAAAAAAAAAAACGCATTCTAAATAATCAGTCCTTAGAGCTCACTCACCTTTGGGATGCACTCTCTTAATTTATGCTCACATTCTGCTTTGCTCCTGTGGAGAAAGTCAAAGAAACATACTGACTTCCTCCTCAACAAATTTGTTCTTTCCTCCTCCAACTCTGCTGTCTCCCTGACACTCATTTTGCCCTTGTTGACTCTCTTGCCAACAACTCTTTTTAAATCTACTCTTCTTTTCTCATGCTACCTCCCTGAACCTGAATCTTTATAAAAT
Source organism: Pteropus alecto (assembly GCF_000325575.1). NCBI lineage: Eukaryota > Metazoa > Chordata > Mammalia > Chiroptera > Pteropodidae > Pteropus > Pteropus alecto. The sequence continues at coordinate 34,792,990 of NW_006442484.1, forward strand.
CTATCCTTGATTCATCAGTTTATTTCAGGTCAGAATTTTTATGCTTTCCCTAAAAGCAGTTGTGTAGTCTTCAAGACAAACATCAAAAACAATGTCTTTTTATTTAACCTCACTCACTTTTTTTTCCTATTTTGTGCTTTATTTCTTTAAATACTTCTATAATCACTTCATTTCTCAGTATTCACTTTATTACCTTTTTTGTGTATTTGTGAAAGGACAACTTATTAAATATTTTGTCTCTTACTGGTATTTCTGTTTTCTTTTTTACCGGTAACATTCTTAGCTATGTGAGGCACTCCATTTATCCCTTTCTCTTTTGTACTTGGGACCCATTTTTCAATGCTTTCTTTGATCCTTTTCAATCCAGCTTCCTAATTTGCACAGGCATCAAAATCTTTCTTATTACATTTACCAGTGTGCCCTTAACCAAATGTAATGGTCTTACTGCAGACTAATCTTTATTCTCTTAGCTATTTAAAGTCATAATTAGCCTTTTGGGTGATTCAGATCATGGATTCCGCAACTCCTTCACTTTTCCTTCCTTGTTCCAGCTTTTCTTTCATGGGTCTCTCTGTTTGTTTACATATTTATTTATACAGTTTATAGATTTCTATGGGATCACTTTTCATGGGGGTGTGTCCTCATATACCTTTACTAAGAAAACTTGCTAGACGTGTTATGGAAGAATCAGGTGGAAGAAAGAAGATTTGGAACTAGTTTTCTTAACATATTTCTTCCACTCATTTCTTAATAGCCTTCACCTACTTGATGGTTTTTTATTTCTTGCAGCCTGATAACATTTTAATTGACATGTTGGGTTTTTCTGTTTGTCTTTCCTTGAACCACCTGATGCCAACTCATGTTCTCCTTACCCTTAAGTTTAGCATAATAAAGATTAAAATGATATTTTTTAAATTTAAATTTTCTTAGTTAACATTAATTTAATGCTTTAATGAAATTGCAATATGAAGTATACATGCTAGCACCATTAAGAAGAAAGTTGTCTTTTTTTGCTATAACATTATGTGTAGTATATCTTATGAATGACATCACTATCAGCCCTTTCTCTACAAAGCTACAAAAAAAGTGCCAAACCTAAGAGATTCAGGCCTCACAGATCACGAGAAACAGTTCTACTTGCATCACCACTTCTTTGGGAAACTCTTTGTTCCTGAGTTTATGGTTATACAGATTTTTAATTTCATTTTCAATTCTTTTTGCTCTACAGTAATCTTTCAAAATACAAATATGTATATATGTGTGTGATGGAGAACAAGAACATAAAATCAAGAAAAGTGAGGGGTATTTTCGACACGCCTTGCATTCTGATGCCCTAGGTAGTGTCATGTGTGTGTGCTTTCTGAGGATCTTCTATTGGAGCCTGAAGAAGTACCCTTTTAACAATCTCTTATCTATGAAAATAATTCTCTACTATTAAGCACTAGAATCAAGAGCCTTTCAATTAATCACTTAATTTGCACACAGTTTAATTTCCATTTGAGTAAGAAGTTGGTGAAAATGCCACCATGTCAAGGAAATGTTCACATAATATAGCTGAAAATATGTAGTTAGTGCCATGGCAATTTAGTACTTAATGTACCTGCATTAAATTTGTTTTGAAAATATAGGTCTCAAAGGAACACTGGAGAAAACACTGGACACAAACAAGACACTTCTATGATTTTCAATATCCTCATTTGTAAAATGAAATTATAATGAAATCTTTCAAGTATCTTCCAGCTTTAAAGAAGAACTTTGCCTTTTGTGGACTTCTGCCTTTCTATGCAGTTTGAGTTAAAATGTTCTGAGCTAGGGTATAACAACCTCGAGAGCAGTGGCTTTCAAAGTTTTTAACTGATAGAGTCATAAATAAATATACGTATACATACACACAAAAATGTCACAAAATATTTACCTTTACCACATTCGATACACTCTGAGAGCTTTTATTTTTATTTGAATTGAAAAAATTATGGTTATGACCTAGTAAATTCATTTTATGATTCTCTGATGGACAGTGACTCAAAGTTTGAAAAACATTGCCATTTTGACACTGTTAATTTGACTAGCCTAGAATATCGTCAGTTTCCTCTTATATCTCTACATTTTAATATTTCTTTTCTAGAATGGCAGGATATACATATTAGTAGAATAGAGTGAATCACTTTTTTAAAAATAGTTCACTTGAATGTATGTCATAAAGGATGTTTGGGTATAAAGACTGAGGGATTGTCCTTTACAATGTTCTTTCTATTATGATCTGCAATTTTTTTTAATCTTTAAGTTCTCTTTGAGATTGTTATATTTTAAGACTTAATCTTATTTATTTGTTTATTTTCAGACATTTCACATTTTTCTCTCTCTCATGCACATTCAGAGATACTTACTCCAAGCATATTGATTTATTGAAATCCGGGTCACTTCTAGTTTTGGGGATAAGCAGGCCCATACTCTCTGGTGT
>NW_006442484.1:34795497-34813343 GCF_000325575.1 Pteropus alecto
AGCAACTTCTCATACCCTTTATTTAGATCAGTGGCTTCATGTTAGAAAAGGAAGCTTTTAAGAATTCTGTTGGTCGAATTCATACCCCATCCCAAATAATCAGAATGTGAATGAATGGTGGTGAGAGCCATTCAGTGATTTTAAAATATTGCTAGGTGACTCCAATATGCAACAAAATCTGGGAACCACTCCTTTAGAATTTCGTTTGATTTTTTTTTGGTTTTGTAATGAAAAAGTAGAGGGTTGTTTTTTTTTTCTTTTAAATAAGTTTAGTGGCTATTAACCATGGTGGCAAACTGACTCTGGTAATGGCAACTTTCTTAAAAATAAAAGTAAATATATAGATTTAAAAATAATTATTTTGAAATAACTTTCTACTTTTAAAAACATTCTCACAGTATGGTCATGTTTTAGAACAGAGCTTTTATCCACTTCACTATAAAAGCAACCCAAAGGACACTGTCGTCTCACTTTCTGTATAGAAGAAGCATTTGTACTTCTCCAGCTTATTATGATTATATCATGATGATTAATGCTATCTCTGGAAACTGTACAGTTATCCATAAGGTAGCCTTTATCTGGATAGACTGAAATTGGAAGGTCCTCTGGAAGCACTACATGTTTGACATGTGATGTCATGCTCAAAAGAATACAGCCAGAGTATTCAGAATAGTCTTAATTGTTGGAACAAATACAGAATTCCAGGGTGGGAAGTCAGAATAGCAATGCCAGACATATATCATATTTCAATTTGGTTATGGAGGGCTTACCTCCAAAATGCGTCAGATGGAGAAATTTCTTCCCCTTAATATAGGCCAGATAAAAGCAGCTTCCTACTCAGATAACTTCATAGTCCATGTCAACCTCCGAAATCATTCATTTTAAGTGGTTGCATCCATTTAAGTCATAATGTGAACATCATCCTGCAAACAAATTAATTTACATATTTAAGAAGTTGTTTTATTCAGTATATTGCAATAGAAATATTACAGAAACTGCATTTTTGTTTCATCCAGATTCAGAATCCACTAAAGTGTGGAGAATTATTATTTTCTATTATCCCTGGGAATAATATGTTAGTATGAACTGATCTTCTGTGTTTGTGTTTGTGTGATGTTATATGTTTAAGCATTATACTGTAATTAGAGGCTGAAATGAGATCTGTTTATTTGCTGAGAAATATTACTTAGAATATGAAAATTCACAGCTCTACGACTCAAAATGGTTAAAAATCAAAAAGTTAAAAGGAAAAAGCTTAGTTAAATATATTTTGGGATCTGCTAAGCTTAAAGTAGTAGATAAGTCATAGAATTTTTGTTACGTATAAACATTCAGTTTGTCCAATTTTTAGAAATCTGCAGGTACTGAAATTTAAAAATAAAAGGAACCAACAAGAAACGTTAAAGTTATTGATTCTACTTATTTTTTACACTGCCTACTTACTCACCTCTATAAATGCAATATTTCATCTGTTCTGGAATTAAGTAATTATTAACGTTCAAGAAAGTAGGCAGTCATCTGACCATGGCTTATTATAGCTCACTCCTAAATTTAGAAGTGTTCCCAGCTTGAAAAATGATAAAGGGAATAGGGAACAAATGCACAGTTTTTAGTTTACTCCTTGTTTTGCATTTTATATATATTTTTGAAACTAGATTTCGTTGTCCTAATCATACTGTACTGACCCTTTTAAGAGAGTGAAGTAAGATTGTGTTAGAATTTTTTGAGATCTCCAAGTTTTATTTGTATAAATTATACTACTTTTATTTGTCCAATTAACATACTTTCTAGAAATGATATATAGTCAATTAAAAAAATTCAGATGTTTTCTATTTCTGAATTATCTGTGTATATTGCTTCTCACTTGCTTCCATCTGCCAATCTTTTGATTACTTTTACTCTTTATTTTTACTAGATAACAAAAAAGGGAAGTTTATGGTAAAAATGAAATCTGTTTATCAGTGAATGCAATTTGGCAAGAAGGAGGATACAAATATTTCTAAAATGAAATCTTCAGACTAATGGATTTTATTTATCCTTGCTCTTTTTGTAGTCTTATACTACAATTAAATGAATAATTTTAGTTTATCTTTATTGCAAACTGAAAGCTATATTTTAATAGTTCATTTCATAGAAAGCCTAGTGACTATGTACCTACCAAGGTGAGTTTTCCAGGATAGGAATACCTGACCCAAAGCTCAAGATTTCTCAGCTATCATTTGGAAAGCCTCCCTGACTGGTCTTCAGATTGGTTGTCTGACTACTTTTTTTTTTTTTCCTGTGGATTGCCACTTGAGAGTAATGTACAGTGGTACATTTCATGTCTCTAGTTAGAGTTATTGTAGTTTAGATGAATTTCCTTTCTCTCCTTCTACCATGCTGTTGCGCTCACAACTTTGAGAAATCAAAAGTAGTTCCTCTTCACAGAAAGAGTGGGAATTCTTTGTCTAAAATAAACTGATATAAGAACTTTCTGTATTGATTTGATTATTTTAATTTAGTAAGCCTTTGTTTATTATTGACTATGAGCGAGGCTTATATAAGGCACCTTGGAGATTGTAGGATGAATTAAATATGGATTCTCTGTGATTTGTGAAAAGACTGTATTACAAGAGAAAAAATGGTGAGTGATGAGTTCTGGAACTGAAGCACAGGTAAAATCCTTTGAGACCATAAGGGAAGGTGTGATTATACCTAGCTGAGGGAATCATGGAAGGCTTTTTGGATGTGATCCTTGTTGAGCTTGGACTTGCAGAAGTCCAGGGATTGGGAAGGCATTCTGGACAGGAAAAAAAAAGTCATAAACAAAGTCTAGGAGGTAGAGAATCAGAGGCTTATTAGGAAATAGGCAATAGTTTGATGCTTGGGAAATAAAATGGGTAGAGAAGGTAAAAGGAAGATTATGTTTAGAAAGTCTGGGTGTCATATAATGGAACACTTTGAGTGTTTAAGACAAATTCTTTCGCTAATTAAATGAAAATAAGTCAATCTGATTAAATTTAACTGACTTTTACTATGAATTCTATTAAAAGAAACCATGTATACTTTTACAGTTTATATCTTTCGTTTAATAATATATTTGGGTTGTACTTCTAACTCAGTACATATTGATCTCATTCTTTTTAATTTCTTTACTATTAACATTGTGTGGATAAACAATACCTAACTAGTCCTTACTGATGTACATCTAGTTGTTTCTAGGTTTTTGATATTGTAAAAATGCTACATTGTACATTTATCTCTATATATTTTTATTTGCTGTTGGATAAGTTCCAAAAAGTAGAATTTCTGGGCTAAAGGCTGTATCAATTTACAGTTACTCCATAAGTATATGAGAATTTGTTTCCTCACCCTTTCACCAGTTCCAACTGTCAGTCTTGACATAATTAAAAATTTGATTAGTTAGTTAATGAATACCTTCCTATTTTAGATGCCAGTTTCTAATTTCATTAATATAGAGAACATATAACTTTGAAGGATGTGTAATCCTGGGGTATGAAATGGTGTGACAGTGTAAGAGAAGATTTGGTGGAATAATGTTATCTGCCTTTCTAGATTGTTAGTTCTACTTAAAGATTTGGGAGGAATACATGTTATTTTCATTTTAAAACGAGCTGAAAAATTTGAAAGTATCACGTAGAATATACATGATTTTTTATTAATAAAAATTAACATTTTATTTTATTATTAAATAATATGTGTGATAGCATTCTGTATATTGGGAAGTGCTATACAAATTTTATTATTGTGTTAATCAACAACCTATTATAAGACATAAAATCTCTCTTCATTTCTCAACCAAACCACCAATATATAAGAAAAAAGAATAGCAAATTGCTACCTCTGTGACCCTCAAAGAACTTTTCTGTTGTGAATCATTGATCCTTTCTCTGTGGCTTTCTTTTAAAACCATCTTCAGGGAAATTTTATACTTGGACTAAATACTTTGGGGTCTGTTCCTGACTTCTAGGATCTTCTAAATTAGTATAATTGTTCTGGTGGAAAAGTTAAAAAAGAAGTCATTAAATTTTATAATATTCTCCTTTATAATAATCATGGGTTTCTGAGTTTGTTAAGGAAACTTTGATAAGATTGGCTCATTGATTTAACTCTAAAGGTAGATTTATTTACTCCAGAAATTCTGCCTTAAATATTGCATTGTAATACTACTACTTTTTTATCAACATGCTGCAGATAGATTTGGCCACATAGCAGGAGAGCAATGACATGTGGCAGATGACTAAAGCCACTAATGCTAGCGTTGTGCATTAAACTCAAAAAGGGATTGGGGGTGCTATAAAATGCAGCTATCGACAATCAACAACTATCCATGAAGTATGAACCCAGATTTAATTGAAAAGAGAAACTTTACAGAGCTTTAATTTTCCTTTTACTTTTTGTCAACATTCTTTAATAAATATTTTAAATTATTGTGGTAATCGACAATGATAAACAGAGGTCTCTATATAACCTGGAATGTTCTGGGTAATCCTCAATATAAAAGGGTGCATGTTCATCAAATCAGCTTTCTTCCTCACTGCCATATTTTATAAATATATTAAGTTAACTGTATTAACTTATGGATTTAACTGGAATCAAAAAAATTTTTTGTTTTACTTTTGACTAATGCATAAGAGAAAAATGGTTATTCTGCATTTTCTAATGAAGTTCCTAATTCAGATCAGCATCATATGAATCCTCTGACCATTTAAATACCATTTTTCTTAAAGAAAATATTTATAAAATGCTAATAAACTATTAAGTGAACAAGTAATACAATATGTGATAATTTTTACACCCTTCCTACAGTGTGTAAAATTTTAATACAAACTTAGTGTATACTTGATAATAATTTACATGTTTATTTTACCATCTGGTAAATGTGTAAATGATATTTTGAGAAGCACATTTCAGATTCACTTTAACAACTTATCCTTGACAATATGTACCCTATCTTATGTATCGACTGGAAGGATTTTGGAAATTTTTGAAAGAGATGAATCAAGGAAAAAAAATCCATGTCCTAGTTTGTTTGTTTTAAAAATATTATGGAGATTTAAGACTTAGTTTTCAGTATCAAACTGAGGGATTATGTTGTTTGCTGACTTTTACCAGATATCCTGCTAATTAGGGTAGTATAGTCAGAGCAAATTCCAAACATTCTATATGTACATCAAATCAGGTTTCCTACTAACACTGTGGACCACATAGGTAGCAATAATAAAGTAAATATGGCTCTCTGTGTTGTGGTATAACAATATCACATCTTTTTCAGAGTGTTTGGTTTACTATTGCTTGTGTCTAAATATGGGAAGATCATTTTTTCCAATGTGTTGCAGTGAACCTCAAGTGGATAGCTTTTATCGAATACTTTAACAGCATTTATGACACTTTGGCCTTATGCCTTTTTTATTTCATTCTCTCTGCTTATTGGTCTCACTGGAATAAATCTCACGGACTTAACACAAAATAAGCAAATAGATCATTCTCTATTTAGTTTTGTTTTAATGCACTCTTTCTTAGCTGGTAATAATCTAAGAACCCTTGTAAAATTTTATGGACTACCTCTACATACCAGTTACCATCTGCCCAGCTATAACAGAGAGGTTTGATAAGCAAATTACAAATTTGGTTTAACAAATATATTCTTCATCACAAAATCTTTCATTTGAAGTAAAAAGAATACTCAAAACCACATTTTTATCTACTAGTTTTAGAAATCAAAGTACAGGTGTATCTTAAAAATATTTTTGTAAATGAATCGTGTCACCAATTACTTTTAAATTTATTGTAAATAGCATTTAAAACTCAGATTAGTTGTCCGTATCATGTTTCCTCATAGAATGCATATTTCACTTATGATTATATAACATAATTCTGAGAACTATTGTATGTCTGTGTCTTTATCTACAGGTATGATGTTAAGCTTCCTTATTCCTGATGCTTTATAAAGCTAGTAACCTACTCTCTACAGCAACCCTACAACATGGGCATTAGCTTCCTATTATAGATAAAGAGATTGTGGCACAAAAAATTTATGTGTCTTTTTCCCATGAATATACATTTAGTAAACATTAGAGCAAGAATTTAACCCCACATTTGCCTTTGCTTAGAACTGTTCTCTCTTCAATACATTTTTTGCCTCATTTTTAATCAGGAAGACATGGAAAATACTTTTATTGAAATATTTAAAAGTCCAACATAGTGTCATTTGGTCTTGGAAGAATGAAACTGCCTGATATAGATGTGAGATGGTAGAGGTGAAGACTAGGAAGAGAGGGAAGAAATGGAGATGACCTTCCAGAACCCTGTCAGCACTTTGATTTTATAGTTCTAAAATATGCCTCTGTTCAGATTATTATTATCATGCCTCCAACCCTTTCTTCAAACCAATGCACTTGGATTTAGTTTGTTATAAAAAGGAGTAGAAATTCATATCAGGTATTTCAGAATCAACTAATATTCAGATTAAAAAAAAAACAAGCAAAGATAGTATCTCAGACACCATGGCAGCTCGAAGAAAGAGGATTTTTTTTTGAAATACCTAAAGTATTATAGAGATAATAATTAATACTTATTGAATGCTTACTTTATGGCATGTTCTAAGGTGTTTTTTAATGGATATTAACTTAATTCTCAAAACAGTCCTGTGAATAGATACTATTATTATTCCTATTTTTCGGATGAAGGATAGAGAAATTAAGTAACTTGCTTGAGGACACAGTAAACAGTAGTTGAATCAGTATTTGAACTCAGGCAATCTGGTTACAGAATAATGACTACTAGTAATGACATTAAGATGAATGAGATGGTAATTGATCTCTCAGGACTACTACTACAAAAAGGACTGTGAAGAAAAAAATGGAATCAAATAGGAGTTAAAAACTCAAGAAAGTAAATTTGCAGTGGATCCTTTAGAACTTTATTTAAGGGTATTAATATGAACAAACCAAATGAACAATTTGCATTTTTCAAAAAAGAATTCGGATTTTATTTCAGGTATACAATATTCACTATTTCATCCAAATGGAATAATAGGATAGAATGTTGTTTGTGAATCTGCTAAAATTTTCCTATTTATTGGTCTGTCAGGTTCATTATAATTTCTAATAAATAGAATTAAAAATGGTTTAAGATAGTAAGCTTGTTTTATAGATCATGAACTGAAAGGGTATCAACTTTCATTCAAAATTATCAATATCTCAGTGATATTTTTGTTATAAAACTTCCTTTGAATATTTGGTAAAATAAAGTTATTTTGAATTAAAAACATTTTTACCAATAAAATTGCACGTTTTAAAAGAAAAGACAGTACTTGTAGAATTGATAAGAAGCTTGTTATATTCATGCAGAATCATCTGGTCTCTTCATTTGAACAATAATAATAGAGCCTTTGAATGGTATTGCGAAAATGAAAAGTTTTTTGATGTTTCATTGAAACAAGATCTACTAAAATGTAGTAGATGTAAATTATTAAAATATAATCTACTAAAACTATGTAGAACACATGGTAGGCCCAATCACTGAGTATTTAAGCTTAGAGATCGAGTTTGGTCTTTTTTGGTAAGAGTTTTTGTTTTAAAGCTGGACATCCTCTATTTTATATGCTGTATATTGTTATTTCAAAACGTAAATCTGCTTGTCTTGTTCTTAAAGAAGGAGCAATTTATACAAAAAGGAAACAAAAAGGACATGTAAAAAAGAAAAATAGTAATGAAGTATATTTTTTTACTTATGTGGCTTTTTTTGAGTTTCAGCTAAATACATTTATGTGCCAATTGAGAAATGTTTTTTCCCCCATCCTTTAAAAATGCTTATTTATGTGTTTTTTTGAGTGAACTTTTATTGTGTGGTCTAAACTTTCAAGAAGGAGGCTATGAAAGGGAGTGAATATTTCTGTATTCATAATTATTTTTAATTAGTTCATACCTTATTATGGAAAAACTCATTGAGCCTGTTTATGAAGACAAACTAAAAAACTGATTTCTATGTTTGTGATCTGAAACTAGATCTTTATGCGCTTTTTTTTCCCACTAGGGTTGCTTTTTTTCCACCCACCCCAGCCATGTCCCTCTGAACAAATCCTAGGTTTGCTTTGCTGGCCAAAAGTAAAATTGTAACCCTTGTTTTTGACTGCCCTCCCCAGGCTGTCTCTATTTTACATATTGCTTCTTTCCTTTCTCAATTAGCTCATATCCTCTTGCTTTCTCTCATATCTTTTTAAATTTGCTTGAATATCCTACCAGTGCTTCTCAATTATGGCTATCCATTAGAATCACTTGTCAGTCTTCAAAAAACAAACAAACAAACAAACAAACAAACAACCAAAAAAACACCCCACAGATGCCCAGACTAAAATAAGACTGTCTGGGGCTGAAGTTAGGGCATCCATGTTCTGGGTATCTACCCCCCAAAATTTGAAAACATTTATCCATGAAGATATATGCACCCTGATGTTCACTGCAGCATTATTCACGGTGGCCAAGACGTGGAAACAACTGAAGTGTCTTTTGATAAATAATTGGCTAAAGAAGATGTGCTACATATATACAATGGAATATTATTCAGCCATAAGAAAAGAAATACTGCCATTTGAGACAACATAGATGGATCTTGAGATTATCATGCTAAGTGAAATAAGTCAGAAAAAGTTGAGAACCATATGGTTTCACTTATATGTGAGAGATATAAAACTGAAAGCAATAAATGAACGAGACAAACAAAAATTCATAGACACAGATAACAATTTAATGGTTACCAGAGGGAAAAGGGGGAAGGAGAATGTAGAAAAGATAAAGGGGGTCAAATATATGATATACTTTGGGTGGTAAACAGTCAATGCCACATACATTAAATGTATTACTGAATAGTACACTTGAAACTAATATAATTTTATTAACTAATGTCACCCCAATATATTTAATAATACAAAAAGTACCCCAGGTAATTCTTATGATTAAGTAGGGTTGAGACTATTGAATTAAGGATGAAATGTTTGCTTCAGGAATCAGCAGACAGGATGCGAAGATGTTTTGGGCCTGGAGCTTTTCACATTACATAGAAAGCACCTCAGTTTATTCATAAGGCTAGCCATCGTATTGCCAGTAATCTAGTGAGGAGAGGCTGAGTAGAATTGTGCATTTATTAAAAACCTATAGAATTTGCTTCATTTGTGTTTATTATCCTCATGTAGCTGGCATTAAGAAAACGAGGTAAATTTGATCTATCCCCTCCCCCAAGAACCTACATTGCTGATTTTCTTAACATGTGGCACTTTGAATAATACAAATTATTCTGTCTATTCCAACTTAGTGTTCACAAAAACTTCAATATATTATATAATGGGAATTGACACTGGTTTTGATAGCTTATCTATTATTCAAGTACCTTTTGGAAGAAAAAAACCAACCACACCTTTTTAGGATAGGTCAATAAATAATGTCCAGAACATAATTAAATCTGGTCACAAGCTCTGGCATTTAGATTAGGTGTTATCTGAAACTTGCATGGACTAATGGATTGTTTTCTTTTAAAGATCTTATACTGAGATGCACCATAGTGCATCAAATACTTTTAATTAACTGAAATGAAAGCAGTATCCAGCACCTATCTATGGTTTTGCTGTTTGATTGAACTAAGATTGTTAAGACTATTTGATGGAACCTGTTCTAATTCATTCTTGAGGAATTAAGCTCATTTGAGGAATCTTTAAAGTCTATATTACTTTGGATTAAGTTAGATTTTTGTAGGAAAATTAATTTATGTTGGGAGAAGTAGAATGTGGCACTAGGAGTTACTTCTGAGTCCTGTAAATGATTTAATTTGCTGAGCCACTATTTCTCCACCAGGAATTTGGATACAATGATGATTGCCCTGTACATACTTTAGAGGGATTTGGAGAAGGAGGATTTTGCTATAAATAAATTAAAATATTGTTCAGTCTTCAGTAAAGCTTTGTTGAAATCCTTCAATAAAAAACGTTATAAAGGTAGTGAATTAGAGCAATAAAAATTGCTACTATTATTAACAAATCAACAAATGGCATAATGTGTCCCCACGGCACTTTGTACTGCCTTTATTATAGAGCAGACTGTTTCAATGAGCCGCTTATGTCTACTTCTCCTATTAGACTTAACTTAAGAGCAGGGACTGTATTTGTCTCTGTGTTGAGTCTAATACAACCATAGCACATAATAGAGTCAGAAAATGTTCAATGAGCATTTTTTAACGTATCTTGGATAAAATTATTATCACTTTAAATTAGAATTATTATATCACCTTTTTATATTTTGGAGAGTATTATTAGAAAACATAATTTTACTCTCAGAAAGTATGCAAATATAAATATAAGAGGAGATTCAGTGCTTTTAAAAATTTGCATTGGACTTGGAAGTAAATTATGTTAAATCAGAGTGACCTAGTGGAGTACTGCAGTTGCTGTTTTATAGTAGGTAGGTGAGGTGTCAAGGGAAGATTATGGACTTTGGAGCTAGATGGACCTGGATTTGGATCTGCCACTTTCAAGATGGGCGATCGGGGAAATTTCTTAATGTCTCAGTTTCAATTTCCTTATTTGTGCAATAGGGTTACTACTACTTAGTTCATAGACTAGTTGTAATGATTAAGTAGAATCTTCTAGTAAAGCATCTGATACAATGTCTGGAGATATTAGGGGATATGATAGCTGTCATTATTTGACAAGTTAGCAAAAGGATTCTTTTCAGGCAGAAAATGATTTAAATACGTGCTTTTCTTTTTCAAGGACAGACTTTTCAATTGAACAGGAATTTCTGCCTTTCTCTTTTTATTTTTAATTTGTTAGAAGTTAATTTCCAAATGTTTCCAAATTAAACATTATGAGTGATTGCATAGAATATATTTTACTCTTCACTCATAAGGGATCTTGTACTATCAGAGGATTACAAGGTGAAGCTAAGCTGGTGGTTTGCATTCTAGCCTCTGTTAGTCCCTGTCACCAAACTACCACACAATTTGGAACATTTGCCAGTGTTGGCTCAAGAGAGGCCAATCGAGACACTAATAGATGCATTTTCTCCATGAGTACACCCTTGGATCACACATAGAATTCCTATTAATAGCAATGAGAGTTAAACTTGTAAATCCCTCATGCATTGATGGGAGAATAGACCTTTTAGTTTACTTAGCCATCTTCCAGTTATTTGGCACTTTCCCCATCCCTTGTGAGTTCTCCAACATTTTCATTAAAGGCTTTTCTATTTTCTATTCTGCTTCATTCAGTTTGGGTTGTAATTCACGTTGGCCTGATGCCTTGGCAGCAGTGAATGATTCTAATTGCCTCACTATCTATCTAGTCTGGCCTAATCATAAAGCCTTTCAACTTTTCATTCAAGCTTCCAGCAGTATCAACTTCATGGGTCACAAACTTCCCACTCATATCCTTTCATTGCATCTTAGCTGCTTACGTCTTATGTATTTAATAAACTCTAGAGAGTTCATCATTATTTCATTCCTTTCCTGTTATACCATCTCTTATCCTTTTTGTAAAATTAAAGCAGCACTACAGAAACCTAAAGATTCAGGACTACCTTTGTCTAGACATTGTATCAGAAGAGCTAGATACCCTAGTTCTCATTCGAGTTAGTTATAGTAAAAGGTTAGAAACTAGAAAGTTTTAAGTATTCTTCCATGTCTATTCTGTTACCTCTTTAACTGTATAGTCAGCTCCACTTCCTTGTCTACCTACTGAAATATACATTTTTCTTTTCTGATCCTGAAGTTGGATATAGCAGGAGAATCATAATGGTAATCTGAAAACAAAGGTCTTGCTTTGAACTCATGTGATTTTTCTGGCAAACAGGGATGCTGCTCCAGCACTTTATATAGTATGGGTGTTCTGTTTTGATTCTGTGTGGTAATGCTTATTTTAGAGATTTTATGGGAACCTTTCTCATATGGTAAAAAAAAAATGTATTTTAAACAGTTCCCAAAAGCTTTAAAAGGAAAGAATAATATATAAATTGATTATGAAATATTTTACTTTTTACCTTCTTCCCCCTCATTAAAAAAAGTATTCTAAAAGTGAACAAAACTTTTATTATGAAAATGTAATATTTCATAATGGTATAATGAATTCCCATTTATCCATTCATTGGTAGATCTAGGGGCTTTATCAGATTTAGAATGGAGTTTTGTGATAAGACTACTTTAAATGTGATATCGTGTCCTCTTATATGTTTCTTTTTTGTTAGCTAAAAGAGATCTCTTTTGTGTCTATTTATCAGCCAAGATGATTATTGCGTAGAACTATTTATTAGAGTTTGCAATGAGGTTTTAAAACTAAATTCTTCCATTTATTACCTAGAATACTTATATAAAGTATTATCCTCCCTATTTGGTTACAATGAGGTAAGTGAATACTTTCTCTTTATTTGCCAGTTTTTAAAATAATAAGTTGGCTCCCCAATATTTTCCAAAGTAATGAATGAGTTATTTTCTTTTATCGTTATAAACACATGGATTTAAACTTAATCGATGTGTTACACTCCATTAGAGTTATTATCAATTTCTCCCATCTTTGGCTCATGATGGCCTATTCAGTGTAAATGTTAAGTCCTTTTGACAGGACTCCTGTAGCCTTTGATAGCATCTTTTCCTTTCTTGTATAACAAGATATTTCAGCCTCATCTTGAATTCTAAATGGTTAATTCAAATTTCATTTCCTACCCCTTACATGGAATCAGTTTTCTAAAGAGCTCTAGTGTGAAATGGAAATTAGAAACCACAGTCTGGATACTTCGGTGCTCATTGCTATTGGGTTGGCCCTCAGGAGACTATGCTAGGGAATTTTACACACACACACACACACACACACACACACACACACACACACACACACACACACACACACACACACACACACACACACACACACACACACACACACACACACACACACACACACACACACACATGCACACACACACACACACACTAGGATTATAAAATAAAATACATTATGGGCTTATACTAATATTTCCAATTCCAATACAGAACTCTAGAGTTTTGATTTAACCATCTTCAGTCTTAAATCTGTATTAGCTTTACCTCATACTGAAAATTTGTTTCCTACTACAGTAATTTAATTACATACTCCCCAGCATAATATACTCACAAGCGTCTCACAGTAAAAATACCAACAGTACTACCATAAATATGATCAATGAAAACAATTTGAGATTTCTTTACAGTTCTTATCATCCTTAGCACATATCCCATTACAAATGTACAGGTGGGCCCAATGTAATCACAAGGGTCCTTAAAATGCAAGAAGCAGAATAGGAGGTTGGAATGATGCAGTGTGAGCAGAAATCAACATACCTTCACTGGCTTTGAAGACAGAGGGGCCAGTGACAATATATGTGTATTGTTTTTCCATAGCAAGAATACACAGGTCTGGTAATTAAAGGTGAACCTTATGCTTGTTGCAATGATATGTAATAATCTATTTGTAAAATTTTTACTAAGCATGTTTATAATTCCAGGGTTTGGTACAAGGGAGGGTTTATCAGAAGAAGGCATCTGATTCTTTATGTTTAGCATGGTTAATTGAACATTTAAAAAAAATATTGATAGTTTTGATGAGTAATCAATGGGTATTGAATCTTCCTTTGAAGTTTTACATGGCTGACAATTAGAGGGATTTTCTACCAGACTAGCTTCGGGCTCCCTACATGGCTTCGGACATTTTCCTTTAATACTCCTCAGAAATTTTCAGTGTGGGTGCTATAGGTCACATTTATCATGCTATATGACCTCTGACTCTATGCCTTCATTGGGTGAGTTGGAACAGTATGGAGTAGAAGTAGTTCTAAAAGCCATTCCTATAGTGGGGTGGCTAGCAATAACTTACAGAACTGACCAGATCCTACTAACCCAAAGTAAATGAGTCCTTGATGCAACTTTTCCTTAGCAGGATCCTCAGTATGCCTGCAGCCACTCCAGCACTATTCAAGATGAGAAGAGTGGTGGAGGAAAAGTGGGAGAGAAAAGAGACAGTGGTCTTAATTGGTCGTGGTTAAAATATATTAATTTTGCAAATTTTACAAAATCATATTGCTATGTGAACTCACTGCTAAAACCTCTTCCAGGAATGTAGAAGGGGTCTGTATCAGTTTTCTATTACTGCAGTAATAAATTATCACAAACTTGGATGCTTAAACTGACACAAATTTATTATCTTACAGTTCTGGAGGTCCAAAGTCTGAAATGAATTTCATTGGTCTAGAATCCAGGTGTCAGCTGGGTTGCGTTTCTTCTGGAGGCTCTATGGGAGAATCTATTTCTTTGCCCTTTTAGCTTCTCGAAGCCATCTGCATTCTTGATTCTTGGGCCCCATCTTCCACCTTCAAAGCCAGTGCTGTAGCATCTTCTTCAAGTCTTTCTTTTTGACTCTTACCTTACTGCCTCCCTTTTATAAGGGTCCTTGTGATTACATCTGGTCCCAAGGTAATTTACCATCTCAATATCCTTAATTTAATTACATTTGCAAAGTCTCTTTTACTATGTAACATAACATATTCAACATATTCATAGATTCTAGGGATTAGGACTTGGACATTGTTGGGGAGCCATTATTGCCCTACCACAGGGCAAGTGCAGAGCCATGAAACAAAAGAAGCTATTTTAAATTTCACAATAAATCTGCTTCTGTCCTTTAGCAGGATTTTAAAGATTTATTCATGTAGGTCCTATATGGTCCTTGTTAAGTGTGCTTTTAAATATTTTGTTTTATTGTTGTAATTATAAATAGCTTTTTTAAAATTTTCATTTTTATGGTAGTATAGAAAAGTTATTGATTTTTATATATGTTCCTCCTTAAATGTGGTGTTAAAAAGCCATACTGCATTTCATTATTAATTCTAAAATCTAAAACCTCTTATCCTTTCTAGATATATAATTACATGTCAGCAAAAGGATTGTTTTATCTTATCCTTACCAATTATTTAATTTACTTTTTCTTATTACATTCACAACCTGCATCCAGGTTTTGCTGAAATATTTTCTATTTTACTTTTAAATTATTATTTGATTTTTCACAGTAGTATGCCTTTTCTGTTTCAAAACACTTATTCAGCACTTACATTAAAATTTTGTCAATTCGTATTTATATAAATGAACAATTATGAACTATATTGGTGATTTTCACGCTGGGGCTGATTTTGCCCCCTAAGAAACATTTGCAAATGTCTTTAGACTTTCTTGATTTTCATGACTAGGAAGTGGAGAGGCTACTGACATCTAGTGGGAAGAAGCCAGAGTCATGCCAAACATTCCACAATGTACAGCCCTCTCCTGAACCCTCAACAAATAATGATCTGGTCCATATGCCAAAGTTGAGAAACCTTGAGCTGTATGTATTACAAGATTCATTGATTCTCTGTTCCTCTCCTCATTTTTTATATCTTAAGGTCCTTTTTCTGATGCATGTGTTGTTTTGTTAGAGTACTGTCTTGAATTTTTTTTTCCTTGGATGGCTTATGTTGATATAGTCTCTGTATTCTTATATATCTGCAAGCATCTTTATTATGCTTGGCAAGTGAATGATATATTTTTTTCCATTGTAAATAACTTGTTTTTGAATGATATCTTGGCTAGGTATAGGATTTTTGAATTGAATTTCCTCTCAGTAGTCTGTCAATGTTGTATTCTTTCTATTTTCCAATGTTGCTGATGCCAATCTGATTTTTTTTCCTTTATAAATAACTTCTTTAGCTTTGAAGCTTGTTATATAGTTCTTTTTTTTCCTTGAAATTGATGCTCTGTGCATTTTTTTTTAGTCTTTTCTTTTTCTGTGCCTTGTTTTTGGATAGTTTTTGTAACTATCTAAAGTTCATTCACCTTTTATTTTACATTTTCTGATTTTCTATTAATCCTGTCCAATGAATTTATTATTTTTGATATTTTATTTTTAAAATCTAGAAACTCCTTTTAGTTCTTTTAAAAATATCTTCTTTTTCTCTTTTTGTTACATTCCTGTTCTTTAAATATTTGAGCAAGTTATAATAGCTGTTTTAACGTTCATGTCTGCTAATTCTATTTTCTTTGTCATTAGGGAGCTAACCTTGCTATAGCGGAACCAGAACAAATAATTTATTGTGAATTTTATGTTTTAAATAATAGATTTTTTAAAAAGTTTGGACCTTGTTCTGGCAGGCAGTTAAATTATTTAGAGATCATCTTGATTTTGAAGGGCATATTTTTAAATCTTAGGGTTGGTCTCGAGTTAGCTTTTACTCTAGGACTAAGTTAGCCTCAATACTAAGGTATACCCTTCTCAGCATCTCTGCTAAATGCCCCATGTTTTCAACATGTTCTTTTCACTCTGGTTGATAGGAATTTGAAAAGTTCCCAGCTCTGGGTGAACTCAGAATTGTGTAGCTAACAGTTATCTGGAAATCGTTCTTTTCTTGGCAGTTCTTTGCCTGACATTGTGGACTTTCACCATTTGGACACACAAATTTGTATTCAGCCAGAAACTCAAAGGGATCCTCTAAAGGTTTCTAGAGCTCTTTCTTTGTGTAGCTTTCTCCTTTATGGAATTATCCTACAACTTCCATTCATCTCAGTTTACCTGAACTCCAGTCTCTGCCTCCTCAACTCAGTGACACTGTCTGGTTCTGTTTTGGTTTCACCTCCCTCTACCACAGGGATGCCTCCAGGGGTCGCCTTAGTTGTTTCTTTCTTAGGAATTATAGTTTTATACTGCCTGTTGTCAGATGTCTGAAAGTAATTGTTTTATGTATTTTTGTCCTTTCCTCTATTTGTTTATAGTAGGAGGGTAAGTCTCAGAGCAGTTACTCCTTTGTGGATAGAAGCAGAAGTATGACTATATTTTTGCTTCTGCTTCGAGATATTGCTTCTTGGTCTTCTCATTTAGTTTGCAGTAGTGTTCATCCTTCTTTTCAATTCAGCTATTGAATTTTGGAATCGAAATCATGCATAATTCTAAAAAGTCCTTTTTATGCTATAATTGGATCTCATGTATTCTTTTTATTTTTATGTTAAAGTTATTTATCTTCTTTGATATTTCTATTTTATTAGCAGCTTATTTTTCTTAATTTTTTTGTCTGTTATTTCTTCATAAGGTATTTGAGTTCCCTTAAATACATTGTTTGAGAGAGAGAGAGTGTGTGTGTGTGTGTATGTGTATGTGTGTGGCAATTTACTCATGTTTGCTGTCAGGACTCGCAGCTTTTGGGGCACTTTGATTAGTAGTGGCAAACCCATGAATAGAAAAAAGGATGACAGTGTTCCCTCCTTTGGGTTAATGTTGAAGTAGTTAATAATGTGTCAGACTTTTGTGCTGCCAAGCCAAAGTCTAAAATTTTTAGCAAGGTATTTATTGTCCCTGTCATTTCACTAACTCCTCTTGTCATCTTTCCAAATTCATCTTGTGTTCAATACATTCTATTTGGGATTCCATATATCACCTATTTTCTTAAGCACTACTGCCTTTTAACTACTGTTTCTTTCAACTAGTACACTTTCCCCCACTCTTGTCCTCCCAGTATATTCTTTCTTATTCACACTTTGACATTCGGATGAGTAGATCTTTTGCCCTAAAAGGAAAAGGGCATGCCTTAAGGGGCTGATCACATTGATGAGGCAGGATCATTGAGAACACCCATTGGGTAGGTAATTAATTCTGGACTAGTGAGCCAAATAATGTGCTATATAAGTTTATCATATTAATCATGTTCAAAAAAGAAATATAGACCTTGGGACATAAGTCTCTTATCATATTTCTGGATAAATACTAATGAGAAATGGAGAGAGCAGAAAGTTCTTGCCTAGTACTCCTCTAA
>NW_006442484.1:34813486-34830424 GCF_000325575.1 Pteropus alecto
CCCTGGTTCTCCACCTCAGGTGCAACTCATGATTTTCATACTGGCTTGGAGTTTTCTCTGCATCCCAAGATTTTCTCAACATTCTTGAAACTTCAGTATCAAAGACCTGTCCAAATATTCTCAATGTTAGTGATGTTCATCTGCCCTCCAGATCCAAAAACATTTCCTATGGTCATACATGAAACTTGAACTACACAGATTTGAAATCTTAAACTTCCAATTTTATTATTCTTTTACAATACTTTTCTATCTTACTAGCTCTTACACATTTCTACATATTATGCTTCCTTTGGCTCTCAATAATAGAGTCCTCAAAGCTCTATCTTGTTTCCAAATATCAGCACCCCTCATTTGTATTATTGTCCAGTTTAGACATGAAGGTACAGAAATTCTGCTACTCTCATCAATATTCTCAACTTTCCTACCATTTTTTATTTCACTATATCCAATCTTTACAACTTCAGATCATGAACAATCCAAAAACCTTTCTTCTTTATTCCAAGATATGGGATTCTGGAAAAAAATAATCACAACCATGAATTTGAGCACATCATTATCATTAATAATAATAACAAACTTCATAATAATATCATTAATAATAATATAAACCCAACCAATTCTTTAGGGCGACCTAAGTTTCGTGACACTATGCCAAGACAAAAATTGCTCTTAAATTTTACATAAAGAGAATAACATATCATGTACTGGATATACTGTAAACAAAATGAGTATTTTAGAGCTGTATCGTCATAACATACAATCAATGACATCACATGAGTTTACCTCCATAAAGACAATTTTAGAGGGTCTGTAGGATATGATCTAGTTACAATAGGATAGTCAATTTACCCAATTTAATCCATCTAATAATTTTTTTATCACTCAACATTCTTGGTTGCAAACAAGAGAAAATCAACTCTAACTTAGAAGAAAAAAAAAGAATTTGTTTGAAGGATATCACATAAGACTGATCTGAAAAGGACACTGATGGTACTGCTGCCCTTAGATAGACTCCTGTCCCCATTCTGCTGATTTTCACTTTTGTTGCCACCATTGTGGTAAATAATCTAGTTGTCTCTAAATCTTGCTTCACTTTCTCATGATACAAAGTCCCAGGATAATAAATCAACTGACCAAACCTAGATCACATGTATGCTTCTAGTTTGTAGAAAGTACTCTTTGGTGTTTGTAAGGGGAAGCAGGACCCTGCCTCTCCTCTATCTTGGGATTTCCTCAATATAGAAAAGGTATTTTGGATGTTCAGCTGACAAAAATAGCAAATGTCCACTCTATCCTTCAAGCAGTTCTCCCTAAATATTGTTTTTCTTGGCCAAGATTTTGATTGGTATTGGACAGCATGAGTTCAAGATTGTATTTGCTGACAACTACCTGGAGTGCTGCTAGTCTATGTTGCCAATTAAATAAAGACCCATATGCTTTAACAGACAGTTGAATTGGGAGTAGGATTGATATCCTCTTGTGAAAATTGAGTTGCCTAATATAGACACACGGCTGACTAGAAGGCCTCCCCTGATGCAAGGCAAGTTGTGGGAGTACTCATAGGCATGGCCAACGTCCACTTTTAAAAGTGATTATAATTTATTCTGATATACAGACCAAGGGAACATTTATGCCTTATGTAGCAAACCATAATAATATTAGCCTGGAAATTTTTAATAAGGGTATGACCCATACTTTTTAGCTATAAAAAAAATTCAACAAGTTCCAATAGAATAGAAGGCCTAGCTTTGAAAATTGCTATGATCTGGTATACTTTTCAAAAGGAGATATTTGAGAAGTATACTCCAGGATAACTAATGGACGAAATTTGATGATTTGTTTTTTCTTTTGAAAAATATGGATGTGAGAAAATTTTATGTTAAAGTTTTATTTTGAATAGATAATATGGTCACGTGGTTCAAAAATGATATGGAGTATAAAATCTCCCATCACATCTGTCCAGTGATTTCTCCACCAGAGTTAACCATTTAAATTGTTTTTTGTGCTTCCTTCCAAAATTACTTTTATGTAAATATAAACAAATGTATATATATGTGGTTTTGTTTACCCTCTTTTTAAAAAGATGCAAGTAGCATATTATATTCACTCTTCTGTCCTCCCTTTCTTTTTAAACTTAATAGATATTGGAGATTTTTCCATAGAAGTAAGTAAAAGTCTTTCTCATTCTTTTTCTTTAAATAACGTCCCATTGTGTAGATGTAATATAATTTAAAAAAGAAAACATTCTCTATAGAAGGTTCCCTATCTTTTGCTATTACATACAATGCTGTAATAAGTCAACTTGTACATAAATTATTTTGCACATATGTAAGTTTATATGTAGGCTACATACTCAGAGTGGAATTGTTTACTTAAAAGATATATGCATTTGTAGTTCTAATAAATATTGCTAAGTTATACCAGCAAGTCCTTCCACCAGTGTTAAATGAGATCCTCTATTTTCCTAGTCTTTCCAACAGTGATTTTGTTATAATTTGGGATTTTTTCCAAATTTGGTATGTGAAAATGGTATCTGAGTATATGTTTAGTATATTTGATTGGTACATCTTGCTTTGAGTGAGGTTGGGAAACTTGTGTATTTAAAAACCATTTATATTTCCTTTTCTGGGACTTATCTGATCTTTTGCTCTTTTTACTATTGGATATTGGTCTTTTTCTTATCAATTTTTATGAGCTCTGTATGAATTTGTAAAATTAACCCTTCATTTATGATATGAGATATGAGTATTTTTTAACCTGTTTGTCATCTAATGACTTTTCTTATGCATCATTTGAAAGGTTTATTTTTTATTTTATTTTTTCCTATGGCTTCTGGATTTTGAGGCATGGTACAATTATAGCTATGGTTTTAAATTTTTGATCAACTTTACATTTATGCTGGTATACAGTGTGAGGTACGGATATATATCTTCAGGTGATAACCCTCTCCTAAGACTATTGAATAGTTCATGTTGTCTCTTCTAGCTTTAGGTACCACATTTAAAATATACTATATTATTTATTTTTTGGATTTATGTTTGGATTTTTTTCATTCTGTTTCATTGGCATGTTTGTCTATGCATGGGTGCCATATTTTTTTAAATTATCAAGGTATTGAACTCTCGTGAATACAATTTAGTTCAAGTGGTGTACCACAGAGCGTGTTTCTTATTCTTATTATAGTTCAGTAAAGCTAGTCCTGGTCAGTGGCTGGCTTTCCTCTATTCAGAGCTTACATTCAGAGACTCAGGCTCCTTTAGCTTTTTTGACTTCACCATTCCATAAAGCCTCACTGTCATCTACATCAAGTCAGGAGAAAGATACAAAGAGTGTGAAAAAACAACATGCCTGCTTTTTAAATGTCTTATCTGGGAAGTGACACACAGCACTTATGCTTGCATTTATTGGTGAGAATGTCATGTCGTATATATATATTTTCCAAATACTCGATTTCCAAATTATGTATATATATGTATTTCTAAATCATCTGCATTTTTATATGATTGCATTGGGTAGCACTTTCAGTCCATGTTAGAGTAGTGGTGATAGTAACTAACTTCTTCCTGACGATAATGTTAGTACTTCTAATGTTCCAATAAACATGATGAAGGCTTTGGTGCCACAATAGAAATATTTTGTCATATTTAGGAAATATCTTTCTATTTTTATTCTGTTCAGTATTTTTCTTTAACTAAAAATGGATTTTTCGAATTCTCTTCATGTTGGAGATAAATTTTTTTTTTTGTTATTAGAACTACTACTAATATTTATATGTTCATAATTTTAAACTATCGTTGCTTTTATGAAATGAATCTCCCTTGGTCATTTCCAACAATCTTTGCACTTCTGGAACAAATCGTATTAGGTTTTTATGTATTAATCTTTCAATGTGCCACTGGATTATGTTTAGCAATATTTTACGTAAGAAGATTTTTGTCTCAGATATTGGTTCCATATCCTGGCTCAGTGGACTTGTATCCAATTCTGGGGAGAGAAAAACTGCTTGTGGTAACTGAAGAAGGTTTCATGAGGGTCTCTCCGAGTATTTGGGAACAAGAAGTGTTACTTGGGCTCAGGTGTCAAAGCATGGCACAGGGTGGGAGCATGATATTTCTCTGACAACTTAAAAATTTATACTTCTCGAATCATTGAATGATAGCACCTTTGACAGATATTGCAGTCATTTCTTAGTGGGTACCAGCAATATGGCAAAAGCTAGAAATCTTTCAAATAAGGCAGTGAATATGTTGGATGAAGTGGGAGAGGAAGAATGATAAATGTAAGGTAAATGTATCTGAAAAACTGATTCACATTCACATTTGAAACACTCTGTTGGAGGGTGCATTACATGTTTAATATTGTCATATTAGGTGATTATTTGGAACTAATGTAAGTGTGAAGAGAAAAACAAACACGGACACCAAAATTACAGTGTAGTATTGTTGGAGTGAGCGTTCAGATGATAGGTAAAATGTTGATAATAATTTTTAAAAATTAACATGAAAATGAAGATACAATTTTTAAAGAAATCTTATAGGAAATACACATTCAGATTCCCTGGGGCCATAGACTCTCTTCGAGAGACATTGTTATGCCCTTTTCTGTTGCCTCAGTCTGGCATAATGTCTGAATCATAGTAAATTCTCTGTAGAGATGAAGTATATATCCTTTGAAGGTATCCTTTATTTACATTGTCTGCTAACTTCCTTGGCAAACTGCTTATTTTCTGTCAGTTCATTCTGGAGTATGAGAGCTTTCCAATATCTTACTCTCTGCTATTTAGAAATAGTAGTAGATTTGTACCCCTCCAAACAGAAGAATTTTAGAGACTTATTTACCTTCCTTGCATTTACCCCCTCTGGTTTAAATTGTTACCGTTTGGGACTGAAAGAAGAGTCAAGAACCAGGTTAGGCCTCATGACTTCCAGTCTAGTGGTCTTTTTGCTAAACTATGCTATAGATTAATTCCATGGAATTTGATTTGTCCCATCACCTTAAATATCAGTGTCCATGGGTAAGTATGTTACAAAAAATAATTATGCATATAGAATTAATATTACATAACAATCATATGCATGCAATACATTGTTTTGAGCATGTGGAGTTGACTGCTGACCTAGTGTGAATAGGACATGAAATGCTTTTTAAATATGGTGTCATACTATTTGGTCAGATATACACCTTGGTCACCTCCTCTGATATTGATGAAATGGTGGGCCTTTTAACCATCATTGAGATATACTGTAGTTCCTTCTTGTCTGCAGGGCTTATGTTCCAAGATCCCCAGTGGATGCCTGAAACAGCAGATAGTACCAAACCCTACTGTATTTTTTCCTATATATACATACCTATGAAAATGTTTAATTTATAAATTAGGCAATTTCATGTATGGAACATTAGTTCTTACTGTAGATCTTAGCAACCTCAGCATATGATTTTTTTCTTATTGAGAACTTTCACCTTTTTACTTAAAGGAAGCACATTATGGATTCTCTTTGGCATATTCGAATTGTCAGCATCACCACTCTTGCAAATTGGGGCCATTATTAAGTAAAATAAGGATTACTGGAACACAAGCACTGTGATACTGCAACAGTAGATCTGATAAACAAGATAGCTACTAAGTCACTACCTACTGAGCAGGTAGCATGTGCAGAGTGGTTATGTTGGACAAAGGGATGATTCACATCCTGGGAGAGACAGAACGAGGGAAACGGCAGGAGATTTCATCATGCTACTTAGACGGCATGCAATGTAAAACTTATGAATTGTTTATTTCTGGAATTTTTCATTTAGTGTTTTTAGTTTGCAGTTGACTGCAGGTAACTGAAACTACGGGTAACTGGAAAGTGGAATAGTGGATAAATGGTACAACTGTAGTTTGTGACCCTAAAGCAGAGTTTTGCCTTTTTTTAGCTAATTGATTATTGTAGCACTTGAACCCACATCCTTGGCTTAGTTATAATGTTTTCCAATTAAGTTAAGTAACTTCGATATTTGATCTTAAAATGTCATTACAGAGGAAGATAAAAATGTCATAGGGATATGAAAAATTGTAAACATGAGGCTTTTAGAATGCTATATGTGTGTTTAATATGTTTAAGGGTCAAAGCAAAACATAGCAATTATCTATTTGGAGGAGCAGAGGTACAGACTTTAGCAATGTCATCTCACTGATGGCATGAGAAGAAAGGCCTTGTACAGTCAGCTGGCTGGAATTAAAGGCCACATCACGAGGATGAGAAAATTTGCTGAAAATGATGGTGTGTGAGATGAAATGATCATTTCCTTTTTGACAATTATGAAGTTAGGATAGATAGTGTGGGAGGTGTAAGGGTTACAAAGAGGATTAGGTGTAAGAATAACAAGGCAGAGTGGGAGGATAGCATTTAGTGCAGATGGTAATGTAATGTATTGTGGCTATATTGTAGGGCACATTAAAAGTGGCTAAAGAGATAATTTTAAAGTCGGTGAAAATAAACATTTTTTAAACAGTCTTTATAAAGAATAGATATTACCATTTTATCAAAATTAGGATGGTTGACTCATTTATAAAATAAAACACATTTTGACCATATTAACAAAAGGAATGAATGTCAGGGAGATTTATGGAAGCCTGTCAAATGTTTGTACCTGTTCTGAGTAAATCTGCATAAATAGTATATACCTAACCATGGAATTCCTCTCTTTTAGTAAATATTGCTTGGTATAACTATGGCCTAAAAAAAAGTAAAACAGATTGTCAAGCAAGTTGAGTAGAGTGCAGAATAAAATGCAATTTTCTTGAGTAAATTGGCAGTGACACCATAGCACATTAGAATATTTCCTACATAAGTCTCCTAATTTCATAATACAGCTGTACTGCCTACAAACTAATGCTCCATAATAAAGAAGTCTGAGTGATTCACAGTGATTGCTCTGGATAAAACATGCTTCAGCAGTGTATTTCTACCCAGAAACATCTAATAGCCTATTAGGAAAGGATAGTTTTCTGCTAAAATGAAAGCCCACTTTCCCGTAGGCACATATTTGTGACCCAAGAGCACTGCATGGTGCCTTAACAAAGTAGGCACTCAATAATATTTACTGAATTAATGTGTGAATGAATGAGTATTGCCTACAGTGAGGTAATTTCATAAATAGTCTATCAAGTGTCATGCAAGTGAAATTATTTGAGGGATTTTAGGAAGGCCATTTTGCTCCAATTTATTGCCCCATGATCATCATCATTGCCTGAAATTGCATATTAGAGGTTCTTGTTCTGGGTTAAGGCACTGCTTTCTATATGATTCCTTATCAAAATGAAAAAAAAAAAACCTTCAGAAAAAGGTAATAAATTACCTGCAATATACCATAGCACACAGATTTATACATTAGAAATTCTCCCCCATAAAAACTGAAAGGAAATGGGAAGAGAGAGATAGTATAAGCATTTTGGTGGGGAGAAGAAAGGAATTCCCTAGGAGATCTGTCCCTATTTGTTACTTTAGATAGGCGGCATGAAAATTTGTAAACTTTAATGGAAAGAGAAAGAGTGAAGGAAAATAATCAAAGAAAAAACGACTTTTGTATTTTTATATTAGAGAGGAGTTAGAGAAGATAAGTGCCTATTAGGTTCTTACAACCTGAAGAAAATGGTCACAGGTGATTCCTTGAATATAAGGCTTCATGTTTTATGCCATATGTCTTGATATGATGGCCATAGAGACTGGGGACCAGGTACTGGTGCTATTGCCAGGACACCCATCTGGCTGCCTTTTGGGTGACCTGACTTGAAGAGACACTCACCATTGAATGGTGATTAACTCAGGCAAGAAGAGTCTCTTTCAGGGATTTTGAATTCTGGACAAACAGAAGGAGGGTCAGTAGAAAGGGAGATAGAGGGACACTGAGTCTCAAGAAGTAATTAGTTCATTAAACAGATGTTGACTATCTACCATGTGCCAGGCATTATTTTAAGGTGCTGAAGATGCAGTAGTGAACAAACTTTGCCTTCATGAGCTTACATTCTAATTGAGGAGACTGGAAATAAATTAAAAATAATTATATAATGTTATTCCAGGTACTGATAAGTCCAGAAAGAAAAATAAATTAGAGAAGGGAAGAGAGTTCTTTTTTTAGATTAGGTGGTCAAGAAAGGCCTCTCTGAAGGAGTAGTTGAATAGAGCAGGATCTAGATGACATGAGGGAGAAAGCCATGAGAGCATCGTTGGGGGAAGAGTGTTTATAGACAGAGAAAAGCTTTGAGGCAGGACTATTCTTGTCATGTTTGAGGAACAGCAAGAAAAAAGCCAATATTGGAGCAGTGGGAGATAGGTGGCTAATGAGATTGGGAAGTATCCAGGGATCAAATTATATAAAGCCTTATAAACCATGGTGAATCACTTTTGTTTTATTTTAAATGTGCTAGGAAGCTACTGGAGGTTTTCAAACAGGAAAGTGACTTGAAATGATGTGCACTTTAACAAGAGCTTGGGTTGCTGTGTGGAGAACTGACTGAGAGAGAAAGAGTGGAAGTGGAATTATGAGTTCAGAAGGAATTGCAGTCATCCAAGAAAAAGGCGATGGTAGCTTGAAATAGGATATTAACTGTGGAAGTCTTAAGAAGTGGTTAGATTCAGGCTATATTTTGAATCTAGAGCAGGATTTGCTAGTGGTTCTATTGTGGTATGTATGTATGGCCTGCATTATAGAATCTCTATAGTATCTCTATAATGCAGGCCATACATACCAGAGACAGAAGAGATTATTAAATAAATGTGTTTTCAAGGCCACTAGTTAGTTACTAGAACTTCTATTAGGGCTTTAAAATCATTGTTGTATCCTGAACAACAAGGAGCTATTTTTACTCTTCATGTTGTCTGGTTGTGTAGCAGCTGAGTCAGTTTCCTGAGTTTTCTTTCTTCTCTGTGTATTCTTGCGGGGAATCTGTATCACCTCAGTGCATCTATATTCCCTGCAACATGAAAGGCCCTAACTAATATGGTTTTGCACTCCCCAGGTTCACATAAATATTATTGATGTTTATAATGCTTAATCCAAAGTCTTGGCAGCATTATCAAACATTAAGCTTTAATCTTAAAAAACTCTGGTAGCTCAGTTTAATCCTAATGTTTCATCTCTTAAAAATGGTTTTACAAAGTAAATTT
Organism: Pteropus alecto; assembly: GCF_000325575.1. Lineage (NCBI taxonomy): Eukaryota > Metazoa > Chordata > Mammalia > Chiroptera > Pteropodidae > Pteropus > Pteropus alecto. Next base: position 34,822,636 of record NW_006442484.1, read on the forward strand.
AAAAATGTTTGAAATGAAAAATAAAATCACCTGAAAAGAAACATGCCACGATGTTTTTCAAAATTATTTAGTTGTTCGAATAGTAGTATTTTCAATACCCTGACAACAGGATAACCTCCTTGAGAACAGGAACTGTATTTTTTTCCTTCTATACTATTAGTGTCTTGCCAGGTATCCAACGAACTGCAGATGTGCAAAAGATCCTGTCTTAAGGAATGAATGAATTGATGTATGTCAACACTTCATTTGTACTGCTTAATTTATATATAGAGCCTATCGCTTTTTTTCTCTTGGAGTATTCTGAGAAGTTTAGTGATTTGTCACAAAACTTCTTTACACAGTGTAGTAAATTGATTTAAAAAGAAGATAGAATCACAGAGGGTAGAGTTCAACTTGTAGGAGTTGAGCCAGAAACTTATTTTGATTTAAAATGTAGATGTCATTTGTTTACTTGAAAAAAAAATCCCAAATTTTGTGTGTTACATAAAAATAAGCATAACTAGAATAAGAGGTTATTTTTTGTAACATCTGTGTACAAATTATTATTAGCACTGCTAATCCAAGAGCTTAATCATTGTCATGATACCTGTATCACCACCAGATGCAAGCTTTCTGAACCTAACAGTAAATAAATGATTTTGAATAATTTTAGTATAATTTTAAAAGGAAACAAAAATATAAACATTTTTCCCCAAGCTAACTCATTGGTCCAAAGCTAGCCCATTTATAAATGAATATTTAAAAAATGTGCCATTGTGTTTCTAAATTACAGTTTTCTTTTCCTGTAAAACAAAAATAAATATCTGTGAATAGTAGTTGTTATGAAAACAGAATTTTAGTGGATGTACCAACATAATTAGAAAAAAATACAGAAAGATTTTCAAACAAACTCAATTCTCAAGACAAGAAACTAACCTTTGTTAAAAATGGAAACCTACCACCAGCCACATCTGTCAATGAAATGTTTTGTAGACAGGCTTGGTTGGGATAAAGTAGGTTGTGAAGACTCAAATTGAACTTGTAAAAGTATAGTGAGTTATGAATATGAAAACTGTTCTGTGGAATTGGCCCACAGCTTTTCCTGCTCAATATTTAGTTTCTACTAGTAGAACCAAGGACTGTGTTGTAGGAAGGAAGGCTTTCTTTTTCTCATGTCAGTTTCAAAAGGTTAGGTTTAAAACATTGAAAATTTCATTAAGCCATTATGCTTCTATCATATTTCACTTCAATTTTGAAGTTTTTAACATCAGTTTGTACTTCTTTATAGATATCCAGTTTTCCAAGCATTACTTGTTGAAGAGACTATTCTTTACTATTGAATAGTCTTGGCACCTTTGTTGAAATTAGTTGACTACATGGGTTTATGTATGGACACATCAATTCAATTCCATTGATGTATATAGTCGAGCCCTCTGTATCTGCTGGTTTGGCATCCATGGATCCAACCAACAGTGGATCGGAAATATTAAAAAAAAAGTTATGTTGTTGATGACCTGTATTATGTAGTTAGGCCTGAGGGAGAAAGAGTGGGAATAGAATTATGGTTTTTGAAGGGATTGCAGTTATCCAGGAGAAAAATGATGGTGGCTTGAAATACAGTATTAGCTGTGGAGGTTTTAAGAAATGGTTAGATTCAGTGGTTAGATGGTTGCCTCTGTACTGAACATGTACAGACTTTTTTTCTTGTCATTATCCCCTAAAAAAAAATAGTATAACAACTATTTACATTATATTTACATTGCATCAGATATTATAAGTAATCTACAGATGATTTAAAGTATATGGGAGGATGTCGTTGGTTATATACAAATACTACACCTTTTTATAGAGGAGACATGAGCATTCTTGGATCTGCCGGGGTCCTGGAACTAACCCCCATCAGATACTGAGGGACAATTGTATGTCTATCTTTATGCCTGTACCACACTGTTTTGATAACTGTAGCTTTGCAGTAAGTTTTAAAATCAGGAAACCTTAGTTCTCCAACTCTGTTTTTCTTTTTCAAGATTGTTCCAACTATTTGAGGAACCTTGTAACCCCGAGTTTTAGGCTAAGCTTTTTCATTTTTGCAAAAACGGTTATTGGGATTTTTAGGGATTACATTTTATTCTTTTTTGCTGCCATTGTAAATGAAATTGTTTCTTAATTTTCTGTTTGGATTATTTATTGCTATTGTATATAAATACAACTGATTTTTGAATATTGATCTTGGATCCTGCAATTTTGCTGAATTAGTTTATTAGTTAATTTTGATGAGATTGGCATTAGGAAAAGTAGTCTAACCAATTATTGATCCTGCAACAATTGATTAACCATTACCCCCACAAAAGTGAAATTAGGTCTCTAATTCATACCATAGTTAAAAATCATCTATAGGTGCATAAAAGATAAATGTGAAAGGCATAACTTTAAAACTTTTTAAAATTAAATTTATTGGGGTGACATTGGTTAATAAAATATTTGGTTTAAAGTGTATAATTCAATAATAAAATATAATATAATATTTTTATGAGTTTGGTATAGGGAAGAATTTATTTTTTAAAATATTTTATTAAAATATAGCTAACATACAATATTATATTACAGGTGTACAGATAGTTATTCAACAGTTATATACTAAAAGAAGTGATCACCATGATAAGTCCAGTAACCATCTGACATTGTGCAACACTCACAATATTATTGACTACATTCTCTATGGAAAGAATTTCTTAAACATAACTAAAAATGTTAACCATATATAAAATAAAAGATTAATAAATTTGATTATACTAAAATTAAGAACAGAAAAAGAAACTGAAAAGACAAGCTGTATCCTGGGATGAGATAGTCACATGACAAAATTGGCATAGTGTTAGTATCAAGAATATGCAAAGAATTTTTATAATTCAATAAGACAAGATAAACTATTTGAAAACATAGATAGTGAACATTTCAGAGGAGATATGAATGGCAAAGAAACTTATGGAAAAGATGCTATATCTCATTAGATATTGTTTTAATAATAATATATTATATATCATAACAATACATTACTGATAATAATGAAATTATTTTCATACCAATTAGTTTAATAAAATTAAGTTCGACGAACCAAAATGTTGGTAAGTATGTGGAGAAATAAAAACTTTTATATACAGCTGGTAGAGTGTAAATCAGTACACTCTCTTTGGAAAAAGCTTTTGAATTCAAAGTTGAACACATAACTATCATACAATCCTCCAATTCTGTTTAGGTATTGGTTTTAGATAAACTCTTGCATACATAACAAAAGCATACATAAACAAAAATATTTATAGTACCATTGTTTGTAATAGCAAAAAATGAAAACAAGACAGTTGTTATTTGACAGGAGAATGACTTAAGAAATTGTCATAGTCACATAGTAAGGATGAATGTCATACAGTTTCATATAGTAATATAGATGGATCTTGGAACCATGATGTTGAGTGAAGAAATTGTCATAGGAGACTACATACGTATTATACCATTTTAAAATAAAACTTTAAAAAAGGCAAAACTAAAGAATACATGATTTAGGGATCCATATACATGTGGGTGAAACTATTTTTTTAAAGCAAAAGAGTGACAACATTTAGGATAGAGATTACTCTGAGGGAGGCAGAGAGATAGGTCAGAGAAGAACACAGAGATAATTTTAATGCTATATGTGATGTCCTTATTTTAAAATTGTGTGGTGGACTCATATATTGTTTTGTATGTACCACATATCAAATATTTCACAGTAAAAATTAAAAGAATACAAAATATCTCTAGTGAGTATTAGATTGCATTCTTCTATATGAATATTCTAATGATAATGAAAAATAATATTCTTACCTTTAAATTCCTTTTCTTTGATATTGAAAATAGCTTAATAGCTAAATAACTGAGATGACACTACTTTTAGTAAGTCTCTCATTGGAAAAAAAACTAGGTGTTAGTTCTGTTTCTCCATCTGGATAGACTAAAATGCATTTTTAATTCCTTTTCCCCAAGCCATCTAAAATGGAATGATCTCTGAGAGGCTACACCTGATTTAAATCTTTTAATGATCATTGAAGTGAGCCTTGGTAAGGATTCTATTTCATTTCATGTAGTACCTTAGAATTCATTCAAATAGTACCTGAGGATAAATTTTATGTAGGAAGTAACAGTGAGAGAAAATTTATTAGTCTTTTATTACTGTTTCATTAAGAATTTTTTCACTCAACATATTTTAGAAATGTGTAGTTTTACAAATTGTATGAATATAATCTCAAAATAATAATGTGATGAAGAAGGTGTTTTTTCTCCTATAATATACACACCCAGCATCATTACACAAATCTTCAGAACTGACCTAGGCACTATATAAAAATTATGTAAATTCTGTTGATTTAATGTAAGGCATAGCTCAGAGAAGCAGCCACCAAATTCTTATATAGTACCAGTTCTTTCATTCATAACTAGATATGAATAATGCATTATAAGAAAATATGAGCCAAATTTGTTCCTAAGAATCTCTGAAAAAGTTTAGACTTTATGGTGGTTCTCTATTTCTAATTGTGTCAGGGTACTGTAGAAAATTAGATTAGCAAAGAAAAAAGGGACGAAGAGATTCTTAGTGTATGTGTTTGTGTGTTTACAAACACATATATGTGCTGGCTCTAGGCAGAATTGTGAAGCAGGCAAAATTTGTCTTCAGCGTTAGATGAGTCTCACCTCCCTCTGGTCTGGACCCATCTTCAAAATTTGGTTATAATTTTTATTAGTTTCTGGTTTATTCTTCCAAGGTTTTTTGTTTTTGTTTTTGTTTTTGTTTTTGTTTTTTTTTGCAAATTAGACAAATACATACACACACACATTCCTATCTCTCCTCCTTGCTTGCAAAAAGGATAGCATGTTTTTTGTCTTGCTTTTTTTCACATAATATGTCCTGGAGATCAATCCATGGAAATACGGAGATTCTCCTTATTCTTTTCTATGGCTGGATGGTATCTATCCATTTTCCGAGTGTATCGTAATTCAACTTATTTTAAAGGATATTTGAGTTGTTTTCAATTGTTTGATAAGAAAACTAATGATGCATTGGGTAAACTTGTGCATATGTTGTTTTGTATTTCTTGAAGTGGATCTTCAGAGAAGATTGCCAGAAGTGAGATTGCTGGGTTAAAGAGTAGACACATCTGTAATTTTTTTGATATTACCAACTTGTTCTTAATAAAGATCAGATCATTTTGTACTCCAACAATAAATGTTTGAGAGTGCCTGTTTCTGCATAGCCTTGACAACGAAGTGTGTTGTCAAGCTTTTGGATTTTTGCCAGTCTGGTAGGTAAAAAAATGAATCTCAGAGTAGTTTGATTTGCATTTCTCTGATGATTAAGTAGAGCATATTTTTTAAAAAAATTTTATTTTATTTTATTTTAATTAATTTATTTAAATTAGTTTCAAGTATACAGTACATTGGTTAGACATCTATATAGTTCATAAAACGATTCCCTCAGTTGCTCCCTCCCTCCCTGGCCCTCCACCTAGCCATCGTATTAATGTTAACTGCATTCCCTCTGCCATGCTCCTCATCCCTGTGCCCAAGGTAGAGCATATTTTAATTGTTTAAGAGTTATTAGAATTTTTTTGTCTATTTTTTTTCTATTTCTCTGTTAGATTTTTGGTCATTTTCTTCATTTGTCCTAGGCCCTTTTTGTATATATCCTGTCTATATGTACACATACATAAGTATATTTTTGCCATGCAAATTTATTTTGTATTTATTAAGTCAAACTTGTTAATCTTTTATTTTATGACTTCTGGATTTTAAATCAGAGTTAGAATGGCTTTCTCATTCCAAGTTTATGAAGATATTCAACCATAATTTCTTCTAGTAGTTATATGGTTTCCATTTTATATTTAGACTTCTGAACCATTTAGAGTTTATTCTGTACTGATCCAATTTTATCTTCTGCCAAATGGTTTTCCAATCATCTCAGCATCATTTATTAAAATGTTTTTTTCCCCAGTGATTTGAGCTGTGACTTTAATGATATACTAAAATTCGATGCATACATGGGTCTATTTCAAAAATTATAGTCTGTTTCATTGGTCAATGTGTCAGTAAATTATAGAGGATTTGCAGTGTTTTTAAGATCTAATAGGGCTAGCCACTCCCACTCTCATTACTTTTCTTTACATATAAACTTTAGAATTAACATATCTAGATCCAAGGACTTCTTGGTATTTTTTTTCGAAGTTATGTTAAATTAAAGTTTAGGAGAATTGATCATCTCAAGAGCACGATATATCTGTTGTTCACATCTGCTTTTACGTATTTAATCAGTTTTATAGCTTTCCATATGTAGGTATGCACAGTTCTTTTTCAATTTAGGATTTTCTATTTTCTAATTGGTTATAATTTATATATGAAAACTATTGATTTTTGGGTTAATTTTCTAATCTGTTACTTAATAGAATTATCCTTTTTTCCATTGACAGTTTTGGATTTTTCAGTTTTATCACCATGTCATTTGATAATATTTCCTCTTTCTAATTTTTATTTCTTTATTTTTTATTCAATTGAGCAAAAATTTCCAATGTAATTTATATAGTAGGAGAGCTTTGTTCCTGACTTTATTAGAATACATTTAACTTTTTTTCCCCCTCAGCTTCCCTAGGCTTCTTTGATGCCCCATCAGGCCTGGATGACTTTTATGCTTCTATCAAGTCTTTCTCACTCATCTTCTTAACCTTCATCCCAGTCAAAACATGCTTTTCTTTGGCATTCTTACCGAGGGCCCTGTTTTGCCTTCTGATTTGCAATTCTGTAAATGAGGAAAATTCCCTCGTATTATATGAAATCATATGAATCTTTGCTTTTTCTGTTTGACTTATTTTGCTTAGCATGATATTCTCAAGCGCCATCTCTGTTGTAGCTAATGGCAGTATTTCATATTTTCTTATGACTGCGTATATATTTGCCACATCTTCTTTATCCAATCATCTGTTGAGGACACTTTAGTTGTTTCCATGTCTTGGTCACAATGAATAATGCTGCAGTGAACATAGAGGGTATGTATATCTTTATGAATATATGCTTTTAAAATTTTTGGGTAGATATCCAAAAGAAGGATTGCTGGGTCATATAGTAATTCTATTCTTAATTTTTTCAAGGAACCTCCATACTCTTTTCCATAGTGGTTGTATCAATTTACATTCCCACCAGCTGTGTTTGAGGGTCTTTCCCCCGCTCCCCCCTGCAGCCTCTCTAACACTTGCAGCTGTGTTTGAGGGTCTTTTCCCCCGCTCCCCCCTGCAGCCTCTCTAACACTTGTTATTATTTGTCTTGTTGATGATAGCCATTCTAACAGGTGTGAGATGGTATCTCATTGTGATTTTGATTTGCATTTTCCTAATACCTAATGAAGTTGAGCAGCTTTTCATATGTCTGTTGGCTGTTTGTGTGTCTCCTTGGAAGAAGTGCCTGTCAGATTCTCTGCCCATTTTTTAAATTGGATTGTTTGTTTTTTCTTGTTGAGTTGCATGAGTTCTTTATATATTTTGGATATTAGCCACTTATTAGAGGTGTTGTTTGCAAATATCTTCACCCATTTTTTGGTTGGTTGCCTTTTTGTTTTCTTGATGGTTAAAATGACTTTCGATATATGAAAAGAATATGAAATATAAATCTCAAACAACCTAAAGTCTATAACAGAGATGGCGAATAGGTCCCATTTCATGCTAATTTTAGTTAACTTGTTGCTTAGAAGATTATGTTAATAATGGTTCTAAGGTTGCATATGGGCTCAGAGGAA
>NW_006442484.1:34830453-34860378 GCF_000325575.1 Pteropus alecto
CAAGGATGGAAAAATAATGGGATAAGTGCCTATTCGAAATATCTTACTTGTACTTCAGAATTTTAAATATATGAGATGGGCATTTATGAATTATGTTTTTTAGAAAGTAGTCCTTTTATTTATATTTAAAAATCACTTTATTATTTGTAAAGAAATTTCATGTGTATTTTAATGTGTCCAAGTCCGAATTTCTAAAGGCCATCTTTTTTTATGGTTTAAATATCACTAAAAAGTTATGGAACACCTGTAGATGTCATTTATATAGATGATAATGTAGTTGATCTCTCTCACATGGGAATGGTGGCAAGCTATTAGTCAGAGACTTCACAAATTGGCATTCATTAACTTGAGATCAAGCCCTCAGTTCAGCAGACTCAGAAACTTAATTTTGTCATTAAATTCAATCCATATGTCATGGGTGACTCACAATAACCAAGTTCATAAAGTATATTTGTTATTTTTTTCTAAAAGAACTTTAACTGGAACAGGTATTGAAAAACTCTAGTCAGTCTGATTAACTCGTGATACTTGTAGTCAAATGACCTGAGAAGCCACGTCTTAATCCAAATATCAATTTGTTGATTTATAATAAGAAATTTAACTGACATTAGAACAAGAACACTCAAATCTATGTTACTTGCCTCTCTTTTCCTTGTAGGAATACCTACATTGGAAGTAAAGTCATAATGTTCTTTCTTTTGAGTATTAATTAAGACAGAGTTTGATTAATTTAATGGTCTTTTCAGTGGGTTTTTTTTTTTTGGCCGCAACAGTTTCTTCCATGTACAAGCGCTTAGATCAGTGGTGCCAAAGTGTAGCTTTCTGATGCTTCTTTATTTATATGTATTTGATTGGCCAATTCCCCTTTGATTGACATATTTAATAAAGCATTGTCATATTATTAATCGAATTGCAGCCAAGTCTTTCAGGCCTGGCTTTCATCTGAATTTGAAGGTGACTTTGCATCTTTACTCTTGAGGATAATCTTATTTCTCTAATTTCCAAGTTTGTGGGAAGACTCACTAGCTCATAAGCACTTAGAAAACATCTTATTAAGGAATTGTATTTATGCTTATTTTTGGTGAGTAACCTGAGGATTATTTAGTTGTCTGAGTTGTTTAAAATACTGATACTACAGAGTGAGGGAGGGGAGAGATGGATAAAGGTTATAAGTTGTGTGCAACACAAAGAAAGTTTTTAATGGATGTTATATTCAGTAAAATCTTTCAGAAGTACACTGCTTTTCACACATTTTTTGCTGCATGCTCTAGCTTTAGCCTTCAGACCTCCCATGCAGACAGCACATATGTTCCATGGGGCTGTGCTATTAAAGTTAGTATCTAATGATGTGCGCTATTAGTCTGTGGTAATGGTCTCATGGACACTGAATTGGGCTCAGGATGTTATCCAAACAGTACTGCAATGTTTACTAAAAATGGTTTTTTGTTTCTTTTTCCCATTTTGTTCGAGACAATGTTTCTAAGATTTTTCTTTCTATAAACCTTTATATTTCTCAAATTCTATTCTACTCAACCCTGAAAAACAAAAGCTGACCCCATTTCCACAATTTCATTGTAAATGCATACTATTAAGCTTTACAGCAACATGTGGTTTTCTGTAGCAATATCTAGTTGAGCTCTAAACATTTTATAAATATAGCTTTCTGATCATTAATTGAAATTGGGGATGAGGAGAAGGGAAAAATGACAGGTTTTAAGTTTACTTTAATTCTGTGGTCTCTATATGGCTTATGGAGCACATCATAGAATTATAATTGGTTATGGTGAAGACTTTTCCAAAAGTTAAAGTATTCTTTTATATGAAATTGTTACCACTGGGGTGAATTCAAAGATATGGCTTAGGGACTTACTACTTTTTCCAAAAAAACCTGGAGAGATTTATGTTTTTTTTTTTTAATTTTATTTTGGTGTGGGAGGTGACCAAGGGAAGACCGTTTTATTTAAGAAGACTGTTTTGCACTTGGATTACATTTGTTATGCACCTAAAGACCCTTAGCAATGTTTCAAGAAGGAGATAAGAAAAAGAGATCCCAATATTATTCCCTGTGATTTGAAATTAGGGAAATCTTTTGGGGATGGACAAGGAGTCTCTGACTAGGGCAGGTTAGGGAGGGAAGTGTGACTGGTGGACAGTGAGACAGAAGTGGGAGTGATGATAGACAGTGGTGGTGGTGATAGTAGTTCTGAATCTTTGAGGCAATGGATTCTACAACTGATTACAACTCTTTTTGGACCAGTTTTAATAATGGGAAGAGGGTGTGTGTGTGTGTGTGTAACCAGAGCTAGGCCCTGAGAGTGGAAATATTTCACCCTTGGGCTTATTAAGAAATTACTCTTCTGCTGCTGAGCGTTACTGGTGGGAGAAATACCATTCTAACATCCAGAAAGAGCACTCAGGCTCCAATTCTGTGTTTCGTTCCTGTCCTTTTGGAGTAGGTTTTCAATCAGGAAGTATGTTCTGAGTTTAGGCAGCATTTTCCTTTCTTGAAATCTGTTTTTTGGTTCAGAGACTTCTTGCAGTCTTTTTTTCTTGTAACAGGATATTGAGCAGGACTTTTCCTGTTGACGAGGACTCAAAGTTGGGGAAAAGGAGGCATCAAGTAGCTAAGACAGTAAGAAACAATTAGTGATAGACTCTGTACCTGTTGAAGGCATATTAAGAGGTAAATAGGCTCTGCTACTGCTAATCATCACCTCAGCACCAACCTTATCACTCTCTCCCCACTCCTCCCTCCCAGCTATATAAGCAGAAGACCAGAAGACTAGGGTGAAAGAGAGGAAAATTACTGGAGCTGAGTCATTAGCCTAGGGGGAGAGGCCTATGGTTTTTCTTTTTTTTCAGTGAAGGGAAGAAGAGGGGATACTCAGCACCCCTAAGCCAAGTGAGGGAGGTTTACTCGTAAAGAGTTTTGAGCTCTGGTTTGATGTCTGCTTATGCTGTAGACTTGTTGATCTGTCCAGTTCTTATTTGAACAGGATAGTAGAGAATTGGAGAGAGAGTGCACAGTCGGGTGAGGGGCAGTGTGGAGCAGCCTTCAGTCCTATGTTAGGCCTGTAAAAGATATGTGAGTTTATGAATAGTCAGGTGAGAAGCCTACTCAAGAGAGCTTGCTACCAGGCAAGTATATACTGGGAGAAAGAAGTTGTAAAATGTAGGGCTCTTCGGAGGTGCAAACTGAAGGGGCTTTGGAAGAGGACAAGCTGGACACAGATTTTCTTTCTCCTGGAACCACATTTGTTTAATCAAAGAGCCAGCATTCAGACACCTGTCACACAGAACTCATCCATACCCAGCTTTGGTCAAGAAAGGATAACAACAAGGGTCAGATAAGGAAGAGCCACTTACCTCTTTTCAACTCTCTCTTCCTTGCCACAACAAACCAAGATAAAGGAGCGAGAAATGGGGCTGGAATGGAAGAGTGAAAGATCAGACTATTTTCTTCCTCACTTTAAGTCTGTAAGGCCTGGACAACACTGCAGGGGAAAGGATGAAGTGAACTCCAAGTTGGAAGTTTCATTTCACATCGGTTTCATATCATTCATATTTTACATCTGAAAAATGATCCAGAAAGTTCTGTAATTTTTCTGAGGTGTTTATTATGGGTAAAGAAGGGAGACTTGAGCTAGTACAGCTGAAGGCAGTGACTGGAGAGGTATGGAGCCTTCCAATGTCTATACCCTATCTGGGTCAGCCTGTTCCATATTCTGCAGCTGCCTAGTCCTATGTGTCCCCTAAAAACCAAAAACCTTCTTGATTCATGCCTGTGAGTTGATTGTCATCAAAACTTATTTTGTCTTCACCTGAAGCACTGTGTGAAAGTGTTTGAGAGAGGGATTGAAAGGAACTATAATCTGAAGACCCTATTCAATTGGATTATGAGCTCTCTTCATGAAATAGAACAATGGAACTGAAATTTTAGAATGTCTATCACCAGTTCAAGGTGTTGCCCCAGCGCCCATGGTTATTACAGAAGTAGGAGACCTTGCTTTAGATTTTGGCTTCAGTCCCTACTGAAGCTAACGCTAGCTTTACCCAGCAGTAATACCTCTTTGTCACACCCAGTGTACTGAGATGGGACAGTTCCCTTAGACTCATTTAAAATAATTGGGGACCTCTGAGTATACAAAGAGGAAGAGACTGTTTTCTCAGCTTCCTTATTACTGCTGTCTTAGGCAAACAAATGTTGCACTCTGGGGATGGTTTTTGTACTTCAAATTGTGATTAAGTGATATTCTATGTATATATCATAAGTTTTTCATTTCATATAATTTACATAATCTTTATAATTATTAAACTACAATATAATAATCTTCAAGAATATGTGTCACTCTTACCTCAATTTTGGGCATTGAGGTTTTTTTCTATTAGAAATGTTGCTGTATTTTTTTGGTGTACCTATTATTTTCCTTTTGTGGATTTTTTGTTTCTTTATTGTAAAAATTTTTGTGAGTTATTTCTTCAATAGAAGAATTTATTGAATGTAAACGTTTAGATATTTGTAAGAACCTTGAGATATATCTGGAATACATATTCTTAAAAAACAGTTATAAATTGTCATTCGTCACTTTCAAACTTTCCACATTCCTGACTGATTCATCTTCTAAATACACCATTTTTTAATCTATTTCTTGTGTTGGAAACTTTTAGTGGTTCCCATTGTCCTTTAGTTTGTATGAGTTAAAACTTACTGACTTCATGTTCTTAATTCCAGTCTGGTTCCAAAAATTCTTTTAATCCTGTCACCTACTATTTCTTTATGTGAAATCCTTACTCTAGCCTACTTACTCTGCTCACCGTCTCCAAAATACAATACTTCAGCCTCTTCGCTCACACCATTCCATCCACATGAATGCCCTGTCTTCACTTTAGGTCTAAGGAAATTCTATCCATATATAGATGTGTACTTTCAAAGAAGTACTATTTTACAAAATTTTACATGCTCATTTCTACCCTTATCAATTTACTTTTCTCAGCTCTAAACTTTTAAGGTACTTATCTTTTTTGTGTTAATTTTTTACTATTATTAATTTTTCTGACTTATAAGTATAAAAGTTCACCAGCATGAAATACTCAATTTTGAACAAACAAAACCCAAACCAAACCACACAAACAAGCCCCATAAAACATACCCACCTTGATGAGACTGGTAGAAGCTAGAAAAACGATTTCAAAATGGAAGTAGTCTGTCTTGCAAGAAGAGATAGAGATTTCATATGGCTGAAAATCTTGTTCTTTTAAACTCTATGTCTGTTGGATTATTTAGAAAATACCTGCAAAGGACAGAGCATTTTGCTGCTGTCTAAAATTTATGCATGTCTAGGAAATGAGTTCTATAACTTGTGAGCATTGAGGGAATTCTAACATTAACCTAAATCTTTGTATGCAGGGTAGAGGGAAGTCTGCTTTACCTCTTCCCTCAAATGCCCAAGCCTGAATGGAACCTCTCTGGCATTGGCTTTTCATACAGTATCAGCTCAGCTTGAAACAATGAAAGTAGCATATCTGATCACAAGCAGTTGATCCCCAGACATGTTTATTGATGGCACTATCAAGGAAAACAGCATACTGACATACAATACAAAGAAACTTGGCAGACTTTATAGTGGCAATTCAATTTTGGCATTTATATTGGTAAAAACAGATTACAAGGCTTAGTGCAGCTCAAACCTTATTTAAGCTTGCAAAATGTCTGATTTGATCAGTTTGGCATTCCACTGAGAGCAGCACCTCTATCTCTAGGAATTCCTCTTATGCAGCTTACACTGAGGTAGTGCCTGCGCTTTGTTTGAGTGTGTTATATAATCTAATTTTCTTTTCTGATTGACCCCATTCAAAAGATTCTGCAGTCACCATGCCCAGTCAATACAGTTTAAAAAATTTTAACTGAAGAGTGACACTTAGTGGCTCGAAATATTCATTACAGTGCTCTTCTGTAGGAATCTCCATTAACACGTCCCATGGTAATAAAGTAAATGATACCAAAATTTTGTCTTCTTGGCAAAGTGATATATAGTATTTGAAGTGTTGTTGGTTTTGCAGCAGCTGTCATTCCATACCAATCCATTTAGTTAAAAAGCAAACAGGTGGCTCACACATATTGTTTGTACTACATAAAATTTTAAGTTTTCTTCAGTCCTACTGAAATAAATGGGATATTTTTGCTGTTGATTTTAATTTACCAGAAGAATATATAACAATGTAATAAAGATATTATTAATTAAGAGCATCGTTCAAAATGCTTGCTTTCTTCTAAGCAGATATCTACTGACCTGAAATATGAACAAGTATCTTAATCTAGACTTATACACTTATCCCTGTGAGACTGCACCACCACAAAAAAATTACTACGTCCTTAATTAACCCCTTTGTTTTGGTACTATGGCACATAAGATGTTAAATTATAGTGAGCTTTTAAGATGTTTACTCTAAGATCAAGAGTTTATTCCTTTAAGTTCTAAGTTAAGTTTTCTCTCAATTTTATTGCATTTATGGACTTAATTTTTACCTTTAAGGAAGGTTTTGAGACAATAATTAGTGTTTTATTTTCCTGCAAAATGAAAGCATGATACCTTGCCTGAGGTTAATGTGTTTTTAAGTCTCTTGAGGTGTTGCGATTGCAAAGCAGTTTAGAATATTGTCTTCCGCCAGCTTCATGTACAACAGAGAAATGAGTGGAAAATATCTGATTATTGGGTGTGACAAATATGGCACGACAGTAATGGAAAAATTTAAACCACGCTGTTTTACTTACATATTGGTTTTTTAAGTACCCAAACGAATACAATGAAAAAAAATTCTTTGACAGAACTAATTTAGGGAGTGGGTTATACAATAGTCTTTTACAAGTGAAGTGAAAAATCTTTTTAAGTAAATCAACTGTGTAGAAAGCAGACTTTACAAAACAGATATATTAGAATGTGATTATTAGGTTTATAGAGGCACTTACCAAAAGCTCAAAGTAAACCATGTATTAACCAAAACAATTGTTTTATTTAGATACTTTCTAAGTTCAATAAATTGAGTCAACAATGAACTGAATTCTGTCAACAAGTAACTGAATTCTCTGGTTATTTTGATAGACCCTACCCGTCATTTGCATTCTCTCTCACTGCTCAGCAGTAGATGGTGCCCCTCTTGTGCTCTCAGAGTATTATGGACATATTCTTAACCTTTAACATACTGCATTATAATTGTCTGAAGTTGTCTATTTCTCACAGATGGCAGTCCTCTTGAGGCTTGGCATGATATGTCTTATTCATTGTCTCTAGCATCTAGCACAGTGCCTGGCATTTAATAAGTACTCATTAAATATTTAATGTTTGTAGGTGCCAGAATGTTGGAATATAGCTGTAAGGAAAGGGAAAAGTGAAATTCTTTCCTGGTCTCTATGGGGCAAGGGAACCCCTTACTCGTGGGGCAATCTTTTGTGCTCGTCAAGGAGGGGTGATGAGCTTCTAGGCTATTGATGTTTCTTTTTGCTGTTGATAGTTCTGAGGTATAGGACCTATCAAGGAGACTGTCTTCACTCTTGGGGATGTGCAAATCAAAGTACTAAATGAAAAGAATGTTGTATTGCTTAATGGAAGCTTAGGTCTCATTCCACTACCAATTCTGCATTAAACCTTGACCTTATATTTAATCTCTTTGATCCTCAATTTGTTTTTTTACAAAATGAAAGATTTGGATTGGATGATCTCTAAGGTTCCTTCTGACCTTATGTACTAAGCTTGCATGGCTCATCAGTACACAAAACAAAGATGTGGAGTGACTTTAATTACCTAGAAGGTCAAGACAGGGCTGTCCACCAGATGAAGCATAGGCCAGTAGGAATTGCCTTCTCACTCATTTATTCTTTGATTTAATACAAATCTGCAACATATGTATTTTATCGAATAATGAGATAATTTTATTTTCTTTTTTAATTCTTTAAGCAAAGTTTCTTTTTTAACTTAATTTTGATATAATCATAGATTTACATACAATTGTAAAAAATACAGAGAGACCCCCATGGATACTTTACCCCATGATAACATTGCAAAATATAGTATAGTGTCATAATCAGGACATTGACATTGATACAGTGATGATACAGTACATTTCCATCATCACAAGTATCCTTCATGTAGCCCTTTTATACCCACACTCAGTTCCCTCCTGCTCCTAAGCCCTGATAACCCTTATATATTCTCTATTTCTATAATTTTGTCATTTTATGAATGTTATATTTATAGAATCATACAGTATATAACCTTCTGGTATTGACTTTTTCATACATCTTTAATATATTGTGTCTATCAATCCTTGAACATGGTATATCTCTTCATTTATTTATAATTTCTTTGTGTTCTTTCATTAGCTTTTCAGCATGCATGCCATGGACATGTTTTTTAGAATTCCATTTACGTATTTCATTTTGAGCATTATAATGTCATTATATTTTAAATTTCAGTGTTTATGTATTCATTGCTACTATATAGAAATACAATTGATTTTTGTATGTTAATGTTGTATTCTACAACCTATTAGCCCTAGGAGTTTGGTTTTGTGTGTGCGTGCATGTGTGCATGCGTGCGTGCATTTTGTGTGTGAGTGTGTGTGTGTGTGTGTGCGCGCGCGTATAGCTTCTTTGGGATTTTCTATGTACATAATCATGCCATTTTCTAATAGGGACAATTTTATTTCTTCTTTTCTAATCTATATGTCTTTTATTTCCCATTTTTGTTTTATTGCAAAGGCTAGTGCTTTCAGTACTTTGTTGAATCAAGGGGGAAAGTCACCATAAGTATAATGCTAACTGGTTGTAGGTTTTTGTAGATGCTTTTTGCCAAGTTGAGGAAGTTCTTTCTATTCCTATTATATTATGAGACTTTTAATTTTTTTAAAACCTTTTCTTTTGGTTGACTTTGTCTGACATCACTCTGGCAATGGAAGGAGAGAAAGAGTTGCCACCATGTTAGTATCAGGTAGAATAGAAATCTAAGTTGTTCATACTTGGGGTTGTGGGGAGCTCCTCATTACTGCTAGTTGGGAGTGGGGATTCTAGTTTCCCACATGGTCTTCACTGACACTGTGGTAGGGGTGACCTTATTACTACTGGGTGGAGATAAAAGTCCTATTTTGCATCAGGCCTTCTTTGACACTCCTCCAATGGTGGGCGGGGTGGGGAGAGGGTGCCTGCTGGTTTCTGAAGTTCCAGTTCCTCATGTGGTCTCTAGTGACACTGCAAGGAGGGGGAGGTCATGTTATTGGCAAGCAGAAATGAAAGTCCCAGCTTCCTATTTGGCCTTATTTGACACCACTCCACTGATGGTGTTGAAGAACCTCATTACTGTCTTGAGGGTGGAAATGTAGGCTCCCCAACTGACCTTTGCTGGTAATAGTGGAAGTAGAGCATAGTTTTTCTGGTGGCATTTGACTGGAGTAGAGCAATTATTGTCTAATGGTTTCACTAGGATGGCCTTTTATTGGTCCTTTGGTTAGAGAGAGCAAGCCTTTGTTGGGGCAATGTTGTCTATGCCTGTTGGTGTTTCCAGGTTCCTGACTTATTCAGCTGGAAGTTTGAGTAATATGAGGCAAAAAGAAAACCTAAGGAACTCACCACTATGTTGTTCCTTGGTTTTTGATGTTCTTAGCCAGTCTGCCTTCTTCTCTCTATTTTCAGTCTTATGTTTATCTTTTATATAATGTCCAGGATTTTTAGTTGTATCTAGCAGGAGAAATCTTCCTGGAAAAATGTATCTTTTAATGTCTCAAAATAGAGAAGAACTTTCATTTGCTTCTGAGGTTATGAGTTGTGAACAAGAATGGGGTAGTGGGGGGAAATGAAGAGAATTCCATTTTGATTTATTTATAATACTTTTGAGTGTTTGAGGAGAGGAAAGGAAAACAGACTCTGTCATTCCTAAAAAAAAAGCCATGAGTTCTGCTTAAATATTGGTTTATTTATTCATTCACTCATTCATTCATTCATCATTCAGCAAATCTTTATAAATCAACACTGTATGCTTGGCAGTGTGATTGGTTCCAGGGATACAAAGATAAGTAAGATTATTTTTGACTATTAGGGTCTCAAAGTCCAGTGTTTTGGAGCCTGACATCCAAATAAGCATATATTGAAAATGTCTTATGGTAAGTGAACTGAATCCTGAAGGATGAGTAGAGTTCTTTAGATAAACCATAAGATGATCTAAGCAGAAGAAATAGCTTATTTAAAGGTACAAGATCATAAAATTTTGAGAGTTTAGGAGAATGGCAAACATAGATATGAAGAATAAGGGTTCATATCAATGAATGGAGGGAGATTAAACTGAAAATATAGATCAGGCCAGATCGTGGAGGGCCTTAATATGTCATACTAAAGAAGTTTTATACTTTCTGCAGGCGTTGGAGAGTAATCTTTAGGCTATCTGAGTAAGCATTGAAAAATAATGATTTTTTTGTTATATTTATATTTATGTTCATATGTATCCTTTAATATCCTTTTACTTGTGTGAATGTAAGATTTGTCATTTGGCCTTCATCTTTCTTTTTCCTTCTACCTTCCCCTGTATGATCATCTGTGGCTAGAAAATAGGGAGAGAAATGTTCACTTAAACATCTAGAGTTACTAGATAGAAATGTGTAAATGTAACAGATGTACAAGTGAAGCTCAGGATGAAGCTATTGTTTCAAATCTGTTCTCACAGACAGTTTCATTTTCAATAGTTGTGAGTTTGAGTGTGAGTGTACATGTTTAAATATAGCAGCACACAGTTAATCCTAAGAGTCACCTTACAGTCCCTTCACCTTCTCACTGTAGTCTTTTCAGCCTACTTACCAGCAGTGGTTTTTCATTGAATCTAGTAGAATTGTACACTGATGGGGCTATATTGATTTTAGGAAGTGAAAAATCCGTATTTTCTCCAAGAAATGGGAATGTATGATTCTAGCTCATTATGCTAAAGCAGATAAAATATCCTTTATAATGCAGTGTTACAGTAATTTTTCATTGTTTTGTTCTTACCCATCTGCATTTATGGTCACTATTTCTCCTGTCTTCAGGCACATCCTATTAGTATCTACAAACGCTTTCCCTTTTCTGTAATAGCATATATTTAAACCTTATGGTATCCCCAATGTATTGGTATATTTAAAAAAATTCCATATACAATAACACTTTATTTTTATGCTGTCTAAATCTTTTATTTAAAGACATCTGGTGTGTTTGGCTCAGCGGACAAAATATGACAGTGCTGAAAAGTTGTATTAGCAATTCTTATGACTTCTTACATATTTTAAGATGTTTATGGCAGAAATTACATACTGTGGTGGATAGAGTAGCAGACTAAGAAAAATTTATGATATGCAATTATTTACTTGTTTTTGACCTTGGGAAAACCAATAGCCTTTTCTATGATCCTTGTTTTATAACCACAATTTGTAGTTATGAAAGAGGCAAAAATTGCCCCAAATATCTGCATAATAGGAATATGGAGATTTTCAACATAGTTATTTAGGCTTTTAAAATATAGCATAATATATTTCTACTGTTAATGTTCCTGAAGTGACTCACTTGAATTCATTTTTTTTGCAATGATTAAAAACATGCCCTTCATATGGCCAGTGGTAACTTTTTGGTTTGAACTTCTATATGAATTATAAATGAAAATATATTATTGAACTGTCTTAGACTTGTCATAGAAATTCTTTTTATGTATTTATTTAATTGTGATAAAAATGGTATACATATATATTTCAAGTATACAGCATTATATTTACACATTTGTATACACTACATAGTATTTGCCACCGTAAGTCTAATTACCATCCATCACCATGCAATTCATCCTCTTCAACCATTTTGTCCTCCCCACAGCTTCCTTCCCGCCCCTGTTTACCAGCGGTCTGTTCTCTTTATCTATGGGGTTTTTTTTTGTTATTGTTCTTTTTTTTTTTTTTTAAAGATTTCACATATAAGTGAAATTATATGGTATTTGTCTCTCTTTGTCTGAGTTGTTTCACTAAGCATAATACCTTTAAGGTCCATCCATGTTGTTGCAAATGGCAATATTTCCTTCTTTTTTTAAGGCTGAGTATCATGGAAAAGCATATCAAAACCACAATGAGATATCACTTCATACCTGTTAGAATGGATATTATCACAAATACAAGAAGTAACAAGTGATATAGAGGATGTGGCGAAAAGAGAAACCTCGTGCACTGTTGGTGGGATTGTAAATTGGTGCAACTTCTACGGAAAACAGTATGGAGGTTCCCCAAAAAATCAAGAGTGGAACTACCATTTGACCCAGCTATTCCACTTCTGGGTACTTACCTGAAGAATGTGAAAACACTAATTCAAAAAACTATATGCACCCCTATGTTCATTGCAACATTATTTATGATAACCAAAGTATGGAAACAACCTAAGTGCCCATTGATGGTTGAATAGATAAAGAAGATCTGACTATATATATATACATATATATATAAAATAATCTATCTCCTGCTTACAGTCTGTAATGAATCCATGATAAATAATGCTATTGTGTCACATATGCATAGTTCAGTTTGGTATTTCAGCTTGGGTGTACTGTCCTCTGCTGGATGGAAAATGTTATCATAGTTCAAATGAACAGAGCCTTGCTGCCTTACTAGTGATTTATTTGGCTTAAACTTTGAAAGTCTTGGTGTTGCATTTGCTGAGGATAGGGTGAAGAAACTTTTACACATAAGCCAGATTCTCTCAGATATGAGTGATTCTGGGAAGTTCTTTGATTTATGGAATAATTAATTTAATTATAAATTTTTCACAATCATCTGGAAAATTGGTTAAAAAGAGAAACTTAATTTAATTTACTATGGCATGTCTATATTTATAAATATTTATGTACCTTTTATTGAAACCAAAGATCAAGATTCAGCCAAATCAGGGAACTAGATAGGCCATGATTACTGGAAGTTTTGCGTATAGAGACTTGCATTGTGATTTTTGTGCATTTCTTTTTCAGACTGAAGTTATTTAAAAATTGTGCATGCTTAGTTGAGGTGCATGAGAAAAGAATGCTGGATTTTGATCTGATTCACAATACACATGCCAGCTATATTTTGCTTTCCTGGAAAAGTTGTACTATCTTTACTCTTCTAAATCTGTTGCCTTTCTAAGCATGATACCAAAGGCAAATATCCTGAAGAAAAGAGTGATAGATTTTACTACGAAAATTTTAAAGCTTCTGTCTGTCTGCCAAAATCCACTACAAACAAGATTGAAAGGCAACTGACAACTGGGAACAATGGGGGCAACAAATACGGTGAACAAAGGACTCTTAAAATATAAAAGAGCACAGAACACGTTCCAGGTTGTCATTTCATCTGGAGAGCTAGATGCTGTTATTATCTTTATTTTGTAGATGAAAAAAGTAAGGCTTGGAGAGGTCTTACTGTTAGTGATGGATTAAGGCTTCAAACCCACATGGTCTAACTCCAGAGCCTATCTTTTTAACCACTACACTCCCTCCATTCCTATAGATGGCCAGAGACATGAATAATCAAAAAGAAATACATCCAATAGCCAGTAAACATATAAAATTTTACTCTTTCTAGAAATAAAATAAATGCAAATAAAAATAATGAGAAAACATTTTTGTCTATCAAACTAATGGGTTTTTAAAAAATTATCATGTTTATTATTGGAAAGATATGGGAAAATCATATAATTGATAAGTCTTTTTACTGGGAAAATAATTTAAAAAATTTTTAAAATTCTGTATGCTTTTAACAATGCAATTCAATGTTTAGTTCTTTATTCTGAGAAAATAATTGTGTATACATGAGATTTAGTTACAAGGATATGAACTCTATCTTGGTTTATAATAGCTAAAAACTGGAGTCAGCCAGAATGTCCAATGCTAGGGAATTGGTTAAAAAAATTCATGTGCATCTATGAAATGGAATTCCAGTAGTTATTTAAAAAGGCATTTTAAAGGACTGTTTAATGACATTTATATACACATATATATGTATATATATAGTGTGTGTGTGTGTGTTAAGAGAATAAATCAGGTCATTAAGTCATTAGGATTCTATTTAGAACATGTAAATTTTTGCATTGATAAAATACTGAAAAAATTTATACCAAAATATTCACAGTGATTATTTCAGTTAGTGGGATTATAGTCAGTTTTTCAAATTTTCTAAATTTTCTACAATTTTAATTTTAATCTTTCTAAAAAGAAAAAGATTACTATGAAATTTCTTTTAAATTACTCTTGTTCCATATAAAAATTTTTAAAAGCACAGTCACAGATTTTCAAAAAGGAAATTTTGATCTCTCTGTTGTTCTCTAATGTCTAATGAACAGTGTATGTGGGTCATTATTTTGGTCTTAAAATGGTTAGTTACCAGTAATTCTGTTCCCAGGTAAACTTGAATGGTGTTATTTTACTCTTAATTTCTATGTGAATTTTTCTTTGTCTCATTTGCTCACTAAATTTTTTTATCTTTTTTCCTTTTCTTTAATCTCTCCACATTCATATTTACCTATTTCTTATTTTTTTCTACTTAAAAAATGTCTATCTTGTTTCCCTATTTACTCTTTTGTAATACAATTATTCAGTGTTCATCTTTCATATCTTTCTCACACAGTGAAACTTTTGCAAAATTGGCATAGAATGTCTTATGAGAAATGGAAGATGACTACTTGCTTTTTTTGTCATATTATTTAACAGACTTAAGATTATATAATTTTTAGTTCTCAATAATTGGAGGTTTAATTTCAGCATTTGTATATAAACTTCCATCACTGTTTTTATTTTCTGTTAATGTGAGATTTATTCATTAGGTATTGTTCCTGAATAGCTGCACTTTTTTCCCCCTGTGAGCAAATGATTTTTCTCCTCTCTACTTTTAGTAAGTCAGTTTATATTTGGAGACATAGCTCAGTACTAGATGATTCAAAGAGAAAGAAAAAAAAAAAAGATCTCTGACACCCATTCGCCACTTTCTTTTGATCAAAGTTTCAACAGGTAGATATCTGGTATATGCTGAGATTTTCATTTTGCTCATACCTATCAGGCAGAGTAAAGCAGGCAGGGACTAATGTCTTTAAATCCAGGGGAAATATTTCTAGGTCGCTGTTAACAGATTTGGTGGTTTGATTTGCTGCAATTCTATGATTTGAACACTGAGTGGCACTAAAGCCTAGGTCACAGATATAATATTGATGATTCAAATTCTAAAATTCAGGGGTCTGTTGATAGAGACGTCTTTGGGAAAGTGCAAAAAGGATCAGTAAAAGGCATTTTGAGTTTAAAAAAGTTAGAAAAGTTAGCTTCATAATCAGTTACTTTTGGGAACTGGAAGTTTAATCAAACTCTACTGCTGTTATTTGCAAATTATTTGAAAACAAGACGTAAACCGCTGTTAAAGCGACCGAAGATGATTAACCTCATTGCCACCTATTCTTGAATATTTTCCTTTTTTCTTTGCAAGGTGTGGGGCTCTGTACTTAGAAGAAAATTGCAGACAAAGTGTATCCATATGTATGTTGTTAAGCTCCTGTGCACCCAGAGTTGGCCATACCCATAGGTAAACATTACTTCTGAACCCAACTATCTTTAGAGACTATTTAGCTATACCTATAAATGCACGTTCATACATTTAACCAAATTTGGAAAATATCAGTGTCTTTGCAATTTGAGAAAAAAATTAGAATTTGATTATTTTGGAGGAGGAAGAAAATTATACTTACGTTTTGTTGCTTCTCTAAACTTTAAATTCTTCATTTTTTTCTGCTAATATGCCATTAGAGTATTTATATACTCTTCCCTGAGAAAAGTCATATTCTTAAATCTTGCAATTTCTTTTTCTAACACAGGATTTTTAGATATATTTCTTTTCACTATTTTAAAATTATTTTTCTTGTAAATTGTTTCTCTTGGATTAAAACATACATCCTTAATTTTACAGTCTATTTAGAGTTAATGTTGTATTCAACTAAAATATAAGAATTTTGCAAACATAATGGTCCATTTACCTACCTACTATCATTATTGCTAGAGTTGTCTTTTCTCTTTTATAGAAATTAAGAGGAATAATCTTTATATTTATTTAGACATTTACTATTTCTAATGCATTTAAATCTTTTCCTTTTAGAACTTTCTCATGTTGTTTGACTCTCTCCTAATCACCATAATTTCCAATGAGAAGGGAATGTCCACGTGAGTCCTTTCTCCCCTGTAAGTATTTTGTCACCTTTTTCTGGCTGCTTTTAAGACTCTTTTTATATTTGGTTTTCAGAATTATGACCATGATGTGCTTAGATTTATATTGCTTGGAGTTTGCTAAATGGTTGTAATTACGCATTTATATCTTTCACCAGAAAAGAGAGATTTTTGGCTATTATTTTTTCCTTTATTTTCTGCACCATTCTTTCTCTTCTCTGGTTCCTGGATTCCAATTACACATGTTAGTCTTTTTTGATATTTCCCCATAGGTCTCTTAAGCTCTGTTCATTGTTTTAATATTTAAAAAAATCTCTCTATTCATAAGATTGGATAACTTCCATTGTTTATCTGTAACTTCTCTTTTCAGTCTTATCACCATTCTGCAGTTAAAACCATGCAATTAATTTTGATTTCAGGAGTTATAATTTTTATTTCTGAAATTTAGATTTTTTTACAATTTCTATTTCTTACCTGAAATTTCCTGTTTTTTTTTTCATTTATTGTGAGCACATTATCTCTTATCTCTTTGAGTATAATTATGATAGCTGCGTCAAAATCTTTATGTACTAATTCTAACATCTCTGTCATTTTGGAGTTAGGATATAGATTCTTTTTCTTTTGAGAATGGGTTACTTTTTCTCATTCTTGACTTGTTGAATAATTTTGGATCGGTTTCTGGCTATTGTAAATGTTTCATTGTGAATCATTTCTGTTATTATAAAGAGTGCTGTTATTTGATTTTAGTAGGCAATTTTCTTGGTTGAATTCAAAGTACAGCCCTAAGTGGCAGCTCAAATCTCTAAGTTTTTTAAATCTTTGGTGGGCTGTTTTGTGTCTGCTCCAGGCATGCAAGATTTAGTGAGCACCCAGAAATTTGGGCAGATTTTACTTACAGAATCTAATTTTCTGTTTTTGGTGATTTCCACTGTACTAGCTAGTGAGAGTGGTGGCCCTGAACACACTCCTCTGGTTCTTAAGGCCAGAAAGATTATAGGCTAAAAGCTATGCAAATGGAAAACTTCATTCTGTGCCATTCCCCCTCTCCAAGTTTTGATTCTCCTCCATAATCTGTCAAGAATTTATTGTTTTCTGTGTGAGAATCATCCTAGTATGAGATTATTTTGCCATTAATAGGGCAGAAGTCTCATATTACTTTTGATTCAGAAATCACCAGTGGTTCCTCATTAACTCCAGAAAAAAATATTTCTAGCTTCTTATCTTGGCAGTTTTGAATTTTCTTAGTAATGATTATAATGTATCTTTTCAGCCACATAATTCTGCCTTCTCGCCTTAGTCTCACATCTATTCACTTATTCTGTGATTTGGCTACAATAAAAAAAATTTCTTGTCTCCCCAACACATCATGCATTTTCAGTTCTCTATATCTTTTTCTTATAGCTTCCAATGCCTGGAATATAATTTCCCTTTTTATCTGCTAGTCAAGTTCTTACTCAGTGTTCAAGGATCAGCTCACATATCATTTATTCTACAGTAGAAGTAGTTGTAACTCTCTTCTGTTCTTCCATTATAATTTGTTTAATGTAACATTTATAGAGTTAGCTTATTGTATATATGTCTATCCAGCTGTATATTATGCTACCTTAATCAGGAACTGTCTAATTTACAGTTTTAACAGCTATGGTATCTAGCATAATAAGTATTTTGAATTTTAAAAACTAGTTATATTTCCTTGTCTATATATTTTAATTATATCTATTTTATTGTGTTGTGATTTATAGTTCTAATATTTGTAATGCAGTTAAACAGTATCTTGGTAAAGGAGAATAAAGAATGTGTATATATATTAAACTACAATTACATAGATAACATTCATTTTTAAAATATTTTCATATAGCATGACATTGAGGTTTTTTCAGCTATTTAGTTATTTATTTTTAGTTTTTTATTAAAAACTACTGAGGTGACATCGATTAATAAATCAAATAAGTTTTAAGTGTATCATTCAACAGTAAGTCGTATATATAGTGCATTATATATAGTGCATTATGCGTTCACCACCCAGTTAGATTTCCTTCCATCACCAAATATTTGACCACTTTTATTCCTATTTACTTTCCCCTGTCTCCCCTTCCCTCTGGTAACCACTAATTTACTGTCAGTGTCCATTAGTCTGTGTTTGTTTGTCATGTTTTTGTTTGTTGCTTTCAGTTTTATATCCCACATATGAGTGATATCATGTGGTTTTCAACTTTTTCTTTCTGACTTATTTCGCTTAGCATGATTATCTCAGGATCCATCCACGCTGTTGCAAATGGCATTATTTCATCTTTTCTTATGGCTGAGTAATATTCCATTGTATACATATGTACCACATCTTCTTTATCCAATCATCTATCATAGGATACTTTGGTTGCTTCCATGTCCTGGCCACTGCGAATAATGCTGGTAGGAACATTAGGGTGCATGTATCTTTGCGGGTAAATGTTTTCAGATTTTTTGGGTAAATACCCAGAAGAAGGATTGTTATTTCATATGGAAACTCAATTCTTAGTTTTCTGAGGAAACTCTATACTGTTTTCCATAGTGGCTGTACCAGTTTACATTCCCATCAGCAGTGTATGAAGGCTCCTTTTTCCCTATAACCTCTCCAATACTTGTTATTACTTGTCCTGTTAATGATAGTCAGTCTAACAGGTGTGAGATGATATCCCATTGTAATTTTGATTTACAGCTATTTATTTTTTATTTTTTAGTTATGTTAAAATACACATAACAAAATTTACTATCTTAGTCGTTTTTAAGTGTACACTTCAGTGATATTAAATGCATTCACATTATTGTGCAGTCATCACCACCATTCATCCCCATAACTCTTTTCCTCTTGTGAAACTGAAACTCTATACCTATTAAACAGTAACTCCCCATTCTTTGCTTTCCACAGCTCCTAGAAACCACCATTGTATTTTCTATTTTTATGATTTTTGACTAAGTCCCTCATATAAGTGGAATCATACAATATTTGTCTTTATGTGACTAGCTTATTTCACCTAATATAATGTTCTCAAGGTTCATCCATGTAGTAGCATATTGCGGAATTTCTCTTTTTATTAAGGCTGAATAATGTTTTGTTGTATGTATAAACCACACTGAGCTTATTCATTTTTCTGTTGTCAGATACTTGGGTTGCTTTCACATTTTAGCTATTGTGAGTAATCCCGGTAGGAACATGAGTGTACAAATATCTCTTTGAGACCCTTTCAAGTTCGTTGTTTTTTTTTTTTTTTTACTTTCCACACAAACAATGCAAATTTTTTTTTACTTTCCCACAAACAATGCAAATATTTTCCAATTTCTTCATATTCTCACCAACACTTATTGTTTCTTGTTTTTTTTTTTTTTAATAGGCCATCCTAATTGGGTGTGAGCAGGTGTGTCATTGTAGTTTTGATTTGCATTTTCCAAATGATTAGTGCTGTTGAGCATTCTTCCGTGTGCTTGTTGGCCATTTATATATCATCTTTGGAGAAATGTTTATTCAAGTCTTTTGTCCATTTCGAACTGGGTTGTTTGTTTTTCTCGTTGTTGTTGATGTTGAGTATTAGGAATTCTGTATATACTCTTTGAATCGATCCCTTATCACAGACATGATTTGCAATATTTTCTTCCATTCTGTGAGTTGTCTTCTACTCTGTGGATAGTGTCTTTTGATGTACAAAATTTTAAATTTTCATTAAGTCCAGTTTGTCCATTATTTTCTTTTGTACCTATGCCTTTGGTGTCATATCTAAGAAATCATTGCCAAATCCAATGTATGAAGCTTTTATCATATGTTTACTTATAAGAGGTGTATTGTTTTAGATGTTAGGTCCTTAATCCATTTTAAGCTAATTTTTGTATGTGATATTAGGTAAGCATCCAACTTTTTCTTTTGCATATGGATATCCATTTCTCCCAGCACCATATTTTGAAAAGAGTGTCCTTTTTCCATTGAAATGATCTTGGCGCCCTTGTGAAAACTCATTTGATTGTATATGTGAGGTTTCATTTCTGGACTCTGTTTTATTCCATTGGTCAACATGTCTGTCTTAATGCCAATATTACGCTCTTTGTAGTAAGTTTTGAAATCAGGATGTGTGGGTCTTTTAGTATTATTCTTATTGTTTTAGCTAATCAGGGTCACTCGAGATATCAGTTTTAGGATGGGTTTTTCTATTTCTGCAAAACGCATCATTGGAATTTTGATACGGTTTGCATTGAATCTGTAGATTACTTTGGGTAATATTGACATTTTAACAATAGTAAGTCTTTGAATCCATGTTTGTGTATAGAAATGCAGCTATTTGTGTATAGAAATGCAACTGTTTTTTAAGTGTTGACTTTGTGTATAGAAATGCAACTGTTTTTTAAGTGTTGACTTTGTATCCTGCTACTTTTCTGAATTCACTTTTTAGATCTAACACCTTTTTTGTGGAGTCTTCAGGGTTTTCTATATAGAAGATTATATCATTTGTGAACAGGAATAATTTTACCTTCCTTTCCTATTTGGATGCCTTTTATTTATTATTTTTTAAAGATTTTTTATTAAAATGTGGCTAACATACAATAGTGTATTAGTTTCAGGTGTGCGCTATAGTTATTCAACATTTATATACCTAAAGAAATGATCACCATGATAAGTCTAGCAACTATCTGATGCCATACAACACGATCACAATATTATTAACTGTGTTCCCTATACTGTACACCACATCTCCATGACTTATTCGTTTTATACCTGGAAATTTGAACCTCTTATTCTACTTCACCTTTCCTCTTTTTAAAAATTTTTCAATTACAGTTGACATTCAATATTATTTTATAATAGTTTCAGGTGTACATAGTGGTTAGACATTTATATAATTAATAGTGATCCCCTGAATAGTTTAGTAACCACCTGACACTATACATACTTATTACCGTATTATTGACTATATTCCCTATGCTCTATATCCCCGTGACTATTTCATAACTACTGATTTGTACCTCTTCATCCCTTCACCTTTTTCACCCCACCTCCCAACCCTCCTCCCATCTGGCAACCATCACTTGTTCCCTGAATCTATGAGTCTGTTTTATTTTATTTGTTTATTTTATTCTTTAGATTCCACATATAAATGAATTCACATGGTATTTTTCTTTCTCTGTCTGACTTATTTCACTTAGCGTAATAACTTCTAGGTCCATTCATGTTGTCTCAAATGGTAAGATTTCATCCTTTTTTATGGCTGAGTAATAGGCCATTGTATAAATGTACCACTTCTTTATCTAATTGTCTATTGATAGGCACTTAGGTTGCTTCTATATCTTGGTTATTGTTAATAGCACTGCAGTGAACATAGTGCTGCATATATCTTTTCAAATTAGTGTTTTGAATTTCTTTGGATAAATACCCAGAAGTGGAATTGCAGGGTCATATGGTAGTTCTATTTTTAATTTTTTGAGGAACCTCCATACTGTTTTCCATAGTGGCTGCACCAATTTGCAATCCCACCAATAGTGCATGAAGGTTCCCTTTCCTTCATATCCTTGACAACACTTGTTAATTTATTGATGATAACCATTCCGATAGGTGTGAGATGATATCTCATTGTGGTTTTAATTTGCATTCCTCTGATGATTAGTGATGTTGAGCATCTTTTCATATTTCTATTGGCCATCTGTATGTCATCTATGGAGAAATGTCTATTCAGGTCCTCTGCCCATTTTTTAAATTAGATTGTTAATTTTTTTGGCATTAAGTTGTGTGAAAACAGGACTTTAGAGTTGAAGAAGGGCATTATATAATGACAAAAGTGTCTGTTCAACAGGAAGATATAACAATTATAACTATATACACAGTCAACAAAAGGGAACCTAAACGTATAAAGCAAATATATTAACAGATCTTAAGGGAGAAATAAACAATAATATAATAATACTAGGGGAATTCAATATACCACTTTCAACAATTCATAGATTATGCAGACAGAAAGTCAATAAGGAAACATTAGACTTGAACCATACTTTTGATCAAATGGACCTAACAGATATATACAGAACTTTCCATCTGATAGCAGCAGAATGCACATTCTTCTCAAGAATGAAATCTCCAGGATAAATCATATGATAAGTCACAAAATAACTTAGCAAATTTAAGCACATTGAAATCATACCAAATATCTTTTCCTACCACAATGGTATGAAATTAGAAATCAATAACAAGAGGAAATCAACATACTCCTGAACAACCAATTGGTCAAAATAGAAATAAAAAATTTCCTGAAACAAAAATGGAAACACATATACTCAAACTTATGGTATGCAGCAAAAGCAGTTCTAAGAAGTGCATTTATAGTAAGAAACTCCAAAATAATGAAAGAAGAAATATCTCAAATAAACAAGTTTTACAACTCAAAGAATTAGATAAAAACAATATAAGCCCAAAGTTAGCAGAGAAATAAAGATCAGAACAAATATAAATGAGAGACCAGAAAAACAATAGGAAATATCAGCAAAAACTAAGAACTGTTTCTTTTTGAAAGGATAAGCCAAATTCACAAACATTTAACTAGACTAAGGAAGGAAAAAAGAGAGAGGACCCAAATAAATAAAATCAGAAACGAAGGAGGTGACATTACAACTGATAACCATAGAAATGAAAAAGATCATGAGACTACTATGAACAATTATCTGCCAACAACTTGGATAACCTAGAAAAAAATGGAATAATTCTTAGAAACATGCAACCTACCAAAACTGAATCATGAAGAAATAGAAAATCTGAACAGACCAATAATGAGTAAGGAGATTGAATCAGTAATTAAAAAACTCCCAACAAACAAAAGTCCAGGAACAGATGGCTTCACTGGTGAATTCTACCAAACATTTAAAGAATTAATACCAATTCTTCTTATATTCTCCAAAAAAATAGAACAGGAGGGAACAGTTCCAAATTCGTTTTATGAGGCCAGAATTATCCTGATACCAATGCCAGACAAAACAATTTGTGAAGTGGCTGCTGGCCAGTGTAGGTTAAAACAATAACAATTTGTCAAAATTGGTCAGGCAAACTTGGCAGTTCTAGATATTAAAATGTTAGCCATGGCTGTAGTAAAACATTTATAAAGTCAGGAAGACAAATTTAATTCAAAGTATGATGTTCCTCTTTTATGTCCATGATAGTTAATGATGTTATGTGAAGAAACTAATTATCTACTTATGCACAGGAGAAAAAAATGGAAGGAAACATTTTAAAATACTGATAATGGGTGATGGAATTGCATGTTATTTTTATTTTTTACATCATACTTTCATTTCCCATATTTTCAAAAGTGAACATTTATTTATTTTTTTAACTCAATCCAACTCACTGACAAACACTACCAATGGGCAAGATACAACTAAATTCCTGGAACTACTTAGGGAAGAAAGTCTGTTTAAAATTTGTGTTTAACATAGAACCATCCTTTTTTAAATGTGTGAATACAAAAATAAAAGACTGAAAAAATATGCAACTAATGTTACTATTTCTACGAAGTGGAATAAGATTTTTCCCCCCCAAATTGTCTATAATGAATATACATTATTTTTAAATTAAAAACATTTCTAAATGGATAACTATGTGCTGTTATAAGAGGGAGTTCATAGGTGAGTTTTAGGAGTTTTTAAACACTTTGAAATAGTGTGTAAAATTGTGCATGTGTGTGCAAATGTGCTTTTATAACAAATTAAACCATATATTTTAAACATTATTTACAATTGTCGTTTTGTATATGAAACATTTATTTTACTGCATGAAAGTAGGTAGATTTAGGAACTACCTCACTACTGACTCAAAACTTTAGAGGATAAGAAATTTCGAATAACTTCCATGAATTTTCTCTGACATTTCTCACATCGAACTTCAAACTCCTTGCACATCTTGAGTAAAATTCAAGAATCTGGAATAAGATGGCTAACTGAGCATCTGTATGTCTCTCTTCTTCCTCTAAAAAGATTTTCCACTGAAATGAAAGAAAATACATAAGAAAAAGAATAAATCTATAATCATGCTAGAAAACAGGAAAGGAACCAGTCACTGCATGAGAAAATTTGAGGATTTTCTGGAACTTAAAAAGCTAATGGGATCAAGAAAAGGGAGAAATCAGAACAGAGCAACCACAAATTGGTAGTTCAGGGCTATCAATAAGATAACATCCTTAAAGAATTTAACCTCAGTGTTCACAATAGGAGCAAAAGCTGACAAGCCACTGTTTCTCAAACTTTAATTAATATACACTCAAAGATCTCAGGTCTTATTCGGTAATTTGCATTTTAAAAATTTGCATTTCTGATGAGCTCCCAAGTGGTAACAATGGTAATGACCCTTCTATAACAGTCTCAAGGACTAATCCAGCACACATTAAAATCACCGGAGAGCTTTTTAAACTTGTAGGTATGGACCATAGCTCTTACCATTTAAATGAGAATATAGTGTGGTCAGAACCAGGCATAACTATTTTTTAAAAATCTCAAAGTGCAGTAAAATTTGGGAACCACTAGACTAATCAACAGTAAATTAAAAAACTGTTAGAAGTATGTGAAATATGCTTCCCCCTTCCTTTTAACGAACAGAAGTCTATTTTCATTGTGATAAAGCTATGATAGTTCTTTAAACAAAGCAGAGATCCACCTGATTGGTGGGAGTAGGAGGAGAGGGAAAGATATGGCTCCTGAGAGAATCAAAGTAGAAACTGAGGAAGGTGATTCGAAGTTACCATGGGTTTTGAGAGGAGGCACTTAGCCCAGAAATGAAAGACCTTAAAGAGTTTCATCTCCAGAGAAAAAACTTCCTTTACTAATACTTCTTTGCTTACACTGTATCCACACAAATAACCTCAGTTAACCCTGATGAAAATATTGCAACATATTCCTGACAAAAAGAAATAGTACCCAAAGGATATAATGAACATCTTAGAGATGGAAAACCCAATTTTTAAAAAATTGGGCAAAAAGCACAAAGAGGAATTTCTTCAAAGGTGGACTGCAAGTGGCCTATACATACCGCAGCTGCCCAACCTTGTTAGTAATCAACTAAATGCAAATTAAAATTATAAGGAGCATAGCACGAGAATGCAGTTAGCATTAATATGTTGGCTAGGTGGCGGGCCAGGGGAGGAAGGGTGCAATTGGGGGGATTGTTTTATGAACTATATAGATGTCTAACTAATGTACTGTATACTTGAAACTAATTAAAATAAATAAATTAATTAAAAAGAAAACTTCAGAATAATAGATAACTCTGGGAAATTAACCCATGTGATGACAGAGGAACACATGAGGGGATATCTTTTACTCCTCCTGGTTTGTAGATGTGTAAACATTCATCATATAATTATCCATTATAACTATATAGTAGTTATCCATAAACATATGTTTATATACTTTTGTATATGCATTATATTTCACAATAAGAGATAAAAAAGGTAAAAAAAAAATTACAAGATACAATTTCACACCCACAAGAGTGGTAAAAGAAAATTTAATGGAAATTAAGAAGTTAGCAATATTATGGAACAACAGGAATTTCATTCTTTTCTGTTGGCCATGGAAAGTGATACAATCGCTTTGGAAAACATGTTAGTTTTACCTAGTAAAACTGAAATTGTTAATACTTTACAATTCCACATTTCATTGTAAGAATATGCTTTAGAAAGGCTTTTGCACAAATGTGCCAGGAGAAATATATAAAAATGTCATGACAGCAAAGTTAATAATGGCAAAAATGGATATAACCTTTATGTCTATTGACAGAACACACAGATAGTAGTAACAATAATAAATAGCTATTAAGCTATTATTATTTGCCAGGCAATACTCAAGGGCTTTATACATATTACCTAATTTAATTCTCAACAGTTCCATGAGATAGATACAATTATTATGTCCATTTAAAAATGAAGAAATGGAAATTTAGAGAGAATTACAGATTTGCCCAGGCCAGTAACTGTTAGCATTTCAGCTCAAACTTGAGTTCTCAATCACCATGCCAATGGATTAAGAATATAGCACCTGTTCTTACAGAACGATTTCCCTAGACCGACATCATTAGTATCACTGGGAACATGTTAGAAAAGGTGGGGCCTAAGAATTTATATTTTAATAAGCCTTTCAGGTGATTCTCATGCACACAAAAGTTTGAGAACCACTGGACATACAAAGATTTACTGTATGAAAAAGAGATGGTTGTTTCAAATAGAACAGATGGTTGTTTCAATAGAACACTATATGACAATGAATCAACCGGCTAGACATTTTCTCTCTTGAAATTTCTTTATTTTTTTACTTTTTATTTTTTCAGATTTATTAAGATTATAATTGATGTATTACACATTACACTTACAGTGCGTAAGTTTAAGGTGTATAATGTGTTGATTTGATGTATATTGCAAAATGATTGCCACAATAAAGTTAGTTAACACCTCCATCACCTCGCATAATTATTTTTTTAGTTAAGAACATTTAAGCTTTACTCTCTTCACAACTTTCCAGTACAAAATACAGTATTGTTAACTATATTCACCATGCAGTACATTAAATCTCCAGAACTAACGATAACCAGAAATTTGTACCCTTTGACCAGTATCTCCCCATTTCCCATACCCCCATCTCTTGGCAACCACTATTCTACCCTCTGTTTCTATGAGTTTGGCTTTTACAATTTCACATATAAAGTGAGATCATACCGTATTTGTCTTTCTCTGACTAACTTATTTCATGTAGCATAATGTCCTCAAGGCCTATCCATGTTGTCACAAATGACAGCATTTCCTTCTTATGGCTGCATAAAATTCCATTATATATATCTCCAACATTTTTTTTTATCCATTCATTCATCAATAGATAGGTTGTTTCTATGTATTGGCTATTTTGAATAATGCTGCAGTGAACAAGGGAGTGCAGATGTTTCTTCGAGATCATGATTTTATTTCCTTCAGATATGTATGCAGAAGTGGGATTGCTGGATCATATGGTAATTCTATTTTTAATTATTATGGAAACTCCATACTATTTTTCCTATGACAGCAGGGAAGTGTTCTCTTCTGTTTTCTGAGAGTTTGTGATGTAATAATATTAATTCTTTAAATGTTTGGTAGAATTCACAGTGAAGCTATTTGGGTCTGGGCTTTTCTTTGTAGGAAGATTTAAAATTACTAATTTAATATGTTTTACTTGTTGTAGATCTAGTTTTTCTATTTCTTCTTGGTTTAATTTTAATGGTTTATGTCTTTTTTGAAATATGTTTATTTAATCTAAGTTATCTAATATGCTGCATATTATCCCAACATAATATTCATAATATTCCTTTATACTTCTTTAAATTCCTATAAGGACAATACTGAGGTCCATGTCTTTAAAGTGATTACTTATTCCTCTACCTTCTTCAAGTATGGAATATAGTTAAAATAATTATTTTGTCTTTGTCTACTAATTCTGTTTATCTGTTTTATTTCTGGATCTGTTTTTCTTGATTTATTTTTAAATTCTCATCATGGGTTTTATTTTCCTGCCTTTTTGCAACCTTGACAATTTTTTATTAGTTTGTAAACATTGTGAATTTTACCTTGTTAGGTAATGGATTTTTTAATTCCTGTAAATATTCTTGAGGGTTCCCTCTCCAGCCCCCCCGCCCACTCGAATATAGTTAAGTTACTTGGAAATGGTTTGATCCTTCTAAATCTTTCTTTTAAGGAACAGAGCAACCTTTAAACTAGGGCTAATTTTTCCCCACACTTGAGGCAATACATTTTTGAATACTCTATCCAGTGCCTTGTGAATTATGAGTTTCCCACTCTGGCGATGGGAAAACATAGTATTCCTGGCTCTGTTTGACTTCTGAGGACTATTTCTTTACTCCTTTCAGGTGGTTTCCCACCCTTGCCTCAGGTAGGTTCTTCACACATCTGTGCTAATCATTATCCAGCTGAAGACTGGAAGGGGCCCTCTCTGCAACTCTTTCCTCTTTGGTCTGCCTTGCTAACTCTACCTACTTTGGGGTCTGCGTGGGCTCCCACTTCATCTCTTGAACTTAAGGAGACCATCAAACTCTGCCTGGATTCCTCTTTCCTGTGCTACAGACATTTTCTAAACAGTAAGCTGGGGCATTCAGAGGACTCACTTTGTTTCCCTTTCTCAGGGTTCACTATCTTTCATTGCCTATTGTCAAATGTCTGAAAACTATGGTTTTGCATATTTTGTTCAGGTTTTATATAATTTCATGAAAGATAGTATATCTTATCACTGCTATTCTACAATGGCCGGAAGTGGAAATAGAGGTTATATTTTACTAGAGGAAACAGATAGTTAATAAATTAACAAAAAGATGATTAATGTAGGAGATGGGATTAAACATGGCAGAGTGAGAACGTCCCCAGATCTCTCCCCTTGAAACAACAGTAAGGTGAACATCTAAAACTCAACAAAAAATACCCAAACTGCACACCAGCACATCTGAGCGTGGGATCTGCGCATAAGAGCTACCAAAGGTCAGAACCCCGGGTGTCAGGCGGAAGCTGCCTCTCCCAGCTGCTGGAGCTCCTTGCAGGAGGAGGAGGAGGGGAGAAGGAGCAGCGAGTTCCCTGAACAGCCCTGCCTGGCAGTGCTGTGAGCTTCACGCAGCAGGCAGCAGGGCCCAGTTATCAGGACAGAAGGCAGAGAAACGGGGATGGCAGAGAAACAACCGGAAGCTGCCTCCCAGCTGCTGGAGCTCCTTGCAGGAGGAGGAGGAGGGGAGAAGGAGCAGCGAGTTCCCTGAACAGCCCTGCCTGGCAGTGCTGTGAGCTTCACGCAGCAGGCAGCAGGGCCCAGTTATCAGGACAGAGAGCACAGAAACGGGGATGGCAGAGAAACAACAGTTGATTTTTACCAGCTGTGGTTGCAAAACTGAGGCTGAGCTGCAGCCCCCCTCCCCCAACCTAGAAGGCCCCTCCCCCCATACCCTCTGAGACCAATTACCATGGAGCCCCAGGGGAATCTGAGTAAACGCTACCAAAATTGTCGCTAACACTGAGGGTAGTGAGTGTGATTAAACATGTATGAGGAAAAAAAAGACATTACTAAGGCTTTATATAAAGCAGAGATCCAAGAGGCTTAGATGCCACCTACTGGAAACCAAGAGAAAAACACCTTTGCAACAGGCTGGAGACCATTATATAATAAATCTTTCTGGGAAAAAAAAAAGCCGAACACACTTCCATTAAAGTCCAGGCGGAGAAATAGTCCATTAAACATCATGAACAACCAAAGTGACAAAGCATCTCAGAAAGAAAGAATAATCTCCAGAAAATAAGCTTACAGATATAGAAATATGCAACTTAAATGACAGAGAATTTAGTATGGTACTTTTGAAAAAACTCAGTGAGATCCGAAATGAACCATATCAACAATTTCAGGAATTAGAAAAACAATTAGATGAGAAGAACGAGTTCTTTAGCAAGGAGATTGAAACCCTCAAAAAGAACTGAATAGACCTTTTGGAGATAACACACTGCAAGAGTTGAGAAATGAAATAGCAAGCGTGGGAAATAGAGTCAACCAAATGGAGGAAAGGATCAGTGATATCGTAGACAGAAATCTAGAAATAAATCAGAAAGAAGAAGAGAAAAACTTAAGAATGAAAAATAATGAAAGAGAAGTACAAGAACTAGTTGATACCATCAGGAGAGGAAACATGAGAATAATAGGA
>NW_006442484.1:34861723-34876643 GCF_000325575.1 Pteropus alecto
TGAATAAATGGGTCAGGGAAGAAGTAAAAAGAGAGATCAAGAAATACATAGAAACAAATTATAATGATAGTACGACATATCAAAACTTTTGGGACACAGCAAAAGATGATTAATGTAAATTCAGATTTGGGTTCTTTGGAAAGACTGTTCTGGAAAAAATCTCTCTGAGGATGGACTTTCAGCTTGAAACCTGAATTATAAGGAGCAAGCCAGTCTAAGATCTGGGGGGAGAGAATTTTTGCTAGTGCAAATGCCCTGAATCTAGAAGAAATGATTTGACTCAACCCTACCTTTTAAATCTAATCATTTTTAATTACTCTATTATTACCCTATTATTTAGCCAATCTGATCTCTTTTTCAATACCTTATTTATATGTTGGTTTTCCTTCTCCATTCAGGCCATCCCTTCAACTTAAAATAGCTTATTCTTCTATTTCTCGCATTTGAAATCTTATTTCCTTGCTAGCTGAGATCAGTTGCCATCTCCTTCGTGGAACTTTCCCTGTTAAACTCAGTCAGAAATGATATTTTTTTCCTCTAAATTTCTATAGCATGTATATTTTTTGAGCCCAGAGTTCTAAATCCTAAAGCATTTTTTTTTTTTATAGTCTGATTTTTTTTTTTTGTATTTTGTTTTTTCCTGTATCCTTAGTGCCTAGAACAGCTCCTGTATAGCACTGAGAATTAAAAAATGCTTATGGGATAATTGGTTATATTATACTTGTTTGTGTGTATGTATTTCTTTGAAACAGGACATTTTGATATAATAAATTTAAAGTAGCCATTTTGATACAGTAAATTTGAAGTAGCCATTTTGATGTACATAAGTTATAAAAATACTTTTAAGAGTTTAAGTAATGTGTGCAACAAGACTGACTTTTGTCCATCTATGAACCTTACCTTGTGGCTTGCTTCCATTCAATTCTTGACCCTTAACCAATTCTTTACCTAGCTACTGAATACTACTTAAAAATTAAGTTTTGCTAGGCTTAGCAAGGTGATAAAAATGTTGCACATATCCTTTGGTTGTTACAACATTTTATTTTACACCAAAATATCATTTATTAATATGTATTTTATCCTACTTTAAAAGCTTTTCAAAGATAGTTGATATGCTTTGTTTTATCTCCTAGGGTATCTATTTCTTTGCTACTCACAATGTGGTTTGCATACCAGCAGTGTTGGCATTACCTGGGAGTTTGTGGGAAGTGCAAATTCTTGGGCCCCACTTCAGACTTACTGAACCAGAATTTGCATTTTAACAAGTGTCTCAGGTGATTTATATGTATAGAACACTGGTTTAGTGTTTTTTTTGTTTGTTTTTTTTTTCACACAGTTGTCACACTAAATAAGTACTTGTTGAGTGAATAAAAAGCTTCCAGGTTAAGTATGAGATATATCAATACCATAAGTTCTTTACTAACAAATTATGCTGAATAGAACCAGAATAAATGTAAGATTAGCCCATGTGCTAGCTAAAGTGCTTCTGCAAACTCCTAACCCATCAGTTGTCAAGTCTTTTGAATATATTTTAGAAATATTCCAGTAAAAGGCAAGATGCCTATGACACAGTAATTTCAGCATAAGGTAGTGGTTAGTAAATTGGTTTTAGAATTGTGAGAGATAGAAATACAGTTTAAACTACCTTTGGAAAAAGGAGTTATTGGCTTTGGTAATCAAACCACAGGAGGCACTGGACTATACCTAGATTTCAGTGTATTTGTCAATCATTAAATCTCTTTTTGGTTATTTTTTTGTGTGACTTAGATTAATGCTCCTCCAGGTACTTATGGTGAGAGACATGGTCTTCATCAGCTTTAGAGCCTCAAATTTTCTCCACTAGAGAGGCATGGAGACTAGTTTTGTCTCATCAAGTTTAAGAATCCAGGGGGAAGATACTGATACTCATTGGCTCATATTGGGTCAGATGCTTATCCCTGGACCAATTCACTCTAACCAAAAGCTTAAATGTGACATTTTCCAGAAGAAGGAAAGGAGTACTTTTCCAGATAGGTAAAACAATACTTTCCTAATGTAATACCCAAAAACATGACTATAAACCTCCATCCTACAGATAGGGTAGTTACATTTTTTTCTACTGGTTTTTCACTCAATTGATGTCTGGGACTGCCAAAGGAACTGTTATATATTTTGCTAATATGTCTTAGAGGTTCTTTTTGCCCTCTACCAACTGTCCACATTCTGAACTACTGTTATTCTAGAGATGTACTGATGAACAAAGACAGTCTTGTAGTTATGCAAGCTATTTTTCCCCATATCAATTTGCTTTCATGTAGCACCATGTAGCGGGGTAGGCTCAACCCCCCAAAAGGAGAAATCTATATTAATCTGGGGCCCAGTGTCCTAATTTCTCAACTCTTAGTTCAGAGAAGCTTTATTTTTTTCATTCTCAGTCTAAGGCCTGCCCAGGATGATTGACAAAAAGAATCATCTCTTTCATTTAGGGGAATTCTCGCTGCTACCCACAGATGTGGTCTAGCTTCCATTATTCAAACAAGAAAATCAAAATATTGAACAGTATATTTCTAAAAGTCTGTGTTATTTAGTCATAAGTGATATCAAGTGGGAGACATTAATATATATTTTGGAAATCTCTTATTCTAGAAGGGCACAGTCAGGCTAAAGATTAATCCAATTTATATTGTTTTAAACAGCATACCTTTGAGTCTTCAACAGCAGCATTATATATTTATGATGACTTCACCTATTGCTTTGTGATTATTCTCTCAGGATAAAGGTAGTCTTACTTTTAAGAATAGTAAGTGCTAGAAGCCCCTATTGCTTCCAAAACAGACGAAGCCAAATTAAATTTTTCTTGGCTGTGCCCCACACTGAGGCTAGTAATAGTATTTGGTTTGGATGATCAATATAGATAACATGTGTAGTCTTTAAATTATTCTCTATCTATGGTACAGGTAGAGTTAGGTGGGGTGGTTATTTATTATAGAAGTGTTTTATTAGGCAAGACTACCTGTGATTTATTGTCTAAATAGTTTCATAGGGTTAATGTGCTGTTAATTCAGTTAACTAATTCTTGCATACTTTTATTAATTTACTTTTCTACTGAAAACATTTATTGAATTCATGCATTCAACACCATAATAGACCCTGAGAAAACAACAGGGAGCAAAGCCAACTTAGTGCATACTGTCTTGGAACATAGGCTCTAGTGGAATCTTTTGAATGAAGCCCCAAATCAATATCTTTTTTCATTCTTGGTGGAAAAAAAACAAAAAACAAAAAACTTCCATGCTCTTATGAAGAGAGCCACATTGTTGTTATTCCTGATGTCCTGACCTGACTCTGGAGATTATATTTAGTTTACCTTAATGATTCATTCATTCATTCAGCTGAATGGCATCCTTTGCTTCCTGTCTCCAGCAGATCTATGTCTACCAGACCACAGGAATTAAAATTTCATGGTGAGAGGACTGATACCATGATACAGTTTTAAAATATTTGTGTACTTATTATGTAATCGGGATTTTAATAAAGGAAATGACTCTTATTTATTGCTGATCACCACTAAACTCTTTTCCCAGTGAATGTTCCACTTACCTTTCTGATAAAAAATATTTGTTGCTTATTTTATACATATTCTTGAAGTTAATTTTGTTTAAGGCATTATTGTTACACTTGTGATTTGACTTGAATGAGTCCAGTTACTTCATTATTTTACTTGCTGCTTACAGGGAGGGAGGCAAAGAACAAAACAAAACCCAACTCACAAATGGGATCTGGTAAAGTAATTTGAAAAGACAAGTATTTATTTTCACTTTACTAGTCTAGTTTGCAAGGTAAACAATAACTGATTTCTTTTTTGATCCCACTTCTCCCTCCAGCTCCCATCCTAATTCTTTGCTCTTCTTTTCTAATCTTCTGGAATTGCCTCCTACCACTCCATGAACTGATCTTGTGAAAGTCTCTAAAACTTCCTTGTTGCTAAATACAAGTGAAATTCTCAGTCCTCATCTATAGTAGGTAATGGAAACACTGTCCTTTCACTTGCTCAGGCCAAAAACGTTGGCGTCATCCTCCACTTCTCTTTTTCTCTTACGTCCCACATTCCATCCTTCAGCACATACTGTTAACTCTGCTTTCAGAAATATATCCAAAATTCTATCATTTTTCATCCGGTCCAACCCATTATCATCTCTTGCTTATCTTACTGTAATAGCTTCTTATCTGGTTTCTCTCGCTTCTTCCTTTGTTCACCTGTCTATTCTTTGCTCTTGTTCTCTTTGGAAAACAGATCCACACGAATAGCCTCACAGTCCACTACCTCACTTCCCTCAGGTCTTTATTCAAATGTCACCTTTCAGTGAGGTCTTCTCTGGCTACTCTAATTAACATTAGAAATCCAGATACTCCTTATTCTTTTTTCCTGTTTTCTAATTCTTCATCGCACTTACCACTTCACATACTATGTGTTTTACTCATATATCTATTTATTCTTTGCCTTTCTCATTCCCCTTCCACCAACCCGCATCTTTGAATATTTTTGTTATCCTATATCTCCAGTTCCTAGGGCAGTGAATATTAGTATCTGGTACATAATTATACTCAGTCAAATAATAATTCATTGAAATGAAATAAATTTTGTAACTAGGATAATTTTCCATTGGGTCAGTGATAGTCCGGATAGATTTGCTTTCTATAGACATAGTTTACAGAGAGGGAGAAAGAATATTACATTATTTATTCAACTGTAATTTTCATATAAAAACTATACATTCAAACAATAAAGTATTAATCTTACAAGTATTCTTTCTTGCTTTGTGTGATTTTAGTTTACTTGGATTTGAATAGCATGAGTTTCATTTTTAGATCTTTTTATTAATGTAAGAATTGTTTTGGAATGGCACAGTGCAAATCAAGCTCCTAATCTTACAAATGTTTTGGCAGGCATCAAAGTAGAGTAGAGTAGTGATATCTTAGGTTAACTCACTTGTTAACCCAGCTGCTCCTCACTCTTTTCTCATTATTTTCATCACCTCCTTCATTAAATATCGCATTATTATTATATTTTGAGAGCAAGCATCCCTGTCTTTGTGTTTGTCCTTTTTTCAGGCCTGAAAAGCATCATTGTGTTCCCTGAGGAAGCTCTGGTACCCTCTCTTATTCTCTCTAAAGTGGAAAGGAAATAATAAGAGAAGCACCTTTTTGACAATCTAAATAAGCGAGGACCTTAAATAAAAAGTAGGCAATTAGATTAGATAGGAGAATTCTGACTGAGATTGTAGCAAGCAGTCCCACCAGACAGATGCCAAAGGATGAGGACTTTTCCAAAACCATTTTCAGTCACAATTTTTTTCGTTCTGGGACTAACACTGCACATAGGTTCCACTAGCTCTTAAATAGGAGTCAGCATTTTGTACATAAACAGAAATAATAACTTTTTCATTATATGAGGGTGGTTTTTGTGTGTCAGTGAAGAAATATTTTATTATGTATATAGTCCTATAGGGTCATGTAGGTATTACGGTTTTCTAGGGGAACTGATATAGACAAATAGAAAATCAACACAGATTTATACAAATAAAAATAAAACTTCAAGAATAGATTGAATATAAGGATGCTTCTGAAGGGTTGGGAAATGGTATCATTTATTGGAAAAAGAGTTTCTAGAGTTATAAACTGGGGCTCAGCAATAGCTGAAAGAAATATTTAGGACACTGAGTGGATCAAAGAAAAGTCTGAGAGACTTTTAAATCTTTTTTTTT
Source organism: Pteropus alecto (assembly GCF_000325575.1). NCBI lineage: Eukaryota > Metazoa > Chordata > Mammalia > Chiroptera > Pteropodidae > Pteropus > Pteropus alecto. The sequence goes on from NW_006442484.1 coordinate 34,867,468, forward strand.
ACTATTTTATTTATTTATTTATTTATTTATAATTTATTTTTTATGTTGACATTGGTTAACGAAATCTGATGTTTCAGCTATACATTTTAACAGTATATATATATATTTACACTGTGTGTTCACCTCCCATAGTTAGATTTCTTTCTGTCATCACATATTTTACCCCTTTTACCTTGTCTACCTTCCCTCTCTCTTTTCCCCTCTACCCTCTGATAATGAGAGACTTTTATATGTTGATGTTCCTCAGAGATTCATTCATTGAGTTCTAACTCTGCATAACATTTTAAAGAAACACAATTCACACTCAGGCTTTTTCTGGGTCCCAAACCCATACTTCCAACTCTTTTCTGATCATCTGCATTTAGACATCCTCCAGCCACCTCAAATTCCATGGAATAATGCTAATAGCCACTGTTGGTTGAGGAATTACCATTCACTTGCCAATATTCTAAGTGCTTCATATGTGTTAGCTGATAATTAGAGCATAGCAGTGACATCTTGGGGTATGATAACTACTAACTTTTTAACCTGGCTGCTCCTCAGTTTTTTTTTCTCGTTATTCTCAACAATTCTGATTTGGTTCTTTTATTACCTTAATTTTTATAGGTGAGGAAAAAGACTTTAGGAGTTTACAAAACTTGCCCAAGGTCAAACAGATATTAATGACACTTTTGAGTATAAAGCCTATGTTCTTAACCACTGTACTTTAAAAATAAAATTCTTTAGGTGTTCTCTCAAACTGATTTTTTTTACTGTTTTTTATATTGGATAATGTGGTTGGATGTTACCACTATCCATGAAGCCAGTATCCTTGACATATTTATCTTCATTCCCTACATCAGAATAGTCAATAAGTCTATCTAACTTTTCTTTTGTATATCTCTTGGAACTGTTTCCTTTTATTGATTACTATGGTAGCTATCATAATTCAGGCTCTTATCTCTTATCAACTTACTAACTGGGGTCTCTGCCTCCAGTCTTGCCCCAGCATCTTTAATGTTATAGATTTTCTAACTGCCTGTATTGTCAGTCGATTTTCTGCTTAAGATCCTTAAATAGCTTCCTATCATCTATAAGGTGAAGTTCAATCTGTAGAGTATGGCAAACAAGGCCTTTCATAATTGTTCCATGTCTTCACTTTCATCCTTTACTGCTACTTCCTTTTATACATCCCACGTTTAAGCCATGTAGAACTTTGAGTTCTGGAACACATGCTATTCCTCCAGTCTGAAATATTTCTAATCTATTTCCTCTGAGAACCCATTCCATTCTTTATTATGGTAGTTGTCCTATTGAATGTTAAATGAATGTTTGTCTTTCTGCACTTAAAAGTACATTGTTAACTCTTTGAGTTTTGTTTTATGTCTTATTTACCTTTCTATTCTTTGTATCTTACCTACCTTTATATAGTTTTATTTAGCACATAATATAAGTCATAATTATAGCACATAATGTACCTACTGACTCATAAGCTCTGAATCGATGAGTAAAGAGATGGATACATAAACACCACATCAGTAGGTTTATATTTGGTTTTGCCAGTGAGGGAATACTCTTCAAAGACGGAGTAGTCATGGAAAGTAAGAGAGACAGCTGTCTGATTGGACTGGTTAACACAGAGGTGTGGAATTTGAAGAGTTTCTTTTTCAGTATTGTTTGGAGATTAATGACTGTTTGGTATATTTAGAAACCCCAGAATTATTTTAATGGTAACCATTCAGAATGGTTTGGGTACTGAGGTTTGGGATGTTAACTGACTTGCTTAAGTTTTTCATATAAATTTAGTGCCAGGCTTGAATTTGAGTCAAAATTTTCAATTTTACCTACTTTAGTGTTCTGCAGATGCAGAATACACCACATTTTGTCCAAACCTCTTATTTAACTAATAAAGAAAGTAAAGGAAGTACCATGGTGAGTAATCTGTCCAGAAATGGTTCCAGAAATCTGTTAGGGATAGACGTTTCCAATTCCATAATTTTCCCACTGTAAGAAGCAGTTTAGGGCATTGGTCAAGATGCTTAGTAAGGCCAGCTTGCCTAAACTTAAATCCCAGCCCTAGAATTTACTAACTTTGTAATTTTGGAAAATTCAGTATTCTTATCTATGAAATTGGGGAAAGTATTCACATCATAGGGCTAATGTGAAGGACAAATAAGTTAATATAATAAACCTGCTGCATAGTAAGCCTTATGAAGATATTCATTTTTTGATAAAAAGTACAATGATAATGCTTTCTCTTCTACTGTGTTCCCATTGAGTCTATATTATAGGATCTGTCATGCTGTATTGCAGTTATTCTCATGTTTCAGAGTCCCCTCTAGACTGTAAACTTTTTAAGGATAGAGATCTTGCTCTAATCAAGGACCTAGCATAGTGTCTGGCACACAAGAGGCATTTGATACATATATTTTAAAAGAACTAATGAACATTTTTATCCTTAAAAAATAATTGGATAAATATTTCACTCTTTGACACTAAACCAGAATTCATAGGAAATTTGTGAATTATCATATCTGTAGAAGAAATAGTAGATAGCATGCTATGTGTTATTTGGCCAAAGAAAGACTTATACCACCTGACTCAGAGTATCACCACTGTAGGATTTCTCACCCTGACACAGTAGTTATCACTCCAATTACTTTCTGTCAAGACATAGGATCACATGCTTCCTACTCAGTCTCTTCTGAATTAACTGGAAGAAGCCTAAATATGAAGCAGCATTTGTGTGCATCATTGGTGATACTTCATGTTTGGTTGGACTAGGTTCATTCTTTTAAACATTTCTGACCGTAGTACCAAATTTGAGTTGAGATCTGTTACTCGTAGTCTTCTTTGTGGAAATTAGAATTGGGGCAAACATTTCATCTGGCAACCTGGACAAATTAGAGATCAGTTATAGCATGATGAAAAAAATAAATGCTTTGGAGGTGGCCTGAGTTGGCATTCTGACTCTGCTGCTTAACAGTGGTGTGAATTTCAGCAAGTTATTTAGCTTCACTCAGCTTCGGCTTTCTGGTAAGAAAATTGAAGTTGAATGCATGCATCTCAGGGTTGGATCTAAGGAGTACATTAAATAATTATATAAAACACTAGGCACAGTACTAGACATATAGTAAACAATAAATGGTAGGTTTTTGTTTTTTAACAGTGGGTGTCATGTTAGTTCATTTAAGGTATATCCTAATACATGCTATGTATATTGTCTGCTAAATAATTATAGATATTTAAGCTAATTGTTTTTCTTGTAAGAAAGATAAGAGCTATAGTTAGAATAACAAAGTATGGAAATCAAACTCAGATACAGACCACCTATATCAGAATACCTTCTTAAAAATACAGGTCCTTGTCCTCAACTCAATTTACTGGACTAGAATCTTTTGAGATGAGGCCTAGGAATGAAATATTCCCAGAAACACCCAAGGTTATTCTGATATAAATTCCTCATGGATAAAGTTTAAGGAAGGCTTATCTACGAGGTATGTGCTTTCCTGAGAACTGTTAACTGATTTAAATATTTCATTTTTATATGAAGTTATTTCTATTGAATTTACTTAGCCACCTCTTAACATTGATGTAGTAAATTGAAAACTTAATTTGTGAGTATTTGAAGTTATAATATCTGTATTTTCTAGGTGAGATTTCAAGATCATGTGAATTGCATTAATATTTCTATTAACTTTATTTTCAATCTTATTAAAAATGCTTATGATTATAGTTTAATGTCCAATTTAAAATACCATTTGTAATAAATTTTAGTCAAGTATTGAGTTTCTTTGTCTGTGTTAATTATTCTTGGTTTAGAGACTATCAATTTTGAACACTAAAACAAAAGCAAAAGCAAAAACAAAAACTCTGCATTGAGTGGACAGTTGGTATTTACACGTATGCAATGTGAACATAGTAATGTTGTCTATGCTTTTGTACGTGTTGTTTTGTCTACTAGTAATGTTCTAGATTTTTAAAAAATATTACAAAAGCTTCCATATGCTTCTGAATTTATCTCAGATGTTACCTCCTTTGGGAAGTCTGATCTCTCCCATCTCTGCCCATCTAGATTTAGGTGTCCTTTCTATTTCTTTTATATATTTGTCACACTGTCCTGTGAAATGTTTCATTGTGTCCCTTCCAGATTGTGAGTTTCTTATTTATCTTTGTACACCACCATATAGAACACAATAGATGCTTAATAAATCTTTTTGTTGAATTGACTAATAAAAAAATTCAGCCAAAATTATTTATGGTTTGCCCAAATTAAAGATTCAAATTGTTTTCTCCATTAGAATAAAGTGCTTTGTAAGTAAGTAATATGGAAATACATGAATTTTGGACCTCTGAAAATTATAGTAAAATTACAACAAAAATTCAAGTTCTTAGGTAATATGAGACCATATAAACATATATCTGAACATTATGTGTGACATGTAACTGAATACTGTGCTCACTGTTAGTTTGATTGCTTGTGATGAAGGTGAGAAATTGCTATAAGAAAGAGTTTTGATTTTTTTCTTCCCTTTTTCCTATAGGACATTTATCATCTTTGACAGTGGCAACTCAATAGCAAACCAGATTTTTCTCGTTTATCATTTGGGAATGTATAGTAAAATTCACACATGGACACTATGAATAATGATTATTTTAGTGTAATTCTTCATAAAATGGGGGAGAAAAAGAACAAGTGAAGGATTATTAAGATTAATTCTGTAATAAGTGTGATATTGATTATTTTCAAGTCAAGAATAGAAATGATACATTCAGTATCATTTAACAAAGACAGTGATAATTAGGCTTAAAGGCTGATAATTGGAGAAGTAATAGGTTGAGGCGCGCATATACTTCTTATTTATACAACATGTAAAAGAAAATTAGATTTTTTTTTTTTACAAAAGAAATACCCTGAAGATTTTAAATCTCTGCAGTAAAGGTGAGAAAAATGCTATTAAAAGTTAATCATTTGTCTTCTGCTCTATCTCTGGTTTTTGCACATATATTTACTTAAGTGCTTGTCAAATGATGTTATATTTCTCTACTAAACCATGACCTCTCTGTATACAGGGTTCATGTATTGTTTGTTTTTGTAAAGTTACTAGCATACGGTAGGTACTCAAATGTTTACTAAATTGAGTTAAATTGGGTAAAGATGCTGCCCTCTAGTACTCAATATAGAGTATAAGCCTTATATGGGTTGTTCTGTATTGGTAAATTAGGACGAAGAGTGAAAATCAAGTCTTTGTCTCAATCTTCAGGATTGGAAAAACCAGTCATGAACTAAGAGAAGTGTGAGGGTCTCTTAAATTCCAATATTTGCCCAATATTGGAATGGGCTTCTTAATTACTTATTTCATATATTCCTTTTCTGAGAGTTGATAGCTTAGAACCACGCTTATCAGTTTGGTGGCCAAGAACATATGTAAAAATGAGTAACATTTATCACTTTTAAACTCTAGTACTATACAGTGAGGTTTCTTGTTGTATGCCAGATTTGGGAGTGGACATTCTTACTCTTTTTCTTACAGGTCAAATGTCATTATTTTTTAAGCTGTTAGGAAAGAACATTTTAGGTTTTCTTGAGTTTTTCGAATTCATTTAAACACTTTCAGATGATAAATTTGCCAAATCTATGTCATATGTTCTAAGTTGTTCAGAATATATGCATAGGTTCTAAAGGTTAGAAGTACAAAGGGATAACACGGAGTAAATGATATAAAAAGTGCTATGATACATTTGCATAAGTGAAAAATAGTCATGTTTTTGAAATAGTAACCTTGAGCTAATAAAATTATTACCAGCACAGTATTAATGTTCAGAATATATTTCTGATCTTGTTGCCTACCTAAACTTCAGCTCTTTAATAGTAAAAAGGGTCAAAGTAATGGACTTTGAGATCTAAGCCAGAAATCCAATACTGAGAGGATTGAAAAGTGTTTTCTTGAAATACTAGTGTTGACTATAACCTTAGGAATCTAGTGTCTTCTTCAAATACAATTAAAATTAGATGGCCTCTTCTGTAAGATAAACATTGTATTAATGTGCATATCTTAACCCCAGGGCTTAAAACAGCAAAGGAAGGTAGGAACTGAAAGGACAATGGATCCATGCTAACTTGCTTCCTTGGGGGATTAGTAAAAATTGAGGTCAGCAAGAGTCCCAGGATACAGGACAGAAAAAGGAAGGAAGCACACCATGGTGGCTTTGTTCTTTTCCTACTGGCTATGACATGGGCAGTTGGAGAGGAAGGTGCCTCTTCTGTTTAATGCTTTCTGTAATTCCTCTCTGTATGATTGGCTTTCAGCTGATCACTACTTTTATTCATTCTTCAGAGAGAAAATTCCACTTTTAATATTGCTGGGTATGACAGAAAATAGCATCACTAGCACAGTGCTTCACACATAGTAGGATTGATTGAATGAAATCAAGCTATTGTCTAGTTCCAGTGAGGCATCTGAAATGTTCAGTTCCTGAACAGATTCAGTCCTGCAATACTTAATGAGATGTTTGAAATTATGGCAGTCAAATTGTAACTAATGAAATCTCATTGAATTTCTAAATAATAACAGGCTAAACAGGAACACATTTTTAATCACCTAAGATCCAAAGAAACTTGACTGTAGTAGAAAGAAGTTTGGACTTGGAGAAATATAAAAGTTACCTGGAAGCATTTTTCCAAAAGTATATCCTCAGCTTTCCTAGCCTCCACCAAGGATATACCAGAATCTCCAAGACAGACACATGTTGTCGAAAAAAGCTGCTCATGCAATTTGGATTTCTGCTTCCCTAGCTTCTGTTCTCTTCAACTGTAGAGTTTGAAAATTAATGGAGAAGTTAATCTCCAAGGTCCTATTTGTAAAATTCTGTGGTTTTGTTGGTAAGAATTCCACTACTTGATGATACTGTTGTTCCTAGAAGTTATCAATTCTATACTTACCTTCTTCATTGAGACTTGTGTAGTACGTGGATGTATTCTCTCAGGTTATGGGTCTTAATTCTAAAGTTTTTAGAGCTGTAAGATAGAGGTAGTAAATTTAATGAAGACCACTTTATCTTTTTCACTTTTTTTTGTTAGGTTAGCATTCAACATCTTGGGTTAGAGAACTTTAGACATACGGGCTTCCTTGATCTTTAGAAGTTGAATATCTGCTGTTGAAACTCTGGCTAAGTTCTATTATACTGGTAGAAATAGTAGCTCTAGCAAATAGTAAGCACTCAAAAAATGGTTGTTCCAGCACAGTATCTATATGGTTTAATCATACACATTGTAGGAAAATGTCGATTAATGGTAATTTAAAAGACTGTCTTATTTTTGATTCTTGGAATAAAGAGACATTTTCCTAGTTATATTTAGATTACGTTTGAAAAATTATAAACTGGGCAACTTAGGGTTTCCTAATGAGATAAAAATAATCTTTCTACAGAAAACTTATCATTTTTATTCTAATAAGTTGTTTGTGATTAGCTAGTAATGGTCATTTGAGTTGGAAAGGAGTTTTTATTCATCAGTCCATGGTAGAATATCAAGTTGAGCCCCAAATTAATAAGTTCCTTTTTAGATATCATGTTATTTAAGTTCTTGGAATTATTTCAATGTGCTGTGCACAAAATTGGCACTCAAATATATTAATCATGGTTTAAAAAACAAATATTTTTCTTATAAAATAATGTCCGATTTCTTTGTTTAAAGAATTGTATTGAGAAGGAAAACAGATAAAAGTTATCAATAATTCCACTTGTTATGAGCATTGTGGAAAATTTTGGTGTGTTGCTGAAAATAATTTAATACTCATATCTGCTGATGAGAGATTTTTAAAATCTGGTGACAAGTTTCTTATTTAAGTTAAACCGTCTTAATAATTTTCAGTCTTTCTCTTTTAACCCCTCTTCATTTGTAACCTTCATACTCTTAGTCTGGGGTCCAGTGATGTGTAGACTTCATTACCTAAAATGAATTAGACTCATAATCAATTCTAGGAAATATGCGTAGTCTTTCAACAATTACTATTAGCTACTGTTCTCTACAAAAGAGCTTCTCCAAATGACCCCTTATCTTCCATGGGTTAGAGAATCCTCTACCCCTCTTTTGTTGAGACTTTTAAGGCAAAAGAGTATATGCTTGGGTTACTCTTGTCAGATTCATTATCTTTCCAAAGTGTTTTAGTATATTCATCATTGCTACTATCAGAATACATCCTTTCCCTGTTATTTTTGTTGGAAATCATAGAAAAATATATTTTATTTGTAATAGTATGTAACTTACCTAAGTTTCTCACAACTAAAATATTGAAAGTATCTGTCCAATTTTTATTGAGTCAACAATCACTCAAATGTCTGATTTCTTTGTTAGTGCATAGTTAAGTCTCACTAAGACATGTCAATTTTGATGTTATCTGGTTTTAAAGACCTCAGGTACTCAGATCAGGACAACAAGTAAACCTTATGAATGTCGTCTTATTTGATTTATGTTTCTTATGGGAATGAAGTGAATTGCCTCAAAGTGTCGAAATCTGGCTGAGCTGGTTGGAGTCTACCTTGGAGTAGTTTCTATAGAAGTTAGCATCTTAGGTGAGATTCTTAATGTACATTAGACTTGCAGCATTGCAAGCTGCATTTTATACCAGTAGCCAGGTGTGGGCAGTGATACAGGGCTCAGGAGATCTCTCTTACCGGCCCAGGGATCCAAGGCATTCAGTGCAAAACCTGGCCAGCAGCCCGAGTGAGTAGGAGCCATGTGACTCTGGTGAGTTGGAGTGTGCAATTGCCTCCTGCTTCAGAGCTACCTGATCCGAATACTAAGCAGAGTGAGTGCCGAGCTGAGTGTAAGACACTGAAGACACTGCAGAGAAAGGTGCTTATTCCAGAGGCATTACAAAACATGGAGATTAAAGACCAGGGAGCCCAAATGGAGCCGCTGCTGCCTACGGTAAGAGACAATCTGCTGTCATGTAGATTTAACTGCGTTTGCTGCAAATCCTGTCAGGCGAGCGGTCTGCTAGCTAGGTGAAGCGAATGTACTTTTGGGGTGGTGGATAGCTCCCACAACATATGGACTGGGGTCTCCTCCCATCTTGGGTGACTGAAATGCATAATGCAAAGCACATGATTTTTTCTCCCTTCTCAATATGGATGCATTAATGGTGATGAAATGTCTCATGTCTGCTGCTGTTTAAAGAGATGGCTAGGTTTTA
>NW_006442484.1:34876707-34914201 GCF_000325575.1 Pteropus alecto
CTGTTACTGCCTACTCTCTGTTTCTCATGCTGTGCAGTGGTGTTTCAAGCCCCTGCAAAGAAGCCCCTTTTTATTATATTACATAGATGATAAATTTCTTCCTCATGCCTCATGCCCCTGATAGTGAGGTAGGGGAATCTGCTGCGATAGCAGCTTTAGAGATTTAGTTTTCGCAGAAACCAGGGGAAAGAACAGAAAGATCGTGTGTGTGTGTGTGTGTGTGTAAGTGTGTGTGTGTGTGTGTGTGTGTGTGTGCGCGCGCGCGCGCGCGAGTGAGTGTTCTATCAGTCTCTCTCAAAGGAAAATGTGTCATGGTTCACATACAAAGAAGGTATGAATTTTGGGGGGAATAGGCACGCAATTCAGATTTGAATAGCTGAAATGTTCCTGAATTGTCATTTGGAAATAGCCTGTTTATCTCTGAGTCTTTAAGCTGGCTCCCCCGATCTAATTCTTGGGTAAGTAGTTGATTTGTCTATCCTTTCCTCACAAATCTCTGGCTGGCTCACAGACTTTGTAGATCTTCAGGTAATATCTTCTTTCTCTTCCTGGAGCAGCTGCTGTGTTCAAGGAAAAAGAAGAAGAAAAAAAACCCAAGCAGTTTTTCTTGACGCAACAGAGAAGCAAAACACTAGCTTCCAGCCATCTATCAGCACTATCACAGCTCAGAATAGCAGAAATCTCCTCCCTGCACCAAACCAGGCAGAGGGGCTGTTCTCAGCTCTTTGCTACTCAGGTTGGTGATCCACCTGGCCGAGTAGGGGCTGGCAGCCAGCTGCCCATTTCTGAGTCCATTCTTAGGCTGTGAACACATCTTTAAATCAGATAATACCTCACGGGGAGTGGGCAAATTCTGGGCCACAGTATTTTTAGGGCCTTACCTCTCCCGCGGCTTAAAATCTGCAAAAGATTCCAGTTTGCATCGCGGAATCCGCTGAGGTTACTGAGCATGCCCAGTGCTCCTCAGGACGCCAGATTCGGGCAGGGAGGGAACAGGGAGATGAGAAGATTGCAGGAGTCACCACCGAGAATGGAGCCTTAAAAAAGGGCAGGGTCAGTGTTAGAGAGGGGGGAAAAATGCCAGTAAGCCTGCTTGCTTAAAGGTAGAGACGTTTCTTTTCCCGTCAGACTGGAATTATTTTAAAAAATCAGAGCAGAAGGTTTATCTGTCTTCCCAAACTTGAATAAATACACAAATTAGGATTCTGTGGATACTCAGAATAAAGGGTATCAAGAATATCAAAGAACTATTGTTCCCTGGATGAGAGAGAGGAACTATACACAAGAATTGGGAAAGAGAAATATAAGGAAGGCTAAGATATAGGAAAGAAAATCCCCTTTAGGGGGAGGGAGTTCGAAGCTGTCCTAGAAAAGCAGTCTGAAGTCACTTAGATATGGGATGTGAGTTGTCACTTGTGGGGAACAATTAAAGGGTTTAGGAGCAAATGAGGATTAACTAGGGGAATTTAGAATTTACTGGACTAGATGAGCAGTTTGTGGCTTAAAAGAGGAGAAAAAATTCAAGTTTGGCTAGAAAAGAAGGGTTACAGTAAGTTGATGGAAATTTTTGAAGTCATAAGTTTGCATTTTGTGTGGATAATGGCCAGTACAGAATAGTTATTGTTTAATGGCAAGAGAAGATCGTGTTAGCAGTTCATTATAAGAAAAATAAGCCTGGGAGGCTAGAAAAGATGCTGAATTATTGACCTACTTTTATATTTGTATAGCATTTTAAACTTCCCCAGTTGGTTTTATGGCTGTTTTTTTTTCTTCTGAAAACAATCATGTTAATTAAAGCAAATTTTATTACTTTAATTGAAAGATTAGAAATTGAGGCACAGAGAGTTTGAATAACATATGTAAAATCACATAGTGATGAAGCCAGGGCTAGAATATAGGTCTTCTAAAAGTAGTTCAAGGAAAAAAAGCAGTATTTTTACATTACATTAATAATTAGGCTTATCATAATCAGATCTTGGACTGGAGTTTTATGCTTAGAAGAGAAAGGAAGAAATAGCTTTGGGTTCTGTTTTAGAAAATTAGTCAGATGACTGTGCAAAATAATTATATGATAGGCAATATGGCATAGTATTTAAAAACACAGTCTGGTATGTCCAAGCTCTGCTATTGACATGCTGTATGATCATGGGAAAGTGATAAGCCTTAGTTTTTTCAACCGAAAAATGTCTCCTGGGTTTTTTTGATGAGTAAATGAAATAACCTGTGTCAGGTACCTGGCATTTAGTAGTAATTGCTCAATAAAAGTTAGCTGCTATTATCATTATTAATGGAAATATAGACATCGAAATGAATTCCAGGTTTTAGGTCTTTATGATAGGTGGCTTGTCAGTACTGTCTACTAAGAAACGAGGGAAACAGAACACTGTAAAGTGGAGGTAGAAGGTGGGATACTTAGTTACAGCTATGGAAACTTTGCAGTATGGTGGGAAAGCTAATTGGAAAGGCATTAAAAACCAAGATTAGATGTGGGACCGAAATAGTCAGAAGTAGACAGAGAAGCAACAGAGAAAGAAAAATCGCAAGAATAGACAAATATGCCAAATGAGTGAATATATTCTGATTCAATGAAAGGGAGGAATAGATTATTTTTAGGCCTCCAAGATTTACCTTCGTTTAGTATATATAAAGTACATATTAAGAGTATGGATGTGGGAGACCCTGACATGTTTCTCTCTTCTCTTGGTCCTCCTTAGAACCGATGTTTCTTTTGTTGAGGAAGGCATCACTGCATTTCGTAGACCCTAGTCCCTCTAAGGGTTAAGATGTTCAACTCTTCTTGGCCCACAGTATAGTCTGGCTTTGATCAGACCTGACTGTTATGTTTGAAGCTATTAGAATAAACTATATTTACAAGAATTATTCACTTATTAAATGTCTACTATTGACCAAATATGTCTTTGAGGCTGGGGAAACAGCAAAGAACTAGATGGACAAAAACTCTGTCTACGTGAATTTCACACTGTTTTCTCCTCAAATATTCAGTCATTGTTATAAGCATTTTGAGATGGGGTATATGAAGACTATATGTAACAATAATGATAGTGATATAACTTTTGTAATAATGGAACTAATCATTTAAAAGTATGAAGCCAGGAATTTAGGATGTTGCATATGATGAAATTTTCTGTTGACATTTGGTATTGAATTTTCTTCTAGGAGTAACCTGGCAGTCTTCAAATTATCAGGCAAGGGGAGAGGCTTCTTGAAGAATATTTTTATAACAAACATTTCTATCTAATGCCATTTAATCTTGGGTGATATGTAGTAGGTCCATGTTGGATCCCTTTTAAAATACTGATGTCCTAAAAGGAACTTATTTTAAGTTTAACTTACTCAAAAAAACTGCCCTGAGGTATGGAACTAGAGTAAAGATCACTTTAAAAAAGTAATATAGAATATTATAGAATGGATATTATATTACCTTTTTAAAGGTAAAATATGGAATATTGTAGAATAATATAGAAATAATATAGACTAGATGGTGGATTTTAGCACCTTTTAAAATGCTAATTCCAGGTTTCCAAATGGGTCCAGTTTATTGAATTGTTTTATTTGTAGGGGAAAAAAACTTACCAAAAGTCTATTATTAAATCAGGAAAAGAAAAATGAGACTAAAATGTCAAAGTAACAAAAAGAGCATATAGTTTGGCTAAATAATATTGGATTTCTAGTTTATTTGAATTTTAATTTAGATGATAGTATGAATTTAAAGAAACATACCGCACATGGTAATATATAGGGAGAAAAATGCACTATAAGGAATCAATTCTCATTTCCACTTTCATGGAAATCTACTTGAATGCTACTCTACAATGGTGAATGACTATAGAAATAAAATATATGTGTAGTATGCTAAGGTAATGAGTGGTAGAATCTAAATTCTGCAATATTAAGTTTATGATAAAAATATTGAGGTCAGATGAAGAAGTGAGATAGTTTATGATAGAGGGTTAGAAAATATCTGGGCCAAGGTCTGGAACTCAAATAGAGTTAGAGATCATGGTCATAAAAATAATCACGCTTCCAGTGTGTGCTTGCTTTCTAAACTTGGAATGATGGTTGCTTCAGAAGTTAAACTGGGCTTAGCAAGATGCTGAACAGCACATTGCAAGATGCTTCAGGTTAATGGTGAAATGCAGGTGTCACTCTCAACCCTCTTCTATGGAGAAACTTCCACTATTCCTTTCTCTTACCTCATAGGATACATGGCACTTTATTATTTGGCTTTCTGTGGGGTTACCAGTTTCAATCTTTATAGTATTAGTTGTTTTATTTATTTTTTAGATAAAATAAATGCAAATCGAAGTTCTAATATATTCTCTCACTTAAAAGAGTTGTCTCAGATACTCCTTGAAGTGTGTTGCTCTTATTTAGAAATAGGATATAACTAGTGTATAATGTATTTATCTTGTGGAATCATGTATGCTTTGCTCAGAGAAGAATTGTAGAGATCAATTGGAGACTAGACTTTAGACTAACTTCTTAATCTACAGATGATGAAATTGAACACTAAACAGTATGCCATTTATATTAGTTAATGGGAGAGCTTGGCCTAATGTCCAAATCTCTTGATTCCTACTCCATCATTCTTTCCACTATTGTATAGTTTCTATTCTAGCATAAATATCTGAGTGCTAAATTAAAGTGATGCTGATAATTAGATAATCTTTGTGAAGTAATAGTAGATACTGTCTCAGGCTTTTGCTGAACATAAACATCTCTCCTTATCATGATAATCCTGAAAAGTTGCTAATGTTATCCAATCTTACAGATAAGAAACTGAGGCTCAGAAGGCTGAATAAGTTATCCAGGTTCACACAGCTAATAAGTACTGAGGGTTTGAAAATATTGTATCTAGTTGACTACTCTCTTTTTAATTAAAGTCAGTTAAAAGAATCTGATTATAAAATAGGCTTTCAAATCTACCTCTTCAAAATCAAAGTAGTATGATACAAGGTGCTATAAAATGTAAAGCATTGCACGCCACATATTGTATGATTCCATTTGTATGAAATGTCAAGAACAGGCAAATCCTTAGAGACTAAAGTAGATTAGTGGTTGCCAGGGCCTGGGGTGTAGGGGAAACTGCTAATAGCTGTGGAGTTTCTTTCTGAAATAATAAAAAATGTTCTGAAATTAGCGGCGATGGTTGTACAACATTGTGAGTATAATAAAAACCATTGAATTGTACACTGCAAAATGATGAGTTCTATTAAAAAATTTCAAAAATAGTAAGTTATTGTTTAATTATTATCATTAACAGGGAGAGAGTTGAGGATCTAAACAATCCTTATATCAGTCATATTTATATAAATCAAGAAAAAGGAAAGTAAAATATTCATGAAAATTAAAAATAACTTTCTCTCTTTCTCCTGCTCTCTCCCAGTCTCTTTGTGAAGGTAATGCTGAGGTTGGTCAGGGTTTCAGCAAACTATTTGCAGACCTAGAGGTCTTTTGGAATGTATCTTGAAAGCTGAGTTGAGAGTATATGGCATATAATACATACAAGAGACGACGGGAACTATTTGACTAAGTTCAAACTGTTATTTCTTCTCCAAATCATCTTTCTGAATTTTTTCTTGATACGCTTTAAACTTAAACATGAAGAACATCAAAGCAACAAAATTTCTAAGAAGACTACTTAAAAAATAAAATTAAACCTCATTTTGTGTTACCAACATTATTTTAAAGTCATTATTGGTCTAGTCTCATAGCATTTTATATTACTGTATGGTAAGTCAAACTCCAAAGAAAATATTAATTAACCATTTTAATATTGATTTTCATAGTCTGTTTCTCCCAAGATCTTATGATATGTAAGGAGATTTTTTTACATATCATATATATATATACATACATAAATAATTTACATATCATAAATTCCTCCCATTGTAAGTACAAATTGAGTAATTTTTAGTAGATTTGCAGAGCTGTGCAACCATCACTAAATTTATTTTAGAACATTTTATTGCCCCCAAAAGTTTTCTCTAGCCCATTTGTTGTTAACACATACTTTTGGCCCTGAACAAGGATTGATCTGCTTTCTACTGATTTGCTTTTTGTCTATAAATTTGCCTTTTGTGGACATTTCATATAAATGGAATTATACAAAAAGCAGTCTTTTGTACCTGGCTTCTTTCATGTAAGTGATATGTTTTGAGGTCCATTTATGTTGTGGTGTGTATCAGAAGTTTGTTCCTTTTTATTGCTGGAAAGTATTACATTGTATGGATGCCTGGCATTTGTTTATTGATAGTTTATGTTCATTTATATAGTTTCTAACTTTTAGCTATTACAAACAATGCTGCTATAAATTTTCATGTATATGTTTCCATGTGCACATATATTTATATTTCTCTTGGGTAGAGTCCTATGAATGGAATTGCTAGGTTATTATATTTATATTTAATGTTTAAAGAAAGTGCCAGAATTTTTCAATGAGATTGTATCATTTTACATGTATCGGCTGTACCAGTAATATAAGGGTTTTGGTTTCTCCACATTTTGCCAGCATTCAGTGTTGTCTATCTTTTCAAATTGCCATTCTAATGAGTGTGAAGTGGTATGCTGTTTTGATTTTGATTTACATTTTCATAATGACTAATTATCTTAGTCCATTTGGGTTGCTATAACAAAATACCATAGACTGGGTGCTTTATTAAAAACAGAAATTTATTTCACACAGTTTTGAAAGCTAAGAAGTCCAAGGTCAAGGAGCAGCAGATTTGGTATCTGGTGCACACCCCTTCCTGGTTCATAGATGGCCATTTGTTGGCTATGATCTCACATCAAATCACATCAGACAGAGGGAGAAGAGAGCTCTCTGGGGGTTGTTTTATATGGGTACTAATCTCTTATAGAAGACCTAATCACCTCCCAGACACCCCCACCTTCTAATACCATCACATTGGGGATTAGATTTTAACATAAGAATTTTAGAGGAACATTGAGATATTGAATATCTTTTCTGTGCTTATTAGCCATTTGTATATCTTCTATGATGAAATGTCTATTAAAATCTTTCACCCGTTTTTCAAATTGGTTATTTGTTGCCTTCTCGAATTATAAGAATTTTTAAATGTATGCTTTGGGTATGAGTTCCTTGTTAGAAATATTTTGCAAATATTTTCTCACTGGCTTTGTCTTTTAACTTTTTAAATGGTGCCTTTTGAAACACAGAAGTTTTTAATTTTGATGAAGTTCAGTTTACCAGTTTTTTAAATTATTGATTATGCTTTTGGTGTTGAATCTAACAAAACTACCTAGAACAAAGTCACAAAGATTTTTTCCTATGTTTTTCCCTAGAAGTTTTATAGTCAACCCTTATGCGTAGATCAATGATCTATTTTGAGTTAATTTTTGTATATGCTGTGAGGTAGGAATCTTTTTTTGTTCCATATAGATATTCAATTGCCCCAGAAGCATTTGTTGAAAAGACCACGTTTCTCTATTGAATTTTCTTGACAGCTTTGTTGAAATTAAATTGGCTGTAAATATAAGGTTATTTTTTCTGAGCTCTGCATTTTGTTCTGTTAATCTATGTGCTTATCCTTACCCTAATATGCTAATGTCTTGATTATTGAGGCTTTACAGTAAAATTTGAAATTGATTGTGGAACTCCTTCAACTTTGTTTTTATTTTTCAAAATTGTTTTGATTATGCTAGGTCCTTTGCATTTTCATATAAATTTTAGGATCCACTTGTTCATTCTACAAAAAGCTTGCAAGGATTTTGACAGTGGTTGGTTTGAACTTACAGATCAGTTTGGGGAGAATTGCCATTTGACAATATTGAGTCTTCCAAAACATGTACATGGACTGTCCCTCCATGTTTTTAGATCTTTAATTTCTTGTGGCAATATTTTTGTTATTTTAGTTGTTTTAGTGAGGACTTCTTTGTACTATGTTAAGGATTGCACCAAAATTCCACAAGTGCCATTTGTATGGAAGTTCTTATATTAAGCTTAGTTCCAATTCTAAATAGTTCAAAACTCTAAGAGATCATCTCAAAGAATGAAAATGTAGTTTTGATATACTGACTTAGTGGGTTAGAGTGAGAATGTATTATAGCCAAGGACTCTGAATAGTCTTGATTTAGTGATAAAATCTTTATATCAGTATTATGAAGACTTTCTCATTCATCATGAAAATTATGCTCTAAGACTCTAATAAGCAAGTTTTTAAAGAATTTTTCCATTGCATGTTGAATGTGTGAGGTTGCTGGAGTGCCTCCAGCATTTATTTGTACCTCTGCTTCTTGCTTAGTCTGGGAAACCAAAATTATTTAGAAAAGGCTATTGCTTCCTCATGACTTTTTTTCCTTTTGACTCGTGAAGCTTTGATATCAAAGAGGATGACCTAGTCAAATTCCAGAAAGCAAGTGCCACAAAAAGTAGTTAGGTATATGATAACTACTGGATGGAATCGAAACATAGGTCTGCTTAAGAAGCACATTTCATTATTGTTAAATTCATGTTGCTTTCATAAATGCAGTGGTGATTTTCTGTTGATATTTAAGCTGCTCTGGGAATAAGCCTGTGGTTAAAAAATGGAAAAAATATGTATATAGCAATTAATAGACCTAATGTACTCAATATTATTTGAGTACATGCCATGTAATTTGTATTTTACTAACAAATAATTTTATGATATAGTTGCCTGTCTAAAAATCTGATATGTAATTTTGTAGAACACTGCTTATAGATATAAATTTAGTATTTTTTTCTCCTCAACAAAGGGATTATTGAAAACCTTAAACTCAAGGACTATATGCGTCAGAATATTTAGGAGGGCTTATTAAAAATGCAAGTTATGGAATTTACTCAAGTTTATTGGCTTAAAATATCAAAGGGGTGGAGCCAAGAAACAAGACATTTAAAGAATTCTCAGAGGATTCTTATGTACCTTGCCATAATGTTAACATCGTACATGATCATATTTAATTATCAAAACTCAGAAATTAACATTGGTACAACTCTATTAATTAAGCCACAGTATTTGTTAGTAAATCACTGGTTTTTCCACTAATGTCTTTTTTGTTCCAGGATCCCATTTTGTCCCTTTAATCATCTTTATTTTGTGAGTTACTCAGTTTTTCTTTATCTTTCATGACCTTGATACTCTTGAAGTGTACAGGTTAGTTTTATTTATTTATTTATTTTGTAGATTATCTCTCAATTTGTGTTTGCCTGAGATTCTAATAATTAATTTTGGTTATGCTTTTTTCTTTTCTTTTCTTTTTTTTGGGTCAAGAATATCATTGAAGTTATGTTCCCTTCTAAGTGCATCATATCATGGGATAGATGATGTCTTATTTCTGGGGATGTTACCTTGGTAACGGAGGTGTCTGCTGGGTTTTCCACTGTAAAGTTAAAAATTTCCCTTTCGTAATATTAAATACCTTGGGAGAGATACTTTGAGACTATGCATGTATCCTGTTTCTCCTCAAGGTTTTACTCACTAATTTTAGCATTCAGCAAAGACTATTTTCTGCTTATTACCTATTTATTACTGTAGTGTTTTCCTAATTAATGGTGGTTTTCTACTTCTCTAATTTTTTCTGCATTTAGAAATTAGAATTTTTTCTTTTTGTAGGGAAGAGCTGTCATTTCTCCATTTGTTTATGTATTTATTCAATTGCTTATTTCGTTATGGACTCAAAGATATTTATTTTGAGTGTATGGACCATGCTCCAATACTCTCAGTATTTTTATTGCTCATATGATTTCATCTTGGACATTGGGTGTTCCTTCAAGTGGCTCTTGTCCTTTCACTATGCTCCCATTCTTTTTTGAGCATTTCTGTAGTATCTAGTACCACAAGATTTTTCAGGATCATCTTGTAGTTTTTCTGCCTTAGCCTTGGAATCAATCATTTCTTCAAGGAGCCACTATGCTAACTTTTGAGGCTACTTACAAATATTGTCAAAAGTCCTTCTAGAAAGATTGTGTAACCAGTTTTCTCTTCCATTAGAAGCATCAGTGGTATTTAACAACTTTGACAATTGGCCTGATAAACATTTTACAAACACTTCCTTTTGTATTCCATTTCCAACTTTGCTATTAGTGTCCTATGAAGTAGATTTAAAAAATTACAGTTCAGTGGAAATGCTGAGCTATTTTAAAAACTCCTCAACTTTTTTCACCTTATTCAAAGTATTACTGAAATGCCACATAAGACTCCCTTATATAATGGAGATATGAATCTCTAACTCCGTCAGTACTCACCTGTACTAGATACTGTTTTGGCCATGAAAAACTTCAGTCTTTGAATCATGAAATGATTTCTTTACTTCCTCAAAAACCATAGACATCATTTAAAGAAAATTTTTTAAGAATGAGTGAGAGAGGTCCAATTAACAAAGTATTTTAGTGTTTATCCTTTTCCTCAGTCTTACTATTTATCAGTCTATGATAACTAGCTATAAACCCAAATATTTTATTTTTTATATTAGGAATATTTTTATCTATAATACTTTCATCTTTATCACTCCTTAAGAAGAAACTATTATTCTTATTTGAACCATCCAGGATCTTTTATGTCATCAAAACCATGTTGAAGAAGTACCTGAAGATCCTGATAGATGACGAAGTTGACAAAAGTAAAAACTTCTAAACCTTCCTATATGTTGTTACTTAAATAAAATATGATTTGGACCCCATTCATAATTCTCTGATTTAATAATTTCATCTTCAAAAATTAGTTCTTTATCTATTTTAAATCAAATAATTTAGTAATGGTAATTGTTTCGCATCTGTCTTGGCATTGATAGTACTTTCTTTTTACATCTTTAACATAAATATCCGTTATAAATGGTTATCATAAAAGATAAACAACAACAAATCCTGAACATCCAGTCTTTTAGCCTGATATTAGGAGCTGTTTAGATATTAGTGCCAGTTTAATAAAAGGAGTTAGAAGCTCCAGTATAGATTATTCTGCAATGTAAGATAATATAATATTTTGCCAAATTTCTATGAGGGAAAAAATGCAGAAATGGTGAACTTAATATCAACTTTGTCCATTAAAAAAATCCATGCAGCTTTCTTATAATTCAGGAAATTCTAACCATAGTTATTCATTTAAAACTTACTGAGTCAGCCTTCAACCCAGCTTTAAAAAGATCAACCTTTCACAAAGTTACTTGTAGTAGCTTATAATTTCACTTGTTCTCTTTTATGATTTAAAAACTTTATTCCACTTCCTTCTCTATACTTAACCTTCACTATCTAGTTTTTACTGTCATATAATTCACTATTCCTAGTCTTTCTCATCTTATCTAAACTGATTTCTCCCATCTTTAGAGATGGTTACATGGTCTGGCATTGGATAAAAAAGGGCTTATATCTCTGATTCCCTAAAAATACTGATATATATATATATCATATATCATATGTATATATGATATATACATATAAATGCTAAATACATAGCTCATAGCTCTCTTGATTTCAAATAGACAAAATATTTTAGAATGAATTCCATCACTTAACTTTCATGGTTCCATTGAAACTTTTGATATTAGAATTAGTTTTTCTTGGAAAAATATAGTTTCTTGATGTTTTTCTTGGTTCAGAATAATATCTTGAAGAGAGAATGGAAAGGCTTCAAAGTTTATTTAATCTCAGAATGTTTCATAAAACAATAATTTGGTGATTATGTTTTAATAATTTATAAACACATATTTACATTATTTTAAAAAGTACCTGCATATTTAGAAAACAGGAGGCAAGAATGCTTGACAAATTGCAATTAAAACAGTTGAATACAAACATTAATATATGAATGGCTCAGAGGAATTAATGAATCTGAAATTTTAATTAATTTGACTACATTAATTACCTTTATGATAGTCTTCCTTTTGGGTAAGAATGGAGGGACATAGAGAAGTAGCTTTACTGTTATTAAGAAATGCATCAAAGATTCTACCCACTTAGGGAGATATAGTAAAATGTTCCAATCATGGGCTTAAGAAACATTTTGTACTGCTTTCATTATGATGTCTTTGTGCAGATGACCCATGATAAAAGGGGAATAAGATCAGTACAGCTAAATAAGATTGAAAGATAATTTGGATTATCTTTTTAAGTCAATTGTTTCAGTGTTCTGTGTTCTTTTATGAGACGGTTAGCCAGGTGTGGCTGTAAGAGGAAACACAGGAGAAGCTGAAGAAAACAACATTGTCCATCTCTATCAACTGTTCTTCAAAGGAAAAACGAACACACAAACTAAAAATAAAATTTACTTTCTGAAACATTTTGGGAACTTTTTGGACTACAATTTGCAATGACAATATAGTTAAAATAAGAACTGATGTATCTTAATCCATCTAATGCTTTATGATAAATGATTAGGCATGAGAGACTATTTGATTTTCAGAAAAAATAATTTAATAATCAGAAGCAATTGAGGAGGACATGATCCTACATGAAATAAGCCAGACACAGAAAGGCAAATACACATGATCTCAGTTATATGTGGAATCTAAAACTGCCAAACACATAGAAGCAGAGAATAGAAGAGTGGTTGCCAGGAGCTGGGGAGAAAGAAATAGGGGAGTGTTGGGTACTAACACTTCAGTACAAGGGTACTAACTTTCAGTTATGCAAAATAAGTTCTGGGGATCTAGTGTAAAAAAATAAAAAAAAATATATAATGTGGGGATACTTTTATACGAAATATTTGTCCATGTTAATCAAAAGATATAACTGAAGCTGTTATGTCAATTGATCAAGTATTGATACATATATCAAGCCAAATTATGTATGTATCTGGAATAACATGGTTATAAGCGACAGTGCAAAGCAATGAGGTAAAGAAAGATTATTAAGTAAGTGATGCTAGGATACTTAGCTATTTTGGAAATTTAGATTTTTATTTCTACCTACTTCCAACTAAATTTTAGACTGAACATCGTAGAAATAGATGTGGTGATCTATATTCTCTTTGGAGTGTAAAACTGTGTTTAAGTGCTAAAGAAAGAGAAGAAATAAATGCATCTATATTGTATCTATTCATCTATCTTTTGAAGCAATTGAGAATTGGAAGAGACTATCTTTTATCCCGAAAAGTAGAATTTTGTTCTGTTTTCTTTCGTAAGATGGTTAGATGGGTGTGACCACAGGAGGAGACATGGGAGAGATTTTCAGGAAAATCATGTTTATTATACTCATAAGTCCCTAGAGAGGGAGTTGCTGCATGCCATGCAGGATCGGGGAAGCACCAGGTTTTGGTCAGGTAGCAGAAGATGGGAGCAAGGAAAAATTTTTGGCCAGAGCCTTTATTGCAGTTTCCACAGGAAAGGCAAGGCAGGGTAATTTTAGAATTGTCCAGTTTGAATAATTTGGCTTTGGAGCTCTTGGGGTGTTATCTAGTTGCCAGTACCTGGCCCTGGGATGATTTATGGTTGGGGAAATATTGTCCTGGTTGTGTGAGTTAGAGAAGGAGGAAGTTGGGGGTATAGGCTTGGGATTGTTTGGTTTGCATATGAAAGGTGTTTGTGGGAAAGGTGTTAATCATCTTTAGGTTTTAGCTAGCCTCCGTGAGTCAGTCTCTCCCTGGGTCTGTGAAGCCTCAAATGCTGGAGCATCCATAATAAAGAAAATAAGAAAATAATAGGCCCAATGATAAATGGATGCCAAATAGGCAAATACAAAATCTAATAAAACAGAACAAATGGCTATCTTGTATTAATCTATAAATTCTCTTTAAAAGGGAAGTAGAAAAAGAGTAACTGTAAGGCCATGTGTGACCATCTCACTTTATCCACATCCATTTGTAAGAAGAGAAATGCATAGGGAAGACAACATATAATTCTCATTAACCTCACCCTGATTTTGTTTCTCAACCTTTCACAAGTAGATTAGTGATAATTTCATGTTGCTCTGACTTTCTAATTACATATTCCTTTCTGATAAGCAATGACAGTGGTTTTATATTATGTGAATAAAGAGACAAGAGTTCACCTATGATTATTTTGGATAAAGCCTGTGCAAGAAAATACACTGTATTGTTTGGATTTTGTTATATTTTCAAGAAGCTAAGATTTTAAAAAATGTAATATTCCCGAAGAATTTAGCCTTGGCTGAACATTCAAATTGAAAACCAAGTAAAGGAATTTTACATAAATCTGAGAGCCAGTCAAAATAAAGAGCAATGAACTTTTATCAAATGCTGACAGTGTGTATGGAAACCTCTTAAATCTTGTACATTTTTGTTTACCTGAATTACATACTAAACTCACTTTAATATTAGTAAACATTTACATATGGATGAGGAAAGGAAATAGCCTAAGGAAAAGGTGATAATATAATTCAATACAGACAACTTCCATTAATGCACATGACTATTCTATGAATTAAATCAAGCTTTTAAAAGTTTAGCAGATTAAATTTCCACTGAATGACAGTTAACTATATGCAAAATTTAGCTATTGCCTAAAGTTTTATAAAACTTCTAGTTTTATAAACTAGCTTCTAGTGCTAGTGGATTTTTTAAAAAGTCCGTATAATTCTGTGATCTATTTATAATGCAGCTAGACAGAAATTGATTGTTTCCTTAAGATTCAGGATCAGAATCAGGGTAGGGATACATAAAAATAAAGTGTGGTTATAGCTCATAATGAAAATATAGAGTATTCTCTGCTTAGATTCTTTGGCTTAGTCTCACTAAAGACTGGCAACATTTCTTTGTGGTGGTCTTCAACTTGAGTAGTTAAAATTTATTTAACAATTCCTTTAAACCAAATTGACTCTTAGGATGCTAAAAATAAAGCAATGGAAAAATTTCTCTTCAACTTATTTTTACCAGTTTGAAATTGTATCATAAATATACAGGAAATAGTTGATTTTTGTGAAGTAGAAAAACATCAGGCTAAATTAATAATTTCCACACTCTTCCAGATAGTGTGGAAGTCTTTACACCTACGCATTAGAGCTCAAATTCATCTTTGTACAGACTAACTGATTTGGAAGTTCTTGCGGGAATCAAGAGATATGAAGACATGTTTTCAAATGTTTAAAAAAGTAAATGTATATTTTATAATCAGCACTACTGGTATTACTCTAAAATTTTAACTAGCAAATGGTTCCTCCCTTGTAAATTAAATTAGTTGCTTCAAAATTAGACATAACCGATGCCACAGATATTTTTATCTTTGATATGTTGACAAGAGCTGAGCTACTATGATTTAAAGACATTTCACATTTGTTGAAATCCTTCCTTTTGCCTACTTTTTATAGGTACTCTTTCTGGAATTTTCATTATCTTAGGTAACAAGGATTTTATGACAGCATAATTTCTAACTTTTTCCTCATTTATTCACAATTCTAAAATAGGTACTATTCTTGTAGGGGCTGCATATCTTTTATGCTCAGAGATTTTAGAACAGCCTTTTAAAAATCAACTTTTTCTTTCTGGAATGATTATACTGGATCTTAATTGAAGACTGTTAACAAAATTTATTGTGGTGGTTCTCTCATTTGGAGAAATCAAATTACCCTAATTTAACTTTGAAACTAAGTGATTTCTTAAATATTCTTGTAACCAAGTAGTTAGCAACATTTATATGCCTATCATGTTTAATAATGTTGTAATTCTTCAGACAATTGAACAAATTAATTTCAGGTATTTCCACGTCTGTCAGGGTGATTGTGAAGGAATATATTTATTTTCATGTCCAAATTAGAGGTGATTAAACCATGAAGAATTTGAATATTAATTGATAAATCAATGTACAAGTCTCATTTTATGAACATGACTATAATAAATGTAACTTTTTGATGTGTTTGATCAATATTTTAGAACATTTAATACAAAATAATTTGTATTTTTAAATTAGTGTAGACATCTACCAAAATTGAAATTAATTTAAAAGCCAACTTAGAATAAATGTATAAATTAATTTGCCTAATAAAAGAACTCTTGGAGAAGAAATGAAAGTATAACATAGTTTATGAGAGTGATTAGTTATTTTCTGTGTTCCCTTTAGAGAAAAAAGAGAAGCCTTGGTAGATTGAGCAAAAAATAAAGTATTAATATGATATTGAAATTTATAATAATACTCTTTAAACTGTTTTTAGGATTCAGTTTTTTAAAAATTTGAATACAGGTAATTTCTGTTTCTGGATTTTATACATTATAAAACTTCTTTCAATCATCCTGATATCATATAGACCAGTCAGGTTGCGTTAGATTAGTGAGTCTCGTGTCATGGTCTGGTTCTTCACTAACAGTACTGCACAGCAATGATACCAACCCCATTAAACAGCATGATGACTGCTTTTCAAAAACTCTCCAAAAATTCTTTTACTTGTATAGCATTCGTGCCTTTTTCAAAATAGTATTGTATCTATGATGTCATTTCTGCCTCCTACCTTGATATTTCTATAAGATAAGCAAGGCAGGCAGCATTATTTCCCAGAGAATATGGCTCAACAAATTCAGGCTCAGTTGAGTATTTGATCATCATGCAATAAGTTAGTGGCGAAACCAGGACTAGAACTCAGATGTCTTAAATCTTAATTTGGTCAACATTTTTCTCTTACTCTGTGAAATGGCAGAGTTCTCTTGTAATTTTCTCAGATGAGAGTGCAAGTGTACTTTCCCAAACAGGTATCTTATGTAGTTACTCATTCACTCAGATGTTTATTGAAGATTCACAGTACGTGCCATTGAGTGTTAAGGACTTGGCTCAGCTGATTTTAGTTTCCCATATATAAGCTTGGTGCTTCCTTGGTAAGAACTTTGAAGGGATGATCATGATATATTTTGGAGTATTGCTATTGCTGAGACTCTAATAGTTGATAAGTAGAACTAAAATGTTCTTAAAAACAAGAAATTTCTAAAGCATTAAAAATATGTACCTATAAAAAATACTGAGGCTTACATTTCAACTGATCACCACCCTGAGTGCTGGCCCTCTCCATTCTCTGCAGAATTAACCTCTGTTTGCAACTTGATAAGTATGCTTCTAGACCTGGCATGTACCCATAGATAATACATGATGTGGATAGTTCCAAAAATGGCATCGTCTTATTGCTTTAAAAACTGCTTTTAAATTTAAGCACTATATTTGAGAGATCTATACACTTTGGATGATTGATCTACCTCATTGTTTATCTGTTGCGTATTCCATAGTCCATGTAACTGTTTCCTATTATGCACATTTAGGTTGATTTCAAGTTTTTTCCCCTTTATAAACAATGCCTCATTAAAAATATTATATACGTTCTCTTGAGTAGATACTGAAATGTCTAAACAAACTCTTTAATAGATGCTGAGAAAATTAACTGCCAGATTGGCTGACCCAATTTTTAATGCAGTCTATGAGATTTTTTGTTAACCCACGCCTTCTCTCAAATGTGATATGATATAAAAATTTTGTTTTTGCCAATCTAATGGATAAAAAAGAATATGTGATTATTTTTAAAATTTGTATTTCCTTAGAATATTTTTATCCATCTTATGATACTTTTTGTTAGCCCATGCCTTCTTATAAATGTGATATTATAAAAAAAATTGTTTTGCCACTCTAATAGATAAAAAATAATGTGGTTATTTAATAAAATATGTACTTCTTTAGAATATATTTTCAAGGATATTGTCCATTTTTTCTGTGAATTGCCTATTCATACTTAAAAAAGAACTATCTTTTTCTTATAGATTCTTGTAGAATTCTTATATATTATAACATTTGTCTCTTAATTACATTACACATCTCGTTTTCTAGGTTTTACCAGTTTATTTGTGTTGTTCTTTCTTTAGAGGTGTTTCATTGTGAGGTAGTCAAATTTATTAATCTTTTCATTTGACAATATTTGCTTTTGGTATTTTACTCAAGTTTCTTAAATATATTTTCCTACATATATTGTATTAATTTTTTTATCTTTAATCTAACCAGACAGTTTTCTCTAATATTATCCTACATTGTATACTTGTCAAACCTGATAGATTAACATTGGTATATTCATTTCAATTACATTACAAACTCTGTTTCACCAATTTATCCACTTTTTCTGTTCTAGGATCTCATTGCATTTAGTATTCTTTTCTACTTAGTCTTCTCTGATCTGATTCTCTTTCCTTGTTTTTCAGACTTGATAATTTTGAAGAATATTAGTCAGATATGTTTTAGAATGTCCCTTAATTCGGGCTTGTCTGACGTTTTTCTCATGATTAGACTGAGGTTATGCAGTTTTGGGAAGAATACCACAGAGGTAACATGCTTTTCTCATTACATCATATCAGGTGGTAATGATACCAGCATGACTTACTATTGGTGATATTAACTTTGATCACTTGGTCAAAGTAATGTCTGCCAGATTTCTCCACTTAAAGTTACTAATTTATCTTTTCCAATTCTCTATTCTTTGGAAGCAAGTCATGAAGTTCAGTCCATACTCAAAGAGAGAAGAAGCTTCACCTTGGAAGGAAGTGTCTGCATACATTATTTGAAACACTTCTGTAGGAAAGATTTATCCCTTTTCTCCCATATATCTATTACCCAGTCATTTATTTATAGCAATATGGACTCATGCATATCAATTTTAAACATTGGGTTATAATCTAGTAATATGTTGTTTATTTTGTTTGCTCAAATTGTTCCAGCTTTGGCCCTTGGGAACTTTCAGATTGGCTCTTAATAATTATTTTACTGTTGTTTGAGGGTTCATGTTGAATTAAAGGGGAAAAATATATGTCATGGATTTAAAAAATTAAAAAATAGTAACATATAAACATATACTTATTTTTCTAATATATTGACCTTTTGTCTTGGATATACTTAGAATTTTAAGTGATATAGGCATTTAATTTTTCAGGATTCTTTTGTATTTTGACAAATCTGTTTATAAAGTTATTTTAACTTATTCCTATCTAATTATATTTTAGTGGTGAATGACTTGTCCATTATATATAAAGGTTGGTAAATTAAAAATATTCACAAACAAGGGAGAACATATAGAAACAATGTTGCTTATCAATTGCACAGTTATTTGTTTTTAAATAAGTGAGGCTGTGTAGAATATATTAAAACAAAAGTGACCACTATTAAAAAGTTATTTATTGGGAATATTTTGAAAATCTCTCACCTTTGAAACTGAGTTCTAATAATATGTATAAAATAAGAGTAATTGAATAACATGTTTTTGAGGATGTTATGGGCTTGAAAATGGTGTCTTGAATATGAAGAATATATGCTATATGGTCAAATTTATAAAGATTTATAATTTGCTGGATCTAAGATATAACATTTTAGATCATATTTAAGAGTATTCGATGATTTCTCTTTCTATTTCAAACAGTAAATCTATCATTATTAAGATGTTTTCTAATAAGCATGGCAATACATAATAATAATAGCAGTAATAAAATTTGCAGCATTATAGAGTAAATGATGTTCCCCTTTGAATATTTTTGGTTATTAATTAATCCATGTGGCTATGGAGTAGAAAGATAAAGGGCATCTGATTGTTAACTAGCTTACTCTGAACTTCAGTTTATCTATCTGAACAATAGAGATCTAATAGTACCTATTTTGCATGGTTTTGTAGGTATTAATGAGATAATGTATTAGAAACATCTAGCATTAAGCTGGGCACATAAAAATAGATCCACAAATGTTAATTCGTTCCTTTTATGCTACATCATACAAAATTTATGAAAATAAGTGTTTCATAGTCTATTGATACAGTTTTTTTCCTAGAATTAAGCTGTTAGTTGAGTAGAATTATTTATAACATTCCTTATATTTAACCTACCTAGATCACTATGAAGACCTATAAAGAATCAGTAAAAACAAAAATTTCATAGGAGTTATTATTATTATTTTTTACAATGGAGCAAATGTTCATATTGGCTGGGAACATCTTTTATAAATAAATTATAACAATAAACTTTTTATTATATATTATATAAAGATAGGCATTTATGATAGATTTGATAAATTTGTTAAAGCTGTTTCTGTTATTTGGAGATTATTAACATGGGAAGAAAATAAGATCTTTCTATGAAATAGTTCTCTTAAAAAAGTAAAACAGGAAATTATAATAGACATGAGGCCAAGGTGCAATCCTTAGGGCAATGACAGTAAATGACAGAGTATTTTACTTGTTAATAACATGGCTTTTTTCTGTTTATGGTAAGCTTATGCCATAATGTCTTATATATTTTTTCTTTGCCTGCAAGCAATATGTGGTTTTTAGATTTTAACTGACTTGTTAATTTAGGAGTTAGTCACTCTCCTCAGCATATGTTTACATTTCTTCTAGGTTATCCAATTTGTTGGCATATAATTTTTTTGGAGCAGTCTCTTATGATCCTGTGTATTTCTGTAGTGTTAGTTGTAATGTCTCTGCTTTCATTTCTGATTTTATTTGAGTCTTCTCTCTTTTTCTTAGCCTAGTTAAAGGTTTGTCAATTTTATTTATCATTTTGAAAAAATATCTCTTTGTATAATTGATTTTTTCTTTTGTTTTTCTGGTCTCACTCAACATATTTTATAGATTCTTTGCTATCTCCACAAGGATAAAGGTTTTCAGTTGGTTGGCCTTTTGTTCTTATTCAAGGTCTATTTGTGCTTCTTGAATCTGTGGCTTGATACTTCCATTAGTTTTGGAAAATTCTTAGCAATTACATTTTCAAATATTGCCTCTTTTGTTTTTTATCTCTTGTCCTTCTGGAATTCTAATTCAATTTAAAGTGGACCATCTCGCTATGTCTTTGATATCTCTTGCTCTTTCTCCTGTATTTTCCATAGATTGCCTCTTTATCCTTTTTTTTTCTAGATAATTTCTTCTATCCCTCATCCACTGAGGTCTTCGTTTTAGTCGTGATAAGTTTTAGTTCTATATTTAGTTCTATCTAGTTGGTTCTTTTATAAATATGCAATGTTCCTTTTTATAGTTTCAGTTCTTTTCTGAAAATTTTAAGTTTGACTTTTATTGCCATAGCCATAGTAAGCGCAATTTTTTTTTTTTAAACATTGTCTGATTATTCTTTTCCATGGAGAACTGGTGGGTCTATTTCTGTTGTCTATTATTTATGGTGATTCTTATTCATGTTATTATAGCTCCTCTTTTCTCTGATTAGGTTTGATCATGTGCTAAAGATTATGTTTGTAAAATTATTCATAGAAATAATTTAAGGTCTAGGATGATGTTATAATCCTCCGAGATGACATTTTTCCTCTGCTACTTCCAGGGTACCAGGGGAACCAGCAATTCTGGGTTATCATAATTCAATTTCAATGTGTGATATAGTCTGTGACATTCAGATAATTCAGTGCATGACTGAAGTCAATGTGAAGGCTATTTCACTTCCAGTTTCTCCTTACATTTAGGTTTTAGCCTTTTGACATCTCAGTCAGAACTATAACTCCTTCAGATTTTGCCCTCTAGTTCTAATAGGCTGTCAGAAATATAGTTCAGCCTCTCAACCAGATCAAATTAGCTCAGAGCAGCAAGTGGCATCTAATCTGCACTCCCCTGTTTGGTTTTCAGTCTATTTTTGTACAGTAATTCCTTACTGCTTTATTAGCTCTTCTATGCTTTTAGAAAGATGTTATAGTTCATCTACGTTTTTTAAAGTTCAGATAGAGGATTTTAGAGTTACTAGTAGGAGGGTTGGTCTAAGTTACCTCATGCACCATTACCAGAAGTACATGTCCTTCTACAATACCTATTTACATTGAAATTAAAATATATGTTTAGGTAGTTCTTTTCAGGAAAACGTGGACATAGAATTGAAATTTTATTCTATATTGAAAATTAAAAACAAGTCCCCATGGCTATTTTTTGCTGCTTGCTCATTAGTTTGAACTGAGGTCTATTCTTACTTAGAATGTCTCAGAGTCAATGACTACATGCAAATTTAAAGCTTTCCAGGACCTTATATTTATGATAAATAATTAAGTTTTAAGGCCTGCTTTAGTGAGTATATAAATAGCCATGCTGTTTTGATAGAAATAAAATTTATAACACCTGTTTCAAAATTTGAGGTAGATTTGAAACCTCCTTTGCTCCAAAAATTGAAAAGATGAAATAATATTGTGTTAGAAAATAACATTATACTAATTAGGTTATGTTTAATAAGAAGACTTAAAATGTTAGTTCCTCTCTAAGGTGTAAAATTTGATTTTACATCTTCCATTTGATACTGTAATCATCTATGTGTATTGTAATGAAAATATAAAAGTCATGGTAAACTACTATAAAAAGATGTATTTAGTTATGTATTTAAATTTTTAAAATTTTTTAAGAAATAATTTTATAATTTACTTTTTAAGTTTATGGGGATAGGAATAATAAGTAAAAGTGAAAGAAATATTTCCTTAGTTGGTATCTGAGAGAACTCTATTCATTAGCTTTTATAAGGAGAATATCTTTAAGTATAACTTCATCATTTATTACCAATCATGTGCTCCTTAATCCCTCTTCTCAGTTACATGGTTACCATATATTTAGATTTTACCAGGGTTTTAGATGATTACAACACTTGTTTTCGCTAGCAGAAGTGCTTCTACTGATGATCGTACAGAGCAGAGGCAAGTCAGTGAGAAGTATTTTATGCAGGAAGGAGTTTCAATATTGCTCAAGTTGCCTTGGTCATAGTACGGAGTACATTATGTACTTATAATGGGGACCAATGAGTATGGAACTAAGAAAGGCATACAATGAAAAGACTAGCAAGTGACAGTAATTTGATAAAAGCTTAGTTGGTAGATATTTAGGCATCAAGAAAATATTTACCGTTTTAAATATTCTAAAACTGATTTATTTTTTAACTAACAAAGTATTTGCCTTTTTTGGTTTATTTTTCTTTCTTATTCAGAAAAAAATAGTGGGTTAAAAACATTTTAATCCTATTTTACAGATAGAGGTCTGAGGAAGGCTTCCTGAGCCAGATACTACTAAAATGGAACAATTTGAATTTCTTTAGGGGATAAAGGAAAACATGAATGTTAGAGGTCTACAGGAGGAGTTAGAGGAAAATATATAGCAAAGAGGAAGGAAAAATATTTAGAAACTACTATAGATAGTAAAATAATTAGCAAAAGCATGTGAAAGAGCAAGAAGATTAGAGAATTTAGGGCAGTCAGATTTGTGTGTCATTCTTGCAGAAGGCTGGAGAGGAATAAAGAATAACAAAAGCAAAGGAATAGGCTAATAGATCCTACATGTGACAGCGTATCTGCAAATTGCATCTACTTTTTCAAGATTACAAAAAAAGAAAGAATAGCGTGGACAGTGAATAGAGAGAATATGTGACTGACAGATGTAACTAGATGCTTGATTGTAGAAAGTAGGGCTTCATTACTATTAGAAGACAGCTACGGTCAGAGCTACAGATGTGTTTTCTTTTTTCTTCATCCTCCCAAAATTCTGTCCTTGGCTTCTCGCTGAAGTATTGTGGGAAGAATGTTGTGGGAAAGGTAGGAGACCCTGAACCCAGGGTCTAATCCTCATTCACTGAATAAGTGACAACTCAACCTTTGAATGGTAGTTTCTATAACTATAAAGTAGAAATGATAATTGTAACTATACAACTGGCAGGGTTATTTTAGTATAAGCTGAAATATTTTTGAAAATGCTTTGAAAAAAATATAAAATATAAAGTTTTATCTCATTAAATACTTATGAAAAGCAGTATTTATGATCTTAGAGATCTAGGTGTAAATCCTGGCACTTCTTTCTCCCCTTTGGTCTAGTTGCTTAATCTTTCTGTTTAGAAATATTTTTATTTATACAATTAAGATATAACTCCAATTTACAGGATTGCAATAATTAACACTATATTTGAAGAATTTAGTGGAGTACCTGGCACACAATAGGTGATTAATGTGAGCCCCAGTCTTTACATAGTAACATTAGAAATCTGCTCCATGGTTGATTTGTGTGGTTCCATTTCTTTGCTCATTATTTATACTTACCCCTATTACACTATGATGTACTTTGTTTTTATGTTTTTTTTGTAACTCATATGCCATATACTATAGTTATCTGTATATTTCTGATTCTGCCAATAAATGCTAAGCAGCTGAAAGGTGGGATGGGAACCCATCATGTTCACTTAGTATTCTCCATCATGGATAAATCATGGCAGTTTTTTGATAAATGTTCACTATATTAGAAGAGTCACCAATTAGGTTCTGAATGAAGCTTCGTGTTTGATAGTATCTTAAGTTTGACTCTCAAGACTGATTAACATCCCTACTATACAATAAGAAGATATTCAGAAATTCAAGCATTTATTTATTTATTCATCTTTTGGATTTCGTCCTCATGCATGTACATGTAAGCAATGTCTTCAATAAATAATTGAGTAGATGCTGAACATCTTTGTAATGTTGCTGCTTCAAGTCTCTTGATACTCTTTCAAATGGTTCACACTTGATTAGTCAGATCTTCCCAGAATAATCTCTTTTGATTACCTTATTATTAATTAGGGACCTTAATTACATGTAAAACAATCTCTTCACATTTGCCACATAACATAATTATGGTAGTTATAGCCCCTTGCTTTTGGTATATTCTTTCAGTCAGAATTAGTCACTGGTCCTGCCCATACTCAAAGGGAGGTAATTACACAAAGATATAAATACCAAGGGGTAGGAATAATGGGACCCCTCTTAGAATTCTTACTACAGTATTGATATGGTTTTGAGTCTCCAATTGTAAATAATGTTAATAAACAAGAACTTCTGTGATTTTAGAAGTTTTACTTTGTGAATGTATTAAACTTTGCATTAGAATTGTTTAGACTGAATCTATTACCTTTTAGATTTGACTCAGAAGAAAAAAAATCAATTTAAGAAAAAATCTAGATGAATAAAAATATGTAGACTAAAACAAATGGTAATGTTTGCCTTGCTCTTTAATGAGTTCTTGCCTTTTTGGTTTACTTGGTAGAGAGCAGGAGATGAGTTTTTGAAAAATCTCTGGTTCACATCTTTTGAAACTTAAATCTGGTGATCATTTTAGTGGATAGTAATTTCAACTGAAGTCAATCAGCAAAAATAGAAGGGGAACTAGAATTGTTATAGTGTGATGAACTTGTATTTTATCGATGATCATAGCCTGTAAGAAAAGGTATTGGGGTACTTATAAAATGTTTTTACTATGTATTTAAGAAAATACTTTTATATATTTTTTTAAAATGAGTATTCAAAAATGGAATTGTAGAGGAAAACATACACTCAGAAAAACTAGTACAAAAATGATTATAGTTACATTATTCATAATAGACAAAAAATAGAAAAACCTAAATTCCCATCAGCTGATGAATGGTTAAGTAAAACGTAGGATAGTCATATAATGGAATATTATGTAGGAATAAAGAGTAATGAAGTAATGAAGTACTGATATGTGTTACAACATGAATGAACCTTAAAAACATTATGTTAATTGAAATAAATCAGTCATAAACACCACATATTGTATGATTACATTTATAGGCAATGTCCAGATTAGGCAAACCCATAGAGACAGAAAGTAGATTAGTGGTTGCATAGGGCTGGTGAAGGGAAGAGGATTGACAGGGGAAGAAAAGTGACTGTCAGTGTGCACAGGGTTTCTTTTTGGGGCGACTAAAATGTTTTGAAGTTAATTGTGATAATGGTTACACAACTCTGTGAATATACAAAAGACTATTGGATCGTACACTTTAAATGGGTGGATCATAAATTATGTGAATTATGTCTCAATAAGACTCCAAAAGCATGAAATTGCATGGCATTCAAGCATTTTGATGCAACCAAATTACTGCTCTCCTTACCTCTCCTGAGTATTTTATTGTGTGGCATGTTCCATCTGCTAAGGCACAGGTATCCAAAATTGAAAAATGTAATTCTGTATTGATAAATTTGTAGTAAGAACCAGTGGTACTATATGAGAGCATTATTGTTGTCAGGACTTTTTACCATATTTGGTCAAAAGCAGTGTACCATCCTCTTGGATGAAAGTAGAAGACAAAAGTACACTATGTATTTATTAATACTTAAGTATCCATTTCTATTGATTTAAATTTAGATATAAGCTCTGATTATATGAATAAGATTTCAGGACACCCCAGATCACATGTGGTCAATTTAAAATTGTATTCTTAACAATTTTTAATCTGTACTGTATGATTTTTTTTCTTATTGCTGCTCATTAGGATATTTTAACTTAGTTTCTCTTCTAGTGTAATCATAATAAGGCAAACACGAATAATGTTTAATGGCAATGTTGATAAAACAGAATGGGTGGAAGTCTTTTTTTCTGATTCGATTCAGAGTAGATGTCAAGACAGTTTAGGTACTTAGCTTCTGTTTGAAAATGCTTTATGAAATTTTCTTAGAGACTTTCTTAGAATGCCTCTGAAACTGTACTGCTTTGCCTTTTAGCATTATTTGTTTATGGAGCTCTGAAGAATTCATTAATACTTTTAGGATTTCTATATGCTGGTTTCATTCCCACTTTGCAGATTGAATTACACAGACTGCATAGTTAACATGATTTGTCCAAAACTGAGTAGGCAGAAGTGTTAAAACGTAAGCTTTCAGCAACAAATTATGTGTTTTTCACTATAAATGAATATTTTAGTACATTAGGACAGTTTACTTCAGGCAACAGAATTTTATTTAAACTTGCAATATTCATAAGTTAAACACAGAACCTCATATCTGTTATGTTTAAAAGTAAAAATAGTAGTCTTAATGCTTTATGGAGATATTCTATTCATTATTTTGAAAATGAATAATATCCTGACTCTGTGAAGTATTTCATTTCTTCCCAATGCTATAGCTTATTATATGAGTGTGATGAATGATGTATACATTTCTGATGTCATAGATAATTGCTAAAGGGACCCTAAGAGATTATTTAAGCAATTTTGCTATCTCTGGGTCGATTATATCTAAATTGTTTTAGAGATTGTTTTTGCCATAGTAAAAAACATTGCTTAGTGCTCATTTTTAAAAAACTGTATCTAAAATAACCAAACCTCTTTATTCATTGTTTTGAGAAGGCAAATACAGAGTTGCTCTCCAGCTTCCTTAAAATTGTAATTTATTATAATTAGTTTGTATTTAAGAGAGCTTTTTCTCTAAAGAAATACAGTTTTTTTTTTTTAACATTATCTGCCAGTAATTTCTGTGACTAGAAATTGTTCTTTCCTGTCAATAGGTAGGCTGTGTTACAAACATAATACAATAATAACAACAGTAATAAAACCAACTACTTTCCAGTTGTTCCCAATCCCCTTGTTTTCCTGCATTGTTCCCCATGGACGTCTTGACCCAAGGTTAATCAGATTTCCATATGATGTGGTCGGTAGGTGAAGGCCTGTACAGTTAAAATTGAAAGCAGTACATTGTAGCCTCGGCCACAGTAGGATCTTTCAAAGCCATGTGCATATTTTAAAAATTAGCTCTAGGCCTTAGTACATCCATATTCCAGTTGCCTTACCCAAGAACTGAACCATTGAACATGTGCTCAAGTAACAGTTACCTGAACTGACAAACCATTGTTTTCTGTGTACGTCCTGAATAAAGGTTCTCGGAAGTGTCTATTGTGTTTTGAAGTGAATATTAACTAGTTGATGAGGATAATTGTTAGGTTGACAATACCTTTCTCTTTAACTTCCAATTGAGAGGAAAGATAGGTGTGAACCTGGTAGTTTTGATAGGATGTGTTGCTCCTGCTCAGCTATGTATCTCTGTGGGGACCCCGTAGCTAATCTGATAATTTACTGTTACAAATTAGATGAAGACTACAATATTATGTTACTCCTCACAGTACCTCATTTGCCTTTTAGGAATCTCTTTATAACAGTCAGTTTGTTTTAATTTTTATATCCTGTTTCATTTCTGAAGAGAGTGAAATAATTTTTAAATTACTAGAACTAAGTTTTCCAGAGGAAAAGAGCTACTTAGTATCCAATTTAAGAGAAACAGGAGTACTCACCCCCAAACTGAAGTGAAGAATAAGTTTATCTTGACTCATTTTGTGCTTTTACTTACTCATTTTTTTCTTTGGTGGCTTGGTCTTAGAGTTCCATTTTCTCTAGACAATTATTATAGGTGACTATTTCCCACTATTTTTGTTATTTTTGGGTTCTTGCTTCACCTTTTAAAGATCATGTGTTAAGTTGTGATCCAATATTGTGATTATTGTATCCCATTAAAATGTAATATTTAACACTTCTTTTAACATATTTGAATTTAGACTTAATTCTTATTAATGGAGGAAAATGTAAGTTATAAAACTATTCAGTTACAAGAGGTAGAGGCCAGGAAACTGTGAGATACAGGAAGTAGTACAGAAGGGGAAGCGGGAACTCTCTTTGAATATATGATCGTGTTATCTCTGTTGCGTGGTATTACAAAGTTGGAGCAGTAATAAAAATCTGTTTTATCTGTAGATTATTGTTATTTCAGTTTGTTTCCAGAGATGTTGATAAAACAATTTAATCTTGTCAAATTATTGCTATATAATATGAATTTTTTAATGGCTACTTGTTTAGTAAGATAAATCAATATTTATGTGGAAATGTGGAGGCTGTATATTACATAACTGTATATATTTTTTTGTTAATAGATATTTATAAAATTGCTTTTCAACATACGAAGACATTTTCTAAAGCAAAAGGAACATGATCTTGAGGAGCATTTCTCAGTTTGATTTGCTTTATTGCACTAATGAAATGTTAGGCTTCATTTAGGAAATATTTTTAATAATGGCTATGGTCTGTTGGACACAGAAAAACTGGAAACAAGAAGCTCTCTGGGATTCGAAATCTTCTTCTTCTTTTCCGACCTTGCATGTAATACTGTTTTCTTAATAAAATAATTGAGAATTTTGGCTGTCTCCATGACTGTCTTAGTCCATTTGGACTGCTATAACAAAAATACCATAGACTGGGTGGTTTAAAAACAACATAAATTTATTTCTCTCAGTTCTGGAGGCTGGGAAGCCCAAGATCAAGGCAATGATAGATGCAGTGCCTTGGTGAGAGCCCCACTGCCTGGTTTGCAGAGTGCTGTCTTTTTGCTGTGTTCTCACATAGCAGCAAGGACAAGGAGCTCTCTGCAGTATCTTTTATAAAGGGTACTAAATCCCATTCATGAGAGCTCTGCTCTCATGACCTAATGACTTCCCAAAGGCCCACCTTCAATTACCCACATATTGAGAATTAGGTTTCAACATAAGAATTTTGAGGAAACACAAACATTCAGTCTATTGCAGTGGTCACATCACAAATGTTAGTTTTAAGTAATGAGCAGAATAGCTGAGATTTTTATGCAATCTTATTGAAGTGATACCTAAACATTACTTGGGCTAGCAAATAATCAGAACAGCATTCGTGCTTAAACTTTGGTAAATTTAGACTGTTGATACAAGGTATAAATGAATATTTGATATTTAATGAATGAACCAATAGGAAACATTTTTACAATTTGTAACCAGAGGTAATGGCACATAAATGAGCTATTATGTATTCAATTACAGTGTTTTTTTGTAAATAAACTTCCTCTGGTATATTTAGAGGCTAAGATATTCATTGCTATACCAAATCAGGTCACTTAAATGTGTAATTCATATTTGAAAACAGCCTTTTCTTGTAATATTGCTCTTTTAAAAGTGTAATGTAGGACATTAAAAATTTAGAAAGATAACGAAAATATAAATGGAAACATTTACTTATTGCCTAAATTTAATGGGTAATTTTTTTCTCCTTTGGTCTTTCTAGTTTTTTAGAGGAGTGAATTCACATAACATCAGAAAATGTGTAGTGCCATAGTTGCTTTTATGAGCAAAGTTAGGTCTTTTAGCTGACCTGTTGTTCATATTCATATGATATTCCTTGTGGACACATCTTTTTGTGTGTGTTTGAAGTTTTGAGAAACAGCTAAAAAGCAGCACAACACCAAAAAATTCTATTTAATATTTAGACATTTATTTCACTTTAATGAATATCCTGCAATTAAAATTTGAAATATGTTCCTAGAAAAGTCTTGTATGACATTTAATACGCAAATTATTTCAGAAACCGAAGAACATATTTCTGTAAGCAAAATTGAAGGAGCATAACTGAAATCATCCTATGAAAAACGGATTTAATCCAAAAATAGTAGCAGCTTTTGATAAATGCTACCAAATACATTTTCTTTTTGCAATTAATGATAAATGAAATAATTACGCACTTTTACTTTTCAAAAGTTTTTATTTTATTTTATTTTACTTTTTAGGACCAGATATCTGAGTGGCTGTGTAGTATAATGATGACAAAAGATTAGTATTTTAGCCTGGACTGTGGCATGGGTAGAGTTATATTTTGAATGTAGCCAGTTGTGTTCTGTATCACTAACTATGACATATATGTTCTAATATTTGTTGAATCATTTTGTTTATGCAGTTAAATTCTGTGTGTAAAGTGGCAATGATTTTCACCGAGAGAAGTAATAGAAAACAAGATACATGAAGTCCTGTGGAAAAGAAAGCATGTTTGAATATTGGTTTCACCATTCATGTTGGATCAGGGGATATCATTTGAAGTCTGGACATACAGTAGTAGATATTTTGGACCATTATATTCTCAAAAAGGGCTCAATCCTAAAGATATTTGACAGATGGAAAGAAACATTTATTTTTATGAATAAACTATTTTAGTATGAGAATTGAGGACTGTTCATAAGTAATCTTTCACATATAACACAGAGCTATAGAAAATTGGTTTGTGTGATAAATGGTTGTATTTGAGGTAGCTAGATAAAACTTGAAAGAGCCCAGAGGCCGTCTTTTCAGTACAGTTCATGTGTTGGTGTGTAATAAGCATCCAAATGTTTGTACTTTCGTTGTTCAAATTCAGGTCTTTCTGTGGAAAACTAAACATAGCCTTTGAGAAGCTATCATTTTGTAGGAAATTATTCAATTGACATTATTTGAGATTTTTTGGGCCTTACCTGCAAACAAACAGGCATGCTCTAAGGTGTTTATAATTTAAGTGTTAAAAAATCAAAATAATAAAAGGACAAGCATCATATACTTTTGATTATAGGCAGATCTGAATTGAGATAAAAGCAGTATTGGTCAAATATTAATGCTAACAATGAAATATTTTGAGAATATCAAAATTAACATGTAGGATTCTCATGATAAATATTATATCAAAGAAAATTTTAGAAGCATTGAAATGATACTCTTTGTTAGAGTGCCAGTTCCTTTGGTATGTATTTCCTTTTGTCACCTGGGGCAATTTTTCCAACACGTAACACATGTGATGTTTTTTCTGCATTTGGAATAATCAGCTTTTCCCTGTGCTCATTAAGGGGAAAAAAACTGCAGCCAAGGTATTAACACAAAGCAAGGTATTAACAGTGCCCAATCTCTACCAAATACCGAGTTCCTTTGTCTATTACCTAATTAACATACTTTAATGAGTTCACCAAGTTTAATGAATACTTCATGTAAAACTAAGCACTTTCTACCTCCTAGATTAATCTGACACCTGATGTAACAGATCTGGCTAGATATTATGAATAATTCATGAGCTAGTATTTCTCAAATAACAAATAATAAAGAATATAAAACATTTTATATGGAAGGAGTTCTTAAAGATTTGCTGTATACTTACTTGAACATAGTATAATTCTTTCCAACATCTGTTGTTAACAGTAGCTTGAAAGAAACAATGTAATTTATGTAAATATATTTCTGTTCATACTAATGATTTAAAAAATGCAATGAATCTTTTAATAGTAAAGCTCACAGCTTATAAGTTATATTCTATAAATAGACTCAGTTTGACACTGTTGAGTTGGTCTGCAGAGTATTTTTTTAGTTTTATGATGTGAATAATAAACATTTCTTTCATAAAAAACTGATTTTTTTAACTTTTGAAGTTGGAAAGAGTATTCATAATATTCTTGCTAATTTTTAATTGATTTGCCTTGAAATGTAGTTTGTGTATTTATATCTATGTGCAGTATTTCATGTGCCATTATATTTGGGGGTATAATAGGTCTAAGAATTTTAAGCAACCCATCTTAAGGTAACATCTGGGTATTAGGATCTATTTTCCTCCCATTTTCTTCATCCTACTGATAAAAAGAGGAGCAAGAAAATTATTTAATTTTATGATGTTATTTTTTGCAAATATTAAAAATATTGGCAAGTATTATTGGTGAAACAGATGAAAACCAACATCTCTGCCCTCAGGGAGCTTAGACTTTAATAGGGAAGACAAGTTACGAAACAATTGTAGTACACTATGACTAGGGCTACAAATGAAGTTATTATGTACACACACTTAACTCTTTATGATTCAGCAACAAGAGGAAAGGTCTAATTTGACATTGCATGAAGTGAAATAGGAAGACACTGTGCAAATCCCTACTTACCATTTCAGCCATATGTTTAGTATAATCTATAGACATAAGCTAATGTGGATTTTTTAACATATCAAAATATACCTACCACAATGACTTGATATCAGTTACTTTGAGAAAACATACACAAACACATACACACATATACACATACATACATGTATTTGAGTAATGCTGCCATCATTCAAACTGTTTTTGCTCTTCCTCTTTTGGATTTGTATTCAGGGCCTATGGCAAATGCTTTGACTGTAGTAGCAGATTTTCATGCTTTGAGGGTAGATTTAGTTTTTCAAAGAGCCAGAAGTTATCCAGAACAAAATTTGTCAAATATTGTAGCTGAATAACAGCACAACATTATTTTTGTTGTTTAAAAATAATAAAATAGCAGATATGACAATCAAGAGTGTGACTATAAGGCAATGAGACTAATTTTCTTCTCTACTTGTAAACTGACTCTAAAGGCACTTTCAAAAAAGGTATTATTGAAGTATTTTGCATTGTAGCAGCAATGCTGGTATATGTTGCTTCAGTAACAGAAACTTTATAATTGCAGTATGTATATGTTAGTTGACTAATAAATGACTCTCATTCCAAAAATTTTAACTATGCCATTAATTAGAGTAAGGAATGTCAGATTTTCATGAGCCGCCTTCTGCTCTTACTACACACTTAGAGTTTTGCATTTAAGATGAGGGTGGCTGGGGTTGAGGGAGAGAGGAAGAAACTTGAATATGCCACTAAGTAATGAGTGAAGAAATCAAGAACATTTAGCCCAGAGTAGAAAGAATTTAGAGATAATATGATAGCTGTTTGAACATATCTGAGGGGCTTATATGTAGAAGAATTAGGTTCATTCTGTATATTACAAGAGTGTCAGAAAATGGGTGATATAGAGAAACAGTTTCCCCAAATGGAACAGGCAGCCTAAGAGGCTGTGATTTCCTCATCACTAGAAGTATTCAAGTAGAGAACACTTAATTATATTGAGAAGGGAATTAAAATATTAGTTGATAGTGTTTTATCAACCTTGTGATTCTTTCTGTGATTCTTTCCATGACAGCTGAAGATTTTCCTTTCCAAAATAGATTTTACTAGTGCAGGGAATCCATAACCTTTTTTTACATATGCTTCAATTCCTATATCTTGGAATATAGTCAGGATATAACATAGTTTTTGGAACACATTACTTGATTTTTTTATACACAGAGAATATGGATATGTATAACTTTTCCTTTTTTAGAGAAGTCCTTTAAAGCAGATTTCCAAATGGATTAATTTATCCTTATTCCTGGTTCACTACATTTAATTTGTGCACGAGAAATAATGCTACATTTTCACATCTCAATGTGTATCACTTTGAATGTTCTGCAAGATGCCATCTTTCATTATTAAATAAAAGCATTGTGTTATGCTATCAAGTTCTACCTTTTCATGATTTATACTAAGAATTTTGTGTAGAAGATCTTTTCTCCCTTTTGAATGTTTTAGTTTGTATCTGCTTCAGGTTGAAGCTTGCCTTTTGTCAGTATTTATAATAAATTAGCTTCTGAATATCATTTGAAATGCTAGATACAAGACATATGACTATAAAACAATTTCCATTATGTCAGATGAAACAATTTATTTTTAGCCCACTAGGTTGACTGTCTTTAATTTTTGTGAAGAAGGAAGCTAAATTTAATGTCTTTGCTACTAAATTGAGATTATAGGTTTGGGTAGAATTTGTGATCTTTGTAGACAATTATTTTTATTTAGGAACACTGAAGGATGCATTCGTGTGAAAAGGCACTTGATCTGTTTCACTTATTTGAGGTAATATATTAAAAAAATACAGATTAGTGTTTTCTTGGACTGCCCTTTTTCAAGCCTAAGCAGATTAATTTGGTAATTAAATGTGCCATGGTTACTTTTGGTGCAATTAGGTACACAGGTACTGTTATGTGCAATGCTAATATAAGTGACACACTTGGATTTAGAAATCATTTTATAATGATGGATACATTTTGTAGTACAGCAGATCTTCGAACAAGGGGGTTCCTTTCAATGTTTCCTTATAATGTTGATGAGATGCTATAAGAACTTAACTCTTGTTTATGTTAAGTAGCCTGTGGTAAAATTGGTTTTGTTATATGCTGTTTCACTTATAGTTGCAGAACTTAAGGACAATGCTAAGTGAGGACTTACTGTATCATTGGTAATAAGAATGTCATGTGATATGTAAAATAGGGTACAGTTGATATTTTAAAATATGATTAACCCTCACTGTTCATCTAATGTAGGCAGAGGAAAATATGTTACTCTTATTTTAAAGATGAGAGAACAGACGCTCACTGTTGCTGTCACTCTGTAAAATAGTAGTGTGGAGAGTTATAATTTGGATTACCAATTCAGACCTCCAACTTGATGACTCAGTGGAACTGACTAGACTCATTCTGAAGCCATGGTTGGATATGCTTTCCAAAGGCTGAGGGAAACCATGACCTCCTTTTCAGGGTGTAAGTGTAGGGTCTGGAGTTAAATGGTCTCAGTTAAAATCTTGGTTCTGTTGCTTATTGTCTGTGTAGGTCTTGCTGTCTCTTCCATCCTCAGTTTTTGTACCCATAAATTTGTTATAATAATTGTACCTACTTGGGTTGTGGTGAGGATTAAATGAATTAATACATATGAAGTTTATAACAATGCCTGGTACACAATAATAA
Organism: Pteropus alecto; assembly: GCF_000325575.1. Lineage (NCBI taxonomy): Eukaryota > Metazoa > Chordata > Mammalia > Chiroptera > Pteropodidae > Pteropus > Pteropus alecto. Next base: position 34,911,792 of record NW_006442484.1, read on the forward strand.
ATAATATTATTTCATATTGTCTAGTTTTCTGAGAAACAGCCTTTTAAGTTGCTATTATTCAGAGCCCTTCCAATTTCCCTTCCTCCCTTTCTTCTTTTCTTCCTTCCTTCCACAAGCATTTATCAAGCATTTACTATGCTCTGGGCATTGGACATGAGGGAAAGAAATTTTCATTTTTCCTGGTCGTTAGATTGAACAGTTTGCTGATGTACAAGATCACTTGCTTTGAGTTGTTCAGCCATTCCAGAATGAATGAGGCAAGGGTGTTAGAATCTTTGATCTCCCAGCTCTTATCTTTCAAGTTTTGAGCCCTTTCTGTTCTTGGCTGTTTTGTCTATGTCCACTTAATTTACTTCCCTGTAAATCTGAAAATAATCAAGGTCATAGGATTAACTCTATCTGCAAAGATTTTTATAGTCTGGTTCAACCCAATTTCTCTCTCTTAGTTTTGCAAAAATAATCTTTTTATTTCTCTTGAACATGCTTGTCTCTGCACTTTTGCTCACATACTTATTTCCACTGAGTGTAGCATTTCCTGTGGTCAGGAAATTAAATTCTCCAGGGTCCAGATCAGTCCTCACTCTTCTGGAAAGCTTTCTAAGACTACTCTCAGTATAAAATGTCTCTTCCTCTTCTGAGAGCCTGTCGAATTCGTCTGAACCTCTTATATGGTCCTTGCTGGGTATCTTTTGAATGCAGGGTATCTTTCGAATTGCTGGGTATCTTTTGAATGCTGGTTATCTTTTGAATGCTGGGTATCTTTCGAATTCGTCTGAACCTCTTATATGGTCCTTGCTGGGTATCTTTTGAATGCAGGAATTATTTTAGTATTTTTTTGTGTTTTTCCTGCCAGAATTTGGAACTGAACAGGTACAATAATAATGAATCTTCAATAAATAACAGTTGATTTGTTGACATAAGGCACAGTTTCTTTATATATCTAAGTGAAAAATATAATGTAAATTTAAAAACTGTCTGAAAATAATTGAACTGTATTAAATCTTTTATAGCTTTCAAGCCTTTTCATTGCAGAGTTAAGGGAATTTTTAGCTTTTAAATTATAATCATATTGCTAGGTACTAGGGAAACATGAAAATAGATATGATCAAAAATGATCTTTGATCTCAAGGTACTTGCAATTCGGAAAGAGGAAAAGGGTATAAATCAAGGCAGAAATAAACAGGTTCTTAAGAAGCGTTCATGTATTTTGGTAGTGTTTGGAAATGACAATTTAATTTTGATTAGGTAAATTAGAGAATGCTTTATCAAGAAAGCGGCATTTGAGCGGATCTTTGACTCCTGAAAGGAATTTGATAGAAAGAGGATGAGAGTGTGGGCAAACTGTCATGATGGGAAGATAGGGTACATGGTAGAATGTCCTGAGAAGTGAGGCTAGGGATGTACTTTGGAATCAGTTTATTAAAGACCTGATGGCTTTTGAGAAGTGAAATAACATAGGCCAAACTGTTTAAGCATGACAACCCTTATAGCCTCTGTAGAAATAAATGAGAGTTGAATGATTAGCAAAGGGGACTTTAATTTTATAAGTTTTTCTGCTTTATGCATTTTTAGAAACTTGAGAAATATCTGAAGAGTGCCTTACAATTTAATGTAAAAAACCCCAAATTTCTAATAAAGAATGAAGTAACAAATATCTACCCCCCCGCTTTTTTTTTTTTTCCAAATTAGAGACAACAGTCTTTCAGATTAACTGAGTTCTTTCCTTGCCTCACTGATTTTCATCATCTTTTACTTTAGGGGTGTTAGAAATAAGGAAAGCTATTATGCTGCATTACGTATCTTTTTGCATATAGATTTTTGTTCTTTCAAGATTAGATTTAAAAAAAGCAGTTCACAATTCAGTAAAATGAATTGTAGCATTAACAATTGAGGTTAACAGGCATTAACCTCCTGATCCAAATTATTGATCTAATTCTCAGTGTTAAATACCGATGCTAAATTATACCAAAGCGAATATCTAATTTTGTACTTCTCTAAGTATAAAGAATGCTGTGAATATGTTTTTAACTTTTTATTTAATTATAGTTATTTTGATTATTAAAAAAAATTTGTTCCAGAGGTACAAGATAAAAGAAAAAACATCTTGGAATGTTGCAGTTTGAAAAATGAGGACAGTTATTTTAGGTCATTGAATAAAGGTCAAATCATTCTGTAGGTTTTGAGTGTCAAACCAATGCTTATATCATCTGGGTATGTTAATGGATATTATTACACTTGGAAACTGCTTTGGGTAGGGAGTTGAGGAATGAACTGTATACTGACTGAAGCATTAATCTGTCCAGCTAACACTCTTGATGAAGCAATCGAATAACAAAGAATGAAATTAGCAACATTGGATTAGCTGCAATATTCTTGGATGGATGTTGAGAGAGTCTGAGGTTGTATCTGA
>NW_006442484.1:34914377-34932058 GCF_000325575.1 Pteropus alecto
TTAAAAGAGAAATTAGCATTAATTTTGAGGAAATGGCTGGAGTTGGGAGAGGGGAGGAGAATAAACTTTTAAAAAAACTTTATGAAAGGTACAACCTGGTAAGGTTTTCCTAGCAGCAATGAATATGATCTTATTTTAACAGATTAAACAAATAACGTGTCTGCTTCTATATCTCATTAAAATACCATATAGAAATTTTTAAAAATTGCCTTGAAACATGAGAATATTGAGTACAAAGCAATTAAATAGTAATGTATTTTTTAAAGTGAGAATTAGAAATTCATTGTTTTCCAGACATGTTTGAAAAAAAAAATAGACCTTATATTTAAAAATAGATAAGTTTCAACAAGATGATGGCATTTAGTATCAGCCCAGTTTAAAAACATGTTTGTAAGAGTCATTAGCTGGATAAATATTTATTAAATGGTTCCTAAGAAGGCAGCGTGGTGTACTAAAATGATGTGGAATGTGTTAATAAGTGGGTCTGAATTCAAAACGCCTCTAGTGTCCTTATCTATAAAATGGGATAAAAATTCCTACTTCACAGAATTGTGAAGATTGTGAGCAGTGCATTTAAAGTGCCGGATACCTGGTAGATACTAAATGAATGGTGTATGATAGCAGACATTTAATAGACGGTAACTATTATAATTGTTTCTGCTGCTATTGCTGCTGTTGTTGCTGCTAAGCACTGTGCCAGTAGTTGAAAACAAACATCTTTCTGTATCAAAGGGAAAGGGTTTTATTTCCTTTTTAATACACCGTTCTAATGAAAGGAGAGACATCTAGTTGATCACCTAAAATTATATCACAAAATGTTTTGATTTTCATAATATGATTGGGACTAGATGACATTGTGGTTAAGAGAAGAAATATATACATAGCCCATTTATATATACTCTAATTTGGAAAGAAAATGATCTTCCTCCCTTTTTCCTTCCCTCCCTCTCTCTCATCAAAAAAAAATATGTAAATACTTTCATTGCACACCTATTTGACATAGCTACTGTGTTGTGTCCTGGAGATACAGCATTGAACAAGGCAGAATTGATCCTGCTATCAAAGAGCCTTCATTCTACTGAGAAAGACAGACATAAAGAACTAAGGAAACTAATTTTGTCAAGTTAATTCAAACATTTAAAAAAGAAAGAAACCAAACACCGTTAAGCATAACATTTCTGAAAATGGGCAGGCATCTAGTACTTTTCTCATTCCAAGTTATAGCAGCTTAATGGGACTTTTAATAAAAAGTTCTTAGCACAGCAAACCTATCCTATTTTAGTGATCTTAAGAAAATAAAATCCATTTCGAGATTAGAATTGTGAAGTTGCTGTCGAACCAGCTTACTGAAGCTGTAATTAACTTTGTGTGACAGCGGCCTGTGAGGCGAGAGCTTGTATTTCGTGATGAGGGAGCAACTCCAACTTGGCCACTGACTTAATTGTGCTCTTGAGACCATCTTGAAACCCCACTAGTTTTCTCCCATTCTATTTTTGTATTTTATTCCCCTTCGCATATGCCAGAGATGACCTTCATTGTGGTGAACATCCCTGACAGAGGGAGGGTGGACCTGAAACCTGCTCATGCAGTGTCTGCCAGCTTAGAAGGCTCTGAATGTCAGATAGCACAGACATGCTACTCAAGTGTTCCCAGGACCCACCCATGTCTTGCTCTGGTAACTTTTTTTCAAATAATAAGTTTTATAAGAATTAAAAAATCAGCTTAACTATAGTATTTTTTTTTTTGGAAGACAGTTATAGAATTTTAAAAACTAAGATGTAAAGGTAAAGAAACCATAATTTATGTGACACCAGTTAGCTACATGACTTTAGCAAGACTCTTTGCCTCTATGGCTTTCCCTTTTCCTCATCTATAAAATAAGAGGATTTGCCTAGATCTCTTCCAAGTCCCTTCTTAACTCCCAAAGAAGTCTATACTTCTATAATTCCATGGACACTTTTCTTATATTTTCTTTTACATGTCTACATTTTGTTTATTGAAATATAAAATAGCTATTTTCTGCTCCAATTCACTTTTGCCAAAAAATCATGAAAAATATGTAAAGCTGTTTGATTTTTTAAATTTTCAAAATAAAAATTTGCAATTTTGGCTTTGCATTTCTATGCCTATTTTTAAAAAAATTCTTCCATCATAGGTATTTGATTCCCTCAATAAAACAATGTGATTTTCTTTTTTTTTCATATTTTTATTCAAAATTAGAATTCTTTTCTTTTTTTTAATTGAATAGTTTGTAAAAAAACCTTTATGCTAAACCTCTAGATTAGAACCTGAGGACCAGAGACCATGGGTAGGTTTCAAGTGGATGTGCTTTGTATACTTATGTCAGCAGATAGTTTTTGTCATTATGAAAGGAGACTGTGAGCCCCATAATTTGAAGAATTATTCACTGCATCGGGTAGATCAGCGAAAGGTATTACTTTGAGAGATTCTTGATAGCCTTTATGATATAACCATGGGATCAGGGTGGATAGGAATAATCAGCTTATGTCTTCTCTGAGAATATTATAGCTCTATCATAGAATGGATGCAAATGCTAAAATGCCATTTAAAATAAAAATAAAGATTATTCATTGTCTTTTTTGTTGATCTGTTATTGGTATTTGTATGTCAAAGTTCTCATTTCTTTTTTTTTACTCCTGACCTCATGTCTTCTGTTAACTTTACATATATGGTGATGTTGTGTTATCTTTGCTATCTAAGAAATTTACTTTGTAGGGAGTACAGTTTAAAAACTCTTATAAATTAAAGTTGTTTATTGGAGAAGCTAAGGTATTTAAGTTTTAAGAAGAACTGTATTGAAATAAATGGAGTGTAATTAAATATTAGAAATACTAAAAATAATACAAAATATATGCTTTGAAGAGTTTAATTACATGTATAAAATATTACATATAATTTATTAAAAATATATGAAATATTGACATAAAAATTGACTTTAATTCAAAATTTTTGAGGATTACTTATGCCTTGAGTTGCTTCACAAAAAAATATTTCAATATATTTGGAAAATGCAAGGCTGCCATGTTTTTGTAGTTACATTTGTAGTTCTATATAAATGGTAGCTTCTGGAGCTGTGCTGTATGGTGGCACTGGGTAAGTGTTATATATATATCTCCTTTTAGCCTATTAGAGGCTCTAATAAGCCCTACAGTAATATTTTAAATTTTGTTTATTTGACTAGACAACTTAAAAAATTATGGCTATTAAAATGGTGAAGCAAGTGTTCTGCAGAACAGCAGAAAATTATTCCAAATGGATTTAACAAGATATTTTATTCTTGAGGTACCAAATGTTATATACTTTGAAATATTCAGTTTGATTTAAGTGATATTGACAAACACCCAGACAATTTCCCCAGAGTTACTATAGAGTTTTGGTCAAGTAGTGGTAGGTAAAATTGATTGAGAACTTATTATGTACAAGTCATTACCCTAGTTATGTGATAGATGTGATTACTATATTTATTTTATATATGACAAAACTAATACATAAAGAAATCAGATGACTTTTCATAATTTGGCACCAGTGTTAGAATCAGAGGTGAACCTGGGTGGTTTCACTATTGCACATAGAGTATAATCTATTTGTTTTGTCCCCCAAATCTTTGATTGTCATTATGGCAACAGAATGCTAATTTTAGAAGGGGTCATGGATGCAGGGTGGGCAAAGGGTATGTCCTGAAATCATATGGTCCTCCTTTTCTCCATTTGTTTCATTCACAGGATCTTTCAATTTTCAAATATTTAGGTAGGAGGCATTTATGGTCATTATCTTTACCTATCTAATCTTCTTGCTTTTCTCTTTTTCACTGTGTATCTTAAAATGTTAACTTTAGACAGATTCATCTTTCTTTATAACCTGACTTACTTTAAGCCCAAATGAATTCCTTTGAGGAACCAAATCTGTCCTAATCTAGATGATTGGTTTAGATAATGAATTTAGGAGAGTTAGGAAGTGATTGAATACAAAAAGGGAATAGAGCATTGTATTCAAGCTCTGGATACTTCCAATATCTTCTAAGATATGGAGAAAGTACTTTACTTACTTAAAAACTGGCTCATTTTTGCAATTTATAGAGAGAAAGTACTGTACACATGAAGCCAGATGCTTATCGCTTTCTCTCATACATGACTTTAAATCAATATAGAAAACTATTATTGCTAAAATGAAGGATTAAACAGGTATTTTTTTTTGTTATAATATACACATGATAAAGTGCATGAATCTTAGATGTACAGTGAGTGAATGTTCACATATACACATGCCTGTGCAACTACCATTTTATGAAGACATACAGCTTCATCAGATATTGGGTATGTAACCAATACCCAAGAAGGCTCCCTCATGCCCCTGCCCAGGCAATGCCATCTCTTACCCAGAAGTAACCATTGTTCCAATATATATCATCATAGATTAGTTTGATCTCTTCTTGATCTTCGTATATGTTGAAATCATACAGTATGAACACTTCAGTGTCTGACTTTTGCTAATCATTATGTATGCTAGATTCACCCATGTTCTTGCATGTAGCAGTAGTTCATTCTTTTTTTTCTTTGTAGTAATATTCTGTCATGTGAATATATCATAATTTTTTTATCCATTTTACTTTTATGGACATTGGATTATTTTAATTTTTGGTTATTATGAATAAAATTAATATAAACTTTCTTACATATTTTGCTTTTATAGACATATGAACTGCTTTCTCTTAGGTATATAACGAAGAGTGAAATTATTAGGTTATAGGAGGTGCATACATTTTGGTTTAGTCCCTATTGCCCACTGTTGCCCACAAGTTTTCCAAAGTGACTTTTATCAATTTACAGTCCCACCAGTAATATATGAGAGTTCTAGTTGCTTCACATACTTGCTAACTCTTTGTAACAGTCTTAAATTTTAGCCATTCTTGTGAGTGTTTAGTGACGTAGATATTTCATGCACAGGGAGGAATTCACGACTTGTCAATCTTTAGTTTGTTTTTCAAATTAAATAAGCAGATACTTATTTTGAGTGTATTGTGTTCAAGGTGCTCAATAATATTTTGAAGTTTGCACAGTGACAGATGATTCACCCATGTTCTTGCATGTAGCAGTAGTTCATTCTTTTTTTTCTTTGTAGTAGTATTCTGTCATGTGAATAGTGGGATCGTAAGATATAAAAATATTTTATATTGTGTACCTAAAACTAATATAACCAATATAATATTGTATACCAACTATTCTTGAATAAAAATACAAAAAAATCTGGAATATCTATGCTTCTTCTATTGCAGCTGTAAGTCAACATTTTTGGTTTGTTTGTGTGTAGTATATTAAAATTGCCTTGTAAATGGCCTCTCTACCTTCATTTTTTTTTGAGTTTTGCAATTAATTTATTGAAAACTTATACATAGTTTGGCTGTAGAATTCTAAAATCATAATTTTTTCCAAAAAAGTTTTTATCCCATATCACAGAATAATGATTATAGCAAAGGAATATATAAATCACTCAATTTGCTTCTCAATGTGTTAAACAGAGAATTATTGGCTCATTTGGTAAACATTACCTCCTATGCTTCATCATCATCATCATCATCATCATCATCATCATCATCATCATCATTATTATCTTCAATAGCTTCTTCAGTAAAGTATAACACTGATCTTGAGATTATATGTCGTAAAAAGTGACCAGTTTCAAAGTCTACAGTAAGGATAGCTTGAGCATCATCATCCAGATCTCCACTCTCAGGAACTTCAGGAGGGGCAAAAAATTAAAGAGTCATTGAAAACTGTTTTTGTCACAGTACGAGCTGTCCCACGTCCCTTGTATTTCTGCTTCTTTTTAATAGTTTTCAAAGTGACATTCTTCTCCTTTTTCCAATCTATCTGGCACCCTGTGCAAATGATAATTTCTGGTCCATCAAAAGAAAAAGGATCAGAATTATCTGGTTCTGACCTCATCCTAGAAGTCTTTGTCAACACTTAATTTGTGAAATATTCATTGGGTTCAAAGGGAAATTCTAAGACAAAATTCATAGGCTGACCAGCATCTGCGAACTTCACTTTAATATCTTTCAAGTGCTTCATAATAAATTCATTATGTTCCTGAACCATATCACTGAGCAAGTCAACATTCTTAAAAAGTCAACAAAAATTCAGGCATTCCCTTGGGGTCTTCTTTTTCTTCATCCTTTTTCTCATCTTCAATCTTGGCCTTTTCTTTCAGCTCCAAAATTTCATCTTCCTCATCTGGTTTCCATTCACATTATTCTTCTGTGGGTTCATAAATTGCATTAATGATCTCAAATCGCTTATCAAATAATGGCTGATAGAGAACAGCATACTTTCTTTCAAGATCATGAACTTCCTCATAGAACTTTGCTTCTATCTGTGCACATTTAACTTAAAGTTTTTTGAGAGCATTCACTCATTTTTTAACTACCCTAGGCAAGCTTTCAATGTATCCTGTTGGTGTTTCTACCAGACCATTAAGTCTTTCTTGGAGAGCTGCTAGAATTTGAGGATTTTGTATCATCTGAACAGTCAGCTGACGTGCTTTGATTTTTGTTTCTCCACCAGTTTCTTCTTCTTTTACTTCTTCAATATCATCCAGATCTTAAGTTCAGACTGTTCTTTGTTGTCAGTGTCTGCCATGTTGTAAGAACGCCAAATATCGGTGGGTAGCACGGGGAGCCAGGCAGCTGGAGCTGCGCAGGCATTGACTCAAGGCAGTGACATGAAGAGCAGGAGGTGACACAAGCAAGCAGACGGCACTAAAAAAAGCTCTCCAGCTTCATTTTGAGTTGCTTTATTCATTCTCCTATTACAATGTTCTTTCTAAAAAACTAGATCTCATCACTTGAAGTCATTCTCTCCTTAAAATTCTTCAACTGTTTCCCATTGATTTTTGGGTAAAATAGATTCTTTAGCATGTTACCTAAAACTTGGTTATAATCTAGGCCTGGCCAATATTTCTAGCTTCATATCTTGCCACCTCTCTCAGGTATATGTACAATTTTCCATATACAATGAATTATTTCCATTTTCCTGAACCCACTAAAGTATTTCATACTTTTGCATATGGTGTTTCTCTTTGTGTTCTTCTTGCTTAAAGGAGTTGGATGAAGTTTCTCTTCTAGGAAGCCATTTCTGGTTTACCATCTCCATCTAGTTTAAATGCCCCTTCTCCATGCTCCATATATTCAGAACTCCATGCATTCTGCTTGCAGAATACTGTAATTGTTGGTTCATTTATTCATTTTCTCTACTAGACTGTGATTTTCTTAGGGGTAAGGCTGTTGTCATTCATACTTAATAGATGGTCAGTAAATACGTAGATTAGCTGGAATTTTAGCCACTTATTGTATAGGATTTTTCACCCAGCCCCCCAACCTCCCTCCCATCTGGCAATCACTAGTTTGTTCTCTGTTCTCTGTATGAGTCTGTTTCTGTTTTGTTTTTTCATTTATTTTGTTCTTTAGATTACATATGTAAGTGAAATCATATGATATTTGTCTTTTTCTGTTTTATTTCACTTAGCATAATATACAAATAATATTTTAAAGGACACATTGATATGATTTAGCAATAGACTAGGCCATAACTTTATTTCTTTTTAACTCTTCTTAGTTCAATAAGAAGCTAGGAGTATTAGCTTACCCAATTTTACTTAAAGAATATCATAAAGGTAAGTGATGTAAGTCAGACAAAGAAAGACAAATATCATATGATTTCACTTATATGTGGAATCTAAAAACAAAATAAACAAACAAATAAAATAGAAACAAATCTATAGATATAGAGAACATTTTGATGGTTGCCAGATGGGAGGGGGTTGGGGGAATGGGTGAAAAGACAAAGGAATTAAGAAGTACAAATTGGTAGTTACAAAATAGTCATGGGGATGTAAAATATAGCCAAAAATATACTCAATAATATTGTAATAACTATGTATGGTGTCATGTGGGTAATAGATTTATGAGGGTGATCACTTTGTAAGTTATATAAATGTCTCAGCACTATGTTGTACACCTGAAACTAATATAATATTGCATGTCAACTGTAATTGAAAAAAAATTATTTTAAAAAGAATATCAAATTGCAGTCTTTTGTCTCCTTTATCTTATGTGAGGTCGATGCCACTTAAAAATCCTCATTATCATTTTCTATCCACCCAAATCTATTTGTAACTATCATAGAGAACATCATGGACTCACAATCTTCCTTTCCCTGCCGTTGGCTGCTAACATTCATGCACATGAGTCATATAATTCCTCCCTGTCAGCACTTCACATCAACCATGCACCATTTAAGACTTAATCATCGAGTGTCATGAATTCACCTAGAATCAGAAGCTCATAGAATTATGAAACCAGTAAGGACTATATAGTTCATATTTATTTTGGGGATGAAACTCTGAGGCCAGAAATATTATTTCTATTTCACAGCTAGTTCCAAGTCTTCTGAATTTTATTCTAGTATGCTTTTTATTATTTCATAACATATTTTTTAACCCTAATTTTTTGTGTTCCAAAACATTCTTAACCTTTCTTAGATCGAAGTAACTTTACTCCTTATATTCCTATACTCACTGAACAAACTTCTCCTTTTTATCAGGATTCCTATATTCAAGATATACTTTACTGCATTAAATACTTTCTCACTATATATGACTGCTTGTTTGGTCTGTAGGACAGTTATCACTATTTTAATACTCTTCTTTCTAATATATTAAACTTTCTCATCTTCTTAATCTTTTGATGTGATCACTGTGGCTGTTCCTTCCTCTTCTTAATTTTTGAGTTTCTGTTCCTGGTGTGCTCATTAAAGAAGTAAAGGAATCATGGGATTATTTCATGCTATTGGTCCTTAGCGTTGTCATACATGTCCTTATCTCTACTTTGAGCTAATGTTTCCATTTTTTTCCTTCTTTTTATTGTAGTATACATGTAGGAAAATATGCTTCTACTTTTGTCTTTTGAAAAATGAAGACCTTCAGAAACAATGAGACTTGTCCTCCTTTTTCTTGATCTTAACATGTCACTTTGTCCATTTTCCCAAAGTGTATTTTGTAAAAAAAAACTAGTCCTATCAAATACTTTGTGGAAAACAGAATTTCACTTTGAACATATTTTGAAAATATTCATTTTATATTCCTTTCTTGAATTTAACAAGCTCAATAGCAGTCAATAAAAAATCTAATACTAAAGACAGTTTTATAATTTCATTTAATCTAGTGTTTTTCAAATTTATTTGCCCATGGAATCATTTTTGTTCTAACATTCATTAAATCCTTTAGTACTAGTGTAACAGAAAATGAGTGTGTATAGATGATGCTTTTAGAGTTCTGTACTTGTAAAAATGGTAGGTACTTCAGGAAAAGGGAAGTCAATTAGATGAAGCTTGAATGAGAAGACCAGTGAATCCAGTTTTTAGTTTTCAAGATGAAGATATATGTGGAAATTTACAGAATTTAGGTTTAGTGAGATGCTGTTTTGTTATCTAATTCTACATAACAAACCACCCTAAAATTCATGGCTTAAAAAAATAATTATTTGCTCATGATCCTGCACTCTGGGCTGGGTTCATCTGTATGGCTCTTTGGCTATTCTTAAGAATTGCCATCTGGAGTTGCTGGGGGCTGGGCTCAGATAAGATGCTGGGTGGAATTTTTTCTCTTTCCATGTAGTGTTAGGTTCTCTCCCCTTTCAGGTGATCTCTGCTAATGGTGTCTCCTGAAGAGTACAGACTTTTTATATGGCAGGTCATTGTTCCCAACAATGCAAAAATGGAAGCTGCCAGGATTTCTGAAAGTGTTGGCTTAGAATTCTCACAGCATAATTTATGCTGCATTTTATTGCTTTAAGCAAGTCACAAGCCTAGTTCAGATTCAAGGTGAGGGGACTACAGAAGGATGTGAATACAGAGTAGCATGGTAGATTAGGGGCACTATGCAGCATGCTGCCACATATACTATATAGCAAATGGAATAGCAAGTAGATCAGCTCGAGAAAGAGATTTTAAAATTTCTTATTGAGTTATATATTTTACACACTAGAAGAATGAAGCAAGGACTGTATTTTGTTTACTATTATATTCGTGGCCTTAAGTACAGTGTGAGGTACTTCAGAGGAATTCAATAAACTTTTGTCTAATAAATGAATATATATAAAGAGAAGAGTGGGGGGTTAAGTACTGAATCTACAGAAATGATTCACAGAGTGGGAACAGTCAGAGAACCAGCCAAAGGGAGAATTTCAAAGGAGAGGACTGTAAATGACAGTCAGTGTAGCAGAGACGTCAAAGAGCATTAATGTAGAGAAAAGCCTATAGGCTTTTATTAGCATTCCTTGAAGCTGCAAATATCATTCTTTATTCTGTCATCCTTTGTTGGTAGGTTGAAATGTTTTTAGAGATTTCTCAAGTTTTTAAAGTCTAAGTTAGCTAAATTTTACTTTTAGGCACCTAAAAAAAGTGTAATGGCCCCAGTGAATTTGTTTTATGGTAACTCGACTGAAAGAGGAATAATGCATGACAAGTAGCTAAAACATTTTTGTAAGGTGTTATAATTTTGTAAAATCTTTAATAATAGGTAGGGAAAATAAAACCTAGTAAGATCAGAAAAGACGATAGAGTCTAGAGTTACAATCAGAAGTAGAGATCATTCAATTTTTTTATTGTGGTAAAATATACTTAAGATAAAATTTACCATTTTAACTTTGTACAATTCAGTGGCATTAAGTGCTATTCATATTTTTGTGCACCCATCACCACTATCCATCCTCAGAACTTTTCCATCATCAACTTTTTCATCAACTCTTCAATCATTCTGTTAGGTATGTACCATTACCAATCCTATTCTGAAATTCTGTATTCATTTAACATTAACCTCCTATTTTTCTCTCCCTCCAGTTGCTGGCAATCACCATTCTTCCTTCTGACTCTATAAATTTGACTACTCTTCCTTCTGACTCTATAAATTTGTTACATAAACAGAATTATACAGTATTTTTCCTTTTGTGCTTGGCTTATTTGACAACGTAATGATTTCAAGGTTCACCCATGTTGAAGCATGTATCAGAATTCCATCCCTTTATAACGCTAAGTAATATTCCATTATATGTCTATACCGTGGTTTGTGTGTGTGTGTAATATTCCATTATATGTCTATACCATGGTATATGTCTATACCATGGTTTGAATTGTTTTCACCTTTTGGTAATTGTGAATTTTTTTTTCTGCGTAAGAATAGTAATTTTCCACTTTTCCCTCCTTGAAGTCTATTTGAATTCTCTATATTCACTTTTCTAATTTTGGTCATTCAGGAAATTTTCTGGAAAGGTACTCCAGAGAGAATAGTGAAAGACATTTGCAGCTGTAGGTAGAAAGCACGGCCATACTTTTCTTATGGTTGGAGAAGGGCTTGAATAAAGACTTGAAAGAAGAGGATGTTATTCTCCAGGGTTTTTATAAAAGGAAAGAGTAAGATTTTTGCCATTGTATGACCTTGGACAATGTATTCAATCTTCCGAGCCTCAACTATAAAATAGAGAAATAATATCCATCTCATAGATTTGTTGCAGGGATTGAAATGAGGTACTTGGCTCCTAAGAGGTTAATAAATAAAATAAAATTTATGTATGCGTGTCATTATTCTTGTATCACAAATATAGGCCTAATGCTTGTGATGAAATAACTTGATAGAGGTTTGTTGCATAATTTCAGACTGCTGAGAAGAGTGTAGCTAGAAATGGGCCGTCATCTTCTAGAGTTGCTGATTCTGAGGTCCAAAAAAAGGCCAGTTAAGGAGTCACATGCTATGTATGTTAAGATGCTGTAGGAAGAGATGATAAGCAGCAAGTTCACATATGGACCCCATGGAGAAGCATAAGGGCAGAGAGCCTAATTGCAGGCATTGAGCTGCTTATCACCTGGGCAACTCAATTTTACTAGATCCAGTGTAATTATCAGCAGGGATTTGTTTATTCACTTATGGTTAATGATTCTTCTAAGCAACACTGGGTAGGTCAGTTAAAAACTAATAATATCTACCATTTATTGAGTGTTTACTATGTTCTAGACCCCGTGTTAAGTGCATTACTATGTCGTTTTATAATCTTCACAATCATTCTGTTAGGTATGTACCATTACCAATCCTATTTTAAGATGAAGAAATTGAGATTTAGAGAGATCAAGTAATTTGTCTAAGATTACACAGCTAGGAAAAGGTAGAGTTAATATTTGAGCTCAAGCACTTTAACTGTGCTTTAACTACTACACAAAAATTAAATTTCCCTTTTCGTTTTATATCCTGATTATCATCCAAGGTTATTTGACTTAATTTCAATTACATTTACACAGAATGTTTCATGTTTATCAATTACTAAATTTTAAAAGATAGGTAGGTTAAAATGCGAAGAGGATTTGTATTTAATGTTAACTTTCTCTTTGATTAGGAAAACTAAAGAACTTCCTACATTTCTACAAAGAGAGGAACTATACATGAAAATGATTCAAGGTCAAAGATGTTGCAGTTAAGCCTGGAGAGGATGTTATGAGGTCACCAAGTATTGTGTTTTTCAAGTAATAGTGTTACTATTAAGAAGTTTCCTTCTGTGGAAATTGCACCAGAGGAAAGGCATATCCTTTTATTTTACTCATCCAGTAAATATTTATTAAACATCTACTAGAGATTATAGACTATAAAGGTTTGCAATATTAAGAAAGGCACAGTTCCTGCCATCAAGGAGGTAAAGGTCTAATGGTGAGAATGGACAATCAAATACTATAATATCAAATACAAGGTCCTGAGGGCAGAGGAGTTAGCCCTAGATAGGAAGGTGGAGAAAGGAAAGAGAGAGAAAGAATTCGGTTGAAGCTATGTTGCCCAAGATTCAAAGGGAAATGATTAAAAATAGAATAAATAAAATTAAAAAACAATGACAGACTTGGAAAAAGATTTATAGCATATGTGATACTCCAGGGTTGATATTTTTTGTATATAAACCACTTTTATGAACAATATTAAAATCAAATCCCTTTGACTGGGATTTGAGAGAGGAAGTTTACAAAGCACATTGTCAGTGTCCTTGTAGA
Source organism: Pteropus alecto (assembly GCF_000325575.1). Taxonomy (NCBI): domain Eukaryota; kingdom Metazoa; phylum Chordata; class Mammalia; order Chiroptera; family Pteropodidae; genus Pteropus; species Pteropus alecto. Next base: position 34,927,475 of record NW_006442484.1, read on the forward strand.
AGAATAAACCATACAAGCAATTCTCAAAAGAATTACAAATCACCTCAATAGTAATAGAAGTGACAAATTAGTATAAAATTAAGATATGTTTTTTCAAATATCAGTTTGTTAAAGCTTAAAAGATTCATAATAACCATTATTGATGAGGGAAGGATAAGGGAAAGGGGCATTATCGCTGACTTACAAATACAGATTAAATAGTTTCATTCCTTTTAGAAGATACTTTGGCAGCATGTATTGGGAGCGTTAACTTCTTCTGTCAGAGAATTACTTCCAGTAATTCATTAAAAGGAAACAAATAATTAGAAGTCTGAGCAAAATTGTGTGTAGGGGTTATATCACAGCACAGTTTACAATAGCAAAATATCAGAAATCATGTTTGTTAATTAATTAGATTGTCCTTGTGATAGATTGATGTCCTGCTATTAGCATTAGGTTATAGAAGACTTTTAAAGAAAATATCAGAAAATATGCATGATGAATTCCTAAGTGGAAAAAAATTACAAAGAAATATGTATGATTCTGTGTATGTATTTAAGTATTGAAGTGACATACATCAAAATATTTGCTGTGGTTCTTTTCAATGTGTTAAAACTGCAGGTAAGTTTATTTTTCTCTGTACTTCTTTTATTTTCCATGTTTTCTGTAAACACATATATTTTATTAATTAGGAAAAATATGATTTTAAAATAATTTCTTGGATTTATAAATTGGTATGATCATATGTCAATTTAGCAAGTATCAGTTTGTGTCTTGTAGATATGTAGACATAAGCCATGTCTACATGATAAAAATGAAGCAATGTTCATCTTTCTCCCAATGTACTTTTTATAAAAATAACAGTTGAATTATATTTTATTCAATGATCAGAATAGAAGGAAATCAATTTAAATTATAGTAAGAAAATTACTTATAAACAAAGTTAAAAAAATTTTTGTTTTCAAAGTAAATGCTAAATAGTGTTACCAAGGAAAAGTTCTCCATTCTCTATCCTGTCTAAAAATAGGATAGAAAAATGATCTGTTTTAGAAGGCTTACATGTTAATCTTAACTGAGGCAAAATCATTTGACTTAATGACCTCTTGCTATTGCTTATAATTTTGTAGTTTTATTCTCTTTTTTTTGTATCTAGAATAATGAAAAGTATATCCTAGAATAATAATCATAAAGTCATTGACCCAAATAGAGTCTTCAAATACTTCTCTGGTGAGAGTCTGAAATGCATTAGTACTCACTGAGGTTTGATAGTTAAGACCATAACTATTACATTATTTCACTTACTATTTTTCTAGATTTATTAGTTAAAACTTTTATAATCAAAGCTACATTTCAAAAAATTGTGTTTTGGAACTATTTCTTTGATGTTATGGAAAATAACTTTTTATTGGGTAGGAACAGATTAAAGTATCTCTTTTGGCACTGTTATGTTCTTTTTTTAGTCTTCCACTCACAACTGAAGAAAAACTTATTTTCATAATGCTGTTAATGTAATTTAGTGGTTGGCTTCATTAATTAGGAAAGAATAAAGAGAAAGTTATGAAAATAAGTAAAATGCTGTCTTACCAGAGATGATTGATTTTCCAGTAATTAAGAAATCATAGTTTTTTTGTTCTAGTTCTTTAAAAAATGTCATTGGGATTTTGATGGGGATTGCATTAAATCTATAGAATGCTTTAGGTAATAAGAATAAACTATGTTTATTCTTCCAGTCCAAAAATACAGAATATCTTTCCATTTCTTTGTGTCTTCTTCAACTTCTTTTAATAATGTGTTATATTTTTCAGTGTATAGGTTCTTCGCATGCTTCGTTAGGGTTATTCTTAGGTATTTTATTCATTTTGTTGCAATTGCAAAAGGAATTTTTTTTTTCATTTTTTGAAAATTTGTTATTAAAGTATAGGAATACTATAGATTTTTGAACATTGATTGTATATCCTGAAAATTTACTGTATTTGTTTATTATTTCTAATAGTTTTTCAGTAGAGTCTTTAGGATTTTCTATATAGAGAGTCATGTCCTCTGAAAAAAAAACAATTTGACTTCTTCATTCCTATTTGGATGCTTTTTATTTTTTTTATCTTGCTTGATAATCTAGCTAGGACTGGCAATACTATACTGAATAATAGAGGTGATAGTGACAGCCTTGTCTTGTTCCTCTTGATCACCATTAAGTATGGTGTTAGCTGAGAGTTTGTCATATTCGGCCTTTATTGTGTTGAGGTACTTTCTTTCTATACCCATTAAGTGTTTCAATCATAAATGGATACCATATCTTGTCAAATGCATTTTCAGCATCTATTGATATCATCATATGGTTTTTCTTAATTTTGTTTATGTTGTGTATCACATTAATTGATTTGCATATGTTGAGACATTCCTTTCCCCCCAGGGTGAAGCCCACTTGATCATGGTGTATAATTTTTTTAATGTGTTGTATTTGATTTGCTAGTATTTTATTTAGGATTTTTGAATTTGTATTCATGAGAGATATTGATCTATAGTTTTCTTTTTCTGTGTTATCTTTACGAGGTTTTGGTATCAGGGTAATGTTGGCCTCATGAAATAAGAAAGTATTGCTTCTTTAATTTTTTGGAAAAATTTGAGAAGGATAAGTATTAAATCTTCTTTGAATGTTTGCTAGAAGTCACTAACTAATGAAGCCATCTGGTCCTGGACTTTTACTTTTTGGGAGGCGAAATGATAGTTTTTTAAAAAGCAGGATCTTTCCAGATGTTATAGTATATTTTCTATTAATACTTTTGGCAGCAACATTTTCTTCTAGTTAAATCAACACTTTAGTGGGCCAGTCAACTATGCAGTAAGTATAGGTGCCCTTGGTAAAATCATAAAGTAAAACAAATATATCTTTGGACCTTTCACTTTTTCTTTTGGTGCATTTCCATTGAGATTCTTTTTGGGATGATCTGCCCTGAGCACCCCGTGCTCCCAGACTACTTAAAACTTTCATGTTCTCCAAAAATGTAGTAGATTCATGGCATATCCTAATCTTCAAAGTGAATTTAAAAGGTCTATCTAAGTAACATAATTTCTTAATCCATTAAAATGTGGAATGACAGCTGAAGCTGAGAATTTTAGGCACTGTTTGCATTTTTCTTGTGTCTTAAATCACGATGTGTGAGCTTGCTCAATCTGTCTGCTCTGTCCCCAGGACTATTCATATAGGGCCTAGCTTATTTGGTCCTTTTATACTATGGCAAGAGCCATTTGTATACTAAAAGATCTGAGGTCAACACCATAGGATCAATTTTCTTAAACTGGAATTTGAAAGAGGTGATCACTACCTACATATATGTATGTGTATGTATATATATATATATATATATATATATATATTAATGTAGACTATACATATGTGTGTATAGAGAGACTATATAAAATACTTTTTAAATTGTGCTTTATTTTCTGCAGTCAGATATGATGCAGTGAGATACAAGTATAAACTTTAATTGTATATTGAGAAAATAAAAAGCATATTTAGACAGATTTAACCCAGTAGTTTATTCCCTTTAACAAAGAGGAAGTTTTGAATTTAATTTAAAAAATTGGAGTCTATGTTCCTATAGATATGTAATTAATATAGTCACTGTTTGAAAAATAAATGTTATCGAGCACTTATATGCACTCAAGTCTATGATTTTAAAGAATAATGAAATATATGTTTCCTGCCTTCAGTAGATTTATAATCTCATTGAAGAGATAGCCTTTTACTCTTTTGTTTAGCAAACATTTGTCGAATGCGTATATATGCAAATTAAAAATCCTTTCCCTTGAGGAGTTTACAGGCTAAGGAGGAGATAAAATTTGTACATGAATATAATGAAACAAGTTTGTAAATGATAACCTAGTATAATAGTAGTCCAAATAAATGTTATATTTGGAGGCCACACGTATAAAACAGAAATATCAGTGTGAATTTGTATAGGCTAAATGCCAAATAAGTGAGGTTAATAACAGAACTTGGAGGAAGGTGTAGTCACCTAGGTACAGGGCAGTTGAGGAAAATTTCACTTTTCAGATGACTTAAATTCTCCTTAAAAAAAAAAAAATGAAGCAGACCCTCTGGAGAGGACACTTCTGAAGAGGGACTAGTAAACATGTGATTTTAGACACTGGAATGTGATCCTTTGCCTTTTTATAAATTAGCATTTTTGAGAGACTATAAAAATTTTTATGTAGGTATGTAGAAATATAAATTATATAATTATTCAAAGAAAAAGTATAAGGATAACTATTGTGGTACATTTTCCTGTGGGCTGGAATTTTGAACACTGTACACATTTGACTCATTTTATTGTGAGAAAAATATCCCTTGTCTGTGTGATTGAATTTTGTTAAGTAAGTTGCACCCCAGGTATTGAATGTAAGGTAGTGAGAGTTTATGAAAATTAAACCTTAAAGCCAATACTTAATACATAAAGATATGAAACATTGCTTTAAGGCTCCCAAACCTAAAAAAGTTTATTAAAACTGATTTGAGTATTAACATTGCTGAAGAAAAACTATTCAAGCAGGGAGAATAGTCAGCAGCCAGAAGAGCATGGATAAAGGAAGTTCACTGGAGAG
>NW_006442484.1:34932084-34933706 GCF_000325575.1 Pteropus alecto
GAATTTAGTGCCACCTAACACCTCTAATGACCTAGCTGGGTATAGATGGGATATCTTTAAACAATCAAATATTTGAATGTTATAACTAACCCATCTAGGTTTGATGCCTAGCTTATTAAGAGAGAGAATTAAAAGAACGTCTAATTACAATTTGGCTTTCCGAGGTGACATACCAGAAAGACAGCAGTACTTTAGTAGTCACATATTATAAATTAACAAAATTGTATTTCTTAGAGTGCAAGTTTAGGAGAAATAGTCAAAACCTGACACAGTCACTAAGGTAATGCCAATTTTTGAGGTCTCGAGAGATAGCTGGCCTTTCCTTCTATTACTCACTTAACTTACACTCTCCAATAATTTCATTTAGAACATGTGTGACTTTGAGACATATCATTTATTGCATATGACCTGATCTTATAATTGTTGAGCATAAATAAACAAATCAAAATTGTGGGGTTGGGGCTACAAATAATTCGAATTTAGAAATTAACCATGAAAAACCTCCACTAGGGTTTAGACACCTCAACTCCCCATAAAACTTGTATGTTCAACTTATATGTTTGCACTACTCTTATCTGTGTACAAGTTTCTTTTTCTACAGACATACTTCAAGTTGCCTAAGGCCAGAGGCCATGTTTTACTCTTATACACCTCATAGTGCTTAAGCAGCATACCATAAAATAAATGAAATTTAGAAACTATAGTAGATTGTTAAAAAAAAAGAATAGAAACTTTCTGTTTCTAGGTATATTTTTCTATAGAAAGGAATTTATATTAGAAGGAAAAAAAAACATGGTAAGGAAAGAGGCTTTAATGGAGAAACATGGAGGCATGACAAACTATGTTGTTCATGGCTATGGCAAGAATAGTTCAGATTCTTGTTTGATTTATGTCCTGTGAAAGAAGTATGTTTGATATGAGTTTGCTAGTTCACCTAATTAATTTAAAACGATTTAAATTCTTCTTAGCCCAATTTAAAACTTAAAAGGTAACCATCAGTCAAAAGAAAATAAATTTGAAGAATTTTTCCATGGAAGGAATATTAACATTTCATTTTGTCAGTGTTTCATGCTTCTAATATAGGTAATTATTTAGTTTTAAATTACTGCTGGATGTAAATGATATTGAGATAGATTATTTAAAAAAATCTTAGTATGTCAACGTTGAATAATTTTTTATATCTCTGTGTCTGGTGGTAAAAATCATTATGGCCTTGAGACTACATTTCATTAATCCATTTAATTCTCCATGTATCTATATACAAAAAGGATTGGATGTGAATTTATAACTAAACAAAAATATTTGTATATATGAATATGTTGTAGCAAGTACTTTTTGTCCTCAAAGTAATAACAGTAAGACATCTGGAGTTTAATAAAATGGAGATTGAATAAATATTATAACTTTAAAATACAGAAAATTAAGATCCTAAGGTCAATTGAGTTGAGAAAAGATTGTTTTACTTCCTTCTCTTATTTCTGTGTTTCTGAAATTTTCTGTCCTACGTCACAGACTGAAATTGATTGTTGGCTCACTTGTAATCAGCATTTATTTTTAATATTATTTACAAAGTGACTCTTATTGCTGATGTTTCATTTATACCACTTAATTTGCACTTATAC
>NW_006442484.1:34933781-34934678 GCF_000325575.1 Pteropus alecto
GTATTTAATTTCATTTTCATTCTTTAGAAGATATGATTTTGGAGACAAGTTCTCCCTTGCCCATATCCTGACTTTAAAATCCCAGTGATAATAGCTGTTAGCAATTTAATGTGCTTCCTTGAAGATTTTACATACACATTTATAACCATTTGTATATATTTTTTCATTTTGATAGTGGCTCCTTTTTAAATTTATTGGGTGACATTGGTAATGAAAGTATAGGTTTAAAGTGTACAGTTTTGTAAAGGGAGACACAGACCAAAACACCATTGTATTAGGGGACCTAAATACTCCACTGTTGGATATGGACAGATCATCTAAACAGAAAATCATTAAGAAAATAATATCCTTAAATGACACATTAGACCAACTGGACATAATTGACATATACAGAGCCTTCCAACCAAACACAGCTGCTTATACATTCTTCTCTAGTGCACATGGAATATTCTCAAGAATTGAGCACATACTGGGACACAGAGATAGCCTCAACAAATATAAGAGGGTTGAAATCATACCAACCATATTATCTGATCATAATGCTTTGAAACTAGAGATCAACTGCAAAAGGAAATCAGGAAGAACCACAAATATATGGAGATTAAGCTAATGAGGAATAACTAGATCAGAGAAGAAATAAAAAGAGGATCAAGAGATACATAGAAACAAATGATAATGATAATCAACATATCAAAACTTTTGGGACATGGCAAAAGCTGTCAGAAGAGGAAAGTTCATATTATTACATGCCTAACTCCAAAAACAAGAATGAGCCCAAATAAACAACCAAATGGTTCATCTTAAAACTAGAAAAGGAAGAACAAATGAAGCCTAAAGTCAGCAGAAGGAAAGAAATAATCAAAATTAGAGCAGAAATAAATGAAATTGAAAACAAAA
>NW_006442484.1:34934901-34966535 GCF_000325575.1 Pteropus alecto
TCCCAGCCCGGACCCCCCTTTCTCCATTTCCAGCAACCAGAAATATATCCAATAAAAAAAAAAAAAAAATCAGAGAAGAAAATTCTTTTAGAGTCAAGTAAGCAGGGACAACCCCAAGAGGCTGTGCAGATGGAAAATGTAGAGAAACACTGCTCAAAGTTAGGTAAGAATCAAGAGTTTAAGTCCCAGCTCTGCAGGTGAATCACTTCAACTCTCAGATGAGGAAATAACACCTATTTCTCAGATGGTTGTGAGGGTTAAATGAAAAATGTTAAAGTGCCTGGCTCACTGCTGGCACTAAACACGCAGTTCTCTTAGGCTCATGGCTTGCCTGCTCTTCCTTCTTTCTAGACAGTGAGATCAAGGTCGAGTGCCTGGGACATGGTGGGACAGTCCTACCAGCACCCTGATCCTTGGGCACCTGATTTAAGGCTTTATGCTGAGTTGACATTTTTTGGAATCTATGTCACAAAGCTGCTCACTCCAGGTACCCCTCTGAGGCATATTTAGATCCTTAGCTGTTTTTCTCTCCATGCTCTCATTTTTTTTTTTTTTGAAGATGACTTAAAATTTACCATCGTAATCATTTTTAAGTGTATAGTACAGTACTCTTAACTATATGCATATTGTTGTGCAACAGATGAATAGGTCTGTTTTATATACATAATCTAGCTGTATTCATAAAATTCAAATTTATATGCACATTTAATTCAAATCTGTTAACTGTAAATAAGCTCATACTTTATGTTTGTTTATTTTTCCACAGAAAGCAAGAGATTACATTGACAATTAGGGTAAAGCTCTGAGCAAGGTTAGATGAAAGCCTAACTAAGAAGTGATGAAACTTTTCCCTCAGTTTCATTAAAATGTCTGTACACCTGCCAAGGTCCTGTATGATATTAACATGTTATATATAAACTACTAAATCCTTAGCAGCCCTGATTCAACTTCCTCTTTTTAAAATCATGTTCTAGATGATTATACAAGACAGAAAAGGAGAATTTTCTCTAGAAACTGAAAAAAAAAAATAAGTAAAACATAAAAGGATTGTTTTTTTTTTCTGACTTATACTTATTCTCTACTTAGATATGACACAGAAATCTGTGTTCTACTTTACAGTATTGATGTAGTTGAAGACATGTCAAGTACTGAGATATTACCCCCTTTAATTCCTATGATGGTGCCCCGAAGGCCAACTGGAACTGAAAAGTTCTCTCTCACGTTTACAACACGATCAAATAGACGAAATTCTGCATCCCGATCAGGAATGACTCCATGCTGCTGTTCTAAAGGCTAAAGAAAAAAAACTTTAATTATTATTATTAACTCTAATTTTTAAAAGTTTTTAAGTAATATATTGAAAACAATTTGTTTCTTCTATATTTTCAAAGTAAAAACAAGTCTGAATTCCTTAAGAGGAAACTTACTCTGTACAGCAAATGGGGCTTCACTGTCACTCGCACCTTCTTATTATTCTTTCTTTGCTGAGAAAAGAAAAATTTTAAAAAATATTTTTAAAATATGAAGTTATAAATTTATTCAGTACTCGTACATGTCTGAATTTTAAAAAGGCAAATCAAATGAGTAATTTTAAGAATATCTGAAGTTCTTCAGATGCAGCAAGGAGGAATAATAAATAATTAAAGTATTTTAAAGTAAAAATTTTTAGGTATAAGACATAGAAAAATGTAAAATTGTAAGTATACGGCCTGATGAATTTTTATAGTATGAATATATCTATGTATAATCATACCTAGTTCAAGAGAGACAGAATATTATTAAGCACAACATAAGAACCCCTGTATGGTGATGTCAGAAGCATGGTGGCCTGAAAGATGTCCCCAGATTTCTCCCCTTGAAATAAGAATAAGCTGAATATCTAAAACTCAACAAATAACATCTAACCTACACACAAGCACGTCGGAGAGAGTGATCTGAGCATAACAGCTTCTAGGACTCAGAACTGCCTAAGTCTGGGGGATAGATTGAGAGGACCAAAGAAGTGGCCTCTCACAACTGGAACTCACTGCAAGAGGAGGGGGAGAAGAAATTGCAGCAGGATCCCAAATAACCCTGCCTGAGGAACCTGTGAGATCCACACAGCGGAGCCCAGGGATCAGAGTAGAAAGTGAACTGGGAACTAACTACAAAGGGGCAACTGCAATCAGGCAAGAGAAATAAATAAAATACATCCAAATAGGAAACGAAGAAGTCAAACTGTCGCTATTTGCGGATGACATGATTCTCTATATAGAAAATTCTAAAAACTCCACAAGAACACTACTAGAAATAATAAGTAAATACAGTACAGTTTATGGGTATGATATCAACATTCAAAAATCCATAGTGTTCCTATATTCTAATAATGAAGTGTCAGAAAAAGAATTGGTAGGGGGTAAGAGAGGAGGGGGGAGGTAGATGGGGTAAAGGGGTCAAATATAGGAGGGTAGGAGAAGGGTGAAGTGAGTAAAGGGGATCAAATATATGATAGCTGAAGGAAACTGGACTTTGGGTGGTAAACACATAATAGAATTGATTGATGTCAAATTATAATGTACACCTGAAAATTATATAATTGTTTTAACCAATGTTACCTCAATAAACTTAATAAAATAAAGTAAACTTCATAACAAATAAATAAATAAAAATAAAGTATACAGTTTTGTAATACATCGTCTGTATATTGCACTGTGTGTTCACCACTCAAAGTCAAATCTTTCATCACCATACATTTGTCCCCCTTTACCCTTATCTACTTCTCTCCTCCCTGCTTTCCCTCTGGTAACCACTAAACTGTTGTCTGTGTCTAGGAGTTTTTGTTTGTTTTGTTTGTTTTTTTGCTTTCAGTTTTATATCCCACATATAAGTGAAATCATATGGATCTTGACTTTTTCCATCTGACTTCACTTAACATGTTATTCTAAAGATCCATATATGTTGTCGCAAATGGCAGTATTTCATCTTTTCTTATGGTTGAGTAGTATTCCATTATATATATATGCCACATCTTCTTTATCCAATTGTTTATTGAAGGACACTTCAGTTTTTGCCATGTGTTGGCCACTGCAATGGACGTAGGGGTACATATATCTTTTTGAATAAATGTTTTCAAATTTTGGGGGTAAATACCCAGAAGAGGGATTGTTGGGTCATATGGTAACTCTATTTTTAATATTTTGAGGAATCTGCATACTGTTTTCCAAAGTGGCTGTACCAGCAGTGTATGAGGGTTCCTTTATCTTCACAACCTCTCCAACACTTGTTGATAACAGCCATTCTAATAGATGTGAGATGGAGTCTCACTGTGGTTTTGATTTGTATTTCCCTAATAGCCAATGAAGTTGAGCATCTTGTCATATATCTGTTGGCCATTTGTACGTCTTTTTGGGAGAAGTGTCTGTTCAGGTCCTCTGCCTATTTTCTAACTGGACTTTTTTACTTTTTCTTGTGGAATTGTATGAGTTCTTTGTATATTTTGGATACTAGCCCCTTATTGGAAGTGTTGTTTGCAAATATATTCTCCGAATTGATAACCATTTTTGTTTTTTTAAGCATTTTATTTTATTATTAGTTTCAAGTAAACCATTCATAGTTAACAAAACATTTATTTAACACTTAGAATTTTTCCAATATTTTTCTATTTTATATACTGTTGCCATAAACATCAGTGCATTTATATCTTTGTGTTCTCATTCATTAGAACATTTAAATAAAATATGTTCCCAAAGAGTTAAAATTTTTATAATAATTATTTTTATAGTCAGGCTTAAGGAACACTCATTAAATTTAAAAACTTCTTCATAGGCTAATTCCTATATTCTACAACCATAAGCACAAAAGGATTTAACAGAACCTGCATTTGGTGACAACAAATTGCATGGCTACGTGACATTTTCATACTTCTCTTATTTGAGTCATCTTTGGAGCTGCTCTTCTATTCGCCATAAGAGTGCCAATTTTGAAACAACTGTCCAGAATAGAAAGGTGTATTTTAGTGGCCTGAAAAGTAACAATTGGACTTTAATCTTTCTCTGATTCCATAAATATTTTCAAGTATATATTAAGTTCACGGAACTGCGTTAGGCGTGATAAAATGAATCGCATATAGATTTTTTTTTTTGGTCTTAAGGAGCTTAATCTTTGAGAATGAGAGATAAGGCAAGGCCATATGTAGCCCTAAAAGAAAACACAAATGTTTCAGAGAAGTCAGGGAGGAAAGCTGAGGATTAGATAAAAAGCTGTGAGAAAACAGTAAGACCAAAAGTATGTGATCAAGGAAGGTTTCATGGAAGATGTATTTTGCCTAATTTTGATGGATAGGTATGATTCACATGCTTTTACTTCTATTATCCTATTTAATACATCCTAATACAATTAGAGGTTAAAGAGTTGACCTTTTATATTTGTATAATACTTTAGCTTACATGGTAATGAAAAAAATGGAATACCTCCAGAATAAATATGGATACATTCTAACAACAACAACAACAACAATAATAACTTCGTTAAGTACTTATTATGTTCTAGGTAGGCACTGTGTGAATTAAGTAGTTTATATTTTTAATTCATCTAATTCTCAAGGAACACTATGTAGATAGGTACTGTTATTATCTCCACTTGACTTATTGGGAAACTGAGGTCCATAGAAATTTTATAACTTGTAAAATGTTTCAGCAGTTAATAAATGGCAGCACCAAGATCTGAACTAAGATAAATATGCAACAGAGAAAAACTAGAGACCTTAAAGTACAGAATGATTATTGGGAATGGTGAGCCATTGGGTTTAGGTGGAGTATCAGACAACTAAAAGAGAGTACTGTTGATAAGATTGGATAGGTCTGTCAGGGGCAGACCATGAAGGTCATCAAATGCTAAAGCAGGACATTTGTAGAGAGTTTTGACTAGGTAGCAACACAGTAATTTCAGATAGGTTGAAAACTATAAAGGCAAAAACAAAGCTGCTAAATTTGTTAACTAGCTCGCCATGAATATATCAACCACATTTATTCAGTAGTTACTATGTCATGATTATGAACCAAATGCTGCCAAAATTGAGAATAATGAGGAAAGAGAGATAGCCAGTCAATGGGTATGTTAAGAGGAAAAGCACTGGTCATCTTCCAATTTATACTTTCTCTCCTACCTTTAGCTTATCAACTTTTAAAGGATCTATTGATTCTTCTCTCCACTGAACCAATAATAATAGTAATAAGTTGTTTATTATGATTATGTAATAGTAGACTATGCTGATTGCCCTCTGTATATTCTCTTACTTAATCTTCAAAACCATTTATGATAAGATAACATCATTACCTGTATTTTACAGATGAAGAAACTGAGGTTAGGAGCTTAAGCAACTTGCTCATGGTCATTAATTGGTGAATTCAAGATTTTATCAAAGTTTGACTCCAAAGCTTCTGCAGCATAGAAGTTGTTTTATATCCCTGATTTTTTTTTTTTCCTTAAAAAACATATTCTGCTCAACTAGGCCTGGGGTGTCTATATTCCCATCTTTAGATCTTGAGAAGTCTGCTCAATCAACTATATACTTCTGATTGTTTCATAATCTTATTTTAGACTGCTTTTGTCCCCCACTTTTTTTTTTTTTTGGATACTAAAACAAGCCTGTAACCATAACTATATCTTTCTTGGAATGACAATAGAAAATATTTTTTGATGATTACTCTGCATCAGGCACTGCTTTAACCGATCATATGTATTAATTATATTTAATCCTTGCAACAACTCTACTAGAATTATAATTATTTTACATATAAGGAAGCTGAGGCAGAGAGTACATAGAGATCCCAAGGTCCTAGAACTAGAATTTGAACTCTGTAGTCTGCCTCCATAGACTGTGCTTTTAGCCACACACCCATGGTCCTTTTGACAAGGTGTGGGTTTTTAGATATTTATATTTTTTTGTCTCTTTTTTTTACTGTTAAAAATCATATTTATTTATGGTTTTTATTTATGTGACCCAGTCTACATTAGAATTAAAAAGGGCAAACCTGTTTTCAGTTTTCTTTACCCACCACTTTAAATACTATTTTGTTATTGCCAAAATTGAATTTTAATATAAGCTAAATCTATCAGAAAATTTCACTCAAAAAGGCCATTACTTTATTGATTTTTTTAAAACAGCGAAAACTTTTAAAGATCAAACACATTGTAATTTTTTATTTATGCTCCTCCTCCCCCATTTACTTAGTATTGGAATGAATGGTGCTTGCAGAGAATAAATTTACACAAAAAATATCATCTTTACACATTTTGGTATTTTGGAGGCATTGTGGTCCTCCTGAGTGGTTCCTTGGTTGACAGTATATCTGATAACTATTTGAAAGGTTTCTTAAGGCTACAAAAATCTGTCTTTCTGTTTGTATGTTTGTGTGTTTCATATTTTGTATGAAAAAAGTAGCATTGTGCTGGGAGAATGTTTCCCCCTCTCTGGGTTCATTCATTCCGTAGATGTCGCAGAGGAAAATTAAGACTAAATTCATATTTATAATTACGTTGGTTTTAAATTAGTCTCCTTTGCCATCTTTTAATAACTTCAATTCAAGAAGTTGTTGCTTTGCTTTACAATACTAGGTATTCCCTAAGCAACAGTATTATATTTTTGTCAATAAGTATAGAAATGAGAAAGGTCTATTTTTTCCCTTAAGTTTTTGTTATTGTTACTAGAAAACTTGTAAAGATAACTCTATTTTGTTTAATTATCCTGAATTTAAGCCTTAACATATGCCCAGTTTTTCTTTATTTTCATATTAACTAATTGAGACTATTATCTCCATAAAGTTTGTGAGATAATGCCCAGATTTATTGCGACACAATGAGATAACATTGTATAAGTTTAAAGTGTACAATGCATTGACTTGATACTTATATATTTGGTACACTTATGTACTGCAGAATGATTACCACCGCAGTACAATTTCTGAGTATACAATACAGTATTGTTAACTATAATCACTGTGCTGTACCTTACATCCCTAGAACTTACTCATCTTATAACTGGTGACCAACATCTTGTACTTTGACTAACATCCTCCCTTTCCCCCACCCACCCTCTTCAGGAGGCCCAGTCTTATTTTGACTAGTCTCCATGATAATATGTATTACGCTCATCTAATGCGAGTGGAAGAAGGGAAATTATACTGATTTGTTATTAGTCTACATTTATCTAAAATATTTTCTCTATAGCACTTTAACTATCATTAAATTTTATTTAGTTTATTTCACAGGTATATAAAAAAGTGTTCATAGGTATATGAATAGTTTATCGATTCAGGCTATCTATAATGTGAAAGCTATTTTAGGGTAATATATAGTAGTTGGTGTTCTAATTTCAAAATCAGTTAAATTAATGATAATTGCAGTCTATTTTTTTTTCCAAAGCACAATCTTTTGTCACATAGTAAAGAGAAAATATGTTCATATATATATATTTTAGAGGATATTGGTTCTCTTATCAGACTACTTTATCAATCTTAAAATTTTCTTATTCTAGTATGTTGTGGTAAAAGAAAGCATTATAAGAACCGTGATGATCGCAAATGAGACACAATGAAAAATCACAATAAAATGTCAATAACAAACATAGGTTTCATTCCTAGATTTACCATGCACTTTTGGAATTTGGTACTAGCACATTGTCTTTTGTATGTTAAACTCTTTCTTTAGAAAAAAATATTAAATAAAAATACATTTTGATTTGAAGCATGTTGGTCTGAAGATATAAAACAAAAATGAAGTTCCTGGTAAATTAAAATTAAAAGTTAATATGTATTTACCTATTTATCTATCTACTGTTATAAACAATTATCAAAGATTGCCAGAATAAAAATTCTTCAGTTTTAACAACTTCTAATTTTGATGAGTTTGATGAATGTTGATGTACATGGTTTGGAGGGCAGTTTCCTTTAAGAGAATAAAATTTTTCTTGTTAAATCATTATACTAAAGTTTAGTCACATATGGAGAAAACTGTCTAATAATTAAAAATTGCTATTTTAACATAATATCTGTAGCAAACACATTGGACACTTAATTAAAAAGAACATTGCTTATTTTTCAAGGACAGACAAAAAAATATCAAACTCTCCTTGGCAAGTGAAATCTTTATAGTAGCAGAAGTGGGAAACTTGAAGGATGTGGCTCATTCTCTGTTTGATGATGCAGAATTGCTCTAAGCAGTAAGCTTACTGTTTTCAGAGAGCATTAGCAGCTTCAGCAAATACAACTGTGTCATCCTCCTTTGATACAGGGTGTTTTTACTGCAAAGGGGAGACGATAAACAGTGTATGATTTGATATTTTCATGATGGCTTAAAAAAATACTGATGGACAGATCTGCTGTTTGATGTTTTCTTCACTAGCCTTGAAGATGCTGAGACATAGAGATGGCCGTGATTATCTTTTGTAAGACAGGAAATGCAATCTTTAGGGGTTTCTGGAAATAGAAAGGTCATGCAGTCTGGAACCTGTGAGCCTTTACAGTCTCTAAGTCATCAGGTATGACCTCATGGATTATGATGAAACTATTAGATTGTAGAGTTATTGCTTTTCCTAGCTCTTTCTTGTTTGGAATATATTAATCCATGTAATTGTTTATTATTACATTTTCCTTAGGATATCTGAGCAAGTAATATTTATAATGATAGATACCAGGTAAACCATATGAATTTTAGAAATATGTGTAAGTCTGTGTGTGTATGTATGTGTGTGTGTGAGTTTACTTTATAGCTTTTATGGGGGGAAATAGAGAATCAGAAAACAATTCTTTGTATGTGATTCAAAGCAAGGTTTGGGGCTTTACAGATTTTTCCAGATTAAGCCTGAATATAGTCAGACTGAATCTTTTATTTCGAATGATAAAAATAGCATACATTGTCCAAACTGATAAGGATACTTATCAGTTTATAGTGATATATTAAAATTTTTGTATCTGGAATTTCCTGAGCATAGAAATAGATGTTGCTACTTGTAGTGTACAACCACACAACAATACAAGTGTGATGAGTGGAGTCATGTTTATTAGCATCTGAGCTGTAAACTAATTTCCTGAAATTTATATTTCAGTATCCAAACTGTCTTAAAAGGCACTGGTTATAATAATTTCTCAGATTTATTGAAATATTGATGCTCTTGGTACTCATGATGTAGATATTTGCTAAGGCATTGCTTACAGATGAAAGCAGACAATAATTTTTTTTCAAGGAAAGCTTGTAACATTTAAGCTTGTTTAAGTCTTTTGACCCAGAGGTATTCTGCATTTGTTTACTTTCATTTTCAAAATGAAAAGACTTGACTACATTAAACATATTAACTACAAAGAGCAGAGAATCGTCACAGCAAAGAATTTGGATTTTTATATATCTATTTTATCCTGTTACTCTTTTATTTTAAACTATTTTTACTAATCAAGTTACAATGCATTTAACTTTGGTTTGTTGTAGCATATCCTCAGAATTACTTGCTTGGGTAATTATAAACTGTGCCTGTGTTTGACATTCAGATTATTCAGAAGGAAATATATTTTGTCATATTATTCATATTTTTGTCTCAATTTTAGAAGATGTGGCATTTACCTGAGCAGGTATTCCATATTAAATGAGCAAAAAGAGATAAAATGTTACAGCATCTCTCGACAGAAAAATAGTTTTGTTTTTATGATTTTGTAGCGTGATTATGAGTTAATGCTTCATCATGGTGAAATGATATAGTATTAAAAATGAATATATTTATCAAAAGACCAAAGTGGAAGTCTGAAACAGTGATTTAATTCAATTCTTTAATTAAAAACACATTGAAAAAATTTTACCTACTGATATTGGCTATAATTTATATGTTATTCAGGCTACTTAGCCAGCTTATATTCTTATTAGTAGGGAAGATTGCCAAATTTTTAAGCTTGATTAGTTTTGGAATGATTTGAATATACCTTTTGGTTGCTACAAAACCTGTTTAATCTGTTAGAATTTATTTTCAGTATTTGCATGTATTAGTCATTATGAGTACATTCTGTTTCTTGGCATTGCTTTGGGATTCCTCTAAGTATTGGTTTCACAGCATTCTGCTATTTTTCACTGTATTTGTGACCTTTCAAAAGAACCAAACCATAAAGATTTTTTGGTTACTTTCTTTATTGGCACTCAAATGAGAATATCTCAAAAGTTTCGTAAGGTGAAAAAAGAAATCATTGTCTTAGAATTGTTGTTTCTTTTATAAATAGGAGAGATTTCTCTCTATTGCTATGCCAAAATACATTGCATTAAAAAGTAAAGATTGATTAGAATGTCGCAGACATTTTAATGTAATGTCAACTGATTTTTCCTGTGCAGCAAGACGATCTTGACTTCTGAATGGTGAAATTGATTGTAAATCTGCCCAGTAACAATTGGTCATCTTCTTTTTACAATGGTTGCCTGTATCTGTACCGTTTTATATAAGCATTTTATTATATATCATAATGGTTTCTAAAGGTAAGCTGTCTATAAACAGCTATTTGAGTAACTGTTCAACTCAGTAAATTTTTGAAAATTGATCATTTGCATGATACTGTATTTAGTGTTGTGAGGAATACAGAAAAGAAAAAGTTGTTTCCTACTTTCAAGGAGGTGATGAGAAAATGTACATGAGCTATGCTCACATTTTGAATTCACTTTTCAAAGGTGGCATGCTGCAATCAGTTTTAATTTATAAATTAATAAATCCTAGAATTAGTTACCCATAACTGTTTTTTTTCTCATGTAAATTTCTTGGTATTAGAGAAATAAAGACTGGGTCAAACTGTATAATTAAACATTTCATAATTTCGACAACTTTGTTAAGTTCTTTTATAACATAATTTGTTTTATCAGGGCATTATAAACTGAATAAAAAAATAACCACATATGTTTTATAAACCACTGTTGTTAATTTGTTTTGAGAGTGAAGGTAGATCTAGCACATTTGCAGGAGGTGGAAGTAGGGACCCCAAGAATCAGCTCAAAACAAGGATGTGACCATTCCAGTTTATCCCAGGCTAGGCATAAGTAATTATGCATTATGGAAGGGAGTTTTGACTTCATAGGGATTAAACTTTGGAAATAAAGAGTAGCAAGTTTGGGAGTGTTTGATGATGATGAGGTCATTTAGAGAGATGTTTGTATAAAATAGGGTGGGGAGATAGGGTTCAACTCAGGCTCTCAGAAAGGGGACTGGGAGGAACTCATGCGGAAGTAGGTTTTAGCCGCTAGCTGTTGGACATACAGGCACTATTCTCTTCTCTTTCATACCAGTATGCTGAAACAGTATGTTTTCTCCAGAACCCCAAACTGGGGCATGCTGCCCAACAGTGTCTCCAAAGTTCTTGTTTTCTTGTAGTAGAGCAATAAAAAATTAATTTGCAAATTCTTCTGGTTTGTATAGTATGGAGATTAAGCATCCAGACTGCCAAATTTACTTGGTTCAAATCTTAGATATACCACTTACCAGGTGTGTGATCTTGGGCAAGTTACTTAACCTTGCCGGATATCAATGTCCTCATTTGTAATATAGGAATAATAATGGTACCTACCTCAAAGAGTTGTTGTCAAGATCAAGTGAGTTAATGTATATAAAGCACTTGTAAGAGTACCTGGTAATACTAAGCCATCATTGCCAACATTATTTGTTGACAGACATTATATACATTTTAAGAGCTGGAATGGGCTATTGGCAAGTGTTCATAATAGTAGTCATACAGTGTAGTTTTATTCCTTCTCCTTCATTCTCCTTATTAAATAAAAGTTCAGTCAGAAATGTATGGTACACTGAAATAAAGATGGTTATAAAAATGCAAGGAAAGAAAAACATGTTACCTCTGATTAAATTCTAACATTAAACTGACTATAAGAATTGTGACTTGATGAAAAATTTGTGTTTAAAGTTATTTTCATCTGTTTACTAGGATGATTTAAGATTCTATTAGGATTCTATGTGTGTAGCCCTTCTGCCTTTCTGTATTATACCAACTATATTCATGACAGAAAAATTACTGGGCCATTGGGTAAATTTCATAGCAATGTTGGGTCATTTTTAGTTATAGTTGAAGATTAAAAATGAGTAAATATCAAGGTTTAAAGAAAATAATAAAGAGAAGTTATATAGCTTAGATTTTATCATCTGAGTTATTTTTTAAATCACGAAAACTATCCAGGGCAAACAACTTTACTGAAAATTAAATTAAATTTTTTAATGAATATTTTTTATTCCAGATGAAAAAATAAAATGAAATATGTTATAAATATTGTATATATATATATATATACATATATATATGAATAGAACTTCAAATTTCTATTTCATAGAGTTTAATATTTTAAATTGCTGTGATTATTTAATGTAAAAACATTTGTTTGCTTAAAAATTGTCAAGCTTCTAAGTACAAGTGAGTAATTTGATATTTGAATGAAATCTAAATGCTTAAGTGTTACCTTTTATGACATCTTTGCATTTTAGTTTTCTTGAGCAATTTTCTCAATGTGCAGCTATTTCTACAAAATTGGCACAGGATCATGCAAATGTCAGCATATGCAAAATATGCAATTTGTTAAAACAAACAGACAAACATAAAAACCTTATAGTGTTCTGGTAAGCACAGTACTGGGCAAGGATATAAAGACCAATGGTTCCCTTCCTTTAGGAAGTCACAGGTCATGAGTCATAAACTGTAAATACAAGTAACTATACAGAATGTGGAAAGCAGTGAGTGCCATCAAGATTCAAAAGAGAGATGAAAGAAGCAGAAATTATTCTTCTGTGAGTTCAATGGGCAGAATATTCCAAGCTTAGTGGGGAGAGGAGAAGAGAGGCTATATGGGGAGTTAGGGAAGTATGGAAAAGGAAGCAAAAGAGATAGACCTTAAAGATTGGCCAGGATAGAGGAAAGGTCATTTCAGGGAGAAGAATCAACATGAGCAAAGGTAGGGAGGCAGAAAGCAAATAATATATACGAAAAATTTCATTTTGCCTATAGCCTGGTGGGATGATTTAGACCACTACAGGAAAGGTTTACTGAGATCAGATAGTATAGATTCTTGAATGTTAGATTATGATTTCTAAACCAAGAACATTTCTGTGCTGATGTACTTATTCTTGGGAGAAAATAAAATAAAAAACACGAAGAGCAGTACCTATATTTTATAGTCACTTTCAGAGCTTTAACCCTCCTGAGACTTTGGAAATGAAAATTAAATTCCTGAGTAGATTTAGTAGCTAGTAGACAAGGTAGGGGGTAGAAACAAAATGAAGGATTTTAATAAAATTCTCTATCAAAATTGCACGTGAGAGCATTTCTCAGTCTATCCGCAACCACTCAGAAGTCCTAGATTTCAGATCCTAAGAGACCTCCTGCTTGTCCCTGATGTAAACTCTATTTTATTGGTAGATAATCTGATTTAGCTTTGGCTTTATTTTTGACATTTCCTAGACCAAGGACAATCTGGAGGGATCATTTTAATGCAATGAATATGTATGTCACTATGGTGAATATTTGTATAATAAGGACTTTGTCTTAAGTAAAATTGAAAATAGAAATTGCTATTTATAATCACAGAAGTCATAGGGATATTTTAGCTTTGCTCTTTGTTCATTTAGAAATAATAAAGTAAACTGTTTGCTGCTAATACTTTTAATATGACCTTTAAATCTACTTCATACATCAGAAGCATTTCAGTACTGCCTGAGGTTAGTTAAAAAGCTGGGTAATATCCAAGAGCAGATTTCCTTTAGATGTGACAGCTGGGATATGACTTTTGTTATCAGGCCCAGGAAGATGATATTTGTACATAGGAATTGTTAAAAAATTAGAATCGCATACACTTATTTAGTACATTATCCATATAAAGGATGTCAGAAGTAAAACTTAGGGAATTCCACAGGTGTGAATAAAAATGAAATCAGACACACTTGCTCTTCTGGCTCTATATTTAGAGCAATAGCAAACCCATGTAATTGAGAATATGCTGTTTCTTATTGTAGAAGTCTGCATTATTAGAAAACCCCATTTTCTAGAAGTTCTTGTGAAGTTGTTATTAATCCTTGTGACTTCACATTGCCTGGGAAAGAGCCATACATATGGTAGATACCCAACAAATTTTTAGTACTTGTTTAGACTCAGACCTATTTCTGGAAGATGCCTTGGAGATCACTGGGCTTCGTATTGTTTTAATACTTTTAAACATTTAAACATTAAACATTTTTTCCTCAAAAAGCAGATAAAAGACTTTAGTGATCTTTTTATCACCCAAGCCTTTTAAAAAATGATAATACAGGAATATAGATAAAAATAAGTTAAAAAGATAATTGAATATTTCTTTATCAAGGCCTTTGTTTTAAAAGGCAGCAGAGCCTGGTTTCAATGAAATGCATTGCAAAATGTGCTGCATATAAATGTGTACCATCTAGTCATACCCTTTTTCCCCCTCAAATTTTATTCAATCAAATAAGAATTTAATGAGTCTGTTGTATATTATTGAAGGAGGCAGTGTAGCACAGTTGCTAAGAGCTGGATGCATTTGGATCCCATATCTTCTACATTACTGACAATGTTTATTTTAGGAATGTTACCTAATTTATCTTTCCTCAGTTTTGTCATCTGTAAAATGGAGATACTAATATGCTAATTTCTAGAATTATAATGAGAAAGCTACAAAAGATATAAAACAAATCCACCCCTTCAAGGAACTTACCTTATAGCATACATAAGGTATAATATATATACATGTATACACGCACATATTATTTATGTTTGTATATATACATATACACATTATACTTTAGTTATATATAGTATACTGAAAAAGAAACTAAGTAGTTTACCTAGGTTCAAAATTGGCAGCAAAGGAAAGGATAACATGGGATTCAAACCAGAAAGTTTAGCTTACTAGAGCTCTTGCTCTTAACTAGTGTGTTATACTGTTTAAAGTTATATACACCTGAATTAGATAGCCATGTATAAGTTAGTGTACTCTAAATGCCAAATTGAGATGGGAGACATCATTTAAATTGAAACTGCCATGGAAGACCATGGTAGAAGTGTGACATGACTGTCATTGACTTGCATTATATTCTTTCTGATTTCTCTTTCACTGTAATTCATATATGTAAAGTCATTAGCATAGTTCCTGCCGTAGATTCTAAATAAGTTATAGTTATTATAATCTTTCTGATAATTTCTTCTCAATGTCCCCTAATTGGTGCAACATACTGTTTGAAAACTACATATCTAATCTATACTCATGACTTAAATTACCCACTAATGATTCTTAATTTTGACTGTGCATCGGAATTATATATTTAGCTTATTTAAAATTAAATTTATTGGGGTGACATTGGTTAATAAAATTATATAGGTTTCAAGTGTATAATTCAATAATATGTCATATATACATTACATTGTGTATTCACCACCCAAAATATTTAGCTTTTTAGAAACATTAATGTTCCAAGCTTATCTTAGAAGTACTAAGTAAAGTCTGTGGAGATAAAGCCCTATATTTACAAAAAGCTTCCCAAGTGAATCTAATGGGCAGCCAAAATTGAGAAATTCTGCGTTACATGGTGACAAATTCTAAATCTGTAGATCAAATCTACATCTTAACCTCTGTCTAGTGTTCCAGACATTGCATCTTGTTAGACATCTCTGCTCATTTATCTTATAAATGTTTCAAACTTGGTATGTTCCAAATTAAACTTATTATTTTCTCTTCAATACCTCTTTGTTTTTCCTAGCATGATTACCTTGTAATAATTTTCAACTTCTTTATCATTACCTTAGATCCAGTTACTCACCAAGTTATGTAGATTGTTTCTTCTAAGGAGTCCAAAATTTACCCTTTCTTTCCATTCCCTTTTGTCTTGACCTCACTGTGAATTCACATCAATTTCTCAGCTGGACTATTGTAATCATTTCTTAATTGGTATTTCTTTTTCTTCTCATAGCCCATCCCCGAAGCAACTTGCTCACCACTCAGCTGCCAGGAGTACTCTTTCTGAAATGGAAACCAGAAACAGGCATTTGACTACTTAAACTCATTCTAAGGCTCCTCATTACCTTTAAGATAATTTTCAGAGTTGAGATAAGTGAGAATATACAATTTTTGTCTTTCTCATTCTGACATATTTTACTTAGCATAATGCCCTCAAGTCTATTCATGTTTTCACAAATGGCAGGATTTCCTTCTTACTCATGGCTGAATAATATTCCATTGTATTAATTTTATCCATTTATCCATCGATGGGCTTTTGTTCTTTTCATATCTTGGATATTGTGAATAATGTGGCAATGAACATGGGAGTGCAGATATCTCTTTGAGATAGTGATTTTATTTCCTCTGGATATATATCCAAGAGTGGGATTGCTGGATCATGTGGCAGTTCTATTTTTAATTTTTTGAGGAATGAGGTAGTGCCATTTAAACATAGCCATCCTTAGTTAAACCTAGTCTAAATTCTACTAGAGAGAGACAGACTCTCTCAAGCCTTTGTAAATGCTGTCCTCTTTGCCTATAGAGCTTTTGACTCCTCATGTCTCTTTGTTTTTGCCTGGCTAACTCTTTCTTATGCTTCGAGATTTATTTCGATTGAGCATCACCTCCTTTCAAAACATTTCATTGCCCCTTCAGAGTGAATTAGTTGTTTTTTCTTTATGTTCTTCTGAATTCCAGTATTTACCTAATTAAAGCACAATACATGCTCTATCGTAGTCATTGATTTTCCTGTCCTGACTATGAACTGTTTAAGGGCAAAGGTAGCACCTTTTATTTCTTTAAAGCCAGCACCAATACAGTGCCTGACACATGGTAACTACTTGATAAATTTTTGTCAAATAGCAAAATGGGGAATGAGTATGAAATATTCAGGGAAAAACAATGTCTTAGGTCACTTAGGAAACCATTATGAATTCATATTAGCTGAGGTGTATAAGTAGACTTTGACCAGACTCTGAAGTGTTTTAAAGTTAAATTAAGAAATTTTTGATGTTATGCTGGACTAATGTAACACCTTTGTAGTGTAGCATATTGCTTAAGAGTATTGACCTGCCTTCAAACTTCACCTCTTCCTCTTAGGAGCTAAGAGTTCCTGGGAAAGTTTTTTAGCCTCTTTACATCTC
This sequence comes from Pteropus alecto, assembly GCF_000325575.1. Taxonomy (NCBI): domain Eukaryota; kingdom Metazoa; phylum Chordata; class Mammalia; order Chiroptera; family Pteropodidae; genus Pteropus; species Pteropus alecto. The sequence continues at coordinate 34,952,040 of NW_006442484.1, forward strand.
AGAATACTCATCTCTTTGGAAGATTTTTAATGAGTAAATGTATTTCAATTTCTAGCACTGTGCCTGGCACATTGTAAACCACATAATGAATGTTAGTTCTTATTGTTACTGCAATTATATACAACACTGAGAAAAATCAAACAGCTAAGGGATTAAGTTTCAGAATGTAGAGTTAGAATTATCCAGTGATTGACCATTTATATGAGAATCAGAAAACCAAATTTTACTTCTAATTCTAGCCCTGCCATTGCCTTCCTATAAATTTTGAATGTATTTTAATTTCCTCATATAAAAAATTACAGTAAAAGCAGTAGTATTAATGTTTTTCTCACCAGAATGTTGTAATCATTTGTGATGTCTAAAAAAGAAAGAAAGCCCAAAGCCTGTCAAATTAAAAAGAGTGGGGATTTATATCTTTCGAAGTCAGTAATTCTAGGTAAGTACCAATTACCTAGAATGTTCTTCTTATTCACCTTGATAATCCTATTTGTCCGTTAAGGCTTAGTTTAAGCATTAGTTAGTGGAATTAGGTGGTCATTTATATATTCTTTAGAATACTAAGCTTACCTCTAGTATAACATTTGAAAAATCCTTGTATGTCATTTCCCTTAAAATGTGAAATCCTAAAAGGCAAGTGTATCTTTTAATTTAGTAGCCCCATGGCCTAGTATAGATTTCTGGCACATGTTAAATTATTAGTAAATATTGACTCAATAAGTAGACTATGTTATATAAATTGAAGAAAAAAAGTTTCTGATGCTCATTCAGAGGTTACTGGAGATTAAAAATATGTGTTAACAATTACAGTGAAATATAATAGTAGCAGAATAAATATTAGTAGTAGAATAATAGTAATATGACTATATTACCCTTGCTGATATGTTCTGAAAATGTAGGAGAGTTAAAGATGAAGTAAAATAAAGAGACTTTAGGTAAACTATCAGATATAATACACACAGCTACTTTTCCTTTCTCCCCAAATTCTATTAAAAAGTCCAAATGTATTTTTTAACCCTTTCCCTCTACCGAAACTAAATGAAGATGGGAAGAATGGGATAGGAAAAACCCAGTGACAAAATTTTGTGAGCAAAAAATGCAGAAGGAAAATATCAGGTAACTTGGCTACCTGAGAAAACAGAATTGTAAACTGGCAGTGAGAACCAATCCAGTTAATACTGAAGCATCCTACAAAGACACCAGGTACCTCTGAAAGAGAGGATCAAGCTGCTAAAGTAAATAGTATTGCATTAAAATTCAATCACATTTCCAGATCTTCCTTCTTCACTTCAGCCAACTAGGCAAATATCCCACCTCTACTCCAGCAGTAAACTGGAGTTTTATTTTATGGAGAGGATTAAACAGAATCTTTATGGACTGAGTAACATAGGTACAGTTAAGGTCAGAAAGCACCATATTAAAAACAGTTGGATTCAGTAAGAATGCTGTGATCTGAACTCTTGCCCTCCATATTGCTCCTAGAAAGCTGGTAGCCAGACCTTCATATACCAGACAGGAATCTAATAAGCTTAAGAGGAAAGTCTCAGACATATTGACGTCGTTTCCCCAAAGAAATAGCCAAACCAAATTATTTCATGGTATGCTCAAAATTGACAAGCTGTATTCATACTTATGGCTTTAATTAGCTTTTTAGTTTTATACTTTTAAAAATGAGCACAGAACCAAAGATCATGAGACTTCTAAGGAAAACTTCTAACATAAAAAATAGAGGCCATTGATTTTTTTTACATTTGACATCAAAAACAAAAGTAACGAAAGCAAAGCAAAAATAAATAATTGGAGATTAATTCTTCTAAGTAGTAGAAGAAATATATCTCAATTATACACAAATTTAATTCAAATAGTAGATATTTTTGGTCTTGTGAAGGGAATAAATAAATAAATAAATTTAAAAAGTTATTTACCAAGAGTGTTATACATTTTTACTTGTCCTTTTCCTTTTTTTTCATTTGCCATTTCAAATCTAATTACATTTCCCCACATGATTAGGGTATTTTTATTTTCTCTCTACATATCTCTTGAAGTTTGAGATAATTAAAAAAATTAAGAGCACAATTTTTTTCTTGTTTGTTTGTTTGGTTTTTTTTTTTTTGAGATCTAAAAGGGAAAAGAAATAAAGTGGCCCTTCCCCATTCCTTCTCCCATATTTTGGCATTTATATAACTAGGAAAATCACTTTGCTTAAAGTTGCTGTTAAATGTAATAGAAGTCAATATTTAGTAAATTGCATGACTAAGATTTCTATCATTTTATTAATGATATGAAAAACATGACTAATAATCACTGAGGTTAAAGAAAAAAATCGGTGAACTGGTTAGACTTGCTTACTTTAATTTTTAAATTAATTATTTAAATACTACACTTTCATAACTCAAGCATATACCTGAAATATCTGTTTTTACTACTTGTTTTATTATTGAAGTTCACCTTCTAATGTTTTATTTATTTACTCAGTACCATTTAGTTATCTAAAAATCTATCTTGAAATTTCCTTGTTTATTTAACCCATAATGCTTTACAAATATTTTATCATTCTCGTTGTGGCTTGATTTGTTGGTTTTCTTATGTTGGAAACTTCTTTCCATTTTTAGTTTGCAAATTATTGAATATTCAAGTCTAATTCACCTATAAATCATTAAAGTATAGAAACTATGAGCTTCTTTCAGTTTAAATAATTTATATAGTTCACTATTGTATATGTAGGCCAATTCAGAACTGTCCTAATTTATGATAAGAAGGCTAAATACTTGTGTAGAACTCTAATGTTATAGACTCTTATAATGTAAAGAACGTCTTAATTAATGATGGAAAAGATACAAATTGCTAGTTTTATTTAAAAAAATATATATATATACCTTAAAAATGTATATGTATACCTTTATCCCTTTCCTATAATTGATACTTATGTCTCCTGCAAGTCTAGAATATATCAGTAAAAATATCAGGATTTAAGGTGGCAGGAATGGAGGAAGGTATTGACATATGAGAGGATTATAAATGTTATTGTCTTAGGCTAAATCACAAATAGGTACTCGAATACAGACAAAAAATGACTCTTACATTGAAGTAGGAAACAGGTTATTATACAAAAATTCAAGTATTGTCCTAATAGAAAGGATCTTAGAAATCATGGAGTTGATTTTTAAACTCATCTTATTTTTATTTATATTTTTAAAAAATATTTGTTTATGTCCTTTACTTTTTTGGCTCAGGAATCCTCCTTGCATTTCAGACATCCTTTATGGGATCATTTTATTTCATCCTGAAATATATACTTAGAAATTCCTTTATAAAGGATATGGTGTTGATAAATTGTCCCAGTTTCTGTTTGTCTGAAGTGTCTTTCAAAAATATTAGCTTAGCTTGATATTTACTTCTAGAGTAACAATTTTTTTCCTTAGTAACCTGAAGATATTATTTTATTGTCTTCTGGCTTCTTTCATTAGTTCGTCATTTCTGTCTTCTAGAACTTCAGTTAGGTATATGTTAGACTTTATCATATTATCCTCCACTTAAATATTATCTATATTTTTCATGTTCTTGTCATTCTGTTCTATACTCTGAAATTTTTTCAGATATTTTCCCCAGTTTTCTAATTCTTATATTATTTGTATAGTCTACTGTTTTACCTATCCGTGAAGTTTTTAATTTTAAGAATTATATATATCTATATTTACAAATTATTATAATTTCTGGAAGTTCTGCTTTTTTTACATCAAGATTTTTATTCCTGTCCCAGGTTTTAGAAGTTTTCTTTCCAGGCATTTGTATTGTAAGGAGAACTAAAACAGTATCCTGGTAGTTTAGTATCAAGTTAGTTCCACTTTAAGTCCCACTAATGTCTTTCACTTATTCAAATAACTAGAATCTTGTTTTGATACTTAAGACAAACTACCACTGTGCACCTTTGTCTGTCTACAAAGATATATTGATATTTTAAAAATCAGCTCAAGTGTATCCCTTAATGGAGTCTTTACTGACTTTCTTGGACAAAAAAATGAACTTTTTGGTTGAGTGTCACCCGTATGAATTTCTTTTACACTACCATTGTGTGTTGTACTTCACATGAAGTCTGTAAGCTCTTTGAGGGGAGTAACCATGTCTTATTTATTTTTGTGGCCTCGATAGTACAAATGACAATGTAAATAACATTGATTGGGAGCTTAATACATGCTTGGTATATTCAAGAACTTCTCGTGTTAATAAGTCACTCAAGACACAGAGAAATTACATAAGCTGCCTAAAGTCACACAGGTATGAATTAACTGAAACACAATTTGAATCCAGGTGGCATGTGGACCCACATACCTTCTCAGCATTTATCCACCACTGCTTTTTTGTCGACCTCCTAAATGAGAGCATCGGCATCAGAGGGATAGGTCATACCAGTAAAAACTTGTACTTGAACACCAAACTAGCTCATGGGATTGTGGCAGATGCTTAAGGAAGAACACAGCAGGACAAATGAAGAAAGGAATATAAGACAGATGGAATCTCGTGGGGCATTTATGAGCAAGCAATATGAAGAAATTAAAGACAGCATGAGACAGCAGTAAGGAAATATAGCAGCCGTTAACATCATTTTCTGGGTACAAAATCTGGTTCATAGGCAGAACTGAGACTCTAGAAGGATTCTTAAGAAGACAAGAATCAAGTTCAGAATTTAAAACAAACAAATGTGGAAGATTGGGTAGGAAAATAAGGCAGGAAATTAATTATATAGATATCACCACCCTTCAAAATACTTTTGGCTAATTAAAACTGTTCTTAACATATCAAACACTTGTTATCCTTAACCATCAGATTTTAGGCTCACTAGGAGAGATCATATTCTTTAGGTCACAGTAGCAGTAATAAGTATAATACTGTATGTTATGATGAAATTAATTCTAAGGCAGAAATAGCTTATCATTGGAAAACTTCCACCCCTGAACCTTTCAACCCTGAACTTGACTCTGGAATATTTCATGTCAGCCAATGAACTTCCTTGACCTAACCGTGTAGTTCTCTAACTGGTCTTTAGAGTTTGAATGAGTGGAGTTTTCTAAGTAAATAGATGAGAAAAGTCTTGAAGTTTTTACATGATGATTTAGTTTATGCCTTCTTAGTGCTGTTCCTAGGACAGAAGGTTTTACTCTCCAATTCTTATTCTCAGTTCTATTTTTTCTTATATGTGTAAATATTAAATAACAGATTGACTTTGCATAGGAAAATGAAACCTAATTGCCACCTTCTCAATCAGATACTTTAGAAAGAAAACTGCTTTTATTAAAAGTACATAAGGCAGTAAAAAGAGTGATTTATTGAGCTACTTTATAATAAATACATTTCATATGATTTAATTAATGCAATGTATAAGATAGATTTAACTCATATTACTGTGAGATGGTATGATCTATATTTTAGAGTAGATACCAGAAATTAAATACCTAATTTTAAAGTAATATGCTAGTAAAACTAGAAGGGTTCATTTATTTTATGAAAATACAACATACTAAGTGAAATTCAAAGTTCTGCTTTACTTATGCTTAGATTCCAGTTGAGCTAGTATTTATTGAACTCTTATGATATATAAATCTCTAAGCTGATGCTTTTATATCTATTACTTTATTTAATACAGCATAATACAATTAGAGGTTAAAGAGATGACCTTTTATATTTGTATAATATTTTAGCTTACTTGGTAATGAAAAAAATGGAATACCTACAGAATAAATATGGATGCATATGTTGAATATTAACATTGAATCTAAATGTTAATGTTCAATTTTCTTTATTTCATAATTTAAAATACAAGGTAATGAGGATATGGATAAGAAAACCAAGAAGTTAAAACAGTAACAACACATTATTAAAGCAGAGTATGTAAATAATGTGGTGAGATGTTACAAGGTTGGAAAATACATGTTTTAACATTAGTGAAATGAATAAAATCAGCTGTAGCTTTCTATGAGGTATTTTAACATTAATAAGAACTGACAAGTTTGGAGTCTTTTAAAATAATAACACTTCAAAAGCTAGCTCTCAATTCATGTTTATAAAATACATATATATTATATATAGAAATATATTATATATATGTATATTACTACCTCTTTTTAAATCAGTACTTGAAATTTTTCATTCATCGATGAAGATATTTATTCCATAGGTTGAGAGAATATTAAAAGTTGGTTTCTGCAGGGTAGAAAAATATAGAGGTATTCCTTGTTATGAGAATACTTTTTGCAAGTGTTAAATACTTATATTTTATTAATATTTATTTAAATAATTTTATTAGTATTTAACTAATTCATAAAATACTTATATTTTACTCTTTTGTACCCCCTTTCACACATCCAGAAGTTTACCCTCTTTTTCATTTCTTTAAGAAACTAAGCATTCTTGTTTTAATCATGTTTTTGAGTTCTTTGATTCAGAGTCTCTTCCCCAGAATTTTTTCCCTCTGCTATTCACTCAGTAGTATTTTTTTGGTATTTTTCTTTGATATATCTTAGTACATAGGTTGCCCTTTTGTTGTATGTACATCTCTGCAAAATTAGATGTCATGGATTTATGGTCATTAAAATAAACCTGATATATATGTATAGGTCAGGGTCATAGCAGAAAACAGATGGTCACTCAGTAGGTGGTAAAGAGTTTAATGTAGGGACTATTTTTAAAGATATGTGATTTTTTTTTTAGGATAAACACAATTTTATGTAAATTACTGTAATAACATGAGAATTTAAGATTCATCATTTTTATGTTTAGTTTATTAGTTTTATAAAAATTATTAAGTAATTGAAAAGATTTGCAATCAGGTAGTAGAAATATCTATAAAGGAAAAAGAACCTATTCAATTTGTAATTGCAGTTTAAAATATACGAAATTAATCAAAAGCTATTGTTATATTTTGACAGTTTTGTAAATTGACTTAAAATGAAAGCCAACTTAAAAAAAAAATAAAGATATAGGCAGGATAAAGGGAAATCAACTAGGGTTAGTAAAATCCCAGCAACTTGCAACAGCCACAAACTGTCACTCCTTCTCGCCCTAAAGAGCAAGGTGTGGGAACAGTTAATGCAAACTGGGAAGATCTATAGCTGTAGAAGAGTCACATGATAAGAGTCTTTGATGGAGGAACACAGCTATTGCCCAGCTATGACCAAACAGGGCCCATGTCTATCTCCTCCCTCTCTCCAGTTGTCTGTCATTATATCTTATTGGCTGAACTCTAGAGGAGAAGACTGCAAAGTGGATCAGTTATGGCTAATGGAGAATATACAACACATCATATTATCTTAATACCTAATAGAAGGCAGAAAAAGTGATTGCTTTAAGAAAATTGTTATGACAAATAATTCTAGGGAAGAACAGTCTGAATTGAAAATGAGTTACTTTCTTCTCTATTAATCCATTCTCATATGAGATGAGAATTTATCAAGAGGACATGAAAAAGTGAATTTTCCTGCTCATGGCATTACTGTTAGATTTTGGCTTATAAAACTAGAAAAGTTTATTTCATTGAAGACTGTGCTCAAGATTATGGTAAATCAGAAAAATGCATTTTTTTTTACATATTTATAGAGTGCTTAATGATATTTACAAATAATTCTAGAAGAATTTGTTGATATGTTTATCTGAATATTTTAACACTTAAATGTGCTGGCCCATATTGGTTGCTCTTTCATGAGGGAATGTGCTGGTTCAGTCACTTCAAATGTGAGAGCTGAGATAGAAAGCCCTTTTTTTCTGCTTTTTCTAATAATTGTTCAGTTAAAATAACAATAACAACAAAATTCTTCTCTTTAAAAGCTTTTTTTTGGAGATAGATATATTCCCAATTTACATTTATATACATTGAGATCCAACACAAAAATGTCTTAATGTTTTGATGCAATCAAATTTGAGAAAAATTATAGAATGCATTTGGGTTATGCCAGTCACATGGAGTTTGCCTTTAAAATAGCTGAATGCAAATTCAATTTAGTCATAAGCAGGGTTTAACTAGCGAGGATCACAGATAAAACTATTTTTTTCCCCCTTCTTTCTTGGGAAGAAGGCATTGGAGATATATACTTCAGTGGAACTAGGAAGAACAAGCTGTTACTCTCCTGGTATAAGGAAAAACAAAGTCAAAATAGTTCAGCAAAAAAATATGTTATTTATGCAATTATAATAATATGTCCCTAAATTTGATAGAAGCTTCAGAAATTGAAAACATTGATTTGAAAAGTAAAATATTATTATTTGTTCATTTGGTTAGAGGCTTACATAAATAGACTTAAGACGTGACTTCTGTGTGAATGAGTTACTATTACTCTGTTCCAGAGCCATAGTCTATACCAATGATTTTCAAATTGCAGTCCACAACCCATTTTTAAGTCCTGAAATAAATTTAATGGGTAGTGACTAGTATTTTTAAATGAAATAGAACACCCTGGAATAAAAAAATATTAGAGTACATTGTTTACAGTAAGAGTAAATGTTGGTTTGTGAAACTTTTGTTTTGACTACATATCTACGAATATGTGATTATGTTGGGATGTATAATATATATCTCACTGTGGGTCATGTCCAAAAAATTTTTAAAGCATTATCCTGTCTTATTTACTGGAACCAATCATCTTAACAAATGTTTACCCAATAGTAAATAGTAGCAAAGGTAAATTGTATTGAGAGGCAGTGTAACACATTTATATGTTCTCTTCCTCTGTAGTACTAAAATTTGTCCCTAAATGAGTAAATACATTTGGAAATTAGGGGATATTAATGTATTTGATGTTCAAGAGACTGATAGTATAAAATAAAATAACTTATTTTACTTGTGTATTGGGATTACAACATAGACTGGTACCATGTGCCATGTGTCCCTCTGCATTCCCTTCATCACATCCCGTGTTTGTCTGCTCTTGGTAATAAGGAGGAAAGGAAATAGTCTATTAAAAAGTCTTAAATAATATTGAAATGATCTTTTGAACTATAAGCAAAGTAGAAGAAGTTCAGTTTATGCATTAATATTAATTTGTATCTTGGTAATTTTCAGCCTCAAAGATTATACATTTGATGTTTCTATGGAACATCCAGAGAGTATTTAAATTGGATAATGTATGTGAATCCACAAAATATGTCACTTATATTGAGTTACATTCATATTCTAGGTTCTAGTTTTTTGCTTTCAGAAAAATACTAAAACTAGGTCACTTCTACTTGCAATTTTTATAGTAATTAAATAATCAACAATTTCCCATTTACATTTTCCTGCTTCTGTTGCAAAATTTTATTCTATCATAATATCATCACATTAGCTAATCAATAAAATTATCTTTTATATTGAACAGTATACATACTTTATGTAAATACAGAGACAAACCATTTTATATAAGCTTAAAATTGATTCAGGTCCTTGAAATCAAAATGAAATATTTTATTGTATAGGGGAAAACATCTTCATATATTCTATGTAAAGCTTTCTGTTTTGCAATTGATTTAAGAGGCTGCCATTGTGAAATACAGTGGAATAATGACCTTTGAACATGAATACATGACTTGGCATTTGGCATTCTTCCTAACAACACCCTAGAGACCAGAGGTGCATTCCAATGTGACATACATTTGAATATGTCTTGCAGAGGATACATTTGATTTGTAAATGTATCAAGAACAGATTCTAAATAGGCCGAAACTTCTATTTGTCAGGTTTAGGAATATTATATAAATCCTGTATTTAGTTTTTTTCAATTGCTATTATTGCTCAAACCAACAGATTTTTAAAACTTTGCCAGACAGAAGAGCAATGGGCTCTGAATCCCATCTTCATTTTCATTTCTTCTCTCATTCATACTGTAGGTTTTTTTTTTTTAACTCTGATTTCAAACACTTTGTCCTGACTGTCTCAGCACATGTTTTCAGAAAGCTAAAGGACTATTGAGTTAAAAACATGTCTTTCTACTGTATACTTTGCTGCATGTAAAGCACATGAGAGCTGATCTTTCTAGGTTGAAATATGTTGTCTATAATCCTACAGTTGAAGATACTGATTACAAAACACGGGAGGCTAAATCTCTATCAAGATTATGTTCAGGATCAAAAAGCTTGCAAATAAGGAACAAAAATCTTTTACTTTTCTAATAGCCATATACTAAGATAGTCTTAGAAATAGATCTTGGAAGATTCGTTTATCTTTAGTCTACCAATATACCTTTTCATCTATCCTTTTGTGCTTAGCGTTCACTTTTAAGGCAATTTTACATAGGTGCTCACAATTAGATAAAAGTAGAAAGTAAACAATATTTCACTTCATTCAGTATTTTGTTCATTCTCACATGGTCAAAATAGATTATACTCATTCCTCCCCCTATCATTTTATTGAGTATCAAAATCAGTGAGCATATTGTTTTGAGTGTGTACAATATACAGAAGACAGAGCCTCTCCCCAGCCATTCTAAATAGGTTAAAAAAAGAGAGAGAGAAAGAAACTGAAGGAAAGTTTAATGTACATGATTGTAATTTAAAGTTTAGTTTGGGTAAAATGCATTATATTGAAGCAAAGTAATTAGAATTGTAGTTTACCTAATAATTGCTAGTAATTGCTTCAAGGGATTAGGTTCTCAACAACCGGATTTCTAATGGCAGCGGAATTATTTCACCCTACCAGGCATTAGTGGTGTTAAAACTAATGCTTTTTATATTTTTCTAGTATAGTTCAAAATGTCATCTTGTTAAAAAGAATGTTTTTTATCAGAGACAAAAATGCATGCTAGTACATTGACAAGATAACTTTATCTGTTTTTCATCTCACTAACAAATAATGCCAACTGGAATGTTTGACTGCCTTCAGTTATATGGAAAATCAAATGATATTTCTTCTTTGAATATGTGGTCAAATTAATTTTGGCCTCCTTTTTAAACTAACCCTTGATACTTAAATAGAATAGTCATATATAAGTAGGTTAAAGTGACTGAATTAATCCTGTAAAATATTAAATCATATTAAAATTTATTTTCTGAAATTAAGAGAATATAGGTACTATCATTTAATCTCTTTCTTCCCATTCTACAGAGAAATGATGAAGAAGCAGTTGTGGATAGGGGCGGAACTCGTTCTATTCTCAAAACGCACTTCGAGAAAGAGGATTTAGAAGGTAAGAATTTTTTTTTCTCATTGGGATAGCTAGCTATTCCTAAAGTGTTTTACAGAGAAATGTGAAATTTGTCATAATGTAGAGAATTGCAGAAATTGATATCAGAGTAATGGTGGTGGTGGGTGATGGATATAATTATTTTGGTGCAGTCTAGGATGCCAACTGGCAGACCTACAAACAATGAGAACATTCGTTCAACAGTCATTTACTGAACCTCTCCTACATTCCAGGCACTGTGTTGTATGCCAGTCTTTTAATAATCCTAATTTTAATGAATTACAATCAACTGAGGAATAAAGAGAAAAAAAAATTGACAGACTAGCATAATTGGTGTTACTTGAGAGGGGAGAATAGGACAGGAAGGACATCTAACCCAGCCTATGTTGTCAGAGTAGAGGTCACTGGAAGAGAATTAAAGGCAACTGACATTCCAGTTTTACTCAGATAAATTTGAGAGAGGTGGAGGCATCATTTGTGTGTGTTCTCTTCAACGGGAAAGAAGTCAGATAATTCAGCAGGGAGGTAGCGTGTAGCGTGGTATTAGTTAAGTCATCGAGCTCTTAAACCAAACTGTGCTGTGTTCAAATACTAGTTCTGCCTCTATTTACTACGGAACCTTTAGCCAGTTAACTTCTCTGCACCTCAGTTTTCTCAACTGTTAAAATAAAGGATAACAATGGAATATATTTCCTAAAGGGAAAATCATTTAGAATAATGTCTGGCAAAAGTTACATAAGTATTGAAAATTATTATTATACCATAGTTTAATGTACATACACCATTAGTTCATTTTTTACTTTTTTAACCATAAGTTTTTACTAGTGAGATACAAGATATATGGTATCTTTCATCTTTTGGTTGAAAAGTGAAACCCAGGTAATCTTAATTATAACTATTCAGAGATAGTTCCTAGTAACCCACTGCAGCTAAGAAGGGTTTTTTCCTCTTAATAATTGTAATGTAACCACTTAAACTATAATTAAATTCATCGTTGTTAGGTTTTATCTTTAGCTACAACAATTAAATAATAGGAGAATTAATATAATGTCTAGAGACAACTTTCAATAACTATACCTACTCTGTGCCTGACATTTTGCTTGGTGCACAGAAAATACCCAAATCTGGGAAGATTATACTTATCGGGGGATGTGCATAGTAATTTGCTATGCTATTCACATTCATTACACAAATTGAAGGGAGCACACACACATGAAAAATTTAAACTGATAATGGATGATAAGCTGATTATTCCTTGGATTTGAAATGCCATTGTATCACGTTCTTTTTCAGCAGCCATTTACCTTCCGATTTATGTCCTGATTTAAGCTATACTTGTATCCACTAAACACACACAAGAAAACCTAACAAACCAAGAAGTTGGCTTAAAAATACACTCAATTCTAGAGAAAAATTATCTTGAGTTTAAAGACTATGACTAATTATCCACACAGAGATAATTGGAAGTTAGCAGTTAATAATTTACAAGTAATTACAGTAAAACACTGAATGGTCTCTTTGGATGGAAAATATATAATACAAAAAAAATATTTAATAAGGTCATTTTAATTATATATAAACTCGTATGACATACATTTTCTTTTATTCTGCATGGTTAGAGAATACAGGTGACAGTGTACAGTGCTTATTAAAAGAGTTTTCTGATTGGCAAAACACAATTGGATAAGCCAGATGACCTTTCCTTTATTGATGTCGATAGTATTTTAATTCCAGTAGTGAAAATAATTGGGGCTCACTGGTGATTGAAATTAACATCATAGAATGCAAACGTAATGCTACATTTTAGAATTTTGAAGGAAAATAGGAAAAATCTTATTTATATTGACTTTCTAAATATTCTCCTCTCAAACTACACTAAACAGATAAACATCCTAGCATTTGAGGATGCTGTGAAGGATTCTGCTGTAATGCACACAAAGAATTAATCTATTACTTGTTCCCAGATTAATTACACCGAATTAGAAAATAATGCAAGGACAATATGATGGATGGCACGGTTTGAGAAAAATCAACTGGCAGGATGATATAAAATGAATAAGTAGGAGAATGCAAATTAGAAAGCTAGCATCTTTGAGTGTAATGGTGGAAGTAGTTTCTTCCTTTGTGTAATTAATAGAAAAGACCAGAGCTCTGCTTCTTAAGAGCTTCTTTAGTAAGATAGATAAAGCACATCGATAGTTACTTATTTTAAATGAAATAGAGTTGGGAATTGCTATTGAAGACAAACACACTTTATAAAATCTTTCAATGAAAATTTTAAACTTGAAAATTACTGTTCCTCAGGACTTATGCATATATGCTTAGGTAATAGAATTACTGGAGTAATTTAACATCCTGAATACAGCTTGTAGAAATGCCTGGTGGTTAAAAACATATATGAAGTCTCAGGTGAAATATACTTAATGCAAAATCATCACCTGACCAATATTAACAGCTTGGCGTAGCATATTAGCTAATATATTCATTTGTATTATAAATTCTGATAAATGATATGTCAAAGCTACAATTTCTCCCTCCAAACTACTTGTTCTTTTATTTTACATATACTTTGTACCATTTTTCTCTCTCTTCTCCTCTTATTACCTAAAATCAAGAGCATACAGTTTCACTAGATTCTTTTCACCTCCTACTTTTCTACATCATGCAGTCAGTAAATTTTCTTTGAACCTACATCAGGGATGTCTCTTCTCATCTTTTCCTTTTCATTCCCACTGCCTCTGGTCTAATTCTTTCTCTCTCTGTATGCTGCATACAATGACTTTCCCACAATCCACTCTCTTTATTATTGTTAGAGTGTTCTTTCTAAGCATACTTCTGCTTCCAGTGGTAAAATGTAGTTAACAGCATTGAGTCCCTATATAATTAGACCACCTTAGGATTCTGAGTAGAGCAAATATTGTTTAAGTTAACTGATTTTTATTTTTAGTCTCCCGGGTCATGTGGGATTAGTACTGTTCTAAACTATAAGATTATAAAAGGAGTAATACATTAATACCCTTGAAATTCTTTCTTATACTTGCTTGCCCTTTAATACATGTGTAGTGGACAGAGTGACCAGATAAATTACACAATACTCAGTTAAATTTGAATTTTGGATAAACAATAAATAACTTTTTAGTATAAGCGTACCACACAATATTTTTATCTTTTTTTTTTTTTTTAATTTGCTAAATCTGGCAACCTTACTAGTAGATGTTATGATGAATCATCAATATATCTTCTTCAGGATTGAGGCACTTATTTCCCCTGTTGCCATGGCTGTTGCCTGCTGTTGGTTCATACCTAAATTCTTCCCCAGAAATTGCCTATAGCTGAAGGGAGCTGCCTCCCTGGA
>NW_006442484.1:34966558-34977278 GCF_000325575.1 Pteropus alecto
AAAGAGTGTAAAGGCCCAGCCCCCTGGCCTCAGTTTGGTGAAAGACTATTTTCCATGTTCTTATCAAGCATTTCTAACATAATATCTGTTATTTTTCTATAATCTGAGAACCTAGAAGAGGCAGTAAAACCTCAGGAAAATTATTAAAGACATTCTGTTCAAAACCTTTTTGATTGCCCTATACCAAATCGGTGCCTTCTTATTTCCTCTGTTTGCTAGTGTTTTTCCTCCACACAGCACCAGAATACCCATTCGGCCATACCCTGGTGTTACCAGATCCCTCCTGGCAGAACAATGATCTTCCTCCTCCAAATGTATATATATACAAACACATACATACATATACAGATATACATCTAACATACATATGTGTGTGTGTGTGTGTGTGTGTGTGTATATGTTATTTTTCTTATTTGATTATAAGCTTGTTGAGGGACAAATTACACATAACTTCATTCGCCCATGGCATCCAGCACTTTTTCTTAAACTAGATAGGTACTATAAAATGTGTTGCACTGAATCTCATTTATATGTAATTTAATAATATGTCACTAATTATGTAAGAAATTAAGTTTATGTAATGTAATTAAGTGCATAATGAACACTCATCAAATATTTAGTTCCTTTCAAACATTTAACGTGTAAATAAAGGAGTTACTAATTATGTTGCACTGTACTAAGGTAAAGAAATCTAGTTACATTTTAATCTGATATTGAGGAATTCGTAAATTTAAAACTTTAATGGAAAAATTAAACTAATCTTTAAATGTTGACTACAAATTAAATAAAAAAAGATATTTTCTTTATTCTATATTGCTTTTAGCAGATAGTAAAGTACTTGAAAGTCAAGGATTTAATAGAGAAAATTATACTCCTATGTTGATATTATTTTGCTCATTCCCTTTGAGGAAAAAAGTAGCTTACTGTTTATTTCCTTTTTGGGGACCACTTAATGTATAATGAACCCAAAGTTCAGAGATAATGTAATTAAAGTACCTAACACAAAGCTATCATACAACATAACTCTGATCTATTAGTGAAGTGATAATACCCTTCCACTTTCTTCATTTCACCCAAAGCATTCCTGAACTCTTAAGAGAATGAAATGGTTTTCTGACCATAGTCATTGTAATGTCCAAAGTGTTTTTCACTAAAAAGCCAAAGATAATAAGTGCTGATCTTACAATTATAATACAGTATTTTGCAACCAAAGTAAAGAAATAATTTGAAAAAACAAAAGGAAAAGCCAGAAATTAGGCCTAGACATTTTCTTCCTAATCTTTTATCTCTAAAAATTGCCACTAGAAAGAAAAGTGAATTTTACTGGAAGAAATCAAAGCTTCACAGAAACAGAGGTGGGCTTTGAAGGATGAATGGAAATTCTGAAGGCAAAAATGAAAGGATCAGTTATATTCTGGGAATGGCAAATATGGTGTGGCTAAAGTATTGGGGTTATGGCCATGGGGTGAAGAGTGACCGGAGATGAAGTTTAAATATTTACATGAAGTAAATCAGAAAGTGGAAAATGAATTAATCCTTGAAGTTACTCAGTGAGGTAACTACTATTATGATTTCCATTTTACAGATAAAGAAACTAAAAAACAAATGATTGACTTACTCAGGCCATATGACTAACAAGTGGTAGCGCAAGGATTTAAACCTGGGCTTTTAACAATATGTTATAGAATGAAAGATAACACTGAGCTTTGTTTTTTAAGTAACTGAATGGGGCAAGATGATAATTAACTGGAAGACTGGGGCATATATTTACTCACTCGATCATGACTATTTAAAAAAAGTTGATACTGTCACATTATAAAGCAATAAGAAATTCAATAATTAGTACCTATATCACAATAGTTTTCCAAAAGATTTTGTAAACAGTTGAGAAAATTTATAGTTAATAAATTCTCATTGATAGATTCATACCCACAAATAGGAAACCCTCTCACCCATTGGTGACTAGTTTTGTTATGACCTCTTATTTTATGTTCTCTTATTTTAAATTCTCGTCTCTGCTACATTACGAAATAAATAATCTTATTTTTTCTTTATTTCAACGTATTTTCTTTGAAAAAGCAATAACTATTTTTTTCTGCTATTATTGGTTCTTAACTTTTGTGTAACTTATTATTGTTGATACAGGCTTAATGTCAATTGATGGGGGCAATTCTAAGTCATATTCGATCCATTGGTAAAATTAGTGGAGTTAATTAATTACACGGGATCCATTTGAAATTATATACTTCGTGTGCCAATTTTGATATTTAAAGATGGGAATTAGGTAGATAGATTAATATTTAAGATTTCAGAAAAAAATAGCCAATAGTAAATTTCATTCCTTTGTTGAACTACCTTTGCCACATTTCATGATGAACTGTTCTCTTTTATCATGGTTATCCTAAGAATAAGGACCAAAGAAAGAGAGTAGTCTTTTAAAATCTTTAACATGGAATTTTCTTTTTTCCCTAAAATTAACTCTCCGGTGAGTTACGTCATTTCCATGTTTCTTCATTTTAATTGTTTCACATAATTTTTGTATGTGACCAACATCAGTTTATTTTGATACATAATTTATTCATGATATTCTGTCTATTTGAAGTGAGTGGTAATCTGATAGTTATTTATAGTCTGCTTTCATAGTATATTGTAAATCCAAGTAAATTTGAAAGATCTAAAGTATTTTTCTAAATTTGTTCATGATTTATTAAACCATTTGCAAATAACATAGATATGTGTTTGTATGAGGATAGTACATATTCTAATGCATATATATGGCTAAGAAATCCTGCAAATTTGTTGTTTCATAATGGTTCTGGTTATACATTTTGCATCTCTAGCTTAGGATGTCAGTTTTTAGACAGCTGATTTTAGAATAAGAGCCTATGTTGTGAATCTCCCTCCTTTGTTCCTTATAAGTTAGGCTCAGTTTCATACTATTCTCTACCTACTATAGGCATACTGCAGTATTTTGGGTATTTGCTATTTATGTGACTTAAAGACATACCTTCTGTGAATGAGGATAACCAAAATGATTAAAATCATAATTAGAAGAAAGTAAATGTTTAATTTTCTTCTGATGAATTAAGCATTTGTCTGCAGCAGGAAGATTATGGATATTCTTTTTGAGTACTTTAAAAACTGCTTTTAAATTACATTAGGAGCATTTGTAGTTTGTATTGCAGTCTTATTAACAAAAGGACTTGTAATTTTTAGCTAAATTATTTAGAATTATATCCATTTTTTCTTTGTGTAGCTCAGTTTTTTTTCTTATATTTACAAATCGCCATGATTTATTTAGATGACAGTGTAGCACGGGAGTGTTTTATGCTATTATGGTGATTAATACAGAGCGACAGTCTCAACAACAATAGTGCAGTTAATAATAATATCATGAGATGGAAGTCATGTTTAGTAAGTTTAGATAATGACTACTTATATGAATGGCTTATTTTTCTCATGCTGTCTCACTTTAATTTTCTCTTAAGGTTGATTAATCTGCATTCTAACAGTTGAAAAGCCCTCTTTAAAAAAATTTATTATTATTATTATTATTTTTTTTAATTGAAGAAATGATTTAAATTCCACCTCCCCCATCTATCTCCCTCGTCTCCCTTATCCTCTGGTAACCACTAGTCTATTGAGTCTGTTTGTTTGTCCTGTTCATTTGTTGCTTTTAGGTTTATATCCCACATATAAGTGTATCATGTGATTTTCAACTTTTTCTGTCTGGCTGTTTTGCTTAGCATGATTATGTCGAGGTCCATCCATGTTGTCACAAATGGCAGTATTTCATCTCTTCATATGGCTGAGTAATATTCCATTGCATATATGCACCGCAGCTTCTTTAGTCTTTTTTGTTAACTATGAGAAACAGTATTTAAAAAAATTTCAGTTACACTTGACATTCATTATTATTTTATATTAGTTTTAGGTGTACAGCATAGTGGTTAGACATTTATATAGTTTACAAAGCGATCCTCTCCAGTAAGTCTAATACTCACCTGGCACCACACATAGTTATTACAATGTGATTGACTATATTCCCTAGGCTGTATTTACATCCCCATTACTATTTTGTGACTACCAATTTGTACTTATTAATCCCTTCACCTTTTTCACCCAGCTCTCCAACCCCGTCTCATCAGTTTGTTCCCTATATCTATGAGTCTGTTTCTGTTTTGTCTGAGCATTTATTTTATTCTTTAGAATCTACATATAAGTGAAATCCAGCAATTCCACTTCTGGATATTCATCCAAAGAAATCCAAAACACTGATTCAAAAAGATATATGCACCCGTATGTTCATTGCAGCATTATTTACAACAGTCAAGATATGGAAACAACCTTAATGCCTAATGATGGATGAATGCAATAAGGAGTTATGGTACATATATACCATGAAATATTATTCAGTCATAAAAAGGGATGAAATCTTACCATTTGCAACAACATAAATGGACCTAGAGGGTATTATGCTAAGTGAAATAAGTAAGACAGAGAAAGAAAAAGCCTTCTTAATTGCCAACTACAGTGGCTTTTTGTCATCAGCCATTTTGAATTCCCTGTTGCTTTTAAAACTTTTGACTATACCTCTATTTTTAGACCTCTATATCCACATAATTACAGAACTGCACAGCATATCTTTCTAGAAAATGAAGTCATTATTATGATAAATTGATCAAATCACTTCTTGGTGTAGAAGATTGCCAGCAACTTAAAAAATAAAAGAAAAAATTAAGAAGTTCCCCACCTGGCACAAGACAAAGGTCTTCTGATAACCCTTCCACTTAACCATCTACTCCCTAACCTTGATTTGCAGCATTTGTCAATTTTCGTGGTTAAGTATCTTTTATGGCTGATTTCATATCACCAAAGCGTATTCACTGAACACAGATTTAGGAAGAGATGTGCACGAGTGACTCCGGAGAGCTGATGTAACCCAGCTCCAGCACACCACTGCTGCCAGGTTACATATGGTAGAGTACAAGTCATTGTTTCACCTAAAACTTTTTGTAAAAATATCAAAAAATAAGAAACATAGTTTCTATATGTCAGTATAAGTCCATGTTTATTGCAATGAATGTTTAAGGAAATAAAAATTCTGTTTACTTTCTGATAAAAACAGGTTAAGTATGCTAATATATGTCTCTGGACCCTTTATGTTTCTGCACTTCCCTTCACAAGGCATTCTATTTTTCACTTGCCAATATAAATCTTATTTCTTAAAGTCCTCTCCTTCTGTGAGCCAGTTTTTGAATTTTTCATCTTATTCCAGCATACTATGCTGTCAGAAAGGATTTAGATTTGTTTTCATTTATTTATTGAAGAACCGTTTGCTGAGATATTAATATCCCAGGTACTGAAATATAAACATGATGAGATAGACCACGTTACTCCCTATAGGTCTTATCATAGGCATTATGAACCTGGTTGTATAATTCACATTTTAATCGAAAATTTGAAAGGTTTGACAAGGAAGTATGATGTACTAAGAGAGTGTATACTGGTGGTTATACGTAATAAAATTAGATATATTTGATAGATCTGATTACATGGTGGCATAGAGTTTCCAGAAGCCATAGAGGGAAAAACCAACGCACAAGTGCTCTCCAAGCCTTTGTTTGTATCACATTTGCTGATGTACCATAGGTCCAAATGAGTTACTTGAGCAAACCCACATTCAACGGTTGGCAGAATAGATTCCACCTCTTAATAGGAAAAGCTGCCAAAATATTATGGCCATTAAAAAAAAAATCTACCATAGTATCTACTTATTTGTAAACATCTATACAGAAATGCCAAGTGTTTTTCATCTTTGCTTTCAGATGTTTTGTTTTATTTCTTTAGTTTCACAATTGAATTCCATCAGCTGCCTTCATGGAAATCTGTTTTTCCCCTCAACAGTTCTTCAGCTTTTCCAAGGAATCCTTTCTGTTCTTAATTACCATAATTCCCAGAATAAGCCATTTTCTACATGTGCACATCTTTCTGATTAATACGATACAGAAGTAAATCTGGAAAATTTTACAGTTTTATATTTTTGCTCATTTCCTAACTCATTTCCCTGATGCAAAGTGGCAGGGCTGTTCAGAAATCGTAACTTAGTTCAAATGGGGTTGGGGAGGTGGAGAGTATCACCTTCTCTTTTGCATTCATTTTTTTATGTAGGACACATGTTGATCTCTTTTCTCCTTCTTCCTCGAAAAATAAAACAACAAAACCTAAATGTTTTAAAATAATAGTGAAATTGCAAGCTTTCGTGATTATAAAAATACATGTCGTATCTCACCTTACCTTATTTTTTTCCCCGCTTTAACATTCCTCAAAATTGCTCTTCTGTTTTTGCCCACAGTATCTTTTTTTTTCTAGATTTTCCCATTTCTCTGATAATCTGAAACCCACTTATTCCAAGCCAACTCAAATCTTACCTACTCCATGAAACTTTCCTTGATTGCCCAGTTTACCCCTGATTTCACTCTATTAATAACTCCTACAATATTTAATGCCAGGTACCACATAAGAACATTAGCTTTAATGCAGATTGGTGTTGCTTATTGCTTTTATTTGTATTTGAACTCGTGTTATTTATTGCTGTTTTCTTTGGATTTGTGTCCTTAACTATTGGATGGTTATCTTTTTTTAAGTGCAGGTATCATATTCTATAAGAATTCTTTATTGTCTTGTTTCTTGACTAATTTGCACACCAAGCCTTTGAGCACTGTAAACATCCAACAACAAGCTGTCTTATAACCTATCAAAATTGAGAGTTCGCCTTTTTTTTTCTTAGAAAATACTTATTATTAGGATTCATTCATTTATTCAAGAAATGTTGAGGCTTACTATGTTCCAAGATTTTTTTAAAAAAAGCACTGCTATCACAAGATACAAAGTAATTTAGTTGCTATGTTTTGCTTAAGACAGTGTTATGAACTTATAAGCAATAGTATTTTTGAAAATATGTCAGTGCTTTTTAAGTTAATAAATCTCAAACTATGGCTTTTTTGATGAGCAACTTTAGCACTTTCAAGATTTCTTTTTTCTGTATAGAAGAGCCACAGTCATGTGGCCTTTGTTTTGTAATGATAAAAAATACGGCCCTAGGGTCAAGTGATTATGACCAGTGCTGGTGTTTGACTTTCTTTTTCTGTCAACAAAACAACACAAGAAACAACAGTGCTGTAGCCTAATTGTATCACTTTGCTATACACATACAATCATTCACATTCTCTTGGTCTCTTTTTTCCCCCTCTCTATTGCTTTCACTCAGCAGAGAATTTCTGTTGGACTTAGAGCCCTTTGATATATTATGATAAATGATTACGATAAATGAATGCCTTGTATTTTCTGACTGTTAGAGTCTCCATGGAGTTAAAGATCACATGCTTGTTCAGCTTAATGTACCTGACCTTTTTCTATGATTGACACATCTAAATAAAATGGCTGTAGCAACTCAGTAATTATGCACCAGATGTGTTATATTCATTTCGTGGAAAAAACACAGTTCTCTTCAAGAGTAGAGAGCTTGACCCCTTCCTTGCCAGCTAAATGAAACAGTAGTTTATTAGTATTATTGTTAATCATAGTAAGATTCTTTTCTATCCCAAAATGCAGCTCTTTTCTCACTTCATTTTGTAAACCCTCAGTATGCTATGACCACAACTACTTCAAGAGTTGTTTGAATACTGGTACCTCTTATATTGCTTACTGCTTTTTATTTGTATTTGAAATTGTATTATTCACTGCTGTTTTCTTTGGATTTGTGTCCTTAACTATTGGATAGTTATCATTTTTTAAGTGCAGATATCATATTCTATAAGAATTCTTTATTATCTCATTTCTTGACTAATTTGCACACCAAGCCTCTCTCTGAGCACTGTAAACATCCAACATCAAGCTGTCTTATAACCTAGGGTCAGGTGACTATGACCTGCCCAACAAAATAGTATCTACATAATTCACATATCAAAAATCCAGGCTTCGCTAGCAAGATTTGTGCTCAGAAAGCAATGTTACCTTTAATGAACGCTTTTCTAATGGAGAAATTGCATTTTCCCTCAACTGGCATACGAGTAAATTCTGAATAAATTCTAATGTTCTGTATTTATCTCAAAATAATTTTTTCTCTTAATATCATTGTTCCATTTTTGCTAACATTTTCAAAATATATTCATATCTCAATGACCTGTATTTTTAATCCTTTTGGATTTTTAACATGAGACAAAGTTAATTTTTGTAGACCATTTCAACTGATTTTTTAAAATGCTCATTTGAAAAGATTGCTTTTTACAATTTTTGGACGTTATTTATCATGAAATAAAAATTATTCCCTATATAATCTTGAAAAATAATTTCAGTTAGGTTTGATAATTGTCAAGTCATTCAGGATAATGACATTTATCATTGTCTCTTGAATTCTTTTTTTTTCCTTATGTGAAAATTTAATTTTGGATATAATTTATAGGAAAAATTTATAATATTAACCTAGAAATTTTATTTATATACTGTTTTCCACAGGATCTGAGGTGATTTTCTATTTTGTTAGGTCAAAGTTATTATAGTTGGGATTAAAAAATTTGTCAATATAGGGAGAAGTGGAAGACAATGAAATAGGAAAGGAAAATTTTATTTTGCCTTTATATTTATTTAAGATATTGAAGGTGAGCAGAGTGAAGGTGAAAGGGAACTAACAAGTATGAGTGCCTACTATGTAACAGGCATCATGTTCAATATTGTCTAGTTATTATCTCATATAATCTTTATGGAAAATCTCCTAAACCCATTGGTTAGTTTTTAATACTTATATTTGTTAATTTTGTCCTAAAAGCAAGCATGAGGTTTCTGGATCAGAAGTAGCCTATTCTTATTATTGACAGCAATAACGACACTGGTTTCCGTGCCCCATTCTTCTCCTTCAGGGTAATACAAAGAGAACGAGATAGTTATACCTCCTGGAAGGGAGCCATAAGATTATGAACCTGAGAATTTATTCAGCAACTGCTGTGTAGCTGTCTTCTCCTCTCCTGAAGGCGGGGACAGAAATCTTTTCTTCCGTATGTAAATAAATCTCAGAAAAGAGAAGGGGAAGGCCCCAGATTAAACCCTTTTAGAATATAAACCAGTAGCTCTGGGCTTTATTATCTTTTTGAAATGTAAACGCATAAATCTGGGAGATGTGTCTATATCTCTTTGAAGATCTTTATTCAGTCAACCTTTAACATTCAAAGCTTGTCCTATAACCCTGGTTACAGGGTTCTTTGCTTTAGAAGTCTCTAGCTATGCAAAAACATGAAAATATATTCTCTATGGTTTTATTACCATGAAGTGCAGTAGTTTCAGGACTGTTGCTATGAAATTTGTGGCCATTAACTTTGTTTGCATTCTCAAGTTTTGTAGCATAATGCATTATTATGTCTGTTATCTATATATTTTACTTAAAATATCATCTCTATTTATGCAAAGATTTATATACTCAATGGAAATTTAGTAAGTACCAAAAACTATCAGCACTGTTGTAGACACTTCGAATATATCAGTGAACAAATTAAAGGTCCTTGCTCTTCTTAAAAACTTTTTGGGGAAACTAGAAATTAAACAGTAAACATAATAAGTAATTCACAAGGTATGTAAGTGCTATAGGAAAAATTAAAATAGGGGAGAATGAGAAGCATGAAAGGTCAGAGAGCATAAAGGGTAGTACTAAGTCAATGTTTAGTGTAGGCTTCCCTGGAAAGGTGAAATATAAGCAAAGACTTGAAGGAGGTGAGGCATTAGCCAAGTTGGAAAAATATTTGGGGCAGTGAAAAAAGACAGTGGGAAGTTCCTAGGGTGGCAGTGAAAACAACAAGGAGGCCTGTGTGGCTGGAGTGAGAAGGAGGTTGGTAGGAGAGGAGACCATGTCATATAGAGCTAACAGGAATGGCACGTGCGATCACAGAGGACCTTATAGAGCATTAGGAAAAACGTGATCTTTTCGCTGAGTGAAATGGGTAACACAGAAAGTTTAGCTGTGGAATGACATGATCTAACTTACATTTTAAGAGGGCTACACTGGCTGCTGTGTTTAGAACAGACTGTTGGGGTTAAAGGTAGACTCAAAAAGACCTGTTAGGTAGGAGGATATTGCAATAATGCGGGTTGGATGTGATGTGGCCCTGACCAGAGTGGCAAAGTGAAATAATCAGTGGACTAATTCAGAATGTATTTTGAAAGTTGTCCCAAAAGAGTTCCCAAGGGATTGGCTGTAAGCTTAAAAAAAAGAGAGGGGTCTAAAATGATTCTAAGGTTTCTGATCTGAGCAACAAGAAAAATGTTTTTGTCATCGAATGAGATGGACATGATTGCGGGGGAGAAGTTTTTTGGAGGAGATTGGAATAAGGAAGATTAGAATGATTAAGATTAAGATTAAGATGTCTTTTAGATATGCAATGAGGTGTCAAGTAAGCAGTTGAGTATGCCAGTTTGGAGTTTGGGAAAGAGATTTGAGCTGGAGATACAAAATTGGGAGCTGCTCACATATAGGTGGTGTTAGGGCAGATTTCGGTTTTGTGGTCCTGAAGCTTATGCAATTTTGAAAGTTCTTTAAGAAAAATAATTGAAAATTTGAATATAAATTAGAGAGGTGAATGTTTTTTAGAATGAGAAAAATTAAAAACTATTTGGAAACTGATAAATAGCACGAAATTATAACATTTTGAGAAATAGCATAATATTTTTAATT
>NW_006442484.1:34977308-34986478 GCF_000325575.1 Pteropus alecto
TTCCCTACATTTTTGACCTCTAATGTCAAGCATTTTTAAATATTATTTTCTGTTGAGAATATAGAAAATTCAATCTTTATCATGATTAATTAAAAGTTATTTTTTATTAATGGTAGTCTAGAAGTTTTCTTTTATCTTTACAATTTATTTTCAATTTCATGAAAAGTTTCAAGGTGGCCTTAAAATTTAAGAAAACTTCTATTAAGCTTGTAAGATTTGGAAGAACTTTCCAGAGACTAACTCTGGTTCTGTACAATTGAAAGCTTGCTTCTTCTCCACTACCCACGTATTTCCAATGCTTGGTAGATTGTTGCCTCTGCATATTGTGACACCGTTTCAGCCTTGAACCTTGTGTCACAGTGTCAGGTGAGTTTGGCACAACTGATACTAGGAGTATTCTTGGAAGCTGTTCCTGCTCCAGGATAGCTAACAATAATTTACTCAAATATGGAAGTGAATGTGAGTCACATAAATACGTTCCATTTAAAACCAACCTAAATATATCTCAAGTCTACTTCCTTTTAGTTTCCCAAAATGTCCACAGACACTCAAGCGCTCCCCCTCATGAAAGTATCTTATGTTTATAAATTTTCTTAAAATATATGACCATAAGAACACAGTGCTGGTCCTCCCCCCACTACATATAATCTGCTCACTGACAAAAATATCCTCTTATTTGCTTATGCTTTTGCTTTCTTATAAAATAACTTTCTTTATAGCTACTCAGTGCTATAAATAGCTATGAGTCTTGACCTTTTTTTTTTTTAACTTAAAGGACTTTATTTTTCAGGGCAGTTTTAGGTTTGCAGAGATTGTGCAGAAAGTATAGAGAGTTATGTCCCCTCACCCCTGCACACAGTCCCCTCTATTATTAATATTTTGCATTAGTGCTATACATTTGTTATAATTGATGAACCAATATTAATAGATTATTATTAACTAAAGTCCATAGTTTACATTAGGGTTAATTAGTTTTTGTATATTTCTATGAGTTTTGACAAATGTGTAATATTACCTATCCACCATTATAGTATCATACAGCATAGTGTCATTTCTCTAAAAATGTCCTGTGTTCCACCTATTCATCTCTATCCCCTCCCCCCGAATCCCTGGCAAACTCTGATATATTATAGTTTTACCTTTTTCAGCATTTCATATAGTTGGAATTCTATACTATATGACTTTTTTACTAGCTTCTTTCATTTAGCAATATGCATTTTTGTTTCCTCTGTCTTTTTGTGGTTGATAGCTCCCTTTTTATTATTGAATAATACTCCATTGTATGGATGTACCACAGTTTATTCATTAACTTAATATAGGATATCTTGGTTAATTCCCACTTTTGACAATTATGAATAAAGTTGCTATAAACATTTGTGTGCAGGTTTTTGTGTGGACATTGGTTTTCAACTCGCTGGGGCAAGTACCTAATGAGTGAATTACGTATTGAGATTAGAATCTAGACAGAGCTCTTACACCTTTCATAAAATTTAACTCAAAATAGATCATATGCCTAAATGTAAAACATAATATCATACAACTTTTAGAAGATAACACAGGACAAAATCTAGGTGACCTTGAATTTGGTGATGACTTTTTAGATATAACAGAAAAGCATAATCCATGAAAGAAAAAATGATAAACTGGACTTCTTTAAAATTAAAACTTCTGCTTTGTGAAAGAAACTGTTACAAGAAGGAAAAGATAAGCCACAGACTGGGAGAATATACTTGCACAGGACATGCCTGATAAAGGACTGTTATTTAAAATGTACGAAGAATTCTTAAAATTCAGCAATGAGAAACAATCCAAATACAAAATAGCAAAAGATCTAAGAAGACATCTCACCAAAGAAGATATACAGATGGTAAATAAGCATATGAAAGGATGCCTAATGTGATTTGTCATTAGGAAATTACAAATTAAAACGATGAGCTACCACTACACACCTATTAAAATGGCTAAAATCCAAAACACTGACAAGATCGAATGCTAGCAAGTATGTGGTACAACAGGAGCTTTCGTTTTTTGCTAGTTGGAATGCAAAATGGTAGGGGCACTTTGGAAGACAGTCTGTAGTTTCTAACAAAGGTAAACATAAGCTTACTGTATGATAATTCACAGTTATTTACCCCAAAGTGTCTTGACTTTTTAACCAGCCCTGAGAGATTTTGCCTCAGGAAATTCCTTCAGCCTAGTCTTCCTTGCATTTAATATCTTCAAGAAATCAGTTCAGCTGTGTGTCTTGGCGTCCTCTTCTTCTCTGATTATGTTTGGATATGATTTCAGATTGTTTATTTTAGACTTGACTTGGCAACTTCTTAGGATGTTACTTCTGGCAATTGCCCACCAGATCCACATTCCACAAACAAAGGCGGAGAAACAATATTCAACCAACCAACTCTCCTTTGGTTTCTTTTTAAATTTTTTAAATTGTGAAATGAAGCATACATGTGGAAAAGTAGGTGAAGCTTATGAATGATATTTAGTAAATATTTTTAAAGTAAAAATTAGTATCAAGAAACAGAACATTTTTGGTATCCCAAAAACTCCTTGGGTGTCTCTTCCCAATCATAATTCCTACTCTCCTTTATGCAATAGATAACAATTATTCTGACTTTTGAATTGATCTTTCTCTGTATATGTGTCCTTGAACAGTATATTTAGTTCTTCTATTTCTAAAGCTTTATAAAGAGAATTACATATATATATATGTTTTTGCTGATTAGCACACTTGTGAGATTCACCTATGTTGTTGTGCATATCTGTAGTTTTTTCATTGCTGTATATGTCCCATTGTGTGACTACATCTTGCTTTATTTATATATTCTATTAATAGACTTTTGGGTTGTTTCAAGTGTTTTGTCTTTATAAGAAGTGATGCTTTAAACAGTCTTATATATGTCATATATATGACATATAAAGAAGAATCTGGTGATAAATTGGATAGGCTTTGAGATGACTGGATAGATTGTGCATTTACTGAGGTAAATGATAGTTAATACTTGGGCAACAAAGAAAAAGATGAATTTCATGGACATGTTGAGTTTGACATGCCTATGGGAAGGATGTTGAGGTGATTTTTCTAGTAGGTGAATGAATAAATATATCGATCTGCAGTCTGAGAGAGAGAATCTTAAAATGTAGGTCTCAGTACCTGCAATATATATAATACATGTTATATACATTATCTATCTTCTATCTATCTATCTATCTATCTATCTATCTATCTATCTATCTATCTATCTATCTATTTATCTATCATCTATCTAAGCATGTTAGTTGGAGTCATGAGGTCAAAATCAGAGTTCTAGGGATCCCCACCTTGAATGGGTAAGTAGAAGATGAATTGCCAAAGAAAACTAGTATAACTAAAAGAGGAAGGAGGAGGACCAAGAGAATGTTAAGTCACAGAGAAGAGAGTGGCCAATGGTATTAAATCATAGATAGAAATAGTCGAGCTAAAAAAACTCCCTAGAATTTGGCATTATTAGGGACCATGGTAAAATCCAGTTTATTAGAGACAGTGATTATTTCACATACTTAACTATGAAGGGAAGGGAACTTATGAGATAACTGGTTAGTTGAGGGTAGGTAGAAAAGTAGAAAAAACCTTTTTTTTTTTTTAATGAAGAGAGTATGATTACAAACTATGGGGAATAGAGATAGATTATTAAGACAGTTAATAAATTAATGGTGATTATAAAATTTATCACCAAATATTTAGTATTGTAAATGTTTGTGACAGACCTGTATAGTACCAAAATATAGTGCCAAGGCCCAAGATTTACAACACCATAAACACTCAAAAACTCTGTGCTGGATTTAATTGGACTGAGTTTCTATTAACATGCAAATCATCATCTTCTGTGCTCTGGAGTAATTTAGAGTTTAATTTATGCTTTTACTTCTGATGAAGGTCATCGGACACTATTTATTGGAGTTCATGTGCCCCTGGGAGGAAGAAAAAGTCATCGACGTCACAGGCATCGTGGTCATAAACACAGAAAGAGAGACAGAGAAAGAGATTCAGGATTAGAGGATGGAAGAGAGTCACCTTCTTTTGGTAAGAGTCTTTCTCCTTGTTTTTATAAATTTATGACTGTAATAATATTGTACTTGTTTGTACATTCCATGGTAAGACTTCATACTCATAAAATTGTTTATACTTTTATAAAATATGTTGGGTTGGAGAGATTGGGGAGAAGTAGGGGAGAGAAAGCTTGCTCTTTCTTTTGCTCTTGTGCATCTGCTTTGTGAAGGTGAGAATTGTCTTAGATTTGTGATCGAGGAAATACATTTAAGTAGTAAAACTTAGTTGTATAAACTTGGTCATCTATACAAATAAAAGTCATTGTTCTAAGTAGTTTGACAATACAGGGGGAAAGGCCTTCATTAAGTTCCCACTTACACTATTGCTGATGCTATCCAAATTGCTTTCTTAGGATGTGAACTTTTTACTGTTTTGAATGATCTTCCTTTGAAAGTAGATACAGAATATCAAAGTATAAGTGGTAGTTGTTAACAGTTCCTGAGAGCCCTAGGAGCCAGTGTACATGATAAAACCAAGAACCAGGCTTTCAGTTCCTCTTGACCTTCTCATCTCCTATGACCTTCTCCTACACTGCACCCAGCTCACCTACTCATCCATGATTACTCTACTCAGAAGTCACTAATTCATGACCTTGCTCTCTGATCACAGGTTCTCTTCTTATCTGCTTGTGCAACTGCTTTTCCTCTCTACATTTTTTTACTCATGTAATAATCTTTATTTCCTTATCCTACTCTGATTTCATAGCCTATAATTTTAGCAATACTTTTGCTAATATTCTAAATACCTTAGATCACCTGTTTTAGTTTTATTCATCCCTGCTTTAAAAATCATACTTATTTTGAGGTTCCCTTGTGTCCCCACTTTCTCTCTGGGCTCCCAAGTAGGCATACTTTGCCAGACATAGCCATTCAACAGGGAAGATTGTATCCATTTAAATTCATGACTCAAGTAGAGCTTTAACACCTCCTCCCAATTTTATTGCATTCTTTGATTTTTGAAAAAATTATTTTTCGACCTTCACCATTTCTTCAACATGCTCCTTTTCACCATCACTTAGCAGATACTTCTTACATAGAAAGAAATATGTCAAGAGAAAGAATTCACTCAACTTCCCATCTATTAAATATACAGACCTATATATGCTACCTCTGCAACCATCCTTTTTTTTCCTCTTAATACAAAAAGCTTATGTTCTGTTGTTTCTCACCTGGAAAATGATATAATTTATAATCTAGTTGACCTCTTCCTCTCAACTGGATTATTCTCCTCTTTTAAACTTGATGCAATCTCTCCTATTTTAAATAGTCCCCCCACCTCCCTCTAACCCACATTCTCCCTTTCAGCAGTATTCAGATATGAAGTAAGTTAACAGCATATAAAGTTTAGGGTAACAATTTTAATTTCCATACTCTATAGACATTGCTTTATTCAATATCTGTTTTCACTAAGTGCTGAGGAGAAGTCTATAGTTTCTGTTTTTTCATTTTTAAATTTATGTCTTTTAAGCTTGTGTGCTTATAGACATTTTTTCTGTGTCCTTTTCATTAGGAAAACTTACTTAGATAGGCCTAATGGTGGGTATATTAAAAAGCCTTTTCAATCTGCATACACTGATATTTTTCCACTTGGAGAACATTTTCCTATTTTGTCTGATTCTGTTCCGTTTACTTTGGTCTCTTCTTTGTGAATTAATTATCTGCATGTTGTATTTATAATATCTGTTCTTTGTTGTTTTCCTTTGTAGCTTGAAGTTAGCATCTTATATTATTCATTGGATTATCTGGAGCATCAATTTTGCATTTTACTATTTCTATTAGGAAGTTTGATATTTTGCTGTTGCATTTTTAGTTTTTTAAAAATTTTTTTATCTCATTCTATTTTCTTTACATTTCTTCCTGTTCTTTCCTAATTAGTTTTTGTTTTTCTGCTTGGAAAGGTCTATGCTTTTATTGTCTACTGAAGATCCCCACTTTTCCCAGACATTTTCTTTTGATCCTGAAGTAGATAATTTTTAAGGGTATGATCTTCCTTTGAGCCATCTAGATTTTTTGACTTTCCATTGATTTGTAGGATTTTTATAGACTCCTAACTTTTTTTTCTTTTCATTCATCATTTTACAAGGCCGAGTGTATCCATACTCTATATGTCCAGCTGGGTCCTCCAGAGAAGGACTGTCATCAGCACGCCCCTTGTCTCCATCACCATATGTGGTTACAGGCATCGATTTCCTCAAATACCATTAACTTCTGCCAAAGGTTCATTGTTGCTGAGGAGTGGGTAAAGAAAAGTACCTCGGGTTTCCTGAATCAGCATGATAGAAAGATGATCGTCTTTGTGTCAGTGGGTAGAGGAGAGTGGAGAAGTGAAAGTGTCCTCATATATTCAGATTTTTTTTTATTTCATGAGGTAGAGTTTGGTAGTGTAATAAAGAGACAGTTGGGTAGATTTTTCTGACTCAAGCTCCATCTGCTTACAGTTAGTTGAGACTCCTTCTTAGACTCTGGAATGGATTATCTGTTGGACAAAGCTTCAATCATTACTTCGAGTTTTCATTATTTTCTAATATTTGAGAAAACATATTCACATCATCTTATGTTTAGTAAATGAACAAAAATAAGCTTGTTCCCTCTGCTTCTGTCATCTTTTTCTTTATTTCCATAGCTGGATGCACTATGTCAGTTTTTCTAGAACAATGGTTCTCAACATTAACTACACCTGGGAGTTTTAAAAACATATTCATGGACAAGCCTCATGCCAATGAGAATCTCTGTGGGTGGAGTCCATGCATAAGTATTTTTTAAAGTACCCCAGGAGATTCTAATGTACAGCTAAGATTGAGATCCACTGTTCTAGAAACTTTGCTATTCGAAGTGTGGTCCATGAACCAGCATTATTAGGTTCACATTTGAGCTTGTTAAAATTATAGAATCTTAGGCCTCAACCCCGACCTCTTGCATCAGAATCTGTATATTGACAATATCCTTGGGTAATGTATGTGTACATTAAAATTTGACAAGCTCTAGACTATTGCTCGTCAAAACTTCTTGCACATTAGAATCAACTCAGAAGCTTAAAAAAATATTGATGCTGGGCCCCACCCTCAAAGACTTTTATTTAATTATTGTGGGTATTTCCTTAAGCATTAGTATTTTTAAAAAGTATTCCAGGCGATTTAATATCCATCTAGGATCAAGAACCATTGATCCTAAGAAGCATCTGCCTCTTTATTTGGCGAAACTTAGAAATCAGTCAGGTGACCCATATTCTCCCTCTGATGTGTCAGTCACTATTTTCTGGATGTCACCTACTTCCTTCCTCCCGCAACCATCTGAATATCTTCATTGACATTTAGACCTAAGCTCTGTTTTATCAGCAAGAATATTTGGCACCCTGGTGGTCTCTAAGCAGTAGAACTTCTTTCCTTCTTTATTATTTTTATTTTTATTTTGTATTTTTATTTATTATTATTTTTAAATTAAATTTATTGGGGTGACATTGGTTAATAAAATCATATTGGTTTCAAGTGTACAATTTAATAATACTTATATGTATATTGCATTCTGTGTTCACCACTCAAAATTAAAGCAGTGGAACTTCATAGATTTTTTTCAATTTCTTCAGGACTAATCATCTGCCTTTATTCCTGTTTCACAGTCACTTCAGATGCCTTGATAATCAAGTATTCAGTCACATGCTGAGTCTTAAACCAAGTTATAAACACCATCCCACTTGATTTGGGCTTTGATATTCTGCATAGTGAGAATATAGTTGTGCTGAAGTCTTCAAAGAAATTTTCTGATCACTTAAGGATATGTATTTTACTTGGAAGGATTTCAAAGAAAATCTTTTGAAGATATTCCTTCAGGTGCCTTAAAATTCTTAAAAATTCAATTTCCTAAGAGATATAGGATAGAGGAGAATGTGAGAAAGCTGTAGGATCCTGGAGATTTTATATTATAATTTGGAAAATGGACCTATGAAACTATGGAGTAATTGGGGCTCATATTTCTGGAGCAAGCATCAACTTCTTAACAAAAAGATTTTTAGGGAAATGTTTGAATTTTGGCACTCTTAAAAAGTTTTGTCACTCTATTTTATAAGAAATATCAACAGATTCCCACTTTATTTTATGACCCAATCATGTAAGGCAGTGTTGTTAGAAACCTGGTTATATTAATACGGCTTCTAGGAAAAAGTGAGCAGATCTTTACTGTAGCCAAAAGAGATTATGTTTATGCACAGGCTTGCAATGGCTGGTTCTAGGCCACCAAATCTGTAGTTAGAATGTGACTCCTGGGTGAGTCCAAAGATACATTCAGCTTTCGGGCTGTGCAGTAGTGTGATGGTGATGCTTTGATTATACAAAAAACTTTCAATGTCCACAAATAAGTTCTTCGTACTTTTGTTACTGCACTTAATAAACGTAATAATTTATATAAGAATGTGATAATTAATAATTTTCTTCCTATTACAATCATTTCCCTGATAAGAAAAAGCTGCTAAAAATTTGTATCTTGTTACTCTTAATGTCATCTTTCATTCACCTTGTATAATTTGAAATTATATTTTCAACTGGAAACATGAATGAGTTGTTTACAAGTGATAAGTTTGAAGGATAAACTTGAAGTCAGTGAAAATATGAATGATAATGAGGGAAATTCAGAACACTGTAATGTTGATTTGCTCCTCAGCTTCCCAACAAAAAGTGTAACAAGAGAAATTATAAAAATATATAAATTAAATTAGCTAATCTATAAGCAGGAGAAATAAATCTTAAAAACGTAGACTCTATTAAATGCTTATTTAAAATGCAGTATTCAAAATACTGTATAAATGAGCACAACCCTGGAATTTGACCTAGGATTTTCACAGTCTTAAATGGTAAATTGTGCACACACTTCAGGAAAAATGAAGCAAATATAGAAAACATGACTTTAAAAAGCTGTTTTTTGAGCAATGGCTTTTTGTTCCTATTTATTTAACTCCCAATTAGCTGATATATAAGAATATTAATATATTTTTAAAAATTATGTTATAAAATATGACACAAGTATTTATGTGTTAAAACATAAAAACATAAATGTATAACTCAAACATCTGTGTAACTAACGTCTTG
>NW_006442484.1:34986528-35030597 GCF_000325575.1 Pteropus alecto
TGCTTTCCAAAAGGATGTCTAGTGGGTCATATGCTGGGTGTTTTGCCCGTTTTTGAAATTAGTATAAATGAAATAGTACAGGAGATATTTGTTTGTGTCTTGCTTTGTTGTTCAATATTGTGTTAGTGAGATTCAACAATGTTTTTGGCTGTAGCTTCAGTTTATTCATTTTTCATTATTGTATGGTAATCATTTGCTTGTATATAACATGCATTCTACTATTGATGGACCTTTGGATTATTTACATTTTGAAGCTAGTGTGAATAATATTGCTATGAACATTTTTGTATCTGTCTCTCAGTATACATATGCATTTCTCATACCTAGAAATTATTTACTGCTGAATTATAAGGTATGCATATTTTGAATTTCAGTAGGTAATGCCAAACAATTTTCCAAAGCGGGGTACCAGATATTCATGCTCTTTCCAGGAAAGTATTTTGTTTTACATTCTTCTCAACATTTGGCAATTTCATTCTTTTAACATCACCCATTCCAGTAAGGTGTGTAATGGCATGTCATCGTTTTAATTTACATTGCTTGATTACTAATGAGGTTGAGCAGCTTTGCATGTGTTTTTTGGCCATTTGGATAGTACCTATCCAAGTTTTCTACTTGTTTTTTTTGTTTGTTTTGGTTCTTTTTACTTGATTTTTTTTCTTATTGATTCGTAGGCATTCTTTGTATATTATGGATATAAGTCTTTTGTTGCCTTTACATTTTTTAAATATCTTCTCATATTTGTAACTTATCTTTTCACTGTCTTATGGTGTCTTTTGATGTGTCTACAGATTCCAGAAGAGGCTGCTAAGAGGCAAGATGCTTATTTTCTAGTGTAACTATCTCTACACTATTATTTATTTCCATTATATGTTTTGGTTAATATAGAAACAGACCCTTTTTTTGACCTACCATATTCTTGGCTACAGTTTGTATTACAATGCTCTGTGTTGTTAGTTACTTTCTTAAAAATAGATAAAATATCTATCAATATAGGAGATATATTTATGATTAGAAAATTCTGATTTTTGTAGTATGGGATTTATATGCTTTGTTATACAATTTAAAGGTGCATAGACATGAAAAAATAGTCATCAAATAACATACTTTAAGCATTTGCTGTATTGAAAGATAATCTGAGTCCCTCTTTAAGATGTTAAAAGTATGTTGGTAGGATGATCATGAAAAGACTTTTGTAAGTATAACATAATACTTATAAAATCAATTCTACTTTAAAGAATGAAAAACCAGATACAGGGAGCCATATGTTCCCTTGAACTCAAATAAAATACTGCTTGTCCTTGAACAGATAGTTCTACTTTAATAAATCATGATTTCCTATACTATTACTATTATTATTGTGTCTTAGAGAAGTCTTTTAAATACCTGATACCTTACCTCAGACTTTCAAGTCCTTTTTATTTATAACTGTAAGGGTCTTATTTCCTTGTGTTTATTTTATGATTGGTATTTTAAAGGTGTGTGGCGAATGATCCTCATGCTTTATGAAACACTAATAAGTCTTATATGCAAAGTTTATGCACAGAGCAATTGAGTCTTTTGGAATGAATGCATAGTAGTTATTATAGATACTCAGATTACTGATGCAGAGTAAACTGAAAAAAAAGTCACAGAAAACAATGGTAAGAGAAAATGTTTCAAAAGCATGAGGAACATAATACACTTGTTGAGGCATGGCTGCTCTGGGATGTGGATGCTGACAAGAGAGCGAGTAGTTAGAACAGGTTATCATGTAACACAAAATAGCTATGTCTGCTCACACTGGGTAGGTATAATGGAAAGATTTAATTGATTTCTTAGGGTAACTCTAAAATCACAGTTTATGCTTTTGTGTACATGTGTGGCAACACAAAGTATTGATTTTTTTTTGTCCAGAACAGCCACAAAGGCAACAGACTAATTAGAAGTATTTCATTTGACTATGATCAAATGATCAAGTTTAGTAGATATTAGATAGCTATCTCCCAGATAGTATAATTTTAGGAAAAAGATGGGACCAGGTTCTTATTTCAGATCAATCAAATCAGCAATGTCTATGTAGCACTGGTGATTTTCTTAGGTACATCCAATGTTTATAATAATTCATGTCTCATTTCAAAATAAACATTCATATCTCATCCAGAAAATTAGCATTTTTTTTTGAAGAGGTAGTGAAGCATGAGACTTGGCTATTGATTTAATTCTTCTTCGTTTTGCTGTAAAATTTAGTTTGACAATTTTCTTAAAATATTTGGTAATGAAACCAAATCTCATATTATTAACATTCTGAAAAGAAATACCTTACTAATGCCCATAGCAAATATGCTATATAAATGTAGTTTCTTTTTCTTCTTTCTTATAATTTCTTAAATGTATATAATCATGTATAAAATACAGTGCTGCAAATTGGTGGGAACAATTAACATTTAAAAACTGGGATGTCCTATTTTTTAAGACTATTTTTTAGAGCAGTTATATATTTATAACAAAATTGAGAGGAAAGTGCAGAGATTTCCCATGTACCCCTACCCCCACACATGTATAGCCTCTCCCATTATCAACATCACTTACCAGAATAGTACATTTTTTACCAGAGATGAGCCTACATGGACACATCATAAGCACTCAAAGCCCATAGTTTACCTTCGGGCCTCTTAATGTTGTAATTCTGTGGGTTTGGACAAATGTATAATGATATATAGCCATAATTATAATATCATACAGAATATTTTTCGGTGCCCTATAAAAGCCTCTGTTTTCAGCCAATTTTCCTCTTCCCATGCAAATACTGATCTTTTCACTCTCTCCATAGTTTTGCCTTTTCCAGAATGTCATGTAGTTGGAATAACACACTATGTAGCCTTTTCAGATTGACTTCTTTCATTTAGTAATGTACACTTTAGTTTCCTAAAAAAGTCTTTTTATGGCTTGATAGTTCATTTCCTTTTAGCGTGAATCATATTTCATTGTTTGGATGTACCATAGTTTATACGTTCACTTACTGAAGGACATCTTGGTTGCTTCCAAGTTTGGCTGCTTATGAAAAAAGCTGCTACAAACATCTGTGTACAGATTTTTGTGTGGACATAAGTTTCCAACTCTTTTGGGTAAAAAAAGGAGTATGATTGGCTGGATCATATGGGAAAGGATGTTTACTGTTATAAGAAACCACTAAGTGATCTTCCAAAAGTGGTTGTACCATTTTTGAATTCCCATCAGCGATGTGTGAGAGTTCCTGTTGCTTC
Source organism: Pteropus alecto (assembly GCF_000325575.1). NCBI lineage: Eukaryota > Metazoa > Chordata > Mammalia > Chiroptera > Pteropodidae > Pteropus > Pteropus alecto. Next base: position 34,989,774 of record NW_006442484.1, read on the forward strand.
ATGTCCTTGCCAGCATTTGGTGTGGTCAGTGCTCTGGGTTTTGGCAATTTTCATGGGTATGTAATGGTATTTTATTGTTGTTCTACTTGCATTTCCCTAATAACATATGATGCGTAAATCTTTTTATATGCTTAATTACCAAATGTATATCTTCTTTGGTGAGGTGTCTGTTAAGGTCTTTGGCCCATTTTTTAAAATGGGTTGTTTATTTTCATATTGTTGAATGTTAAGAGTTCTTTGTATGTTTTGGATGACAGGCTCTTATCAGATATGTCTTTTGCAAATATTTTCTCCTGATCTGTGTCTTCTTTTCTCATTCTCTTGACAATGTCTTTCACAGTGCAGAAGTTTTTAATTTTAATGAATTCCAGCTTATCAATTCTTTCTTTCATATATAATGTCATTAGTGTTGTATCTAAAAATGTACCACCATACCTAGGGTCATCTAAGTTTTCTCCTATGTTATCTCCCAGGAGTTTCATAGATTTGTGTTTTACATTTTGGTTGATGATCCATTTTGACTAAATTTTGGCAAAGGATGTAAGGCCTATGTCTAAATTTGTGTTTTTATAGATGTATGTATAGTTGTTCCAGCATCGTTTGTTAAAGAGACCATCTTTGCTTCATTGCCTTTGCTCCCTTGTCAAAGATCAGTTGACTGTATTTATGTGGGTCAATTTCTGGGCTCTCTATTCTGTTCTATTGGACTCTTTGTTCTTTCACCAATACCACACCGTCTTTATTACTGTAGTCTTTATTAAGTCTGATGTTGGATTCTGTCAGTCCTCCAAATTTGTTCTTCTCCTTCAATATGATGTTAGCTATTCTGGGTCTTTTGCTTCTCCAGATAAACTTTGGAATCAGTTTGTTGATGTTCATAAAATAACTTGCTGGGATTTTGGTTGGGATTACATTGAATCTATAAAAATCAACGTGGAAGGAACTGACATCTCGACAATATTGAGTCTTCCTATTCATGAGCATGTATGCCCTATTTTATAAACTCCTTCATTAATTTGCATTGCATTTTAAGACTGATTAATACCAGTGCCATTTTTAATAAGTTATTGTGAGATATAGAAGAGATAGTGAATGAAGATGCCTGCCCCACAGAAGATATTAATAAATTAAAAATCTTTTTTCTCTCTTTGTATAATTGTATCATAGTCAACTACTATTTTAATAAAACATAGCTTAAAGGTCAATGACTCATTTATGAATATGAGTCATTTGTAAGATTCTTATGACTGTTACATTGAATGAACACTACTTGTAGGATTTAATCATAAAATAACTCTATTTCTGTCTTGTACTATTTTTTTTGTATTTATTCAGTGGATCTAATTGTTGTTCTGCTCCTGAATAAAAACTGTGGGCAGTTCCCCAGCTTTTCTGGTCACTCTTAGGTAACCTAAAGTCCTCTCATCAGTAATTAAAATATTTAGTTTCATGGAATAGTGAAAACTTTGAACTTACTTTAACCATAAGGCTTTTCCTCCCTTCTTTTGCACAGGCATGCTACAATTGAGGGAAGAGGATGCAGTTCCTTTATTTTTTTCTTTTATCTTCAATTAGTCCTTCTTCCAGATGTGCCTAACTCTAGTTTTTGATTCCTTCAGATTTGGAGCACAAGAAATGAAAAGAACTAAGTGGAGTGGGTCAGGAAAGTTCTTACTTAACTGGTATTATTGCAAACTGATGTTATATTCTCTATGCTTAAATTTACTCATTCTCTCCTGGAGGGTCTCTCACCTGAACTCTCTCCTGCTTTATTACTTATTCTTACTTATTTCCTAGGCCAGGGGTCCCCTACCTGCAGGTTGTGGACTGGTACTTGTCCTTGGCCTGACAGAAACTGGCTGCACAGCACTAGGTGAGCAGCCGGTGAGCCAGTGAAGCTTCATCTGTATTTGCAGCCACTCCCCAGTGCTAACTTCACCTCCTCAGCTCCAGATCATCAGGCATTAGATTCTTATAGGAGCACTGGTCCCTGGTGCCAAAAAGATTGGAGACCGCTGCCCTAGACATTCAGCTATACTGATAGATGGTATCTGCTGAAGTCTTGTCAATGCTCTATGGCAGCCTCTTGGACAGGAGCTAAAATAAACCCACATTGATTGCAAACTGATACAGCCACTATGGAAAACAGTCTGGAGGGTCTTCAAAAAATTAAAAATAGAGCTACTTCATCACCCAGCAATTGCACTTCTGGGTATTTATCCGAAGAAATCCAAAACATTAGTTCGAAAAGATATATGCATCCCTATGTTCACTGCAGCTCTATTTACAACACCCAAGAAATGGAAACAACCTAAGTGCTCATCAGTAGATGATTGGATAAAGGAAAAGTGGAACATATACACAATGGAATATTACTCGGCCATAAAAAAATGAAATCTTACCATTTGCAACGACATGAATGGACCTAGAGGGTATTATGTCAAGTGAAATAAGTCCAACATAAAATGGCAAATACCATATAATCTCACTTATATGTGAAATATAATGAACAAAATAAACCAACCAAACAAAATGAAAACAGACTCATAGATACAGAAAACAAACTGCTGATTGCCAGATGGAAGGGGGTTTGGGGGCTGGTGAAATAGGTGAAGGGATGAAGAAGTACAAATTGGCAGTTACAAAATAGTCATGAGGATGCGAAGTATAGCATAGGAAATGGAGTTAATAATATTGTAATAACCATGTATAGTATAGGTATTAAATGAACTGGGGGAAATCACTTTGGAAATTATATAAATGTCTAATCATTATGCTGTACACCTGAAACTAATATAATATTGTAAGTCAACTGTTATTAAAAAGTAAAATACAATAAAAAGTTTACATTAGATGCATGTTTGCATAAAAAACCAAATCCATATTCCATATTCTGTCTCATCTCTCTCTCTCTTTCTGTCATGTGTGGCCCATATATGATTCACAGAAAACACACACATATTCATTGCCTTGATAAATATTGGGAGTGTGTGTTATTCAAAACAGCAACTTCACCATCAGCAGTTAGGCAGGTTTTCTGTTTTTCAGGCAGGGATCATACTCCAGTCTATTGCATGGGACACATCAAGCTCTTCTGATGCCCCTCAAGCTCCACTCACTTGGCTTGAGGAAGAGTCAGATACCCCTAATCCCCTCCTTTTGGGGAGTAAGGAGACTTGGCACTCACAACTTTCTCTGATAAAATCCTCTCCAGAAAGTATACACTGTTTTCAACTCATTACCCTTTTATAACTGTGTGGGCGAAAAGTCAGAGTTTGATAACTAGGTTTCAGGAACATCGTTTGTAAATTCTGCATGAAGTCTTACACTCTCTTGGGAAAAAATACCTATTGTTCTTGGTGTTTCAGCCAAAGTGTTCATTTTATCAATCCGTTACCTATAACAAAATTAACCACTTTGCATTAATTATAAATATATTATTTCAGTTACAAAAATGAATTAAAATATAGGAATTCAGATGAACAGATTTTATATGCCATTTAAATAATATGAGCAAAATTTTAAAATTAATTGAAGATGGAAGATATTATTGCACCACAAAGAGACTGGAGACATGAACTTGAAACAGAATCACTAAACTTGTTATCATTTCATAATTTCATAAGCTAGATTTCCTGAATATTAATTTACCTGAAGTGTAACAGAGATAAAGAGGAAAAAAAGTATTTGTATTCAGAAACACATAATGGTAAACACTTTGTGAATCTGTTCCCTTGAGCTAAAAGTCATAGTGCATGAGGCTTGTGTTCTACATGACAGTAAGATCACATATGTAAAATGGAAATTTCCCAATTCACTTTTGCTATTGTACTTGTTATGTGGTAAGAAATACATTTCTCGACAAATTTGTTGACTGTTCTCCAGAAAGAGCCTAAAAAATAGCAAACTTTTCAACAGGGCCTGTAGAAAGCAGAGTATTTTCACTGATCATTAGAAAAAAATGTACTTAAGACCCTAGTTAATTAGTATGTGAGCAATTAAAGCAATATGAGTAACACAGCTAATAACGAAAAAATGAAAGTCTGCTAAGGAACTTGCTTATTTACAATTATGATTCTATTAGTGGCTTTTCTCAGATAGTATAACTATTTAAATTTTATTTTTTTAACTAACCATTGTTGAAAATATGGTCAGTATTCCAAATGGAAGTAGCTTATTTGTTTATTTCTGATTGTAAAATAATACATATTCTTTGGAATTCTAGGGCTATTGAACATCAGGCTAGCCAAATCCTGTTGTTCTTACTTAGTTCTCATCATTGATTCTACAGCATCTGACATTATTGACTTGTTCATTTTGAAATCCTTACTACCTGGGCCCATTGCTCTGCTCTCTCCATCAACTGTAAGCTCTAAATAGGCAGAGATTTTTTCTGTGCTCCTTAAATGCTTGTTTATTGTAAGAATCCTTTTTCATTTCTATTCTTCTTCTGATTCTTTTAGCTTCTCTTCCTCCTCCCAAATCTTAAACTTGATTATTTCCTTCGATGTCGAGTCTTCTTCTCTCTCTATTGTTCAATTTTTAGTCCTTATCCATTGTAATCATATGACTTCTCTAGTTAAATGCCATCCATGTCTCTACCTCTGATCCTGTTTTTCCTTGAACCAAATCTCCAACTGCCTTATGATCATTTGCATATTTGTCTCGAAATCACTTCAAACTCAGCATATCTAAATGTTATCTTTTGAGCGCTCAACCTACAGTATTGGTTGCTCATCCTGACACCTCTCTTTTAATTAATAGCACTATTATTTTCTCATTCTTTTCTGCTTAAAATTCTAGATCTCTCTATTTTGACAGGCCTCTGTTATCACTGTAACTGTCATCACTGCCAGTAACATTAGCACCAATCATCATTAGTAATATTTATATAGTGCTTTATATTTTGAAAAGTAATTTTGCATACATAATTTTCACTCTGGAGACTTTGTCCTGTCTCTTTCTAGGAGACTGATTCTGGAATGTAGAAATATTTTCTATTTAAAATACATTAATTTATTTCACAGTAAATTTCAACTTATAATTGAGATAAATATGACAAAGAGAACTGTAGAGTGTTATGAATTAAGATAACAGGTGCCTGACTTAAATGTTTGCATATGAATGTGCTTACATATTTGTTTATGTGTGTGTTTTGAAAGGCTGGTTAGGCAGGCTTGCTGAAGTGTTATATTATACTGAAGTAGACACTGAAAGATACATAGGTGAACTAGAAGAAGCAGTATGCACAGTGACCTGAAGTGGGGAAGATCATGGTATTTTTAAAAATCTGAAAGAGGGCAAATGTACCCAGAATGGAATAACAAGGGAAAGAATGGCAGAATGTAAGGCTAACAAGGTAGGCAGGGGCTAGGGCCCCACCACAAATATTTAAATTTATAGAAAGTATGACACAGTATATTATGTGTATATTTTCATCTTCAACTTCTGAAATCCTCTCAGTTGTGACTTAGTTAAAATCTAATCCTTTAAATAACTGATTAGTTTATTTTCACAAATAAAATATGTACTATTATAGATTTTATAATCACTATATGCTTGTTATTGAATTTTGTTTTAAAAATATTTGAAAATACCAGATGTTTTAGTGGGATAACATTGCATCTATAAGATAGTTTTCCACGGTTGAGACTTCTTATTAACTTATATTTATTCATTTATTTAAATCTACTTTTATATCACTTAATAAAATGTTATAATTTTCATCACAAATGTATTATTTAATTTTGTTGGATTTATTCTTAGATATTCTTATATCTTTGCTTCTAAAGGAAATGGAATTTTTTCCTACTAGATTTTCTAGCAATTTTCATTACAGTATAGGAATAGAATGGATTTTGGATTTTGATCTCGTATTTAGCAACCTAGTAACGATCTCTAGGGAAACAATCACATAATCTTTTAAAATTATAAATGAAAAAGATAATGAAAAGATAATAAAAAATCCCTGGGGATTTTTTTCATTAATCCTCAAATTGTAAATCGAAGAACGGGCTAATAAAGTTGAGAATATTTAGAGGTAGAAAGATTTGCAAAGAACCGTTTCAATTTAACAAGAAAGAATTCAAAGATATTTTCTGAAGCGTGATCAGCATGGCCATGAGGATCTCTTATATTCCTACATATCTTGTGAGCAGAGGCACTGACTATCTTTTTGCCTTTCTTTTCAAGGATGTTAGTTAGTGAGCAGACTTGAAAGATAAACGTAGTGTCTCTCTCTGGAGCTAAGGGAAGTTTCGTTTACTGTCTAGTATAATAAAGAAAATGTCTCCCTGTGGAGCAAAGATCAGAGAGACTTACTGTCCATTATGAAAGAGGTGACTTCCCAAACAAACACCTTGAACTGAATGGACCATAACTCTTATTGTAAAATATAAATCTATAAAGCTTTTAAAAGAAAACAAGAGAAAATCCAGGTGAGCTTTAGGCGAAGAGTTCTTAAACTTGATACCAAAAATGATAATGATCAATTGATAAATTGGAATGATCAAAACTTAAAATTTCTGCTTAATAAAAGACACTTAAAAAATGTGAGGACAAGCTATAGACAAGGAGGAAAGAAAATATTTGCAAACCACATATTCAACAAAGACTTTTATCCAGAACATATAAAGAACTCTCTAAACTCAACTGTAAAGAAACAACCAACCCAATTAAAAATGGGCAAAATATTTCAACAGACACTTCACCAAAGATGACATATGGATGACAAATAAACACATGAAAAATTGTCAACAATAGCTATCAGAGAAATGTAAACAAACACTGTAGTGAGATAGCGCTGCATAGACTGGCTAAGGAACAATTGATAATACCAAGTGCTGATGAAGATGTGGAGCAACTATTAACTCTCTCATACACTGCTACTGCAAATACAAAAGAATACAGACACTGGCAGTTTGGCAGTGTCTTGTAAAGCTGAACATACGCTTTAAACCCAGCAATCCTACTCCTAAGTATTTACTTTGGAGAAATAAAAACTTATGTTCAACAGAAAAACCTATACAAAAATACTTAAAGCAGTTCTATTCATAATTGCCCCAAACTGGAAACAAGCTAAATATCCTTCGACAGATGAATAAATGGATCAGCAAACTGTGGAAGATTTCTACAATGGACTATTACTCAGCAATAAAAAGAAGGCGATACTGCTACACTCAGTAATGCAGATAAACCTCAAAATCTCAAAGGCATTATGCTAAGTGAATAATGACAGTCTCAAAAGGTTATATTTTTTCATACCATATTTTTTCATTTATATGACATTCTGGAAAAGGAAGAACTATGAGCGGTGTTGACCAGATCAGTGGTTGCCAGGAGTTTGTAGGGGGACAAGGGTGTGACTACAAAGAAGCATCTCAAGGGAGTTCTTTGATGAATTATATTCAGCATAGTTTTAGTATAAGTGAATTTTAAAATAGTCTACTCTTCTGAATATTACCATTAAATGCAGCATATCTGATGAGAAATGTGTGCATGTGTGTGAGAGAGAAATAGTAGTTTCCATGACTGTTATAAATAATCCAAATAATCATCACATTTGATTATATTTTTGATAATATCTACACATTATATATTTAAATTTTACATATTTATGCTCCCAAATTATGCTAGAATGTGATGCCAAATTTATTTTTAATTTCCCATGTTTACTCTAGATGAGCGTTGCAGTGGGGGCAGGGGAGGTGTGAGTTTGGAGTGGTGATGAAGGTGGTGACCAGGACATTTTAAGTTTGAAGGTGGTGACCAGGACATTTTAAGCTTGAAGTGGTAATGCATGTTCACGTCTCTGATTTTCCACAGACACCCCATCACAGCGGGTACAGTTTATTCTTGGAATTGAGGATGATGATGAGGAACACATTCCTCATGACCTTTTCACAGAACTGGATGAGATTTGCTGGCGTGAAGGTGAGGATGCTGAGTGGCGAGAAACAGCCAGGTGAGGATTTTTGTTGAAGGGTGAATTTTCATGCTATTAGAAAAACAGGTTTCTAATGCCTCGATTTTGCAAACATCCATAAGTGCTGCTGATTTCTGAAATTGCTCATCTGGCCTGGGCATATCCTATAATAGGATATGGGTCAGAATGAAATCTGAAGGCAGTAATTATAGTAAATAGTGACGCAGAGCCAGCAGCAGCTGCAGTCTTAAAGATAAGCAGTAGCATAATTTGTGTGTTGTCGGGAAAACAATAGAAATCTAAAAGTAATTTATTTCGATTTTTTTAATTGCTGGCTTGTGCCCAAACTAGTGATATTATTTGATAATTTGAGTGTGGGGCTTTTTAAAAGAAAGGGCAAACATTGCAAGAGGCTTTAGGTATAGTCCTGGATTTATGTACTATTTGGTGAGGATAAAAATATTTTGTAATGCATTTCTAGGATATGTATACATTTAAACATAGTGGTTTTCCAAAATAACTTTTTAAAAATTATTTTTTTCAGTCATTTGTAATCAATATTTCTATATTGCCACATAGTTGATTAATTGCTATGAAAAGGTAAAAAACCTGAAATTTGCATTTACTTTTTATTTATTCTTGTTCATTTGCTTATTTATATAATAAATATATATAATAAACATTTATGAGGTAACTATTATGTGCCAGGTATAAAGGGTATAGAACAATAACAACAAAAATCTTAAAACTTGCCTTTAACAATCTCACAGCCTAATTCAGGATTTATACAAGTAAACAAAGTTGTAATGGTCTAGAATGAATGCTGTGATACAAGAGTACACAAGAAACTGTGGGCACACCTAGGATTATCAACTACCCTCTGTCTCCCAAATTTTAATGTAGATATGAATCACATGGAATCTTGCTGAAATGTAGGTTCAATGGGCCTCAGACATAGTGTTAGGTTCTAACAATCTTACAGGTTATGTCACACCAGTATTTTTGGTTTGAGTACATTTCAAGTAGTAAGGATTTAAATCACAAGGGCGAAGGAGAGGGAATCAAAATAGCTTCCTGGTATCACTTGATAATATATTTGGACCACTTTCCATATTGTAAGTATCAGTTGACCTCTTTTTTATGACTGCATTACATTTAATTATATGGATGAACTTTATTTAGCCAGTCTTGATAGGGATTTAGGTTGTTTAATTTTTACTTTTTCCTTTAATCATTGTTGCAGTCATCATTTACATATATATTTAGCATTGTTTTGTAGATGCTTATGTAGGGTGAATTTCTCACAGTGGAACTTATGTATCAAAGCGAGCAGACTTTTTTTTTTTACTTTAAAAGGTATTGAAAAATTGTCTTTGTAAAATATTTTGGTAATTTATACTTCCATTAACATTGTATGAGAGTGCTTATTTCCCCCAAACTCTTGCCACACTGTCATAAAACTTTAAAAATTTTTTGCTAATTTTATAGATAAAAAATAAATCTCACTCTTTTAATTTGCATTTAATTATTCGTGAAACTGAACATCTTGTTTTTTCTTTTTATATGTTTTTATTTTATTCCTGTGAACTAACTGCTCATTTCCTTTCCCTGTTTATGTAAGATCATTCATTAATTTCTTTATTTTCTTTTTTTAGTATCTGAAATTGGTGGTATGTTATTCTGTGTGAATTGTCTTTTTTAATAAAAAATTTACATAAATTAATCAATTTCCTTATGATGATTTCTTTATAATATTTTAAATATAAAATTAAATTTGAAATAGATTTATATAACTTGGTCAGTTTTAAGGTTAAGAACCTTCTACCTTATATTTTTCTCTCATCTGCATCAAAACTAAGTAGTTTGGAGTAAAAAAAAAATTTTTTTTAATTTAATACTTGGGAGTTTTTAAAATATAATACATATGTATTCATCTTTATTTGATGATAAAAACAATGTATAATAATCTCTACAAATTAGTGATATAACTTTTGATATAACTTGTTGATAAGGAATTTAAAATATGAACCTTCCTGTTTAAGGCTAGAGGTATCAGTCTTGAACTGGTTATAAGAAGGTAGGTGTTCCTGGATGACTTGAAGGAGATCTGGTGGTTATGATTACTAGACAACTCTGGCTACTTTGAATTTCTTTAATCTAATGATGAGAAGTACTTTTTGGAAGTAATTCTTTTATATTTCTTTCTTTACTCTCATCCTACATAGTAGAGCTGAGCAGTAAGTTTGGAATATGTGTTTTAGTGTGAGAAACTCCCTTATTTTTAAAATGGTTGGTGATTTTTCACCTTCAAGATGAAACAGTTATCCATTGCTTCTAACCAGTAAATTCCTTGTAACTTGCCCACTCTCATAATGCCAGGATGTGACAGAGCAATACTGGAATCTAGTCTTTCATTCTGTCACAGTCAAATAGGTAGGATTTTATCATATTCTAGTGGACTGACTTGAACAAGTTTTTCCAAAACCATCAAAATGTACTGCTGTTTATTTATAAAGAATAAAAGAGATGATCCAGTTAATTATTAGTATTCTTGTATATTATTAGATAGGACCTATGTTCTTAGCCATGCTCCTGGAACCTTGTGCATGGTGTAGCTATCTGAGGTTGAGAGAGACATCTGATGAGCAATCAAATAGTAACAGACATTGAAGAGGATGGTAGATGAATTTTGACTAAGACACAATATAGAGAAGAACAAAACATATTTATCAAGGACTTAGAAATGTAGTGAGTTTTAAAGTGGCAAAAGTGATTTTGTTCTGATGACCCTACTTCATTTAAGAAGGTTAATTCTAGTTAATTCATGACTCCATCTAATTTTTCAAATGCAATTTAATTCTAATAAATCATTACCATAACTATTTGAAGCACTTCACTCTTTTCATTCGTATTCCAGAGGGATTAATATTTTTTTACCCTAATAGTAGAAATAAAAAGGATATATTATTAGCACATTGCACCTGTCATATATCACATATTGAATAATTCATGCCCACTGTTGTTGCCAAGTAAAACTTCAGCAAAGTTTTAGATTTCAAAGCTAGATTTTTGAATCATAATTATTTAATAAATGTTTGCGAAAACCAGCTGTTCACTTTAAAAACCCTAAAAGAAGCCATATGACAAGGCCTAACAAAATCAACACAATTAGAATGTCCTGCTTATAAATAACATATAATGTTATTAATAGAAAGTACACAAAGATACCACAGCTGTGCAATTGTGGAAACAACATGCTTGACTCACTGTGGTTGCCCTTTAAAAGTGCTTCCCACAAATGAGCTCAGAAAAGGCAAAGCAGGGGGTAGCAGTTAGGCTTTTGATATATACATGGTAGTGTAGAAAGGATTATTACCTCAAGATGATTTTATTGATGCTGTGAAGGCATTTGATATTCAAAATTAGTAAAGGTTCAAGTCATCAAGATTTTTCAGTGCAATGTGAGGCATGAAGATAATATGGATGAAGACCAGCAAATATCAGTAACCTCTAGGTTTGGGTATATTTCATTTTCTCTCTCCTCTTAAAATAGGCACTTTATAATTACATGTTATTCTCTAGCTCCCACCCTAATCATGTTCTCCCTCTACCCTCCATATCCCCAAATCTACCCCGCCGCAAAAAGGATGTTTTTTTCTTGAGAATTCATGACTTTCTTCAAGGCTATAACTTTGGATGTTATAATAACTACTTTACTCCTATATGGATAGAATCAGAGAATAAAAATTCTTAGGAAAGCAACTGAATTAGTGGGAATAGAATAGAGTTAATTTCTATGGAAAACATCTAATTCTAATTTTCAGAAGAATTTTATTTTGTAGATTTTTAATATAAGTATTAAAGAGGAGATTAGTATCAACTTGATCCTCAAAGAATTCATGAAACACCTGTATTAGTTTGTTGGCGTTTAGTAAAAAGAGATTGCAATGTGTTAATCATGGATGAAAACAGATCTAGACATACTGAAGGAAATGAAATTAATCTCCTCAGAGTTTAAATCTGCCTCTCTTCCTTAGAAAATGTCATGCAATCGGCCTGCAATTTTGATTTTTTTCATTGTCCATCATTTCTCATTCATGCCTGTGAGACTCTTGTTTGCTTTGGTTTGCTATTCAAACAAATGTCAGCTGAGTTTATTTGAAAACTAGAATAAATTGCAGCACTTTCGGTCATTAACTGCAATCAGGCATTTTGCAGCTGACAGTATATTCAGTGACTACAAGTCTTGAAACAGGATTTGGTGTGTTCCTAGACCTGTTCATTTCTATCTTTGAAGTATGAAATGGAATGAAAAAAAACATAAAGGAGAGATATACTTATGTATTTATGTATATATATAATTTTTAATATAGTCTTTAAAAATATTCGTTTAAACATCTCAAAGCTTTTGGCATTATTCTGAAGCTGGCATGAAGCACTGAATCTTGAAATGTTTAGTAACTTGATATTTGTAACTTGCAGGTTCCTTTTTATGGGAAGTATCTTTGCTTCCTCCTGTGATGCTCATAAAACCTGTGCCTATATCAAACCATCTATGCATATAACTTATATTTAGTCATGTTAACTACCAAACTGCTTGGAAAATACCAGAGCTTTCATTCTTCTTTTCTAAAAGACCAAGCCCCAATTTGAAGGAAATTATTCTAAAGAAGAAGTATGCCTTTTGGATTTATTTTTAGTATGTCTTTTCAAATAGACACATAGATCAGTGAAACAGAATAGAGAACTGAGAAGACCGAGGTAAATACAGCTAACTAAGTTTTGACGAAGGGCAAAAGCTACTAATGGAAGAATTGTCTTTTCAACAAATGGTACTGGGACAATTAGACATTCATGGGTAAAAAAAGATTTTAATCTCAATCTAAACCTCACAGTGTAGACAAAAAATTAAAATAAATCAGAAATCTAAATGTAAAACAAAAAGCTATGAAAATTTTAGAGAAAATTTAGGAGAAAATCTGGGGCTAGACATGTTACCAAAAGCACAATCCATAAAAGAAAATATAAATTGGACTGCACTCAAATTAAAAACTTTTATGCTATGAGAGATCTTGCTAGAGAATGCAAAAACAAGCTACAAACAGGGAAAACATATTTGCAAGCCATATATTTGACAAAAATATTATATATAGAATATATAAGGGACTCTCGAAGTTCAGCAGTATGAAAACAAATCAATCGGAAAATGGTAAAAACACAGACCAAAGAGGAAATACATATAGAAAATGACCACATAAAAAGACGTTTAACATCATTAATCATTAGGGAAATGCAAAATAAAGCCACTATGAAATATTGCTGCACACCTAATAGAACAGCTAAAATAAAAAGCAGTCATAAAGCAAGTGCTGGTGAGGATGTGGAGACATTGGATCTATCATCCATTGCTGGTATGACTGTAAAACGGTGTAGCTACTCTAGAAAACAGTTTGACGGTTTCTTATAAAAGTAAACATGCATTTACTATATTACCCAGTGATCATAGTTGTGGATAATTATCCCAGAGAAATTAAAACTTAAATTCATGCAAAAACCTCTACATGAATGTTTATAACATTCTTATTTGTAATAATAACAACAACCTGTGAACAATTCAAATATCCTTCAACATATAAATTGTTTAAACAAAGTTTGGTCAACATGCATACTGTGCAATACTACTCAGCGATAAAAAGTAACAAAGTTGATATATACAACAATTCGGAAGATCTCAAGGGCATTATGCTTAGTGAAAAATATCAATCTCAAAACATTTTAAACTATATGATTCCATTCATATAACATCCTTAAAATGACAACAATATAGTGTGAAGAACAGATTAGTGATTGATGGGAGGACAGAAACAGGGTAAAGACTGAGAATATAAAAGTATAATATAAAGGAGTTCCTTTATGATGATGGAACAGTTTTGTATCTTGATTGTGGTAGTGGTTACTGAATCAAATCATGGAATAAAAATAAAGTTCATAAATTCAACCAAAGTAATTGTATTGTGGTGGAGACTGGTCTCAGGCTCTGGAGAAAAACAAGAACAATTTAAAGTTGAATTTGGTTTGACAAGTCATTGGTTTGGTTATCTTGGACAAATCTTTAATGTATTGAATTTATCTTATCATTTTACAGATGAGAAAAATGTGGCTCACAGAAACTGAAAGACTCTTTTGGTCATATGGCAATTTAGCTATAGAATAGGGACAAAACCTAGATTTTTTTTTTTATTTCCAACTAGTCCAAGACACTTCCACAATACTATTCCATCTCAAAATGTCTGCCAAGAGGTTGATCCTTTGAGATATTGACATTCATAATGAAATCTGGCAAGAAACGCTAAATTAAAATTAAATTAAAATCATATTTGCCCTCAACATTAATTTTAATTAAGATTTTGATGCTGGTATGAATAGTTAAAATGGTGATAGACTAAATTACGTTAGAAAAAAATATCCTGCAGTCTCAGTGGCTTAAAATCACAAATTTTTTTTTATGGCTCATGATACATATCCATTGTGGATTAGTGGAGGCCATACACAACTTGTTACTACTTGTTGTTACTTAGAGACCTCAGCTGGTAGAGCAGCCTCCATCTTGAATATTTCTGGTGGTCACATCAGGGAAAAAGATAGCTCCAGAATGTCTTATTCTGGCAATTAAATACTCCAGTTTGGAAGTGACACATGTAATTCTGCTCACAATTTATTATCCAGAACTAGTCAATAATCACATGGCCTCACCTAGTTAGAAGGGAGCTAGATAGTGATATCCTACTCTTTACTAGGAAAAGAAAGAGAACTAATTATAGTTGATGAACAATACTGTGGCCCTTTTAGAGACTGAAAAACATTAAAAATTACTAATGTGAAAAATTCTGAACTGTGTAGACAAAAATATTTTATAAAATTGCCAGCACCAAAGAGATACTGTCAATGATCGGGGGGTTAAATATAAAAGATTTTTCAACCTTCAAGTGTTTTATAAATTTATGATAGGCATAGTTATTTTCCCATATCTCTAAACTTTTGTCAGGGACAGACAGCTCTTCCTCTCTATTGGTTTTCTTTTCACTTCTCGAAACTTTCTGCTCCCTGAATACTGAGGACAGATACACGACTTTCTTTATCTTTCTTGGAATTCTGCATATTAATCATTCTGACTAGCCCTTTTAGTTAGTTATTTAGTTAGTTATTTTTGGCTGATCCACTGTTTCCCTACCTACTGCAACATATTTGTCCTCTGTTGAAGTTGGAGCATTTGATTGCATAAAATAGTAATGTAATATATAGAGAATTTGAATGATATTGCATGGAGAGAGGAAGTTAGGGCAAAAATGACAAAGGAGAGAAAAATGGTAGGTGATGGGGAAGAAAAGGCAATTTATGCTAGAATTTATTAGAAATAGTGGAATTAAATTGGTCATCTATTGGAATAAGAGGGCAAATCCCTAAAAGAATAAGAGATTTAGTACTTGTGTCAGGGCATTAAAATCATTTGTTTTTCTTTATTACTACCATTTATCTTACTTAGACACAATCTCAGATATTGCTGTTTATTTCACCAGGTCAGTGGTATTCATTTAGCACTATGATATGAAAGTTCTTCCCCTATTCTTCATCCCTGGCAGGAAGGCCCAGACAATGGCAGCCGAACTCAGTTCTCACATGTTCAGTCCCCAGGAGGTGACTGCAATCACTTGATTTTATTCAAACAAGCCTATAAGTATTTTTCCTATAGAATATATTCTGTTATATTAGCCTCCCTAATCAAATGGAAAAATTATCAAGAGACTCAACTATTCAGTTTTGAAACCTCCTACTAAAGGAAAATGAGTATCCTTTTATTTTCTTTTGCATCTTTTTCAACTATCATTATTTTTCCATGAAGTATACTCTCTTTTGTAGTTCCACAACAGATTCATGGTGACTGCTGATTAACATTTATATTAAAATACTTTTTTCAGAGCTAGACAAACTAATAAAAATGATAAATGAGTTTTTTCAACATATCTTTCAATGACAAAAGAATGCTTGTTAAATTGGAATTAAAATGAAATAAACTGAATGACTTGAGCTAGTTTTTACTTAACTTCCAAAACTCATCAAACCAAGAAGCAATGTGAATATTTTTCTATTTCTATCTTTTATTATTGGGATAAAGAATCATTGATCTACAATATAACATTCAATATGCTGATAATATTTATTTGTATAGGTGGTTGAAGTTTGAAGAAGATGTGGAAGATGGAGGAGAGAGATGGAGCAAGCCCTATGTGGCTACTCTTTCACTGCACAGCTTGTTTGAGTTGAGAAGTTGTATTCTGAATGGAACTGTGTTGCTGGACATGCATGCCAATACTTTAGAAGAAATTGCAGGTATATCTTCCTCACCCTTAGCCTAGTTCACTCTTATGGCTGCAGCTGATTTTTGTTATTACCTTTTCTTTATAATTCTATTCAAGCGTGACCTTCGGAAAATAAATTCATATGATCAGCATACGAGACCTTAAAAATAATTTTCTTCTACCCTCTTATTTAAGATAAAAGAATTTGAATCTTAGAGAAATATTGTCACACTAGTTCAGTGGCAGGTCTAGAACAAGAACCTAGATACCCTGACACTCATTCAGTATTTATGGTTTGTCAGTATCTTATTTAATTAGACTGTCACCACTAGAAAATTGAGGGGGAAACCCATAAAGCTACAGATTGATTTTATCAATATTCAAGTCCATGAAATGATCAAATGAAAAAAGTTTAGTAAATGGGGAAAACGTTAGTTTAAAAAGAACAGAAAGGGATGATCATTTATTTTAAACTGAATTAAAACTGTTGAATACCAGAGGACACCAAGCGACGCAGTTGAGATTGGTTTGTAATTTAATACTATGGCAAGCCCCTGGGAGGAATGATTTTTATTGGAAGCCTATTATGACTATATAACACAAGCAGTGATATTTAGGAAGTGTCTTACTGTTACTCTAGCAATAGAGACAAAGAACTTATGTATCTTTTGATCTGGAAAACAAACACATTTAAGTAAAAACAAAATAATACAAAAACACAGAAATGAGTTTTGAATGAATGTAAATGAAAAGGTTAATAGAGGTTTTAAAAATAAAACCAAGTCAAGGACTCAAGCAGTTTTTAAAAATTCCTAGTTTGGAAGAAAAAGAAAAAAGTAGTTCCATGTGGATGTGGAATTATTTGTTACGTAGAAAGACTTAAGGGGGACTTCAATGTCTTTATTATATTGTGCAAATGGGAAAAAAGAAAAGAAAAACCAAAACTCTGTGTGTTTTTGATTATATAAGTGAGAGAATATTATAGCAGAAAAATAATGTATCTAATTTAATCCTCAGAACAGCTTCATAAAGTAATTATCATCTCATTTTTCAATGAGAATATAGAAATTCTGAAACTTTTGTGGCCCAGGTTTCATCGAAGGGACTCTGACTTTAATCCATGTTCCTTCTGTTAAACTACAACTACTTTTTGAAAAGAGTAGGCTTGCAGCAGATGTCCAAATGTTAATGGTAGTTCAATTAATTTAAAATTTGTTTATTTAGATCTGAAACTAATATAAAATAATATTGAATGTCAAGAAATAATAATAATGAAATAAAATGGAAAAAAATTATTTGGTTGTTGGTGCTGATGGGCATGATAAATCGCAGTATGTGAAAAGATATCTTGACTTACAATATTAAGCAAAAATAAAAATATAACAAAAAAATAGGAAAAATAAGACTTCCCCTTCTTTCATATAACACCTATAAAGAAGTTACCCTTTAAAATACATAATTAGAGCCTAAAAGACTGCATAAATTTAAATATAGTATTCTTTTTAGAAGAACACAAGTTTCAATAATAGGTCACACTAAATCAAGACTACGATACCATATGTTATCATACAAAGTTATTACAGTGTTATTAACTATATGCCCTATGCTGTAAATTACATCCCTCTGACATTTATTTTATAACTGGAAATTTGTATCTCTTAATCCTTTTTAGCCATTTCACCTGCCCCAATTCCTCCCCTTCTCTGGTAACCACCAATTTTTTTTCCTGTAATTATGAGTCTGTTTCTGTTTTAATTTGTTTGTTCATTTGTTTTGTTTTGTTTTGTTTTTAGATTCCACAAATAAGTGAAATTATACATTATTTATCTTTCTCTGTCTGGCTGATATCACTTAGCGTAATACCCTCTAGGTCCATCCATGTTGTAAATGCCAAGATTTCATATTTTATGGCTCATTAATATTCCACTGCATTTTGTACCACATCTTCTTTATCCACTTATGTATTGATGGACACTTAAATTACTTCCATATTTAGCTGTTATAAATAATGCTGCAATGAACATAAAGGGCCAATTATTTTTTTGTATGTGTTTTTATTTCTTCAAATAAATACCCAGAAGTAAAATTGCTGGGTCACATGGTAGTTCTAGTTTTAATTTTTTGAGGAAGCTCCATACTGTTTTCCGTAGTGGCTGTACCATTTTATATTCTTAACTGTGTATGAAGGTTCCTTTTCTACACATCTTCGCCAACACTTGTTATTTTTGTCTTTTTGATAATAAGCATCCCTACAGGTATAAAGTGATATCTTATTGCAGTTTGATTTGCATTTCCCTGATGATTAATGACGTAGAGCATCTTTTCAAGTGCCTGTTGGCCATCTGTATGTCTTGCTTGGAAAAATGTCTATTGAAGTCCTGCTCATTTTTCAATTGAGTTATTTGATTTTTTGATATTAAGTAAGTTTGGGTATTAACTTATCAGATGTATGATTGCAAACATTTTCTCCCATTCAGTAGGTTACCTTTTTCATTTTGTTGATGGTTTCCTTTGCTGTGCAAAAATTTTTTAGTTCGATGTAATCCCACTTGTTTATTTTTGCTTTTGCTGCCCTTGCCTGAGGAAACTGGGTCAAAAAGTATTGCTAAGACTGATATTAAAGAGCTTGTTGCCTATGTTTTCTTCCAGGAGTTTTATGGTTTTAGGTCTTCAAATCTTTAATCCATTTTTAATATATTTTTACACATGGTGTAAGATCATGATCCCATTTCATTCTTTTGCGTATAGCTGTCCAGTTTTCCCAATACCACTTATTGAAGAGATAGTCTTTGTTCCATTGTATATTCTTATCACTTTGACAGTAGATTAATTGACCGTATATGTGTGGGTTTATTTCTGGGTTCTCTTTATTCTAGTCTATTGATCTATGTGTTTGTTTTTATGCCAATAGCATACTGTTTTGATTATTATAGGTTTGTAGTATAGTTTGAAATCAGGGAGCGTGATACCTTAGCATTGTTTGTCTTTCTCAAGACTGCTTTGACAATTTGGAGTCTTTTGTGGTTCCATACTAATTTAAGGATTCTTTGTTCTAGTTCTGTGTAAAACACCACTGGTATTTTGATGGTAATTGCATTGAATCTGTAGACTGACAGTTTTGGGTAGTATGGACATTTTAACAATATCGATTCTTCCAATCTATGAGTATGCTATACCTTTCCATTTATTGTCATTTTCATTTTCTTCCATTAATGTCTATGGTTTTCAGAATATAGGTCTTTCACCTCCTTGATTAAATTTAGTCCTAGGTATTTTATTCTTTGTGAAGCAATTGTAAATGGGATTGTTTTCTTAATTTCTCTTTGTGATAGCTCTTTATTAGTGTATGGAAATACAACCTATTAATTCATAAAAAAAAGCTATTAGAACCAATAAATGGATTCAGTAAAGTCATAGGCATTTATTGGTTCTTATAGCTTTATTTAATGTGCGTAGAATGTTTAGGGTTTTCTATATATGGTATTATGTCATCTGCAAATAGTGACAGTTTTGCTTCTTCTTTTCCCATTTGATTCCTGACTTTATTTTTCTTGCCTAATTGCTGTGGTTAGCACTTCCAATGCTATGCTAAATAGATGTGGCCAGAGTGACTTCCTTGTCTTCTTCCTGATCTTAGAGGAAAAACTTCAGCTTTTCACTGTTGAATATAATGTTTAATGTTAGTGTGTGCTGGTCGTATATGGCATTTATTATACTGAGGTACATTCTTTCTATATCAACTTGGTTGGGAATTTTTATCATAAATGGATGTTAAATTTTGTCAAATGCTTTCTTTGTATTAAGATGATCATATGATTTTTATCTTTCATTTCATTAATGTGGTATACCACATTGATTTGCAGATGTACAATCCTTGTATCCCTGGAATAAATTCCACTCGATCATGGCATATGATCCTTTTAATGTATTGTTGAATTTGATTTGCTAATATTTTGTTGAGGATTTTTACCTCTATATTCATCAGGGATATTAGCCTGTATTTTCGTTGTTGTTGTTGTGGTGGTGTCTTTAATTATGGGATCAGGGTAATACTGGCCTTATAAAGTAAGTTTGAAAGTGTTCCTTCCTCTTCAATTTTTTGGTATAATTTGAGGACAGGTGTTAATTTTAAAAAAATTTTTGGAAAAATTCATCTGTGAAGCTGTCTGGTTCTGGACTTTTGCTTTGGAAGTTTTTAAAGTACTGATTTTTGTTTATCTTTTCAAAGAACTGGCTTTTAGTTTCATCTGTCTTTTCTATTTTTTTTTTTTTTTGTCTCTATTTTATTTCCAGAATGATCTTTATTATTTTCTTTCTTCTACCAGCTTTGGCTTTGTTAGTTCTTTGTCTAGTTCCTTAAGGTGTAAAATTAAATTGTTTATTTGGGATTTTTCTTGGTCTGGAAGTAGGCATGTATTGCTCTGAACTTTGCTTTTAGAACTGCTTTTGCTGCATCCTGCAAATTTTGGAAAGTTTTGTTTCCTCTTTCATTTGTCAGAGGTATTTTTTTTTTTACTTTCTCTTTGATTTCTTCATTGACCCACTGGTTGTTTAGTAGCACATTATTTAATCTCCGTATGTTTGTGTTTGTTTTTTTCCAGTTTTCTTCTTGTAATTGATTTATAGTTTCATACCATGTGGTTGAAAAGGACACTTGATATTATTTCAAATCTTTTTGAATTTATTGTTTTGCAGTCTATCATATGATTTATCCTGGAGAATGTTCCATGTGCGCTTAAAAAAATGTGTATTCTGCAATTTAGCTGAAATGTTTCCTGTATATCCATTAATCTGTGCCTATGTGTCCTTTAAGTCAAATGTTTCCTTACTGATTTTCTGTCTGAACGATCTATTCATTGATGTAAATGGGCTATTAAAGTCCCCTATTATTGTTGTAATATTATCAATTTCTCCCTTTATGTCTGTTAATATTCACTTTATATATTTAAGTATTCCTATGTTGGGTGCATAAATATTTAGAAATGTAATACCCTTCTTTGTCTTTTGTTACAGTCTTTGTTTTAAAGTCTATTTTATTTCATATGAATTATTGCTACGCCAATTTTCTTTTTGTTTCCCCTTGCATGGAATATCTTTTCCAACTCTTCACTTTCAGTCTGTATGTAGACTTTAGTTCTGAAGTGAATCTCTTATAGGCAGCATTATTAGATAGGTCTGGTTTTTGTTTTGTTTTGTTTTTATCCATTCAGCCACTTTATGTCTTTTCATTGGAGCATTTAGTCCATTTACATCAAAAGTAATGTCAATACATATATACTTTTTGCTATTTTATTAATTGTTTTTTGGGTTGTTTTTATAGTTGTCTGTTCTTTTTTTCTTCTCTTGGTCTCTGCTCTTGTGGTTTGATGGTTTCCTTTAATGTTATGTTTATGTTCCTTTCTCTTTATTTTTTGTATATCTATTGTAGGTCATAGGTTACCATGAAGTTTATACATGTCGAGATACACACCTATACACAGACGCACATGCACCCCCCAATCTATTTTAAGGTGATAGTCATTTAACATATTCTAGAAAGTCATTCAAACACAGTCTAGAAGCTCTACATTTTTACTCCCCCCTGTTTTATGTTTCTGACATCGTATTTTGCATCTTTTTATTTTGTGTATTTTCTAACTACTTATCGTAGTTCTAGTTGATTTTACTACTTTAGTCTTTTAAACTTCTTGCTAGCTTTTTAAGTGGCTGATCCACTGGTAATCTACTTTACCAGTGAGATTATTTTCTTGCCTATGTTTTCTTATTTCTAGTTATGTTTTTTCCCCTTTTGTGTGCTTCACCAGATCCCTTTGGCAAGACAGCTGGATTAGGCATGGATTGTGCAGGTTCTGGAGTGCACTGCACTGGGGCTGCCTTAGTGGGATGACTGGTGTTGGAGTGCACATGGACTGAGGATCCCAGGACATGCTGTTCTGGGGTCATCTTGGCAAGACAGATGGAGCTAGAGTAGGCATGAGCCATGAGCGTTCTGCACTGGAGATGCCTTGGCAAGACAGCTCGAGCTGGTGTGGGCTTGAGGCCTGGGGCGCACTGGGGCACACTTGACAGGCTGGCTTGTATATCTGGACCATACACTGATCCACTCTATCAAGATGGAGGGAGAATGTAAAAAATGGCTCATTGGTGCCTCTGATCCTAGAGAGACTTCTAGTTGTTCCTTGCTCATCTGGCAAACACTAGGGTTAATAAATGAATTTCCTTCACATATAGTCTAGGTGTCCTTTAAACTGTCTTTTTTGCTGTGCTCCAGGGCAGGCAAGTCTGTATAGGCACCTCAGTGATATTTCTTCCTACTGCAGGTCACTTCATCATTATGACCTATTGTCACCGTGTCTCTGTCTTTCCTACCCTTCTCAATTTGGTCAATCAGCTCCCAGCTTTCTTTAGAAGGAATACCTCTGTATGTAGGTGTATGTTAGGTGTATGTATAGGAGGAGGTGAGTTCAGGGTTTTCCTGCCTGCCATCTTGGACCCATCTTTTGTGAGATTCCCCACCAAACATCTTTATGTTTTAATTAGGAATCAGATAGTTGGGCTTTTCATAGTATTTTGAAATTTAGGAAACTGCAGTTTAGGAAGCTATTTTTTTATAATTCTACACTGTCTTTCTGATACTTAAAACAAACTTGGGGCTTAATATTATTATTGTTATCTTTACTTCATAAATAAAGAAATTGAAATTCAGGGGTTAAAGATTTTACCCCAGATGAGCTTATTTCTGCTACTTATATCAGTGAAGGCATTACCTTTGAAAATGGATTAATCTAAATGAATGTTGGACTGGCTACATATATTGAAGCTGTCAGATTCGTCAATCTTGCAAAATTAGCCTCAGAAAATATGCTTCATAGTATTACCAGGCTTTATATTTCTTAAAGCATATAATTTCTACTGCTTTCTTTATGAATTTATGAATTTTTTGGTAAAATCTTGTCTCATTAATTTGGCTAAAACTCTGTTGTTTATTTTATTACCTTAGCTTGGTTTTATTGTCTAAATTTATGCTTCCTTTCCCTAACCCTACCTTCTTCCTCAAACTCAGTTTTGTAAAATGTGTGAAGGTTGTTAGTTTTTTAAAGCAAATTGTAGCTTTTAAGCTTATCCTTACAAATGAACGTAGTTCAGTGGAAGTCTTAATATCCCAAATAGCTTTCTGATCTTCTAATTAATCTGTATCTTTCTGTCTCTAAAGTAGCCCAAGTTGAATGTCCCATTTTCAATGTAGATCGGTCTGTAAAATGACATTTATAAGATATGAATAGTGTAGAGCTAATGCCACATAGAAAAACATGATTACCCATACTTGTGTTGATCATTATGACCTTAGATTATAATTTGACTTATTTAATTGAAAGATGTTTATTTCTACCCTTAATAAAATCTCATTTAAACATTTTTTCTATAGCTCATAATTATTTTTATTGTTTACTTACTCATTTTTACTTTGTGAATTTAAGCTGTATTACAAAGTGTGTAATAAATATGCTTTACATTTTTAAGACTTCTAACTTTGTAAATTATTTTCACATGTATTATATTTTATTATCACAGCAACTGTATGACGTAGGGAGGAACTCTTTCTCCATTTTATAAACAGATAAACAGAAAGTGATATATCACAGATGCCACTTGCGGTGATGGGAACAATTTTTTTGATTAACCTATAATTATACATTTTGTTTTATTTCATGATAATTTGTGACCGCGGTGATTAACAATAAGACATGGAATTTTTTACCTCTTATCATATTTTTCTACGTTAGGCAGTTACTAAATGTTAGTCACTAGTCAATTTTCCAAAAGCCAGGAATAATAATTTATCTTTAAGGGCTCTAAACGCGAATGCTCTGCTGCATTAATGTTTTCTAGATATTTCTTAGCAGAAGACTATAACCCAGATATTGTTTTAGAATGATGAAGGATTTTTATATCAATGTTCTGATGTTTCTAATAGACTCTTAGATAATTCTTTAAAGAGATTTTATAGACTTAACAGGAGAAAATCCATTTGCATCTGGCAGGTCTGTCAAGAATTTCTGGTATAATTAAAGTAAGATTTTCTTTTGGATAAAGTTAATTTTAAAAAGTCTATTTCCCAATGTTTCAAGGAACTCAGAATAAATTTAAACTTCTTCCTTCAAAATAGTACTTAACCTTTTCAAATTCAAAATTCTCCAGATATATTTTCTTACCACAATTTATTCTGTCGTGGAGATTAAATTAAAATGCTTTTAAATTTTATTTATATAAATCATAGGCAATTTTATGGCCTATGTTAATCTCTTTGAAATTCAGCAATGTTAAGATGAATACTGGAAATTGTCTCTCTGCAGGGCATATATTTTTACCTAATTCTATCAATGAGAGTAAGAAATTAAAACTAAACCAAAGTTAGTACCTTGGACAGATTATCAGTTACTGCTCTCATTAAAATAACTTTTATTCTCTAAAATCTTTTATTGAAGTAAAAATCCATAATTTGCTCCACTTAATGTAATCTGTAAATTTAGGAAAATAGGAATAGTCATATATATATATTTTTAACATGCCTGTACTATTATTGTCCTTGGTCTAGAAAGTAAGTATTCTCATTTTAAAGTAGTTTACATTTTTAGTATACCCACTCCTGTTAGTGCTATCAATAAAACTATAGAATTTAGCCCTACTATTTCCCACTCTTCCCCCAGTGTATTTTAAAGTTAAGACAAAGAATTTATAAAATAATCATTAAAGAAATCAGAGCTTTATATAGAATCTGTAAAATCTCATGGTCTCTAGAGGCTTTCATTCAGTAATCAAGATGGATTGGTCATGATAAAATAATTGCCTGATTAGAACGAAAAATAATTTTTCATTTTCTGAGGCCTTTTACATGAATGCTACTAGTTTTTCCAGAGCTAGCTTAGTGCTAGAAGAGTGTAACCTATTTATCCTTTATCTTCCTGTTTCTTTATCATCCAGATCCTGGCATTGTGCTTTGGCAGGCAAGATTATTATGTAGGCATCATAGCCTGCTGAGATTGTAAGACTTGACTCTGGGCCCAAAGCCATTATGGTCTATTATCCTTTCCTACTTTTCAAGGTTAATACTAACATATATTATAGTAGTGAAGAGAACAATGTGATTAGTGAATCTGACTCCCTTTGGCACTTGAATCTCACCTCCATATAATTCATATTCTTAAGCAGGATGATTAACTTTCCAGTTCACGAAGATATTATGTGATGAAATTATATCTCAGAGGAGTTTACTGTGCAGCCGATGAATGTTTTTTTTTTTTTCCTATTTGCTTTGTGTTATGTAACTGTTTTAAAAAATATCTTATCTCTGAAAAACTGTGAAGCTAGTGACTTATAGGTTTTTGTAGTGCTCAAGCCTGGAAATTCCTACTGTGTTTTAGTAGGAATTAAAAATCATAACCATGTGCATGGTTTATTATATTATTCATTTTGACTCTGATTAGAATATTGAACTGATGATACACATCATGGCTTACAGATGAAACCGCCTCACATTGGTATCTCTTTGGTGTTTATTAGGTAAATTAGGTAAATTAATAACCTGATTTACAACTCCCATTATGAAGTATATAATTCATATATTATATACAATTTTCCATCTTAGCAAGGTTTTAATGTAAAGTCATGTATGCTGACAATTTATCATTTCCTTTATTCCAAATTAATCTAGTAGTATTAGAACTACTGATCTCCAAAGAACTTAGATATAGATGAAATATCCTATATTAATATGCATTTTCAGAATTGGAAGAGACTTTGGAAATAATTATAGTGAACGTTACATTACAGCTGACTCCTAAACTTGCATTCTATCTTTTCCATTGTAAACAGCAAAGTGATAGAGCAAAGGTTGGCAAATTATTCTCTGTATGCAAATATGGCCCACTGCCTGATTTTGTCAGGCTTATGAGCTAAGAAAGGTTATTACATTTTACATGATTGAAAAATAATAAAAAGAAGATTAATATTTTGTGACATGAAAATTATATGAAATTCAAATTTCAGTGTCCATAACAAAGTTTTTTTGAGACATAACTATGCATATTTGCGTACATGTACTTTTGTGCTATAAAGGCAGAGTCGATTAGTTGTGACAAAGATTGTATGGTCTTCAAAGCCTAAAATATTTATTATCTGGCCCATTACAGAAAATGTTTGTCTACCTCTGGTTTAGAGAACTGACTCTAGAGTGAAGGGCAGTTCTTGATAAGTCCAAGCCAATCATAAAGAGGCTGGTCGTCTTTGCCAATGACTGGCTCAACATAGGCTGGGCTGTGTCAGTTGGACATAGGAAAATTTTTCCTGGGAAGGGGGAAAATAACTTTTCTTTTAAGAAAAAGTCACAAAAAGGCAAAGAATCTATGGATTTGAACAAAAATATGTATTTCCTTGTTTTTTTCTGGCAGCCATTTTTTGACAATAATGAAAATTAGCCTGAGGTTAAAGCTCACACCTAGAGGAAGAGAAAGCTGACAGAATCACAGAAAAATGGAATTAAATCCAGCCTAGTTTTGATCTGTTGTGTGAACCAACATAATTCATTATTTTAGTTTGATTAGGTTTTTCTGTTATTGATAAACCTGACTTTATCTCCACTTGATATACTATTATAAAATACAGATGGATGTATTAAAACTACATTAAAACCATAAAATTCAAACCAGGGACCCATACTTACTTAATGAAAATTGCAAAGGAAATCTCGTACTGGGAAATATTCACTGAGGGTCTCGATCTTCCAATTCGGGCATTCTGTGCCTTATGTCTAGTCCTAGCATCAACATATGAGATAGATATTGTCTCCAGTTTACAAATAAGGACCCTGAGATTATTCAACTTTAGAATATCACACAGCTAGAATGTGATATAATGACTCAAGCCTATTTTCTTATCTATTTCCCTTTCATACTGAAGGAAAACATCGCTTATAAGGGAGAATTCTGCTAAGTTTTAAATCTTTAGTGGAAGACAATTCATTGTGATCTGCTTGCTTCACATAAGGGTTTAGAGTCTCAAAAAATCAAATAGAGTTAACATTTGATCAATCATCTAAAAGCAGATTAATTATACTGAGGTTTATCGAGGTGATCTTTGTATTACCAAGACACTTAAAATGCCTTTATTCATTTACTTATTTTATAGGCATTTCTAACATTGCATATGGTAAATCTTAATCTGCTTAAATATAGCCTTCTGAAATCTAGCCTTTTATTTTTTGTTTTACAGTTATAGAAGACTTTTTAAAATATAAATATGTTTTCAAGTAAGGTTTGAGAAGACTGACTTTATATCAATATGAAAGAGTTTACACTCCAAATGCGAACAACTAGGTAGATGCCTAAGCATCCTTGCATCAGATTTTTATAGATGGACTTTTGTTTGCTTAAAGAGGAAATGTGGAAATTATTCTCTACTAAAAAAGAGAGAAAAACCGTATTAAAATATAAGTATGAAATACTTTGTTTTCAATATGACTATGTCCACTTGAAGAATCACACTCTATGAGATCGTTATGTATTTAAAATGGAATGGTTTATAATAAAAAATTTCCCATCTTTCTTGTGCATCATTTCTATAAAGATAAACTGTTTGTGAGACCATACTTAGAGATTTTTAAAGAATTGATTTCTATTTTAAGGTGAATAATATTATTTAGCATATGAATATTGGACTCAGTGATTCATTACTGGCACACCACAGGAAAGCTGTGCTAATCTTCTTGCCTTCCTTCTTCAGATATGGTCCTTGACCAACAAGTGAGCTCAGGTCAGCTCAATGAAGATGTACGCCACAGGGTCCACGAGGCATTGATGAAACAGCATCACCACCAGAATCAGAAAAAACTCACCAATAGAATTCCCATTGTTCGTTCCTTTGCTGATATTGGCAAAAAACAATCAGAACCAAATTCCATGGATAAAAATGGTAAATGTTTCTTTATTGTACTCTTTATGTTTATTATAGGTATCTGAAATATCAAAGTACTTCTAAATTCTTTAAAATATATTTTATTTGAAAATTATCTATTGAAATTCAGATTGCTGTAGTAAAATTGTTCAATTTCATATATACATAGTCTTATTATCAAACATTAAATTGTAGAAAGTCTAACAGGAATTTGTTTCCTTTAAGCCTCATGAAAGCATGCAAGTGAAAATTATTTAATAAGAAATTATAGATTCAAATGTAACAAACATAAAATGAACATAGGTTGCACCCCAAGCAAGGTCCTAGTCTTTGTCTCACAGCTTGAGAATATAATGCAATGCTTTAACTTATGGTCTTTTAGTTAAAATGAATATAGTCACCATTTAGTGTTTGCCTGATTTCCAGTTCATATGCTCATTGCTGTTTGCAGTGATACATCTTCAATGTCCATAAAACTATCTCACTTACCATCTTCACACACCACAGAGATGACACTAATCATTGTTTCTAACAGTCATCACTTTTTATAGTTTGTGCTTAAGACTATTTTATCCTTCCTGTGTACTTCGTTCCTCCTTGCATCCATTTGACCCTTCATCATTTACACTAAAGAAGTTACTTAAGAATCTCTTGTTATTATCCATCCTTTCCATTAGTCTTGTGAAGGAAAATGAAGTAATCATGAAGCTAATATAAATTTGTTAAATTTCCATCAGCTATAAAATTCCCAGTGTTAAAAAATAAATATTAATGAAAAGTAATTTCAAATGCTTTATTAGAAAGACTCTGATTTCCACAAATGGACTAAAGTATGTGTATTGTCAGCATGAATTATTTGATGTAATTTCACTTCTGTTTTCAAAAGCTTCAGAGATACCTTAAATACAAATGCATGAAAATGAATTTTCTTCAGATTTTACTTTATATGGGCATTTTTACCAGTTTTCATACAGCTGGATCAAATGTACACAAGTAGAATAAATGCTTTAATAAATCAATGAAGATGGTTAAATGTATTGTCTCAGAGCATACCAGTTTTTAATGGCAAAATGATTTTTAAAATACTCATTTGATTTTTAAAGACCTTTCAATGACTGAATGTAAATCATCACTGTTACCTAGAAGAGTATGTAGTTATGCATATATTAAATTCAATAAAAGTGTTATGAACACTTTATGGTCTATACCAATTTGTATTTGTAGATTCCACTCAATATCTTTAGAATTTTTAACTTCATTTAGATCACCTCTTATATTTAAAATGTATTTATATTCTAAATCATAATTTGCTTTAAAATTTTATACATAAAATGACAAAATGAAGCTCTTATATTCTGAAACCTTATAAATATCGTACTTTACTATGTTTGCAATACTAGTATTTAGTTGGCATTATACTATTAAGAAAATAGACTCAAATATTAATTTTAACTATGGGCTTAATTCTACATGATTCCAAAGACCTTATTAAAATATTCACATGAATTAACTCTGTGAATGAAAGCACATTACAAAAAAAAAAAACTTCTACCCTCCTTTCATTACTTTTACTGGAAATCAGACAACAAAATAGATGTCTATAAGAAGGTATGTGTTTATTCAAAAATGCAAGGATCTTGGGCTATGAACTAGCCATAATTTATATCTCAAATTTCACTGGAGATATGTTTGCTATAAAATAAATTTCTTGCATTTTGTTCTTAGAAGGAAGAAGGTACTAGATAAACCATTTATTATAATATCATGTATTTCTGGACGCTATTTGTTACTGCTTTATACTTCTGTTAAACATAAAAAGAGATTATAGAATTAAAGCCTTGAATCACAAGTCCACATATAGATACATACAGATACAAAGTTTTGTGAGATCGTCTTTTGTCTCCTTTAGGCAACTGCTTAGTTTTTCTGAAAACTGGAGTATGAGGTAGTTCTGAAGTGATTCTGTCACCATCTGTACAGTTAACCTTTATGTGAACATATACAAACCCTTTTGAGTAGGGTAGTAAAAACTTGGAAACATTTCTAATAAGATTCATATATCCAATTAAGTATTGTTGTAGACTATGCTGTCAGAAGTAGTTTTCTAAGCCTAGGCTTATAACACCTCCTTGTGACTCTGTTTTGCTTCCTCACACACTTTGCATAATTATGTGTGTTGAGAATTCTGAAAATATGTATAGACTTCACCAATTTAGAAATAAATCTCCTATCCAGAAGTGAAAAAAAGTGTGAAAGACCTTTATTACTAAGGTTCTCAATCTACTTATGAACTCTAAAAACTGACAAACTCTAGATAAATAAACAAATTGAAATTCATAGCCATAAACACAGATATGACATTCTGTTTTAAAATATGCAGTGGAGATTTAAATTTTTTGTGCAGTAGTACAGAAAGATGCAGTAGGATTTCAAGACATACAAAAGAGAATAATAATATTCTTACTATTTCTAAAGAAATTTCTTCAACAGAGTATTTCCTGTAAAAAGATTGACTTTTAAGATTATAGAATAGAGATTAGAGTGAGGATTTTCTGGAAACTTGAAACAGAAAACATTTTCCTTCTCAAGCATTGGATAGAAATAAGCCTTCTTTTGTTTAATATATTTTTACTTTAGAGGCAAAACAATTGAAATTCCCTCAAAAACAAACTGATGCTTATGTAAAGCAGTTTAAAAGAATTATATAGAATTAAATTTCTAATTCCTTAATTGACTTGTTCCTTTAGCATGCTACCTTGGTAGTAGTCTCAAGGTTCAAGTATTTCTATCTAAATTTCAAATGTGGATCTTCCTTATTTTACAGATTAGATTTATAAGATAGTGATTTCCTTGCTTCTTTCCTCCCTAAGTCCAAACTACTTTGTTTATAACTTTTTTAGTGTTTGTGATAATTTGTCAATCTCACCTCCAAATACAACTCTAGTTTTTGGTATAATTTTTTTCTTGGTGTTGCGTGCATTCTCTTAAGGGCTAAGAGGCGGATGCTATGGATTCACCATGCATTTTTAATGCCACCATGCTGTGTTTAACTTTCACTTTTCATTAAGCATCAAAACTGTGAGAATTAAATGTCTGATTCTGATGTTTCAATAAAAAGTGACAGTTACATTTGGCAAAACAACAGCAAAAAATAATAGAAAAATAATATCTTCTTTAACATTAGAACCGTGAAAAGGATACGAATGGAAAGTACTCAAAGTAAATATATCAAATAGCTTGAAACTAGGAGGACTTTCTAAAAATAAAAATAAAAATTCCATGTTAAGTGATCTAGAAAGAAAAATATATCAGGATTTGTATTTATCATTTAGGTCATGTATTCAATTATATTTGGAGACATTTGGATTACAAATCTGTTATAAAATATTAATACCCTTGTGATAAACTTTATCTTTAAAAAATAATTTAGGACCCTTAGTTTCCTTAGGTGTAGGATGCCTTCATTCCATTGTGTCCTTTACTAAAATTCTAACTCTAATTCCTTTTTTTCACATACATTTTCTCCTTCTTATCCTAAATACCTTTCAATTGTACCTTTTATTTAAGATCTCAAAAGGAGTTATAGAGAAGGTCTTTGACTTAATTTTAAAACCATAAATCTTTTAAAACCGTAAGTTATTGGAGAATATTTAGATTTACAAGGATGGAATATGTGTAGACTTTTTAGACCTGCATATATTCCAGCCCTTAAAATAATGTGTGCATATGTATTGTGAACGATTTTTATTTATGGCTTTTGGAAATCAGTTTTATTGCTTTATAATCACTTCTTTTATAAATATTGGACTTCTTATTTTCAGATGCACAATGCATTTTGTGTGTTTAAATATTTATATGCTTTCTTAGTTTTTAAGTACTGTGGTCTTATAAGTAAGATACCAAGAGTTTAAAAATTATCCCTCATAATGTTCTATCTTTGAAGAAAAAAATCTGCAATAATTGTTGAATTACCTGAGAGAAAACATATTAAAAGATTCATGTAGATGACAGAATTAAACATTGTATAACAAAGGTATTTTCTATTGTTCCAAAAAAATCAAGATGACATATTGACACAACTGATGGATCTGTCCAGAGTCTGTATTGTTGCTACTGAATTTTGCACTGTCAAGACTAGGTTTTAACAGCAAAAATATTTCTAGTATGATGTGTTTAAGTTTGTTATTTCTTAATTGCATTAATTGTTTTCAGGCATACTAATTTTTCTCCAAGTTTAATTATGTGCATATTTTTATGTTTTCGAAGTATAGCTCACTTAATCAACATTTTCTAAATATTTAGCCTTCCTTTCTTCATGTTTTCTATTCCCATGAATAAATGTATTGTTACACATGTATGTAACTTTGTCATTCATCTTTATATTTCTTTATTTTGCTCTGTCTTGTGTCTGTCTCTAACAGGCTCATCTCATCTTTGTACCTTCCTCATCTCCTACCCTTTGGGTACTCTAAATGCGTTGAAGGTTTCTGAGGTAGTGTAAACCAGCTTGGTTTCTAGGTTAATAGTAATGTACCTCCATGTCTTCATCCCAGTTTCCTTCTATTACACATGATTTTCAGTGGATTAAGCAGTAGCAAATAATGATGTACTTAAGTGGTATATTATTGTCCTATTGATTTGAATTAGGCCAAATAGAAATTTAAAGGCTACTGTTTGACAATATTTACATATGTAATTTATTTAAAGAAGAAGACAAATATAAGTAAGGACTTAACTGAGTTAATATGATACTTAACAGATTTTTTGAGAACATGTTTTACAGTTGTGTTTCCTTAATGGGATGCTTTAATGATACCGATGTTAGTTAATTAATAGTACTAATCTCATGTTTCTTCACCACAACTTTATGATGAGGTAAATGTCTATGCCAGTCTCACAATGGACATAGTAAAAAATTTATGGAGTACCAAGCAGAAAGGCAGAGTTTTCATTTTCTAGTCAGTGTTCACTTGAATTACTCTCAGTTTTCTCCTACGCTTGTCCCACATCTTTCATGATTTGCCTCAGGAAAATACATGGTCTATAATATCTTTTTATCTGACTGACATATGATCCCCACATGGAAGTCCAGAGGAAAATAATGAATTCACGATTCAAAGGAAAATTAATTCAAGCAGTTGCTAATACGAATACTATGTAATATGTATTTTAATTGATAAAATATATAACATATATTAGAATTTTGGATTTAAAATGGAGAACTCTGAATTTAAGTATTGGAAAAATAAACATATATGGTAAATATATAAAGATAATATTAATTTTATCAAATGTTTATATTTAATAGTCATGAATACTAACTAGTTCATACTAATAATGGTGTCCACTTTTCATCAGTTTTGAAATAATTTACCCTCAACGTAATAAGATTACTGTTAATAAATTTCTTAAAAATATTTTTTTGGACAATCATCTTCATGCTTCATACCAAATGTGATTAAACATTGCAATGACATTTACTTATGGAATATATTAATATGAACAGTGATCACTGGGCAAAGTGATTGTGATATGAAGAAGTAGACAAAAAGATTTATGTTCACAAACATTGTAGCATAGTGATTAGGCAAATTATCATAAAAAATTGTGTTTATAAAAGCTTCCACATGTATATGGAGTGCTAAGTCCTAACTTTATGCTATTTTGTCCTGGAGAGGGAAATATCCTAGCAGAGTCTTTGTTTTTTTTAAAGAAACATATTCACTTCTGGTTCAAGGTAAAATCCTGTACCTGAAAATTGTCATTCTATTAACTAGTATTGTTTTGGACATCAGTGAAAAAATAAGGGATGCTCTTTCAAAATCTAAATGTACTGATTCTTCTTATATAATAGTATTTGAATTAATGAGTCATTTTGAAATCCAAGCCCATCATTTTCTTCTGAAAGACAGCGATAATTGGAATAAACAAAAGAAATTAGTGTTTAGACAGATAAAGATTATAATAGATAATAGAATTACAAAAATTATTTTAATTCATGAGATTTCCATTACTTCAATAGACTATAATTCATGTGTGGATTTTAGTTTGATAGATTGGTTAGATAATCGACAGATAGATAGATATAGATAGATATAAGTATAGCGAATAAATTTTAAGTTTTATTTAAAGGCCTCAATTTTTTAAATAATCCAAACCAAACTTGTTAAATTTTTAAATAATAATACCTATACATTTTTCTCTTTCTTGCATGGGCATACGTTCTATGTACTATGTGCATATCCAGAATCTAGAACTAGCAAGGAATTTACTGTCATCTAGTATGTGTCTCCTGCTAGTTAAATACTCTCCACCAGGTCATTATTTATATCACTTAAAATATTCATAGAAAATAGTTTTCAAATCTCTTCCTAATTATCAATTTTATGAGGTAATATAAACATTTCATTGTTATGAATAAGAATATCATAGGATGATAAATCTCCATATCTACTGATATTTACCAAAAAAATTACAAGTGCCAGTGTTTTAAACATATCACATGAGCTGAAGGTAATTTATAAAATGCTCTGCTTTTAAAGTATATATTTGAAAACATAGGCTATTCGATTTCTTCAATTTTAAATTATACCATATTTTCTATCTAATTAAATTCCTTCAAACTTGATTTTGCATTGGGTTGACTCTCTTTTTGTGTGTATTTGCTGATTAAATTAAATGATTGTTCTTCCATATAGTTTTATACCACATGAAATAAATTATTATAAGAAAGCAGAAATATGTTTAATAAAGTTTTTCATGCCTTGAATTTCACCACTCAATTTTACAGAACATTCAGTAAATTTAGATTTAAATATATCTAATGTTTTAACTCATGAAAATATGGAGCAATGATGTGAAACTGGTGATTGAAGACATCTGTTAGTAGCACAAATGCATTATGTAAAAGGTTTTTTTAAATTACAGTTATTATTTTGAGAATGATAAATTAAATGGCTGCTAATGAACAGTTCACAGACATAGCTGCACATTGCAGTTAGAAATGGGAGAATGAGCATAATTGATGCCGCTTAAGTCTTCAATTTCTCTAAAGTTTATATATATTTTTTGAAATATGCTATAATCAGAATTTGTGTACATGGTTTGAGGTGAATTTGCTTTAAAAAGTCTTTTTTAGCAATCTTCACCAAATGTGTTATTTTACTTTGTTTAGTGAAAGCAAAGAAATATTTCAGTTTTAGCAGAATCTTAAGCTCATTACTCTCTGGCAATGTAACAATTTTAAACCATAAAAAGTTGTGTCTATTAATAAATGACCCCTGCCTGAGAACATTAATAATTTAGAAAGTAAAATTTTTATAATATATTTTATAAAATATTTAGTAATATTTTAAAGTACATTAGTAACTTATTAGTGTTTTAAATAATACTTGGTAATTTCTAGGGAACAAAATAAAAGGGATTTCAGGAGAGAATTAAAGAAAAGGTTTTATTTGAAAATGCACTAGTAGTTTAGAGGAGTTCAGATGAGTTTACGCTGCAGTCACTGGAGAAGAAGAGACTAAAGGTGAACTTTTATTAAAGTTAGGATTTAGATAGGTAGAGAGAAGAACTAGGCAGAGAGGGACAAGAGAGCGTATTTCTGAAGTATAAGATTGATGAGAATAAGAGGAGCAATATTTTGAAGTCACTGAGCTATCAAAAATATGATCAAGGCTTCAAAGCTGGGTTGTCATCACTCATTTCACAGCAAAAGTCATAAAGTAAGGATGGGGCAAGGTTAAGGAAAAAGACAGATACATGTGAAATTAAGCAAACCTTGTTCATTTTTGTCACTTAATTGCTAAATATGGAGAGCTTACAGATAAATTGCAGTAGAAAAATTGTTTCGTAATTTGTGAATAATGGAATTTGTTAGCCATTGTAACATTCCCAGCTCTAATTCTACTTAACTAATATCATAATCTTCCCTGTGATTGGTAAAGATAACAAAATAATTAAGTTGATGGTTAGTGTTAATAGAAAACTAATACCATTCAGGTTTATTGATCTTGACTCTGTAGACCAATATCAGTATGCCTGTGTAATCTAATCGTGACAATCATAAAGTCATATTCACAGTGTTCATCCTGTGTGAAATATAGGTATTTCTAACAGAAACTTTCATATAGAAATCTCTAAAAGTTATTGTCAAAGAATTTTTTCTCATTAGTTTGTTTTTTCAGATACAGTAGAAACTATAAATGTGCCATGTACTTTTCAGATAAACATTAACACTTTAAAAAAACTATACTTCAAATTCTTCAGCCTGAGCTTAAATCATAATAGATGTCTTTATTGTATTTTTTAATATATATGTCATCAGTTTTGGATGAAATGTAAAAATCAATGATGTTTCAAAACCATGATTAGATTTAAATATTTTTTTAGGTAACCTTTCTTGATTGAGAATACCTATCTAGTTGTAGAGGTTTGATCTGAGAATTGGTTTCACTGTCTTGATTGAATTCTCCCGTTTCTATCTGTAACTGAAAAATAAGAATATTTGTATTGATATAGATCTATTTATATTGTCCCTTCATGCTTACCTCATAAACCCATTAAGAAACCTATGTTAGTCTAGTTTAATTCATATTTCACTCAATATATCTAGAATTATGTAAGTAATTGTTTGTATTCTATAATAACAATCTCTTTTAGCAGGTCAGGTTGTTTCTCCACAGTCTGCTCCAGCCTGTGTTGAAAATAAAAATGATGTGAGCAGAGAAAACAGCACTGTTGACTTTAGTAAGGTAAGCTTTTCTTCCTTCCATTTAAGTAACTACAGAATTATTACTAGAAATTACTACCCATGTTGAGGTGTTGACACATTTTTTTTGCATGCACATTTGTTTTACTTAGCCAAAGCTTGATATTGTTATAGATCATGTTAGCATTGACATTTACATGTAACATTTTACTTATTCATGAAACCAAATGTGTAAGTTTGAGGTGTAGTCTTTAGGTTTCAGCCACTTGGTATGATGTATCCCTTCCAGTAAAAAGAAAAACTGGACTTCATAGAGAACTTAATGGAAATTTATTGTTTAAAACTTTGCTAGTTTTTTTAAAAATCATTTTTCCTCTCTTTGTGGAAAAGCAAATCATATAATACAAAGCTTCATTCTCATAAATCGGAGAAAGGCATTAGTGTAAGAAAACACTAGAACATAGTAGAACTGAGCAGTTTTAAATAAAAACATAATAAAGAATTACTGTTGAGGGATCCATCTAATTGGAGACAATTAAAAGAAATCATTTACTTGAATTATTCTAAGAAAATAATGAGTCTGAAAATAATGTGATTTTGGTTAGCAAATTTCGGACATTATATATGTGCTGTTGTAGGCTGTGGCAAACTAACACTTAAACAGGAGAGAGCAGTTTAAATATTGACCAAAACCAAAAATTCTCTATACCTGAGTGGCTGAAACAGTAGTAACTCGTGTGTGTGTGCGTGTGCGTGTGCGTGTGCGTGTGCGTGTGTGTGTGTGTGTGTGTGTGTGTTTTCTCATAAAGCCCTTAGCACTGGCAATGATTATAACAGTGGGAGGTGGTGGGAATGGGAGGTAGCAGTAGAGGAAGTAACCTGCTTCAAGCTTCTGAAAAGGTTACTAGCGATCAGCTCCTTGTTGCTGTTTCAGAATCCCTCTGCCTAAATGGTATAGGTCTAGTCATGTGCATGCTCTCCCTCTGGTGCCTGGTGGAGTCTCCGTGGGAGAACGGTGTACCAGCTTAAGTCTGTTAATTATGCGTGCAGGGACTGGGAGGCCAACAAAAGGGGCATACTAGTCCATGTGGGATGAAACAAAGGCATGAAAAAGGACCTCTACACCAGCAAGAGAGAGAGGTGAGGGTATACTCGGGCTGTGTTTCTACTGTGGTTCAAAGCTGATTTCACTGTATGGAGACATGTGATTCAAACATTAAGCCAGTTAAAATGTATTCCATTTGCTGTTCCAAAAAATATCTTTTTAAAGCATTACATCTTCATTCATCTGCAAGTTGGAATAAAATTGTCGCAAACTGCCACACATTTAATTTCTGATACTATTCATTTGAAACAATATCTTAAATGCAATGACATAAGTTGCTTACTTATTTATGCAGTCATTAACAGTACAACAAGGCCAAATTTAACATTCTAGAAAGCAATGATAATAAATCACATCCTTTTAAATAAATTATCTTTTAACTTTTTTTAAGGCTATAACCCCTTGACACTGAGTTTTGCATCTCCATATCATTTTGCCTATAGTTGTCTGACCTAACTTTGGCAGCTTCAAAATGTTTCATCACATTTGAAAGCAAATGAATTTGCCAGTTGAAGACAATAGTCTTATCTTCAAGTCCCCCCAAAACAATTAGAACTATAAAAGAGTGAAAAATAGATTTTCTTTTCTTTAATCCTTTTCTTCCTATTGCATTTCCAATCACTCGTCCATTTCATCTTTTAATAGGCAAGTTAAATTTCTAGAACCTTCTACTCAGTGCGAACCATTTATATTACTTAGTCTCTTGTCCATAGCATGGCACATTGGAAAGAACATGGCTTTTGAGAAAGAGCATGAGATCTTGAATCGTAACTCTAGCATTTATAAGCTATCTCATCTGGGAGAAGTTCTCAGAACTTCAGCTTTCTCATTTGTAAAATAAGAATAATAATACCTATTTATAATTTTATTGTGAAAATAAAATGAGATAATATATAAGGAGAGCCTTGTAGAGTTCTGGGAATGTGGTAGGCATTTAATAAATGGTGGCTATTGTTATTATCATTATCATTATTATTATTGGAAATAGTAGTGTCAGAAATAGGTACTAGACCAGAA
The DNA here is from genome assembly GCF_000325575.1 of Pteropus alecto. NCBI lineage: Eukaryota > Metazoa > Chordata > Mammalia > Chiroptera > Pteropodidae > Pteropus > Pteropus alecto. The sequence continues at coordinate 35,028,836 of NW_006442484.1, forward strand.
TTTAATATGTTTTGTTTTCCACTGGATCTAGTGCCTTGAACAGTATTTGGGATGTATTTGTTGAATTAATCTTGTGAGATTCAAAATAATTTAAGCCTTTAGTTGTGGAATGTTTTTGAACAACCAAGTAACACTTCTTACTTTATAACCTGAGTGGAGTTTGGAAAGAACAAACACAATCCATCATTATGGAAACAAATTTTAGTGCCAAATTTTGTAGGTACATGAGATAAGATGTTTTAACCTAATGATTTCAGTTTGCTAGTAAATTAATCACAGCTCAGCTGATCTCCAGGTTACTTTGTTCATTTAAATATTTTAAGTTTTAATATATAGATTTCAAACCCCAGTAGAATTTTGAGATGTTAAGAGTAAAAAAAAAATCTTCATTTGTGTTCTCTTCAGCAGCACATACACTAAAATTTAAATGACACAGAGAAGATTAGCATGGCCCCTAAGCAAGGATGACATGCAAATTAACTTTGCCAAATTATTCAGTCACCTTTTTGGATGAGCATTGGCATTCCACAATTCGAAGGAGCGCCATTCCCGTCGTTGTTTATAAAATGTATGTTTCAGGGAGTGCTATTCATAAAAAGTAAAAATGGTGTCCTTGATTTTTTGCCATATCTTGCTTTCAAGTTAAGCCACACCTATTTAAATCCCAAGTCATTATGAAGTAAAAGAAATCCATTTATTCATATGAATTGATTGTATATCCTATCTACATTTGGTCAACAAGTTTAATCCCTTCCAATGGATAGACCCACCAAATTTATCAGTTAAGGAATGTTTTTGAATACAATCTGAGTTGTCAGGTTTTTGCTTCCTTTAATGTGTTGAAAAAGCAAATGTGTCAGAACATCTTTGTCACTGTTTTTTAAACTGACATGTAGAGGATGGCTATTTTAGTATTTCCCAAATATTGATGGTATGTCTTTTATTTCAAATGACCCAAAGAAACCTTCACTTTATCTTCTATGAAAGAAAAACTTACTTCCGCATCTATCTTTAGTATGTGAAACGTAGTACAAAGAGTTGTATCGTTAAATCCTGGGACTCTAGGAAAGCTTAGAAATCTCATTTAAAAGGTGAGAAAGCTGAATTCCAGAGAGATTAAGACAGCTGCTCAAGATCACTGACTGGTTAGTGTCACAACACTATTTCTCCCCAGAGGATCCCTATTAATTTTCTTGTGCTTTCTGTAATGGGCTTAAGACTTATACAGTTCTCCTCAAGTCCCATCTGTATCGCCTTCACATCTTAGTGTGTAGCTTGTCCAGACACTTCCAGTTCCACCATGATATTCTGTCTAACCTTGTTCCCTAGAGCTATAACTGTTTCTCACCCACAGCTTAAGCACCAAATACCCAGAATAAAGCATCTTTTCCTTCTTAGCATAAAGGTCTGGAATGCCAGAAACATAAGTGGAAATCCAGATCCATAAGAGTATAGCTTGATTTCTTTTAGGTCCTATTCAGAGGAACACAAAATTCCAGGGTTCTTTATTTTCATTCTGAGTGTGTAAGCCTACGTGAGGGTTGTCTTAGGGATATAATTCAACCTAATTCCTCAGAGCTCTTTTAGGTATTTATAATTTTATAAAAGGTTAAATTATGGTCCTTAAATGTGATCTTTTGTTATATTAAAAAGTAGTTAAATTACCAAATAAGATTTTTAATGAATTGTATATTAACAAAAATACAAAAATATAGGGCTACCCCAGGAATAATATAATATATAGTTTTGAGTACAATAATAT
>NW_006442484.1:35030739-35047179 GCF_000325575.1 Pteropus alecto
ATGTAATGAGTATAATATAATGGCTACTCCATATATATATTATTTAACTATATTGTATTTAAAATGAAAAGATAAATTTCTTAATCCTGAAATTTAATTCTATGTATTTAGTGCTTTTTCTAAATAACAAATATCAATTAATGATATATTAGGTATTATGTAATGCACAAATAAAATCATGTGTAAGGACCATGTATTTCCTTTCATAAAATTAAACAATTTAGCATGCTATATATTCCTCGATTTAATTAAATTGCATCTTAAAGAAGTTATTTGTGTAATTGCCACCTGTCTTGGGCACAGACTTCAATAGTTAAGACTATGGATGGCATTTGTCAAGCAATAAATGATTTAATAGACAGTTTTCCAGGTGGAATTGAAACTTCTCATTCAAGTTATGATAGGTATTATCAATATAACTCATATTGTTTATTAATTATAGATTTTATTTAAAAGGTATTTTCTTATTTTAAATTTTGTTCCAGTGTGTTAATAGTCTATAATTTTTATTTCCATTGGTGGCGGGGAGGGCATGACTTGTTTACTCTTTTAGGCTCTGAAAGACTTAGGAAGATTTATTATATTTTTCTCACTGGGCTAATAGTGTATGGGTATTCTTTTATTCCCTTCTTGAGAATTTATGCATTATAGTGAAATTGTAAAGCATTAGTAATTAAAAACATTTTCAATGTGTGCAAAGCTCCTAGCTTGAAAAATAAATGCAAAATTATAATACTCATGAAATTTAACCTACTAACAAGGTAAATAAATACTTCGTATCTATAAATTAAAAGGTTAGATTCTATAAAAGGAAAATATTTATCATATAATATCCCACTGCATATGCTTTTGAGTTTACAAATTTATATTTGAAAGTGTATTTATAGATTAAAAACTTTGGAATTTATAGTCATTTTATAGGCAGTTTTAAATTGTTAAATCATATTTGTTCTTATTATAGAACATTCGTTCTATTTGATATTTTTAGTAGAGTACTGCAGATTATTTTAATATTTAATTTTTATGATTAAATGTATACTGCATATAATGAGTTTTGTGTTTTGTGGCACCCTTGTCTTACAGAAAAATTAAGTACTTATAAACCTTCTAAATAGCTGTGCTGAGGTCTTAATTTCAGAAAACAACATATTTAATGTAGTCACTAAAGTCTGGCTATGGACTTTCTAAGGTACTCCTAAAAGTTTTAATTTTTTTCATTTTGAACTTCTTGGAAAAATATTCTCAAACATTAAACTTGCAAAAGTGCTATTTGGCCTGAAAAAGATCTTAGCCTCACCTATATTTGCTAAAGCTCTTTTGTTTCTCTTGGCTATTGTCACTTTGATCTTTGGCCCTCATTTCATAAATGCAGGAACATAAAACAACTTACTAGAGCAGATAAAAATTGTATTCTACCTATAAACAGATTTCCATAAAAAGCAACTCAAATAAATTAGAAACAAGAAGAACGCTTTGTAAGATTTACTTTAAAGTCACTGCTTGGTGTTCACTGATGCCCTGTCATAAAAAATGATATTTACTCTTAGTTTACATTTGGTTTTCAGACTTCGCCTTTTACTCTAAGCATTTCTTTTTGTTAATGATCACTTTTGTTTTGCGTGCATTCATTTCAATCACAGACATCTCACATCAGAAATTCACCTATGGCTCTTCAGCGATCCCAAATTTTAGTACCTTTATTCTTGTTTTCTTTACTCTGCCAAATCTAAATTCTTTGATGGGAAATTAAAATGAAGGATTATCAGGCCAAGTACAGAATGTGAAAGGTACAGAACAACTAGAATAAAGATGAAGACTAAGGTCATTATATTGTAAGGAGAAACATGATTATGTTTCTTTTGAAATTAGCATATTTTAGTATTACTTATTTGTGCACAAAATTAAGATAATTTAGCATAAAATATTTAAATCTATTTGCAAATGTTAATTAAATTATGATTAAAGTATATTCATTTGAGCACATGCTTTATTCTCCCTGAAGATTTCAAGATTGCTGATACTGAAGAAGCTTCTTTTAAAGATATTGAATAGAGAAACTAGAGTATTCTGCTTATTTATGACAAATTAGAAGAATACACAAGAAAAAAAGTTATTTCTAAAGGGCAAATGACATGTTTAATTATTTTAAAGTTTATTTAACCTGTATTTATTGATGGATTCCTGTATGTGAAATATTGTGCTAGCATACAATTTAGCAAAATTTTCCAATTGTGATTTACCTTATTTTACTTTGTGACGCTCGCAGGTTGATCTACATTTTATGAAAAAAATCCCTCCAGGTGCTGAAGCTTCAAACATCTTAGTCGGGGAATTAGAGTTCTTGGATCGAACTGTAGTTGCATTTGTCAGGTTGTCTCCAGCTGTATTGCTTCAAGGACTGGCTGAAGTCCCAATCCCAACCAGGTAAAAAGTGTAAAAGAATCTTTTGTGTTTTTCTTAAACATTCTTTTTTTGTGTGGAAAAAAAATGAGTAAATATAATTTCCTCCGAGAGTTTTTTCTAGAAGCTAATGTTTAATCCACAAAACTGTTGTTTCTTCTTATTTGTGGAAGAAGGGAGAAGTACTTTAAAAATTATTCTGTTCTTTCCTCCTTCCATTCAAACTTTATATTTTCTTTTAGGCATCCTCTTCATCTCTGAATACCCTGGTCTATATCATCATATAAACACTTTCTTATAATTTTGGTAAAAAGTGATAGTTTTAGGCTTTCCTCAAAGATTATATTAAATTGTGAGCTAAAGAGAGAATCCTGTATATGAATGTGATCAAACTCAAAAAGATCAAAATTTTCAAGGCTTGGCTTACTCTTGAATAAGAAGGCCTTCAAAGTTCATGTAAGTGCCATCATTAGGATAGCCCCTCGTACCTAGTGTACACTATGTTTGAATCTCAGGCACAGTGTGTCTCCCATACATAGAGTCTAAAAAATCATTGGTAGAAGCATCATGGTACTGTGGTTGAATCCGAATCAAGAGTACAAACTTAATTTGATTACCTGAACTTGTTTCTCATTTAACTTTGAATAAAGACTAACAACTAAGGCATGATGCAAACCGAATTATGTTGTTTAGAATTTATTTCTATTTTACAGATGTAAGACTGTCCATGAGCAAAAATGTAAAGAAAAAAAAAATTGACTTCAGCACACACGGTCCCTAGTAATTCATCCAGGGGACCTTGTTTTTGTCCCTTCTCCCTCTCATCAAGTGTGATTTCTGTACAAAGATAGCCTTTCACTGTGATCCTGTTCCCATAGCAAAACACATCTCTCTGAGATCCCATCTTCCACATGATTGGTGCCCTTTGTTTGATGCTCTTTTTCAGATGCTGATAGTATGATTCCTCTTGTACATATTAAATGCCTCAGCCAAGCTGAAATGATGTAAAGTTCAGGTGCTGTGGCATCTGGGTTTGTAGAATATGTTTCCTTCATGAGCCTTAACTCAAAACAGTGGGTTACATCACTCTATGCTTTGATTATGCATAAGATATATCCCAAATATGGAATAGTTTAGTCAAGAGAGGCCTCATTTTTATAAGAACTCAGCTAACTGGAATGGGATTCAGTGTTGCAGTACCTATCCCTGAATCTGGTTTGAGGCAGGAACTTGGTTACTTTTCAGCTGACAGAAAGAAGTTCATCCTTTTGGAGTGCTAATGAGACTTCTGTTATATACCAACTTTCATTTTAAAAAGAGAAGGAAGAACTGAGCACATTAAAGTGGCATCTGACTGTATGATTAAGGCTGTGTTTTTCTATACACAACCTGTAACCTATACAGAGGTTCTAAAAATTTGGGATTCAGATTTAAGATGTCAAACTTACTAATTGTGGAAGTAGATTAAAATTCCCTTTCAGTCTTTCAAGCAGTGTATTCTTGTTCCACCATTTAAGAAGGTGTCTGATGAATTCTGAGTAAATGATGGCTATTTATGACCATGATAGTTCCTGTATTTCAAAGGAAAGAAAAGAAAAATTCTCAGGAGTAAAGCTATAATGGGGTTATACACCCTCACTTTGAAAACTGTCAAGGTTTAGGTGACCTCATTTCATACTGACATAGCAGAATATGTGTAAAGAACAATGGAGGAAAAATTAGGGGCATGGTTGAGCCACAGTATTGAGAGAGATTAAAAAGACTTGACTAGTTAGGAAAGGCAAAAAAATGGAAGATTAGTTAGACAAATAGAATAAAGGAAGCCATTCAAGGTTCCTAATTGTACTTAGGAGGACAAAAAGGCACACCATGAATATAACAACACATAATATAAATGTCAAAAAATAATCTTTTAAGACTTTGTAAATAGTTCATGGAATGGAAACCTGAAAAATAACAAGATATACATAGGTTAGGAAATTTCCTAAAAGTATTATAGTTGATAAAGCATCTGCCACCTTATTAAATTACTCCTGTTCTAAATCATAGTGGACATTTCTATGTAGTAGAAATTGACTTGGATTCAGTTACAACTGACACAAAAACTTAATATCAGACCCTTTAAGACTGCGTAATATATGCTTCATGTAAAAACATGTACAATCTCTAAAGTATATAACTAAACGAAGGGTAAAATTATAGTACTTTTTTTGGTATGTCTTACAAAACTACTAGTCTTCATACTTAAGAGTATAAACCATTTAACAAATTAATACGGTAGAATTGTATTGCAAAATGTAGGGCATTTTCAAATTTTCACTATTTCCCTGCATCATTGACCTTTTAAAGAGATAGGACAATTACTGGTCCTGAAAAGTTAGAGACATATTGATTTCTTCAAAACCTCCAGTTGTGATGATGAGTTTGCCAGACTTTCATCCTAATTTAGATGGAATATCACAGTGCAGCTGGTATTTTTATTCCTCCAATATTGGAATTAATAGATCATTAACTCTCCATTTTTTTCTGCCTAACTGGTCTTTGATTTCTGATATCTTTTTTTCTATTTAATGTAAATTTTACATACACTTATTGTTTTTTGACCATATATTTTCTTTGTTTATACAACTGTATTACCTTTCCCTGCTTCTACATAGTTCTACAATCTGCACATTAGTGAGTTTTATTCCTTACAATTCAAAATGGTTTAATCAAATTTTAATTTTCTCATCTTACTCCTCTAAGAATGATAGAATCCTTAAAATTCTCACTAACAACTGTATAGCCTCTACAGGTAACAAAATGAGGGAGACACTGAGGTCAAAATAGCCACAGATTCCTATTGCTTAAGAATCTTAAGCGTAAGAGTCGATCATTATGAAATGTTTCAAAATAATAATAAACTATGAAAAAATATGGAAATATTTTACAACAAAATCTCCATCTTGAGTAATTCCTTTGAGATGAGTGATTCTGTACTACTAAAATTACTTTTATATATCTACCATGAAACATTCGTGTTTTATTTTCTTAATTACAGATTTTTGTTCATTCTTCTGGGACCCCTGGGAAAGGGTCAACAGTACCATGAGATTGGCAGATCAATTGCAACTCTAATGACAGATGAGGTATTTATTCAAGTTCATTGGGAACATTTTTCCCCACTAGGTACACCTGACTTTTGGGGTTCCTGTATTCATGACAATTAACTGTGAATCAGATGTCTTTGTACCGAATCTCCCTTCTTCTATGTTTCCACTAGAAAATTTCCTTTGGAAAAGTTTGTTCGAAAGGGGTAATAAATTCACATGCATGAATATAATGCTTTAAAACCTCATATTCTAAAAAAAAAATTTTTATTTAGTGACATTTATATTTATTAATATTCCTCTTGTATATACTGCCAAAGTGAGCACCATTATTAATATTATTGCAAATCTCATTTAGGGCAAAAATAATTAAAAAATATTTTTTAAACAACTTTATTGAGATATAAGTCACACAATTCACCCATTTGAAGAGTACAGTTCATTGGCTTTTAGTATGTTCAGAGTTGCATGCAACCACAGAAAGTGGGCAAAATAATTTTAAAGTATCAAGGTAAAACAGTGGCAGCTTATCTGAATAGTAGACATGATACTAAAAGCCATGCAACATCTATCAACTGTCTTTATAATGACCTGTATGTAATTCTTAATCTGGGAGTCTTTGAACCATTAGAGGAACTGTACATAGATTTCAAGGGCCCGTGATCTCTTTGATATAGCACAGAAATTTTTCCGTGTAAAAAATTTGTATGTAGATTTTTTTGGATTGATTAAAAGCTTTCATCAGTTTCTCAAAGAGGTGCGTATCTTTCAAAAAATGTAAGATCATAAAAATAAGAACATAAAAAGTAGTATTATATATATAACTATAATAATTTTCTTGTATTCCCCAACACCTTATAGAAATCTATTTTTATTTACTTTATTATTTTACTTTATTATTTTACTTTATTATTAAAGAAGAGCAGATGCAAAAGATCACAGAAATGGCATAAATGAAAATCTCAGTAGTAAATAATAAATGGGTTTATACATTTTTAGACTCTCATCTGAATAATTAGATATATTTGCTAAAATACATGGCTTCAGATACTTTAAAGTCTATAAAAAGAATGAATTAATATTGTATATAACTTTTCCTAGGCTTATGAAATCTGAAAATTTGAACTCGTGTTTAGCATTTGATAGAAATTATTATATCTGTTTTATGGTTTTATATTAACTAGTTATTGATATTTATACATAGGAAACTAAAAGCTAGAGAAAAAATTTTTTTCATCAGTTTCAGAAAATACCAACTTAATGTGTGTAGTGTATTAGTTTCCTACAGCTGCCATAAAAAATTACACAAACTGGGTGATTAAAACAAGAGTAATGTATTTTCTCACATTTTATGGAGCTAGGAGTCTAAAGTCAAGGTGTGAGCATGGCACATTCTCTCTGAAGGCCCTAGGGAGAGCCTTTCCTTGTTTCTCTAGCTTCTGGTAGCTCATGGCGTTCCTTGGCTTGTGGCAACAAAATTCTAATCTTTGTCTCCATCTTCACATTGCCTTCTCCCTTGTATCTCTGCGTATCGTCTACTTTTGTGTGTCTTATAAAGATACCCAATATTGAATTTAAGGCCCTCCCTAATCCAAGATGACCTCATCTTGAGATTCTTACCTTAATTATATCTGTAAAGATCCTTATTTCAAATAAGGTCACATTGTGAGGTTTAGATGGACATATATTTTGATAGGACACTATTCCATCCCCTGCAGTGAGTAACATTTTATTGAAGAAATTTGGGAGAAGACAGGAGAGAGAAAAAAAGAGCTTCATGAGGCCTACAAACCTAACTCTTTATGAGATGACACTCACAGTATATTTGCTTTTAGTGTTTTTATATTGGTTAATATTTTGTAATTTTTACAGTATTGCAAAATAAATTACACTGATTTCTATTTCACAGTTTAAGTATTGTCACTTTCATGTGCACATATGTTTCATATTATATTGTGTTTCCACGTTTAAGACATCAAGACATTACATTAAGATATCTTTGGGCATGGAACATGTTCTATGGTGGGAGGAACATGTTGTGTCCTGGGAGGTACATACGTACATATTCAAGGTATCTCTCTTCCTAAACCTTCCCTTCCCCAATTAGAAGTCAAGAATTTTCTCAACAGAAAGATGTCAATTCCAAAGTTTTTTTTTTTTTAACCAATCAAGTACACATAGAGCAACAGAGAAACATCCTTTTTAAAAAAAAATATTTTTATTTTTTTATTTTAGCTTTAGAATGAGAGCAGAGAAGGGACTTCTGTATATTTCCTTGAGTCGCCTAATGAAGGCTTTAACTTGAATCATTTAGACTTGAAATTTTAGAGCTTAGCTTTAGGAACAGGATATTCAGATATATGAGGAAAGAGCATTTCAAAGAAAAAGATAAGGGCAAATGCTTTGAGGAATATCCAAATGCCAGGAATATCTTGGACATAGTAAGTCGGATAACATGGCTAGGCAGAAGGGAGAAAGGGAGAGAGTGATAGGCAATGAGGCCAGAGAAATGACATGATTTATCCTGCATTTTAAAAAGATCACAGAAATGCTGGGTTCAGCACTTGTAGAGGAACAAGAGCAAAAGCAAGGAGACCACTTAAGTTGCCATTGCAACAATCAAGGTAAGCAATGGTGGTGAGAGAAATCAATGCAATTCCATTCAAAATCCCAACAGGATTTATCAAGGAACTTGATAAACTTATTCTAAAAAATATGTGGAAGAACAAAGGTCCAAAATACTAAAAGGAAATAGGATAAAAAAATAAAAACATTTTTGCTTTTTTTTTTTTTTTTTTTTTCCTAAGTCACTGATGCTTTTTCTCAGTCTCCTTTTCTGGATCCTTCCTTCTTCCCACCCACTGCAATGATGAGAACTTTGCTACTTAGTTATCCACTCAGGCCCCTACATTATCAGTTTCTTCTCCTTACTATATCATTCTTCTCTCCTTACAAAGATGACCTAAATCTCCTATCTTTTAAAAAGAAGAGAAAGGGAGGGAGGGAGGGAGGAAGGAAGGAAAGGCAATTCCTAGTTGTGTGATCTTGGGCAAGTTCACCTCAACTCTCTTTGCCTCAGTTTCCTCATCTTCAAACCAAGAATGGTAATACTACATATTTCATGTTGTTTTTGTGATAAATGTATATTTATTGACTACTATATATTGAAGATAAAGTGGTAGAAATTAAAGACATGTCACTGGCCTCATGGAACAATCTTGAAGTCATCCTTGACTCCTCTATTTCTTTCATACCCCAATCCAATCTATCAGTAAATCTTCCTATCTTCTCTCACAATAATTCCAGAATCCTACTACATCTCACTTTCTGAACTGTTATTACCTGACTTTCACTCATCACTTGGTCCATGCCACCATTATTACACATTATTGTAATAGACTCCTAGTTGTTCTCTCTGCCCTTGCACTGTTCATTCTGTTCTCAACATTACAGCTAGAGCAATCACTCTTCTGCTCAAGACGTTCTAATGGCTTCCCATCTTATTCAGGATAAAAGTCAAGAGTTCTTACAATGATCTACAAAGTCCTACAGGGTGCCTTTCTATCTCTTCTATCTTACCTCTCAGACCTTATCTCCTGTTCCTCTCCTTCTAGCTTATTCCTCCCTAAGGAATTGGCCTCCTTGCTTCTTCTCAAATATGGCATTCATTCTCTCACCTGAGAATCTTTGCGCCAGCTATTCCCTCTGCCAGAAAGCTCTTGCTTCTGATAGTTACGTGGCTTGCATCCTTAAATCCTTTAGATTTTTGCTGAAATGTCTACCTATTGAGGGCTTCCTTAATCACCCCATTTAAAATTGCAGCATCCCTCATTCATACCCTAATTCCTCTTTCCTGCTTCATTTTTCTCCATACGCTTTCCACCGTTTAACAAAATACTCATTTGTATTGCTTATTTTCTATTTCTCTCCTCCCACTAAAATGTAAACTCCATGAAGAAATGGATTTTTGTTGATTTTATTCAGTGCTCTATCCCTTATACATAAATAGCTTGATAAATATTTATTGAATGAATGTTCAGGACTCATGTTTTAGCAGGAAAAAGACATTAAACTCATACACAATTATTAATTGTAATCAATAAATACAATGGCAGAGAATGCTATAAAAAAAGGACAAAGTGTTAGGGGGCTATTAACAAGATGTCTAATTTTATTTGAGAGGGGATCAGGGAAACCTATAGAAATCAGGTTGAAATCAGAATGCTTAGCTAGACAAAGAAAGGGAGAACAATTTAATTAAGTTATTGGGGAAATTGGTGATAGGAAGCAAATAGTAAATAAAATTTTTATTTTAAAATAAAAAAATTGTGGTATCTATATCTTTGAGGAGCTTTAAAATAATAGGGAATCAACTATTTTGGATGAATACATACATTCATCTTTCTAAAGCAGGTATAGGATCTGTAATCTCTAGTAGCAATTTTTTAATTAAATGAGATCAAATCAGGAAAGATTTCAAGAGAGTTGCTGTTGGCAGAGAAAGAATAGAGTGGGTAAACTCTCAGTGTGATTAAGAACATTTGCAGTTCTTAAATGTCTAAATTAGGTCTCATGGCCTTGTAAGAGATCTTTAGAATAGGATAGATATTCTGAGCCATGAACTCAGTGGTTTATGGCAGGAAAATCTATGTTTCTCAATATTTAAAAATTCTTTCTCAAAATACAACTAAACCATTAATATATCTTTGATATCTTCATATTATCTTAAGCAAAGACTGTTATTTATCACACCAATGATTATTTGTGAAATGTTCTTCATTGGAAGGTAAAGAAAAAGCCTTTGAAAATAATCATTATCATTTCTTCAGCAGTTTAGATTGAGTATCAAACCAGAAACTAAAACAAATAGAATATTTGAAAGAACAAATTTTTTCTAAATTTTGGGATATTTTATTACTGTAATATAGATTAGCATAAAGAATAATGCAATACTCCCAAACCTCAAGTATTTGTCTGTTCCATTTCATATTATATGAAATATTTTAAAAATCAAAAGTATATTATCATATTTAGTGTAAATTAATTTTTCATACTTATTTTTATTTTTACTTTGCCCACTTACTATATTAAGTTTACCATTCCATGTGTATGTTAGGAGAAATGAGGTATGCTGCAGGAATAACCAACTAAAATCTCAGTGGTTTATAACAATAAGGGTTTATTTCTATTATGCTGGGTGTCCATTACAAGCTGACAGAGAGGCTCTGATAAGTAGTCACTTAGGGACTCAGGTCCATAGAAGCTCGATCTCCACCTGTGTTCCTAGCCAGTGGCAGACAAATAAACTTTGTGATAAGTCACACACTGGTACTCATAACTTCCATTTGAAAGTGACATATATACACCTAAATATTTTACCAGTCCAAAGTCCATGTGCCGGATGGTTCAAAAGGCCAAAACTCAAAACATCAGAGTTTAGAATAAGGAAAGGTTTATTGATCGAGTAGTCGTCAGCAGAGAAGATGGGAGACCTAATCCTCAAATCCATTTTAAGAAAGTGCAGAGTTCAGGCTTCTTTTAAGTCAAGGGAAAGAAAAATGGGAGGGGCTGTTTTTGTAAAAACTGGTCTCAAGCAGAATTCCTCTAGTGATTACCAAGTCCAAAGCTCTTGGCCTGAAGGCCATGGGAACAACATAGGCTTGAATAACAATGTGTCAGAGAGATGGAGCATTTCACTCTATTACAAACAGAACATACATAATCCCTATGGGGAGGAATGCAATCTTACCCTGTGTCTAGAAGAAAACCTGTGGTGTCTATCAATAGCCTAAAAAAACTGCAACTTTGAATGGAAACATACTTTCTCCACTGTATTGATATGATTTATATCCAGAAAATGCTAATTTATAACATTATTATTTAAAAAATTGAAACAAAAATAATCTTTAAAATTAGGTTATATATGCCAGGGTATAAATATTGCTAACGCATCTAATTTATTCTATAAATTTCATCTTTATTTTAAAAAAGAGCTGCTTTCAGAAAGTTTGATTAATCTACACATGTATAACTTTTGCCAAGCTTGAATCATTAATTCTAGTTTAATGAGCTTCCTTTCACCCTCCTTTCCCTTTCTCTTACTCTTGCTTCCAGAACTTTCAACATTCATTGTAGCATTCTAAGAAAAATAGATATCTGTGTGCATTCAGAGTAAACTAAATTATAACATTTTACATTAAAAACATCTTTAGAGCTGCCTATTAAAATTGTTAGAATCACATGCGAGATAACCGGGAGATGAAAACATTGAGCACATTAAGTGTTTATAATTTTTTAAAATCTCTAAATGGCGTTTGTTTTCCTTCCATAGGTATTTCATGACGTCGCTTACAAAGCTAAAGATCGTAATGACTTGGTATCAGGAATTGATGAATTTCTGGATCAGGTTACTGTTCTCCCTCCTGGAGAATGGGATCCAAGCATTCGAATAGAGCCTCCAAAAAATGTTCCTTCCCAGGTATGTATATTTGAAAATACTCTTATAAATCCCATCATTTTGTTGTCTTTTCTTTTAAATACATGTACTAAAATAATAAAACCAATCAAAAAGATTCAAATGATTTAAATTATAACCTCTGTGATATTGTGATTTATAATAAGAAATATATATTTGGTCTTCACCCTGTATCTGGCACACAGCTCCTAAAACTTTTGAAATTTCCTGTGATGATAGCAACAAAGATACCTTTTGTTATGTTAATGAGGCAGCTTTTGGAGCTCTCCTAAAGACAGGGGCTGATTGCCAATGAGGGCAAACCTGTGATTAGTCCCATCCTCTCAACTCTGGGGACTGGGAGAGGGCCTGGAAATTGAGTTCAATCGCCAATGGCCAACGGTTTAATCCAGAGGTCCCCAACCCCCAGGCCATGGACTAGTAGTGGGTGAGTGAGTGAGCCAAGTGTCATCTGTATTTGCAGCTGCTCCCCAGTGCTAGAGTCACTGCCTCAGCTTCACTTCAGATCATCAGGCATTAGGTTCTCCTAGGAACACCGGTCCCTGGTGCCAAAAAGTTTGGGGACCGCTGGTTTAATCAGTCATACCTATGTAATAAAGCCTCCATAAAACCCCAAAAGTACAGGGTTCGGAGAGCTTTCAGGTTTGTAAACACAAGGAGATTGGGGAGGGACATGCACTGGAGAGGACATGGAAGCTCCTTGCTCTTTTTTCATACCTTGCCCTACACATCTCTTCCTTCTGGCTGTTCCTAAGTTATATCCTTTTATAATTAACTGGTGATCCACTAAGTAAAATGTTTCTCTGAGTTCTGTAAATTGCTCTTGCAAATTAGTTGAAACTCAAGGAAAAGGTCTTGAGAATCTCTGAATCCCATCAGTCAGAAGCTTAGGTGACAACCTGAAATTGCAACTGGTGTCTGAAGTAGGGGTGGGGTGGGGCAATCTTGCACACGACTGAGGCCTTGGCCAGTCGCATCTGATGCTATTACCAGGTAGATAGTATCAGAATTGAGTTGAATTGTAGGACACTCAGCTGATGTCTGGAGCATTGCCTGTTGGTGTGGGGAGCCCATCTTTCCCCACACACTGGAATTGGTACCAGAACCTATTTAACCTATAAGAAGACAGGGGCATGAAGTTAGAAAATCTTCCTTGGTCCTTTCCCTCATACCTCACTGAGAAATCTGGTATATTAATAATGTGCTACTAAATCGAACAGTTCCATATGCTTGGAAAGACTTTAGACCCACCTTAAAACATATTATAATCAAAGAAAATTAAATTTTTAATAAAGGTGTAAAATACGGCTTGAGAAAAAGCCCATTACTATCTTTCTACAGTCTGATACATCACTTTGAAATTAGCAAGTATTAGGAGAATTCAAAAGTATGGCTTAGTCATTATATAGAAAATTCCCTATTACTGCTAATCATATTTATGACTAGAAAGAATTTTTTGTTATAATTCTTATCTTTGTATTACCTTTGTGTGGGTGTATGGTATTAAAATTGTAAAAATTCTGCCTTTAAAAATCAAATGTGCATTTTACTCATTATATAATCCAGAAAGAGAGAAATAAAGACTGTTGATATTGTTTGGGGTCATTTTCCTATTACAGGTGTGACTTTGTTAAGATTAGTGGTCAAATATTTGTTAAGCCCACTCCTCCTAGTGCTAACCTCTATCTCTATGGAATCTGCCTCCTATAACCCTCCCTGTTTTCATCTACTCCACCTTGCCTTTGGCTCTTGTCCCTGTGGAGTCTAGCCTGGTCTGACTTTCCTGCACTAATTGAAGTAACAGATGGCCTAATCAACCCACCCAGACATAGAAATTTTTCTGGTTAGCTGGAGGTGGGCGAATGAGCAGGTATACCACTTAAATATGAGTGTTTAAAAAGATTATCTTAATCCGACTATAAATTTAAGGACAATAAACTGCCATCTCATTTCTATATTTTCATTCTGAAGTCATTTCATAATTATTAAAGATAATTTGCTTACTTTTTCTCAGCAATTACAATTTTGTGATTCTATCATTGCAACCACATAGTTTCAGTTGATCTACTACTAAAAGGAAGGAATTTGCTTAAAGAGTAATTTTAAGGGTTATATTTTAGTATTTGTATACATGCATGGGATTTCTGTGTTTTTAAAATTATTTTTATGAGACACCAGCAGAATTTATTGGATTCTTGGGATTGAGAGGCGGTAGTAGAAAAACATTGAATTAAGAATCAAGACACCTATGTTCTGCTGTTACATATTTATATGACCTTGCCCTAACGTTCTACATGAGCATGTCCAATAGAACTTTCTTCAATAATAGAAGTGTTCTGTATTTATGCTATCTAATAAATGAAGCCACTATTGAGCACTAGAAATGTGCCTACTGCAACCGAGGAACTGAATTTTAAATTTTAATTAACTTAAATTTAAATAATCACATATAGTTAGTGGCTATCATGTTAGGCAGCAGTTTTACATAATGAGTTTGACTTAGAGATATGCTTTATGCTTCTTTACAACATTAGTATTTTTAAAATGTGTTTTGTAATTGAATAACAAACTATGACTATGTTTTCTTTTATTAAAGGGAGCATAACTCACTCAAACGTATTAAGTGCTCTGACTTCAGACATACTAATTCAGATAATACTTTCCCCTATGAGATAATTTCCATGGTTTTTATTCTTTTGAAATGTGTAAATAACAGAATTTTAAATACTTTTTCCTTTCAATTAAGAGAAGAATAACAATTCACCTCAAGTGATAATATACCATTAGAACTTTGTCAGTTATTATAATCACTCCCTTGTATATACCCTCAACTTCTTTGCTTTTCTCTCATGCCATTTACTTGCTTGTCAAAACCACAACTCTATGCGAATTCAACTTGTTAGTCTTTACCTGCGTGAATACATCTGAGTGTGGCTGAAGAAAACATATAATTACACTGACTAATCTCACATAATTCTTGACCACATACCTCAAGTGGGCCCTTAATGTTGTAAGTTCATCATACTACCTCAGTCCAATTATTCTCTCTCGATGCCATTTCACACTTGTTTTCTCTCCTCAAACCTTCAGCGATCCTTTCTGACCTTCACTCTCAGATGTTGGCTTGCTTTCTACTTCCCTGAGAGCACTATGAAATGATCAAAAGAGAAATTCTACAGACTCGCCCCACCAAACCTATCTACCTGCCAGCATCTGCACCCACATACTTCTCCTGCCCATGTAATACTGTTGATGAATTATCCAGTCAGCCTTCTACCTGCATGCTAGATCTCATCTCTTCACATTTACTTGAGGCATTACTCCACCTATTCTCCTCTTTCTTTTGCTTTCTGTCATCTGTTCTTTTGTTCTGTATTATATCATTTTATTAGCATACATTAATTTGTAAATCTTAAAAAAAGAACTCTCAATACCGCTACCACTGCCAGCTACTCAACCATTTCTTTGTTCCCTCTACAACCAAATGCCACAGAAAAGTTCTCCGTACTACCTGCCTCTAATTTCTCTCCTCCCATTCTCTCTAAACCTACTCCAGTAAGACTTTTGCCTCCATCTTACATGAAAGACACCAAAGAGTTCTACAATACTAAAATTCCATGGTCAGTTCTCAGTCTGCATTTTATTTAGCCTGTCAGTCAGTAGCATTTGACAGAATTCATAACTAACTCCCTTTTCCTTGATATACTTTCTTTGCTTGGCTCTAAAACACCACACTCTTGGCTTTCCTCAAACCTTACCGGTAACCCCTTCCCAGCCTCCTTTTCTGGTTTCTCCTCTTGTCTCTGATTTCTTTATGTTGAAGTAATGCAGGACTTAGTCCTTAGTTCTCCTCTCTCCTCTATCTATACTTACCTTCTTGGTATTATTTTGTAATTTTATAGCTTTAAATCCTCTTCCAGATTGATTTTTTAGCTCGAACTTGTGAGTTATTTATTCAAATGCCTATCCTGTATCTTCACTTGGAAGTCTTATAGTTATCTAAAACTTAACATGTCCAAAGTTTGAACTGAATTGTAGATTGTCTTATTTCTGTACCTGTATACTCTTTGCATTTATATTAGAAAAGGCACTCTAATGATTCCTGAAGTGTATAAGAAACTGATATTTTCTCAAATTCTATTCCATCTGTACATTTTCATCTTGGTAGGTGCTAACTCTATCTACACTTAGTTACAGTTGATCAAGTCAAAAACATTTATTGTTTTCTCTTATACTTCACTTCCATTCTTCCAGGAAATACTCTTGGCGTTGCCTCCAATATTTGTCTTGAATTATACCATTTTTTGTTATTACTACTGCCAATACCCTATTTCAAGCTACCATCAACTTTCTCCTGGATTCCTGAAATAGCTTCCTAACTGGTCTCCTTGTTTCTACCCTTAGCGCCTAGAATCTGTTCTCAACACAGCAGCCAGAATGATTCCGAGTTAAATCATGCTACTCCTTTCCTTAAAA
>NW_006442484.1:35047367-35056497 GCF_000325575.1 Pteropus alecto
TCCTCATTTTACTGAGAATAAAAGCCAAATATATACAATGGTCTCCTAAATCTACACAATCTGGCCTCCCTTTACCTGTCAGAAGTCATCTCCTACCACTTTCGTGCTTACTCCTCTCCAACCATATTGGCCTCCTTCTTCTTTAAACCCTGCAGCCCCGCTCCTGCCTAAGACTGTTCCACTGGCTGTTCTTTCTGCCTGAATATCCCCTAGTCATCCTCATGGCTAATTCCCTTGACTCCCTCAATTTTTCCCAAATGACACTTTCTCATCGAGCCTGCCGATCCACTCTATTTATAATAGCCACACCCTCCTTCCAATCACCCACTCCACAGCTCAAAGCCCTCCCTTACTCTGCTTTAAATTTTTATTTTTCCATGCTTTTAATCTTTTTAACACACTATAGAACTAATTTACGTATTTGTTTATTGTTTGCCTCACCCATTAGAATATAAACCCACAGGTCTGAACTGTCCACTGGTATATATTGGTGGGGCCTAGTACTTGACACAAATAAGTATTTGCTGATTGTATTTGCTAATAAATTCTTGATTGAACTAATAAATTATATAATTTAGGTAGTCAAATATCTACTCACCAATTGATTTGTCTTAAAATATCAAAATATATGAGTTTCTGAACAAAAAATTTTTCTGTATTTTTTCTCAGCATGTTCATCAGTATTTTTCATACACACTTGTCTTTCAAAACCCTTTTCCCTTATTCTTTAGAATGGCTAATATCTTTTATGGTTTATCATTGGCCTTATCAGTGTATAGCCTTTTCCATTATACAACAATGAGTTAACTTTTCCAGTAAGGAATAATTCCCCAGAAGACACAAATAATATCACTTGATTTCTGAGACTTGTGGAAGGTAAAGCTAAGAAATGATTCCCTAGGTGATTGTTGCATAGTGAGGGTATTGAGGACCACTCTTAAAGGCCTTTACTAATCTGTGCTAATTATTTACCTGTAAAGGCAGTCCCTTTATTAGTTTATACACATCCTTTCTTTTATATTTTAACTTTTGTTCACTGTATCTATTCATATGCCTGGGAAATTGTAAAAATATTAAGCAATGAACTTTTCTATATTTTATGCACTTCAAAACCTGGTTTCTCATGTTTTAAACCTATACCATTTTATCTAAATGTCCTGTTGTACATAAGATCACTTGATAATTCACTTTTGTTCATTATGTTTACTCACATGTTTACACTATTTTGGAATGGCAGTCAAGTAAAAATTTCAGTTATACCACTTAAAATTTTTTATTCTTTTAAGCACTCTTAAACACATTAGTGTGCTCTAAGATCACAAATAGGTAGGGTTTTCTGATTTTTAAAAATCTCTGTCACTGATAAAAGTATATGGAATAGATCTACGGGTAAACAGCACTTATTATATAAACTTCAGTTAATTTGTCATTGACTCAATTAGAAGTTTCCTTTTGCAATGGCCTTTTGGATCTCTATAAGTCAGAAAGAACCATCTTATAAATCATTACTTGGGTAGGAAGATATTAGCCAAAATCAAAGAGGAAAATACACTTAAAAAATAGCTAATGATATTAGTTTAATGAACAATTGCACTATGCTAGGCATATAATACCACTATAACTAACACCTCCTCACACCAACCTACCCCAACCCTGGTCTCTTTGTCCCTTTCTCTTATTCTTCTTCATAGATCTCTCTCTACCCGACATAGTTTAGTTGTTTGTCTCCACTAATAGAATGCTTTTTCTTGCTCATCTTTGCATATCTAGTGTCCATAACAATAAATGACACACACTAGGTATTCAACAAATGTTAACTGAAAGAATTAATAAATGTCCATCACCTCTTTAATTCTCTCAGCCACACTGATAGGTATAAAGCTTTAGGAGACTAGATAACTTGCTAGAGGTCCTATAGCAAATCAGTAATAGAGCCTGGGTTCTTAGCCACTCTGCATATTGCTACAAGGGAAAAATTTTGTGTCATTTACAACTAACACCTGAAATTAAAGACAAAAACAAAATACTTTCCACAGGAGAAGAGAAAGATACCTGCTGTACCAAATGGAACAGCAGCTCACGGGGAAGCAGAGCCCCACGGAGGACATAGTGGACCTGAACTCCAGCGAACTGGAAGGTTAGTAAACAACACTTTTATGAGACTTCGAAACCAAATGATGTTCTTGTGTGTCAGGAATTGCTGTTTTTAGATCAAAATTTTTTTAATACTTTGAATATCTATTCTTTGGAGGTAAAAATGCCAATTAATTTTATTTCTCTGTAGTTACTGATTATCATTATTGTTCAACCAGAACAACGTATATATCATTTCATTTTATCTTACCCAGTCTTTCATTTTGCTGTGCAGAAAATGCATTTACAGATCCTTAGAATAAATAAGAAAACTGTCAGTTGCCCCTTCCTAAGAGCCCGTTGAAACCTTCAAGTTCAAGATGGAAATAAAAATAAATATCAAGAACTCAGTCTTATAGTCTCTCATTACATGCCAGTAAGATGTATATAATGGTATTTTTTATTTTTATGGTTGTAATTTGAAAGAGCTATATGATTTATTTTTCTAATCACACATCTTTGACGAGATGAAAGCTTCAATTTATTTCTTAAATGGTTCTTTATGGTTTTTTGACAGCTTGTCTCTCTCCAAGCAATGTGTGAGCAGAAAATCAGAAACCCTTGGGTGGGTCTCTCTTCAGAGAATAAGTGCACACAGCCTTCATTATAATTGAAGGCAATTGCGAAGGCTTTGCAGGATTGGTGCTCCCCTCCCCTCAAGGCTGTTTCCTGTACTGCTTTCTCTGTGTCCTCTAAACTGACTTTCCAGTTCCTGACAACTGTGTACATTTTAATCCTCCTCTGTTCTCTCCCTTTATCTATGTGTTGTCTCTGAGGAAATGTCATTTAACATCTTCCTCAGGCTCCATACCTAATTTGATATGGTTCAAACAATTTTTTCCTCTTCCCTTTATTAGAAGCATTGTTACGACTTCTGTTTGCTTTCATATTTTCAAATGCTGTCTTTTTATTTTTTGGTGGTAATATTTTTCTCTCTCTCAGGTGTAACGTGCCACATAGCTTAGATTTTTTTCGAAGTTCACTTTTCCTTACTGCTTCCTAAATCCTCCCAGGTCACCAATATCCGGTATCTTCGCTTCTTCAGAGTTCTTCCACAGATTCTGTTGCTGACATGGCTTGAAGTATCCATTACTCATCTGCTCTCCTGGAGTTGCTGGTGTACACCTGGGCTGCTCTTGCACTGTTCTCTGTAATGACCTCCCACTTCCGGATTTAGATTTTTGCTGTTAAAAGCACATTTATTACACAGTAATATAAGCTATTTAGGCTAATGTATGCTCTAATAAGTAGTTGGAAAACAATGGTCTACTAGAAAATGCTATCAAACCTATAAATATTAACTACTAATTATTAGTTTATAACCACCTCAACTTCTTTTAAGGATTAGGTGGGATATAAATCATAAATGAATGAATAGACTAGTAGATTAAATCTGCTTTGTATTGACTTTGAAAAATTAACAAATCATTCAGAAATGATCTCCAAAATTTCAAAAATTTATGTTTTTGTATGTGTGTGAATTTCACAGGTTCTCTGCAAGTGTCTCTGAGTTTTAAATGTCCTTTTTTTCAATTGAAAATTTGCCCTCTCAACCTCTTCTACTCCATATCCCTCTGATGGAAGCAATCATTAGGAAAACAGACTGAGTCTATCACACGTAATAGTAAGATAGTTACTAATATGTTATTACTGTGTGTATGTCAGTCAAATCAGGGAAATTAAAAATAATAGTCAAAATTTTTAGTTATACATGAAGATGTACATTTTTAAGGAGAAGCAAATTTGTTTTTCAAGAGAACAATCATTTTTGAGGTGATTGTTAGATTACAAACGAATGTTTCTGTTTAGAAAGTAATTAACAAAAGTTTAATATTTTTGCATAATTTAAGTATATTTAACATACTGGCAGTATATTGGAACATAATCATTTTTTTAACCTCTGCGTAGGAACTCAAGCACAGTCTTATTCATTTTAATATGACATCTTTATTCTATGGAGCACAAAGAGCTTTTTAGTAGTCAAGTGTTAAGTCTGCATATTATTATTCAATGTTTAAGGAATGAAAATACCTATTCATTAATGCTCTCATTTCTAATAGATTAAAAAAATTGGGGTCTTCAAATTTTAGGCAGCATTTCACAGTTTAATACTGTTCCTCTCCCCCACCCCCTAAAAACTCTTTCAAGTGTTTCAGCGTAGTTTTTGGATATATTTGACATAAATGAGTTTATACCAGTAAGGTCATTATTGTCTTGTGAATGATAGGCATTGAGATATATTTAGGCAATAGTGGATCGCAATCGATGGTTATAAGGGCCTTCTCCTGGCTGCCTAAAACTGAAAATTGTCTCATTCACAAGGCCATTTAGGTGCCTGCCTGGAACAATATCTTGTGAGGGATTTTTTGGCAGAGTAGGAGCAAGCCATGATTAAACGCTATTTTCTCTCTAGGGTGATGTTCACTATTGAATTACACAAAAGCCAGTTTACCCTCTCTCCTTCACTTTCTGCTACGCTAAATGAAATGTAAACAATTAGAAAATACTGCCAACAATTCAGGGTGATAGACTTGAGTTTAAGAGTAGGTTGATATCGAAGTGGCACAGAAATTAGAGTAATTCTATATCTTATTATTTGAAATTTGATTGATGAACAGCTCTGAACCTTGTTTGAGAGAACCTGGGATTTCGAGGTTGTTGACAATATTTGGTTAGGGACTGAGGAAACACAGTGGTGCAAAGCCATCCATGTAGATCATGATAATATTGGGTCTCATCTCTGCTGATGGAAAACATATACTGTGACCTGGCAACAAAGCAAATAAGCGTTTTGATTTGTATGTTTTTATATTTGGATTTCACTATTGTGTTTTCCCCCTATCTTAGGATTTTTGGGGGACTTATTTTAGATATCAAAAGAAAAGCTCCATACTTCTGGAGTGACTTCAGAGATGCTTTCAGCCTGCAGTGCTTAGCATCTTTTCTATTTCTCTACTGCGCGTGTATGTCTCCTGTCATCACGTTTGGAGGACTGCTGGGAGAAGCAACCGAAGGTCGTATAGTATGTATTATGCTTTTCTCTGAACTTGGAAATTAATCAGTTTTTAAGATAAGTGAGAAGTTAGTTTTAGATTCCTTTATGAGGAGAGATTTGATGTATGGTCTGGCAAGTAACTTCAAATGAATTTCCTGTTTGGCTAGTGGAACTGATAATCTGGTAGTGGAATATCTTAGAACAATTAATTCTGAGTCTTATGAAAGCTTCTAATCTTATCCCTGGCCCCCAACCCTAAGCTATGGTTCTTACCTCACAAGAGGTCCATTTCCTAATATGTAGGCCATGCTTCTGTCCAGAAACTTGTCATGAACATAAGTAAACTTTTAGTAAGCAAAAGAAAAGCGAGATAAGGAAGGCGGAGAAGACACATCCCCATTCACTACTATTTATTTCCTGTTGACAGCCTGTCCCTCTTTTTTTATCCTCCCCACATCTTGTCCAAGATTGCTAACCTTTTCAGAGCAAAGGAAAAATGGTATACCCATGTATTTTAAACATTTTCTCCCTAATTATAATGGCTGCCTGTACAGCTGAGATAATGGAATCATTTATATCTCTACACAGAGTGCAATCGAATCTCTCTTTGGAGCCTCCATGACTGGGATAGCCTATTCTCTCTTTGGTGGACAGCCTCTTACCATATTAGGCAGTACAGGACCAGTTTTGGTGTTTGAAAAGATTTTGTTTAAATTTTGCAAGTAAGTGTTACATACTTTTGGCCCTAGCCCTTATCTATTTCTCTACTGTATCTGTACTTCTCCCAACATCACATTTGGAGGTTGCTGGGAGAGGTGGAAGTGGCTGATTAGATTGTTTGCCATTTTTGTGTCTCCATGGAAATAAAGAAAAAGTGAAAGATTTGTGTATGTTTTATAAAGTTTGTAAAAAATTATATTTAGTTTTCAACACTGAGAACCCCTTTTAGTTTTATCCCCTTAGATGTCCCCTTTAGGCAAAGTCTTGAGTTTAGATACTCATGAGATGCGAAGCTTATTTACTTTCACTTTCTGAATTAGACTTATTTCCAACTGTTTTAAAAGGTGTCAAGCTGTTAAATGACCTTCTTTCTGTGTTTTTTTTTCTCCTCCTAGAGAATATGGGCTGTCATACCTGTCTTTAAGAGCTAGTATTGGACTTTGGACTGCAACCCTATGTATCATACTTGTGGCCACTGATGCAAGCTCCCTTGTCTGCTATATCACCCGATTTACTGAAGAAGCTTTTGCTTCTCTTATTTGCATCATTTTCATTTATGAAGCCCTAGAGAAGTTGTTTGAACTCAGTGAAGCATATCCAATCAACATGCACAATGATTTGGAACTGCTGACACAATACTCGTAAGTACCATTTATTTCCCACTGTTGGCTGTGAGGCCTTTCTTTTTACAAGTATTGCTATTGTTATAAGAAATATGAGGGACTTACTGGGCAGCTAGAGTGCCTTAAATTGATTCATGACCTAAATCCTGGACTCTCAGCTGAAGAGGATTTTAAATCATTTAATCAGCCACTCATCTGATACATGAATTCTTAACATAACAAATCTCTGTCAGGAAAATCTTTTTGGAGTTCTATTTGTCGGGAATTTCCTATTAAGTAAATAGTGGACCAAGATCAACTTTACTGTACAGAGAGATTTTGTTTTTATAAAAGATATATGATTTTGGTCTTTTAGGGCCTTTCTAATTTACAATAATACAAAGAAACAGTGAAAATATAAGGTTTCAGATTTAGAGCAATGAGATAAAATAGATTCACTGGGTCTAAATCGTATTAGCTTGATGCTTGAAAATATGATAAAAACATAAACAAAAATCATGGAATTGAAATGTAATATTGCTTTCAGAACGTACATTTACAATTCAGAAATTGCCTACTGAAGTTGATATTACACTTTAGTATTAAAGATGGGATTGGACCTATTGCTCTTTCTAGTTTTAGTATGCCAGCAGTTTGGAATTTCTCTAAGGCTATGTCAGCAGAGTATATGTGAACATTACATTACTCTTTTCTTTGATTTAATTTTAGGGTTTTTTTGTTGCACTAATATATAGATTTTTATACAGCAAATATTTGAAGCAGTATGTTCTTTATGAGGCAGTTATAATCTCTGGTATCAACAGCAGTGCTCATATAAACTGCTTAGATATGGCCTCAAATCCTTTCAAGATTTATTATCTTTATTATTAGAAGAAGTTGAAATTGTTGGAATTAGACCAAAATAGTGCAATGTTATAATTTTGTTAAGATTGATATCATGACACAGTGTTGAAAATAATGTGATTTTTAGTACTTGACTTTTTCTTGGTCTTTAGAGATAGCTTTAAACAGTACACCTCTATTTTTGGACAAGAAACATCAGAGTGGAAACATAAAATAACTTTCCCAATAAAAGCAAATAATGAGGGTGTCGTGAATAAGGTTGAGAAGGGGATAAAGGAGGTGTCAGGGACATTCAGAAAGCAGGCAGATGGGAAGAGCAGTTTAATCAGAATGAGGGATTACAGTGATATTTGCCTTTTCACATATCTTGAGTTGAAAAATGAGCGGTGTTCTCTAATATGGATATCCTCGCTGGGATTTATACTTGTCTCTGCTTGGATTTTCAAACCGACTATATGCTAGACACTATGCTAGGTGCCGGGGATATCACAAATAATATTCCGTTCTCAGTGAACTTCCAGTTTAATAGGGAATGTAAACAAACAGAGAACATGAAATAAGTACTGTGTTAGGGATTGATGCAGAATGTCACGGTACCACATCAGAAGAGCAGAGAAGACTTTAGGTTCAGAGAAGACTTCCTGGAGGGAGTGACATAGAAGACCAAAACATCAGTAGACATCAAGGAGGTGCTAAGAAATAGAGTAGGAGAGTGGTTCAGATGGAGGGAATGGCACAAGCCTGGATACAAGAAATTCATTAATGCTTTAAAATATTTGTCCAAAGTCATATAAACAGTGGTAAATAAGAAATTAGACTCTGAGGTAATTTTCAGTACACTGATGAATACAATTGATAGCTCTCCAAAAAGAAACAATGTGGGACCAGAAAAAAACAGGTCAAAGCTGAACTATTCTGTTTGAAGTGGTGGGGAGGAACCACTTGTCCACCGTTCCAGCTGTTCCCTGAATTCTCAGTGGCAGCTTCTTAGGTACTCCAGACTGAGAAACACAGTTTAAAATTCCCTATTCTAGAAAGGAAAAAGACAAGAGAAGCAAGGATTGAGCCCTGGATAATGGTCACAGCTTGAAGGTAGACGAATGGAAAAAAAAAAAATAAATGTAATGAATAGATAAAAAAAAAAAAATAAGAAAGAGGCATCAGAAAAGGAGAAAAACATGAATAATATCAGATTATAGAAGGCAAGGGCAAGATTTTATCGAGAAATCTTTAGAGAGACCTGGTATAAAGATCAAATAGTATAAGGAAAAGAGATCTTTGTTAACTTTAAGAAGCAGTATTTGGGTCGGGAGGAGAGGCAAGACTAGAAGTCAGTTTGCAAAAAATTAAGAAAGGAGTAGGTGGTAAAGAAATAGAGAAAGTATGCGTAGGCCACTTTGGTGTCAAAGAAAGTGGAAAACAGTGGCTGCTGGAGAGGATGATGAGATCACGAGAATGATAATTTGTGATAGAAAAGAGCTGTGCGTGTTATAAATGAGGACATAGAGGCAGAGGAAAGAGATATTAGAGATAATGGAGACAGAATGGGTAAACATGAGATTGGGACCTTCTTTCCAGTAGCCAAAAAGTGATGAGATCAATACAATTGTGGGGTTTAGTAAGACAAATTCTCAGAGGATAATTTGAGAACAAAACAGCTTGATTTGCCCATGATTCCTGCCTGTCATGATAATCAAGAGGAGAGTGAAACAGGTTCTGACTTCCTTAATGTTTTCATCTCTGCTTTTTAAGAAAAGATCCCTACCAGTTTTAGTTAAAGTTATGCGTTATTACAGCATGATACCTAATTATTTGA
>NW_006442484.1:35056531-35064934 GCF_000325575.1 Pteropus alecto
ACCCAAATTAGGGAAGTAGGAGGGATGGCAAGACTGGCTCATCTCGATGGGTAGTGAGGTTTTTGTGTCACCTGGCCCTGAAATGTGTGTAAGAGAAACACGGAGAATAAATCTCCCTGGGAAATGTGGTTACTGTGCTGTCTTCTGTTTAGTTTCATAGCACGATTCATTAGTTTCTTGTACCACTTATGTTGTGTACAATATATTGCCATTATTTGCTCTTTGGCAAAACAAAACCAATCTTTTTTGCTATGCATACAATGCACATATTTATTAGCATACTTTCAGTCATGTGCATTACAAAAATTAAATAAAAGTTATTGCTAACAGTAATGGCTTTATCTCAATGACAGTAATGAGATTAATGAATTATATAATTTCACACTGTTGCACAGAACATTTTTTTGTTTCATGAAGTTCACGTGACACTTCTGGTGGTTTTATTGTTCTTGTCACTGTGACCTAATCAGTTGTAAGTATCATTATATTCACGCTTGCTTAAAGTTTTCTACTGATGTTGCTGGCCTTATGCTTTCACAGTTTTTACGAGACAAATTCTTCAAAATTGTCATAGTTAGGATGCAGTATAAATGAGATTGCAACCTTTGCAAACCTAACATGCCTATGTTCACGTGTATTTTGCTTAGATGTAAGATACTTAAAAAGAGGCATCATATTTAGGATATACATTTCAAATATTCTTTATAATTGGGTCTCCTATATTCAGATTTCCTTAAATTTATAGTTTTACCAACCCAATCACAAAATGCCTTTGATTTCTTTAAGACTCTCCTAGTTCTTCTGGCATCATATGCTTATAATGTGGTAATACGTAGACCTTATATTTGAAGCTCTAAGCTTTTCTTTCATTGTGCCAAGAGCAAGTGTCAAGATAATCAATTTAGTTTCAAGAATATACACATTACACCAGATGATCAAGCTGAATTTGTCAAGATAGTAATAAGTAATGAGTCTATGGAAATAACTTTTTCTAGGTTGCTTTGATTTTAAGAAATAGTAAAAATAGAATAAAGCATTCTGGTTATGTAAGATGAAATGTTCCTTCAATATATTGTAATATTCTAAAACACTCAAAGACGGCTAGCTAAAGGAAGATTAGTGTTGTATTAACTCTTTGCAGTTGGTTGGGTCGAAGCAATGAGCAGGCTCTGACTATTACTCCAGTTTCCAATATATTAGCCAACTGGAATTGAATAATATCAAATGATTACTAAACTGTTAGAAAATATGATCTTACTACTAGGTCCCACCCACTGCATCTTCTTGTTGATTTTTCCAGACCCCAGCCCTCTCTACATAACCCTAGACAGTGATCTGTTCTGGATAAATGTTATTTACTGACTTTATATTCATAGAAGAATTTTTTTTCTCATCTCCTCAACTAAATTTGAGCCTCCTTTAAAGTAGAACACATGTAACAATTTTATCCCCTGTAGTCCCATCATCATACTATACAATATAGTAATATTTAATGCATATTGATGAACCAGACTTGTAAAATAATTGACATCACCTGACCCATCTTGTTTGACAAGACAATTGTGCTCTTTTACAGTATCTTCAACAGTACTTTTAAAGATTTCAGCTAGAGGTTTTGAATAAACTTGAGATGTTATGAGAATCTTAATATGGGGTAGAAATATATAAACTGGATTCATAAAATGAGTTCTGACTGAAATTTAGACAGGGTACCAACGTGGTGAAGTCATCTGGAAGAACGAATAGCAGCAGGATTGCAACCTATAGCAGAACTCCGAAAGGTGATCAGAGATATGGGAAGAAAGAAGATGGAAAGGAAGTTATAGCTCATTGACCTTTTAGCAGTCACTAGTCAAAAGATAAAGAATCAAACTCAGATTTAAAGAAAACCCTGTGCCTTTTTTAAATCGACTTTTTTACTACATATACACAACTAAATTTATTGTGAATTGCTTGCAACATAAATTTATAATTGTATTTTTATATATTTATTTGTGTACCATGTGTGTAACTCTACTAGATTAATCTTTGTAATGCTAGGTCCATGACTATTAGGCAGGCACACCTTTGTACCCTCTGTACCAGCAAAATGCTTGGCACACATCATAAAATGAACATGTTTCTTCGCATTTTTACACATCTGAAAAAATGCTTCTTACAAATGATATGCACATTTAACATAGGGTTTTTCCTCTTTTAAAAAGCTGATATTAAGAAAGTAGATTATCTGACATCTTTGAATCAAATAAATATAATAGTAGGCACTCAATAAGTATTATTCAATAAATAAACGTCCGATAATCCATCTCATTGTTAATTCTTAATCCAAACACTTACTTTGTTTTCTCTTCTTCGTTTTGAACTAAATTCTTATTTTAATAATAGTCTTATCTCCAGTAGCAATAGTATTTAGTATAAATTTATTATTTACCTGTCTTATTCTCACTGTTTCTAATGGATTATGAGTCTTTTGTGTACAAAATTAATGTCTCTTCATCTTTCTGCCTCCAGAGAGCCAGTGATTAGTAGATACCAGTAAGCCTTTGTTAAGTAAGTGTCTTTCAATAATGTTGCTTCTCAGATCCACCTTTAGCTACTATTTTCCTTCTTTGTAACTATAGATTCGCAAACATTAAATAGACCTATCTTTCATACTTTCTTGTCAAATAACTATGAAAGGACAGAAATTGACATGGATATCCAATATTAGCAGGAGACTGCTAAGCAGGAATTGACGGTTTCTTCTTCAAGACGCACTGAATGGCTATATAAAGTCATGTGGCTTTATATAAAATACACAGTATTTCACTTTGTTGAGATGTGATGGCCATTCTCAAGAGAAATGATTAGTGGAAGGCTTATTTTTTCCAAAAAATTTCATTTCTAAAAGAATGAAGCACTCAAATATATTTTTTTAAGATTATAAAAGCAAGAAACGTTTTACTCATAGTTCCCTATAAATGTTTGTTTAATATTTATGTCCATATGCGCAGTCGAAATATGTGGTAATATGTATCCCCCATCCTTGCCTTTCTGAGATACTTTGGAGCATAATTTTCCTGTAGTCAGTAAGATCATTCAGCTACTTAATATTTCTTCCAACCACTAGAATTTTAAAATTTCTTTAACGTACTGTTTCTCAACCACTGATACACATACACTAAGAGAAAAGCAGACAAAACTTAAATAGACAACAGGTTTTTTAAAATCAAGTATTCATAATAAAGTGTTCTTCCAAAAATTCTAATGGACTTTTATATCCTTCAACCCCACTGTAAATGAAAAAGATAAAGAATAATAAAAGCATGTAGATATTTGACAGAACAGAAGAAATACATAGCTATACAAAATTCTGAACCATTGCTCTAGCAACTGTCTAGCAATTTTAGTTTCTAAATATCAATTAAAATACATTCATTAAAGATTTAATATTTAAAACTAAATTTTTAAAAATTAACAATTTTTCTTTAAAAAGTAAATTTTAAAGTAATAAATTTTCTTTAAAAATGCTATGAATATACCACTTTATATTTACTGAAATCCTAAAGAGCAGATAAGATATATTTTATAGAACAAGTTCATGACTTATGACTTACCGATAAAATAAAATAAAGCATAATGAGGAGTAGAGCCTACTTTTCTTAATGTTATGCTTTCTCTATTAAATAGTGTGATCTCATTCTGCCATTCAGCTCTGCTATGAATTCTCTATGAGATTAGTATAATGCCACTGTTGGCATTTTGTATATGATTTGATAATTTTACTCAGGGTATCTGCCATTCCTACTGGGAAATTTTGAGCAAATTATTCTCGTTCATGTAAAATGTTGCTACATTATTCATCCATTGCTGGATATTTTAAGTGTCACCTCTACATACTTTATAGTATTAGTCATGCTAAATGAATGCTTAGAGACATTGCTAATAACTTATTTTCGAGGAAGAAACACTTCCCTTTAACTATAGAAATTAATATGTTAATTGCTCTGAACAGTATTTCTAATAGATATTTGTAAAACTAGCCAAATTCAATTAGCTTAGCATGCTTTTTTTATTTGTAAATTCAGTTCTTGTAATATAAGGTGTTCAGCTTATGCACTTTACATTTATTGTTTAACAAACAGGAAACATCAAGTGAAGAAGTATATATAACTCAGTTTTCATATACCACCCAAAAAACTATCTTTATAAATACTCTATCTGCAAGACTGTCTAAATATTATGTGAAGAGCAACAAGATATATTCTATAAATGAGCTCATTGCTAATCTCAGTGAAGTTTGTGTCCAGGCTTCTTCTACTCACTCTACTATGTTGCTCATCTCTTTATTACATAGGTACCTGGTGCCTTCACAATCTATAAGAACTTGCTTTAGAGATAATTACTAGGAGGCTAATTTTATTTCTTCCAAAAAAAATGTTCATTTTGATATTTAAAAGAATGAAGCACCTGTGATGGATTTTTTTTTTTTCAATTATAAAAGCAGATTTTAAGGATAGGTGGGATGGTTCTAGTCACTCTGAAATCATATCACTTGGCATTTTAGGTTGAATTATGTACCCTCGAAATTTGTATGTGTAAGCCTTAACCCTCAGTACCATGGAATGTGATTATATTTGGAGATAGGACTTTAAAGAGATCATTAAGGTTAAATAAGGTCATGTGGGTGGGTCCTAATCAAATGTTACGGGTATCCTTATAAGAAGAGGAAATTTGGACATACAAAGAGACACCAAGATGCACATGCACATCGAAAGGATCTTGTGAGGTCACAGTAACAGAGTGGCCATCTGCAAGCCAAAGAGAGAGGCCTCAGAGGAAATTAACCCTGCTGGCACTTGAATCTCAGACTTCCAGCCTCTAGAACTGTGAGGAAATAAATTTTTGCTGTTTAAGCCACCCAGTCTGTGTCATTTTGGTATAGTAGCCCTAGCAAACTAATATACTGAGTAACTCTTATAGTTTAGACCTATTTATGTTTAGATTTATAAGAGCAAACTCTCTTGTCTTGCCCCCTGTTCATGGCAATTCCATCTTTTTAGGTGTTGAGATGAAAAAAAACATGGATTTATTCTTGACTACTCTCTCACATGTCCATACTTCACAGCAAATCTAATGGCTCTTTATGTAGAATTTAAACCCTACTAATCACCTTCTTTACCTTCATAATTTCTTGTCTAGATTATTACAATTGCCTTCCAACTGGTATCCCTAATTTTATCGTTGCTCTTCCACTGACTGTTCTCTATGAAGTGGACAGAATTATTCTCTTAACACTCAAGTTAGAGCTTGTCACACTGCTTCTCAAAGCCCTGATTACTTCCCATTATCATCAAGGTGTTGGGTGATCTATTTCCCAGTGCCTCTCCTATCTCTTCTAGTATCTCATTCCTCTGCTATAGCCATACAGATCTCACCATTCCTTAAACACACTTGGCATGTTTCTGCCCCTCAGCCTTCACACTTGCTATTCTTTTTTCCTGGAATGCCCTTCTCCAAATATCTATGTGGTTTGCTCCTTTATTTTCTTCAAAATCGCCTCCTTGAAGTGACTCTATCTAAAATTTCTATCTACAATTTCAACTTCTTCTCTCTTTCTTCCTTTCCTACCTAAAATATTACACCATTTGTCTTTTCTTAAAGTAAGATTTATTGAAGTACTATTTACATACAAAATATACCTCTTTTAAGTATCTCTTTTAATGAGTTTTGTCAAATGAATAACATAATAACTGAAATATAAACATTTCCCAAAACATTTCCTCATGCCTCTTTGCAATCTCTCACTCCAAACTAAACCCCTGACAATCACTGATATGATTTCTGTCTCTAAAGTTTTGTTGTTTTCAGACTTCCACATAAATGAAATTATAGATTAGTTAGCCTTTTGTGCCTGGATTCTTTCGTTTACCAACATGCTTTTGAAATTTACTCATTTTGTTGCATGTATCAATTTGTTCCTTTTTATTGTTGTGTAGTATTCTGTAGTATACTGTATGGGTCACAGGTTGATAGAATTTGGGTTGTTTCTACTTTGGGACTATATTGCTTCACATGCAGGTCTTTATTGGGACTATGCTTTCATTTTCTCCAGGGTAAATACCTAGAAACAAGATTTCTGATTTATATGAAAAGTGTATATTTTAACTTTATAAGAAACTGCCAGTGTAATTGTACCATTTTATATTTGCACCAGCAATGTCTAAGAGTTCTCAGTGTTCTGTATCCTCACCAGCACATAGGATTGTGCTTATGTACAGTGGTACCTCTACCTATCACTTAATTTATTGTCTGTTACCCTCCTAGAGTGAACAGTTAATAAAGGGAGGGGATTTAGTCTGATTTGATCACTACTTCCCAGTGTCCAGATTAGTTCCTGGTACAAAGTCGATGTTCAATGACTATTTGTTGCATAAATGAATGAATGCTGAATGGATATCTCCTCTATTTAGAGCTAAAAAATAAACCGAGGCTCAGGAGGATTTATAGCTTGCCCACATGGGAGAACTAGGGCTAAAATCTACGATATCTAACACTTATTTGGACATTTTTGACACTGTACTACATTATAGGCCTCTGATTTGTCCGAAGTAATTTTTATGATTAATATTTAGAATATGGGAGAGTTTGGATAAATTATTATTTTATTTAGATCTCTTAGATATTACCTTCAAGCAGTTTTAAATTGCTTACAGAAAATAAATATAACAACAAGGGGTTTAAAACAAATGTTGGAATAATATGCTTACAAGGTAAAATGGATTCTTATTTTAGAGCTCATTAGAACATAAAAGTGCTTGTTTTGATTATAACAATTTCCCATTAACAAGTATGTGACAAGGAAAGGAAAAAAATCTTGACTAGAGATGAGTTTTGCTGCATCTTATTGAAGCCCCACTTTATCTTCTTATTTTAAGAAGCTTGGTTATAACTTGCTTAAAAGGTTGGGATAGAAATGTCTGCCTTTTTCCTAATTAGTGGCCTTGGGTAAGCCCCTAAGAGCATCCTTGCAGAGACAATGTCCTAATCCCTCCAAATAGGAAGTACATGGGAAATACATAGGGAATGAGAGATCTAGTAGAATACCTACCAAACTTATAATACTTTGGGGACAGAAGAAAAGATTATGAGAAAGGGAGACTTGTTTTCTCTGTATATTTTGAAGCGTTCAACTCAAATTTCATGCTTGCATTATTTTGTAATTTCTTCCTAAGGATAAGTTTTATGATGGGAAATTTAAGTCTTATAACACATAGGATGAGCTAATTAAGGGCCAGGTGGTGCTCTTCAAATCAGTTCTCATGTAACCAAATTTATTTTCCATTTTAGGAAAATAGCAATCTTCAAATTTCAAAAGTAGAATATAGCAAAATGTTGAAGGTATAATAAGTAGATTTGCCATTCTGGTCATACATTCTCTTACTCCATTGGCTCATTTCTTCAGCGTTCATTGATCTTCTTTGTATTTTGTTGACATTGATAGTATGAAAATGAATATGATGTGGTCTTTACTCTTAGGGATCTCAGTGACTATCAACAGGGTTCAGAGATGTGCTTTGTGCATAGTGGCTACACATAGAATGTTTTTTGAATCTATAAATGAGGAGGGAGCTAGAGGCAATGCATAGTTAAATAATTCAACATGGAGTAATATGTATTTATATTAGATACATGAATGATACATGGCATAGGGGAAGAAGTAACAAACTACCCTGGGAAACTGGGAAGCATTCATAGAAGAAATAAACCCTAAATTATTACTTTATCTCTGTTGTACTTGTCACTTGAATTTATTATTATGGCATATCTATGCATTTTTCTCTCTTCATTGCATCTATGAGTTCTGCATAAGCAGGTAATAATTAAAGTTTAGGTAGATAGAATGGACTCCTGGGATCAATTGGTAGAGAGCCTTAAAACTTATAAATTTATCTGGTAAAAAGGCCATTGAGTATAATGACAAAGCTCCAGGGAGAATTATGTCACAATAGATTAGAAGATGATCATAGGAAGTGGAGCAAGGAGGCATAACATAGCTGTGGAATGTTTAAATCCTGATCATTGACTAAGACAATGATAACGAGAAGAAAGTAAACAAATTTGAAAAACAAAAGGAAAGCAAAAGTTGTTATGCCTACATTCATTCAACAAATAAATATTTAGTGTCTTTCAATTTCTAGGAGCTATAACAAAAACTTACTTTCATGATTTTATTTAAACCTCACAATAGCACAATAACCTGTGGAACAAGTGTTACCCTTGCTTAATAGATGATCAATCTGAGGCTAATAATTTGCCCATTATCACATAACCAATGAATGGTAAATTAAGGTCAAACTTTCTCCTATGACTATTAAAATAAAAGTGAAGGATTATTATTATTATTATTATTATTATTATTAT
>NW_006442484.1:35065050-35082149 GCF_000325575.1 Pteropus alecto
TCCTTAAAGGCAGGGACTGTCATATATTTCTATGTAACCCTCATATCACTTAGCATAGTACTTCTATAAAATAATTTTAAACCATTAAGTCAATGAATGAACAAACAAGACTGCCTGCTATGTGCCAGACCCTTGAGTGTAAAAGTGACAACATTGATGAGGGCTCT
Source organism: Pteropus alecto (assembly GCF_000325575.1). Lineage (NCBI taxonomy): Eukaryota > Metazoa > Chordata > Mammalia > Chiroptera > Pteropodidae > Pteropus > Pteropus alecto. The sequence continues at coordinate 35,065,218 of NW_006442484.1, forward strand.
GTCCCCATGGATCATATTATCTATTGAAAGAATGAGACACTAAATATTACACAAATAATTACTTAATTATAGTTGACATAAGTGCTATCACATGTGATAGAGTGCCGTGAGAGCGAGAAATACTTCCAAAGTTATGTATTTAGAGGCACAAGAGAGGATATCATTATATGAATGAGGTTGATATTCAGATGAGAAAAAAATTAAGAAGAATTTAATGGAGAGAGTATTTATATTTTTAGTATTAGCTACTAGTAGAAAGCTACTTTCTTCATAGTATGATATAGCTATGTTTAAATGATTTCTTAGAAAGAAAAAGTACTTAGTCTCTTCTAAGAATAAAATTGAAAATATGAAAATAAATGTATTCATAAAAGACATATTACTATTATTTAAATATTTATCTTAATAGAAACAAATGTTTAGTAAACTATGCCACATCCATTAAAAATGATGATTATGAAGAATAAAGTAGCAACATAGAAAATGCTTACATTGTAGTACTATATAAAAAAGATTAAAACATTGTATGCTCATAAATATGTTGAAAAAATACTTAATAAGACTACTAAAAGAAATATGTCAAAAAATTACCGTAACTGGTAGAAAGGCTAAGATTTAAAAACTTGTTATTTTATAAATAATCTATAGTGTGGTCTTATTATTTGGGTAATTTAAAATACTTTTGAAATAGAAAATGAATGGGCTTCTACAGATAGATTATAATTTTCTGATTTTATGCTTTATATTAATATCTCACTTGCTACACAGCATTCAGGGTGCTAATTTAGTCAATAAAGAGACTTAAAAAAAATGAGTCACAAACCATTACTACTCAGCGCACACAGGAAGATACTAATAATAACTACAAAGAGAAAAGGAGATCATCTGCAACCCAGGAACTAAAATTAGTATAAATGTTGAAGGGAGTTCTACCAAATTATTTTTTCCGGAAGACAGCCACAGACTCCTCTCATGTAAGAAGACTGATCACCTCCATTAGCCTTGAAACAAAAGCAAAGACTTCTGGATGAAGACATTTAATTATAATGTTTATCTAATCACTGTAGCCATTTATATCAATAAGATGGCTTAGAGCACACACTTTGCGGGTAGCAGTAGAGGATGTGTTTCGTGAAGAGTGTATTTTAAGCCAAAGAATCCAAGACCACGAGTCAAAATTATTGGCATTTTATAGTGGTGTTGTTAGAAACTTAAAAGCCACGTATGCTGCCCATTCTTTTGCCTTTGGATTGTTGGACTTTCCAGTCTCCATTCTGGTAGTAGAAACAATAGCAATAACAATAATTTGTAAAAACAACACCTAATTAGTATTTACTTATGCCAGGTCCTGTTCTAGGCACTTTTACCTATATTAACTCATTTTACCTTTGTAATAACCCTGTGAGGTTGATTAATGTCATTATCCCGACTTTAAGAAAGAAACTATAGAGATGTTAAGTAACTTGTCCAAAGTCTCTCAGCTAAGGGAGAGACTTAGCTGAGAGACTATGCTTGTCTGAGCATAGGGATCCTGGCTGAAGAGTCCAAAGTCCAGTGTCCTAAGCACGGGCCTATCTTATGTACCTAAAGACTTTTTTATTTTTTCCATTTATACTTCCATCTTATGATCTTATGACCAGAGTCACTAAAAATTACTTTGAATAAAATTAACCAAAGAACTTATTCCAAACATATTTTATCTCCTCACATTGCTGCCTCTAGTTTCCTTTCTTTTTCTTCTTTTTGTACTTTTGGATTGAAGTGATTTGAACTAAGTTCACTAGTATGAACTAGCGTGAACAGGATAGTGAGAATTTTTTCTCATTTTATTATTGACATATATTTAGAATATCTGCTTTTGATATTTAAGAACATAAAATTTAAATAATCAGAGCCTTCTTTGAGCTATTAAGAGTTGTTAGAGAGATCTTTTTCAAACTTCCTGTCCAAGCATGCAGCCTCTAAGAACCAACTGCTGAGATTTCAAATGTCAGAGGTACAGACTCAGGAAGGAACAGTGAATCTCTTTCCATAGTGTCGTGGTTGTCATGTTCCTCTGTTTCAGGAAGGAACAATGATTTGGTTGTTGGTTGGCTGTACATGATACTTGTGATGTATACAATAAATCTTTTAGGTTAAAAAACATTTTACCTCTTCGTAATTGATTTATGGATGAGGAATGTTATTAATGAGAGATAGACCTGACAAGGAGGTCTAGGTGACTAATATCCTCTTAAAGACCTGGCTCTCCAAAAGAGTCTATCCTGTGATCTTGCCATTTTTATATCAAATTGCTTAATACTTTCAGAACATCACTGTTAAAATATAAATTTTATATTTATATAAATATAAATGTATTCCCGGAATGGAGTAACACATTATGGCATTGTCCTCACTAACAGTATGACCACTATGGGAAACAGAGACCACAGCTCTGAGGGATGGTTCACATGGCCAGCAAAGTGAATGGACAAGTCATGCCAGCCCTGTGGCTGGGATTAGCTGAGGCTATGAGAAATAGGAATCTGGAGAGTGGTGGTGTAGTGGTCATGTTAGGAGGGCAGGGTTGCAGGCTGTTTTGGGGGTAAATCTTAAAGGAGAGGGGTCCTGAAAGAGTAAGCTAGGAAGCCCATACAGTGAAACGTAGATTACTGAATTTGTTCTGCAGCCATCTCACTCATCTGGCTGTCCTGATGGAAATGACACAGAGTTACAGCTAGAGGAAGCAGAGCAGAGGTTTCATGGCCAAACAGATTTAGGTTCAAATATAATTCTATCAGTGTAGCTTTGGATAAGTTATAGTTTTTTACATCTATAAAATGTAGAAAGCAAACTATTAAGCTAGAAAACAAAGTGCCCCCTGCCATGCATGTGGTAGCTGTATGCATATGATATAGATATGCACAGATACGCAGTAACTAGTAGAAACATTTATATGCATGTATACACACATATTTTTGTACATAGATGTATTTATGCATCTACTATAGTGCTATCTTTCTCCCTTGTTATGTTACTTCTGCAGGAAACTTGTCATATATTCTCTATTTTACATTTTAGTTTTCTTTCCACTTATATAAATTTACTTTGGTCAGATTTTCAGAATATGCAAATCGTTTCCTATTAAACTATAGTGTTGCACCCCCCTTTTATGCAAATTAACAGAATGACTAACTTGGAGAATTCTGTTAGCTACTGAAAAGCAGAATGCTCAACATTTGATATAACAGATTCAGATAATCCATTACTAATTTACTTTAACAAGGAAGAGACTATTGCTCCTAATGAATGATATTAATGGTGTTTCATATATTTTTTTTTTTTTTTGCCAGCGATAGTCACCTATGATATCATTACTTGAATTCATGGTAAGGCTCGGTAAGGATTTGAGGCAGTTCTTCTGTATGTTCAGATGATTTAATCCTAAACTGTAGCATATATATGTGCCTAGGCAAATATCTAAAGTAATTATTGTAATCTCTATAGCAGATTAAATGCTTTTTGTGATTCTAAAAAAGAGACTTTAGAGAGTAAATTTCAGTTTCAGAAATCTGGTACATGTTTGCAAGGCCCTGAGCAGTGGATTGGATGCCATCTATCAGAAGGACCTTGAAATTTTATCTGGCTGAGCTCTGAGCAGCTCTCCAAGCCATTTACTACTTCCTCAGTTCCATGGGCTTAGTTAGTTGGGATTCCCAGTGGGGAGGTGAAGGCAGGTAGCAGTTTTGTTCCTCCCCTGACTGCCTTCAATAAACTTTATTCTTAAAACCATCCATGGAGATCTAAGTTTCAGGAATATGGAAAATATCTTTTCCTCTCAAGGTTGGAGGCCTCAGTCCTGACCTTTTTAAGACTTATTTTTATTTCTTTTTTCAAATTCTGACAGTTTATGCAGAAAAGAATACTGCAGATAACTGTCCTTGTAAAAAATTTTTTTTGCATATTTATTACATAACAAGAGTATTTATAAGACTAAAGTAGTTGTTACATATTTGTTTCCAAAGTATAATTTGGAACACAGTTATAAATATTTTATAGATTAACTCTGTACTCTCATCTCCTAACCTATCTGGTCTTTCTTGGAATAATAAAATACATATTGTTGAGGCCATGATCCAGTGTTCCAGAATGTTCTCAGCCATCTGGTTCTGCTACTGAATAAAGTTAGACTGGAAATAAGATAATGTTAAGTGAAAGAAGCTGCCCTTGCCTACCTACCTCCCCATTTATAAAAGAAGTACAGACCAGAAATTCTATGGCCCACCTAAGTCCTTTCCATAGTACCAGCCTGCTGCTGAGTTTTAGTGTCTCATTTTTAAATGGAGATAAAAATACCCATCTTACCACTCATAGGATATAGATTTAATGAGATTATATCAAAGTATTTTATAACCCACCTAACAAACTTATATACGATAAGCTACTTTATATTGAGCATCTACTAAATTCTAGGAATAGTACTAGAAGCTTTACATATGTTACAGTACCTCTTTTAAGCCTCAGCACGACCCTGCACAGTTGTTATAATTATATTTGATGTAAATTGAGTTAATAAAAGCTCAAAGAAGTTGTGTGATTTCCCAAGGCAAATAGGTCCAAAGGGGCAGAGTCAAGATTCATCTCAATACATTTCCAAACAGATACTTTACTTTTCTTTTTTCTTGGAGCTAAGGCAACAACATTATTTAATATCCTTAAGAATGGCGGGTGGAATAAAAGGGAGGGATCACTGAATAATCTGCTCCTTCATCAAAGCTGACCAAAAAAAACACCATGATGAAATTAAAGCTTTTGTTTTAGAACAGACCACCTGAAAACCTCTGGGCTTCATATATTTTAAAAATATTTGTTATGCATTGAGTATAAAGTAAAAAGGGAAAAAATAGATCTTTTAAATGAAAGATAAATATAGTATGCCATCACAGCCAGATACAGGCTTACATTTTTTTATAAGTTCTATTCTACTCAAGTTAACAAGCATATACACAAATCATAAATAACACAAAATAGAGAAACGATAAGGATTTCCTTTGTTTTTAGAAAATAGGTGAGAAACAACAGAAAATTCTTAGAAATGCCAAGAAATAATTTTTTTATAATAGCTAATATACCTCTTTTAGGCATTAAGATACATTTCTGTTTCTAATCTTAATATGGCTATAATTTTACTCTTTATGAAAATAAAATTTCCCAGTTAAAATAGGATATTTTACCACACTAATCTTTAAATTCTATTATTAAAAATGTAGGTATACAACCCAATTTATAACCTCCTAGAACATTTTACACAATAAGTTTTAATCCTTGGAATGAATAATTACTCAGAAAAGCAACAGTGCCTCATTCAATATAATTTGGTAATCAATATTCTTGTTTTCCAGTAAAATGGAAATTTCATGAGCAGAAACATTGGACTCCGTAAAGAGAATGTTTCTGAGCAACTTCTGAGCAAATAAATCTTAAGCAGTTGATCATAGATCTGGGATCTTCACTCCTTATTATAGTACTGCTAGACATAACCATGTTAGCCCTGTGTTATGGCTAGTGTCAGGACCCCAAACCTCCGTGTCTAAAGACAAGAACTGGGTCCCCAACCGATGAACCTTTGGCATCATATCTTCATTAATTTTTGTCCTTCACACCTAGATTCTACTGATATAATCAGGCCATGTCTATTTGATTAGCCCATGGTGTCAAATACTCAATTGTAGTTCCTAGTTTGTTGGCAAGTCCAACTTTTATTCCATTCTCTCAGATGTCTTTAATCAAAGCCCTTGGGTTCCTAATATCTTTGAGATGAAAAGTATATTGATTGGCTCCTACTGCAGCCATTGGCTTTACTCACTGTTCCAGCCTCAACACATTTCTGTGCATGTCCAGGAAAGGATCTTGGCTTAGATGCTTTTAGAGACTTCCTATCACAGGGTGCCCAAAGGTGATGTTTTGAACAAAATGCTCATGTATTATATCCAGGTTTAGATCATTGGCTCCTGAGACCACGATCCAGAGGTACTTGTCCACCAAACTGACCAGGTGGCTACTGAGGACAGACGGACCAATCTCACAGCTGAATGCTGTGGTTCTGGTTCCCAGAGCCGAGTTACCGCAGGAGTCCCCCAGCAAGATGAAGGCATCATCTTGATTTGTCTTTGTTTGTTTGTTTTAATGCGTTAGTACTTTAATCTTTAAGCAGTGACTAAATTTTCTTTTAAAATAATGATTACTTTTCCCCAGTGTAAATCGAAGTAAAGGCATGAGTTACAGCTTTTAGGAATTTATTTTAGAATCGGTTCTGTCTTAAGTTTACTTGTGTATAATTGAAATGAGTCAGAACTAGCAGTTTGCTTGGTTTTTCTTACTTGGCTGGGTAAGATAAAAGAGTTGGTTTATTTAGTGATTTGCTAAATATGATGCAAATGATATAACCTCAAGTCTCTATTAATGGCCCTTTGAGCTCATTATTGTGGCCCCTCTGGGGCCAATGGGATCAGAAGGCTGATAAATGTGTTTGTCCCCAACTTCCTTTCAAATAAAATTCTGTAATACGTATGTACATGTATATGTGTACATACACATATGCTATAATGCTAATTTTCTCTTATACCTTCACAAGAAATTTCATGTATTTTCCCTATTTTGTATTTTAGTTACCTTTTATCATCAATAAATTTACTTTTACCAAATTTTCAGAGTATAAAAATGTTTCCCATCAAAATCCTATAGTATTGGGCCTTTTTTTCTGAGGTAAAATAACAAAAAGATCAGGTTGGAGAATTTCCCCATTGTGAGAACATACTCTTATTAGTGAACTAGCTTCCAGGCAGAGGTTGGCATATATGTATAAGCAGAAGAATAGCAAGACATTTGAAGGCCCGTGAGCCTTGCTTTTTCACCTAACACTTTTCCATCAGTCCTGGAACAACTGTAAAATTGGAGCAAGAGATTCAGGACAAGACATTATGGACCCAACTGATAATTTTTTGGAGGCTACCATAGGTATAATCTCTAAGATTCCATTTGGAGGAAGATCCAAAATCAGTGTGGGTCCTTTAGGTTTTACTTTTAAAAAATATAGTCAAATTATTTGACTAATTCGTCAAATTAATTATCTTATTTCAGACTATAGACATGCTACTAGGAGCTCTACTATTAATTCCTAGTCCCTAGACCAGTGCTTGAGCGTCTTCATTAAGTATGGAAAAGTTATTTGTATTGGAATTTGTCACTGGATTCGAACCTGGGACTCAGAAATCAGGTCTTGGAGTAACATGCAGTTCTTATATGTGTGATAATGTAGATTAGGCATCTGTGGTAGTTCTAGAACTTTAAGGCTCACCCAATGTGCTTCCCACACTTCTCTTTGATTCCAGATGCAGGATCTTTTCTATTACAATTCTCTACTATGTCCACTGCCTCTTTTGCAAGAACTCTCAAAGTAATTGCCTTTAATTCATTTCTTAAGAGATTAAGCTACGATTGCTCTGGATATGCCTAGATCTAATCTTTTCAATTAACAGTATAGACTTTATCTGAGGGCTGCATAACGAATATTAATCATAAAAATCACAGCAACAATGGAATAAAAAAATCTTTCAAAAAACCTTCAAAGGTGTTCTAGTGTTCTCATTTTAATGTCTAAAATGCTTTCTAGGGCCCTCACAGCTCACTCTGCTCAGTCTGGTACTTGTCTTTCTCACAGTCCCACCCCCATTCTTCCCCAATCTCTTTCTGCTTCAGCTACACTGACCTTTCTGAGTCTATCTGCTCCATGACCGAGGTCTTCCCACCTGCTCTTTGCTCTCTCTAGTCCACCACCCCACCACCCTGCCTGTACCATTTCTTACTAAATTTTGTTCATCTTCTGGATCTCAACTGAGGCTTCATTTTCTTAAAGTTTTCCCTGAGCATCCAGACTCAAGGTTAGGTTGACTTTTCACTGTTAATTGTTTCCTTTGTAACTCAGAAACTTTTCGGTTTGATGTAGTCCTACTGTATATTTTGCTTTTGTTGCCTGTGATTTTGATGTCGTATTCAAGAATCATTGCTAAGACCAATGTCATAAAGCATTCCCTGTTTTCTTCTAGGAATTTCATTAAATTTGTAGATAACTTTGGGAAGTATGGGCATTTTAACAACATAAGTCCTCCAATACATAAACGCATTTCTATCTTTCCATTTATTTGTATCTATTCTTTTTCTTTCAGCAATGTTTTATAGTTGTAAGCATAGATGTTTTTCACCTCCTTAGTTAAATTTATTTCTGTTATAATTCTTTTTAATGCTGTTGTAAATGGCCTTGTTTTCTTAATTTCCTTTTCAGATTGTTAACTGCTAGTGTATAGAAACTCAATTAATTTTTATATGTCGATTTTATATTATGCAATTTTGCTGAATTTATTCTACCAGTTTGTGTGTGTGTGTGTGTGTGTGTGTGTGTGTGTGTGTGTGTATGTGTAATCTTTTAGGAACTACTCTTTCCTTCATCTCATATCTTCCGTTTTATTTACTAATTCGCTTTCTAATTAAGAATGCATGCAAGAAAAACTTTTGACATCTACAAAGAAAATCAACGTTTATTTTTACTCTCCCTTATATTTGATTTGATGGTTTGACTCAGTAAAGAATTCTAGGTTCAAAATAGTTTTTCCTCATAATGTTGATGGAATTAATGAGAAAAAGTCTGATGTCATTCTATGAAGTATATGTCTATAAGTATACAGTATTAAGGGGAATTCTGAAATCAACTATAGTATATTTAGATTCTCAATTAGTTCCATGTTTTCAATTCCACCTCTTATGTTATTTCTTTGTTGAGTATGAGCCCTTCTTTGAGTCCAGATCCTCTTTAGGATTTTACTGGGTAGGCTAGGTCTCTCCTCTACTGTAATTGGAAACAGATGTATATTCTAGTTATTATTTAAGAGTGGACTGCCCAGTTTCAAATTCTGGCTCTGGCTTTTCTAGTTGTATAACCTTGGCCAAGTCAATTGTGTCTCAATATTTTCTCATGCATAATACTACCTATTTTAAGGATTATATGGAAAAGTACTACTATTGCTATTATTCCTCTGTTCTGCTTTTTTCAAACATCTTGCTTTTCATATTTCATTCATTTACATATATCTTTTGCTATTTTCCCTCATGTCTCTTTATATTATTCTTTTGCTTAATGAATTCTAGATAATGACAAAAAATAAATATGTGAGTTCCGTCCTCCTTCTTAAACCAAAAGCCAGATATGAGTCTTAATTTTAGAAACTATTTAGTGTTTTATTGGTTTTAATATTATTTCTTTTTAAATAATTTGCATCTTTTTAAAATAAATTATTCTGTTTATATGCACATGTTATCTTTAATATAGTTACCTAGTGATCTAATGACCTGAAGCCAAAATTAAACAGAAATTTTTTTTCCTACAGATTCTTAGCAGTAGTAGCAAAACTATTCTAATGCTGGTCAGAATTTAAGTCTCTTTAAAGCATTGGAAGCAAAATGAAAAGAGCATCAGCATATTAGAGAAAGCTTAATGTTCTTTTCGTGTTACATCAAGATGAAAGTTAAGAGTTTTATCTCATTTTACGAAAGACTGAAAAATGAACCAGAAATTAATACCAGTGATGATCATCATGATGATAGTTGCGACAATTTCAAAACTGCCTAAATGTATACCAGCGTGCTTGAATAATTTGGTCTTGGCCACATAGTCAGTAAAAGACAGAGATTTCTGACACAAAGGCCTGCTTTCTATGACTATGTATAACAATTCTGGGACTTAGGAACCTATAGCTTTGAATAACTGGAATTAATAAATATCTATTACTACATCCCAATTACTTTTGTTTCTCTTTTGCTATAGCTTCTACCTCTGCTGCAATGGAGGTCACTGCAGCTACCTGTAGTAACTAATGCTTCCATATCCCATTTCCTTAAAATTCCTGTCACCAACTTTCTTATTGGAACCCTTTGCCCTCTAAGAGGTCCAACTCTATGTGAGCCCACCTGGGGAATCCTCTAACTTTCTTTAGTGAGAATAGGAACCATGCCTGTCCATGTTGCCCAAGCCAAGTAGAGTTTCTTGCAATAACAGACATTCAATGACACACTGAAGAATAAATGAGTGGTGGTAAACAGATTAAGTTTCGGATGTAAAAGATAGATGAGTGACTATTGCTTAGGCAGTGGGATTTACCAAATAGATACTATAAGATATTTTCCCTATAGAGATAATGTTAGAAATGGTAATTAGGTCCTACAGTTCTATTAGTGTCACTAAAACAGCAGTTCAACTAACTTTCAAGTTACATAGTGCATATGGGTCAAGCTGGGAACACAACTACCATTTATACAATGTTTCTCTAAGAAAATGGTTTTTGAAGGACATAAAGCAGGATTATCAATGAATTTTTGGCAACAAACTATTTGTAAATTGAAGTTAACTTTCATTAATTTATTGGTCATCTTCGCCTGTGTCTTCTACTCATTGATTAATAAAGTTATAACGAACATGAGATCAGGAACTATTTTCTACTACATAATAATATCACTAGGCCCAACTCTTATTCTCCCTGCTGCTACCCCCACCCAGCATTCATTATGGTTCTTTATTTTAGTAGATACTCCCCAAAATTTGCATTTTGATTGTTTGATTTTTAATAGGATTATCACTCAGAACAAAGAATAGTATATCCTGATATACCCGGGATACTTGCTTCAACCTGGCTTTAATTTTGAATTACACAGCAGTTATTCATGAGCTTTAGAATATGAATTAACTCTGACTTTAAGTGATATAGTTTTACAATATTAATAAAAATAAGTAAATTATAATAATAGTTCTAGATGTTTATCACTTTTCCACTTGACCTATAATTTAGGGTCAAATGGTTACTGTAAGTTCTAAAAGCCACCCTGGTTTGAAAAGCTACCAAGCCCTGTGCTCTAACCTATAGTTTAAAAAATTTCCACTGACTGGGAAAGAGAGGGAATTACCTCTTTCCAGGAAGTACTACAGAGTAGTAGTACTACTACTACTCCAGTGCCCTAGCGATATATCTATTCTGCTTTCTGGAAATAGTCTGTCCTGGAATAGTTTAGGATGACCTAACTTCTTATCTCCTAATGGAGAAAGGCCATGACTAGGGAGGAGGCATCCATTACATATTTATTTTGAATATGGTGGCAAAATGATAGTTATTTCACATACTACACTATTTTATCTTTTCAGGTGTAACTGTATGGAACCACATAATCCCAGCAATGACACATTGAAGGAATGGAGGGAGTCCAATATTTCTGCCTCTGACGTAATTTGGGAAAACCTAACTGTGTCAGTAAGTGAAACACTGAAAAATAACTCATGTCTTGAATCTTATTACTGTTTTGAGGATTTGTTGACATTGTGACTGAATTATTGCCAATTAGGTAAAATTTTTGAATCCATACTATTATAAAAGTAATAGTTTTGTCTTAATTTTGATTTCATTTGTTTCAGGTATTCAGGTAAATTGGGATTTTCTTTCCTTATTGAGTTTTTCTAATAGTTAGTGGGCCTGAATTGCTCTAAAAGCACATATACACAGCATGACATGACTAGATTAACTGAAAGTACATTAAAAAAGAATGGTGTTGACCTAAATGAAACCATATGGCGGAACTAAGTTGGCCTTCTGTGTGAAAAAACAAGAATGCTTTTACTTTACTCTGCAGCACTGCTCCAGCTGTTCAGAATATACTGAAAGAGGGGATGTTTGTTAGTATTTTAGAATAAATATTACAGTTTTGGGGAAGAACAAAAGTCACTTTTCTTACCAAAATTCTGGCACCTCTCTTAGGAAGAGCTTTCTTCCATTTTCTTATCTCCCACTCAGGAAAGAGGATGGCAACATATTTTTCACCTATCAAGGTTAAATCCGTACCTTTTAAAACCGTTTTTTCCCCTTGCTTTTCTCACAGCTGTATTCTTCCATTCTTCTTAACCTATTATAATGTTTGTGCACTTTTTTTTCCATCTATATTTACAGCCTTCTGTTTGGTTAGATCTCATAATTGGAAAAATTAGTGTTCAGCTTTTAATGAATATTAAAATATGAGTCATTTTATTTTTTTTATTCTCTTCAGTCGCAAACATTACTCTCCAAAGCCGCTTCTACTTTACCTTCTTGTATAAGCTCAAATCCCATTATAACCATCAATATAAAACTATATGAATTCTAGTTAATTTTATGAAACATCATTTTAGTAAGTGAGCCAGTTAGTGGAACAAAGAAATACTTTTTGTTGTTCGAATATGTTAAAACTCTAAAAGTAATTCTTCTTTTTAATTGAGGTGTAATTGACATACAACATTATATTAGTATCAGGTATACAACATAATAATTATAATAGTTCTATATATGTATACATTGTGAAGTAATGACCACAATAAGTTGTTAACATCTGTCACCATACATAGTTACAAATTTTTTTTTCTTGTGATGAAAACTTTTAAGGTGTACTCTCCTAGCAACTTTCAAATATAAATATGATTTTTCTAAGAGCACTTGACCTTTTGCCTATTTTCTCAATTTTCCCCATTAAATGTTTTCTTTAGAATCAAAATCAAATTACCCTCTGTTTAAAATTCAGTCTTGGCCTATATTTTACTACTTTTATTTTTATTTTTTAAATTTTTTTTAGGCAAGGCAACCCTTGGTTGACCTCACAGATTGCAAGAAACTTGTCAGCTTACAATCCCTTATTTCTTTTTCTTTTTCTTTTATTTTTCACGCTTACAGCACCTGGTCTTCCTAGGCGTTCTTCCATTCAAGTACTAACCAGGTCCGACCCTGCTTAGCCTCCGAGATCAGATGGGATTGGGCTTGTGCAGGGGAGCATGGCTGTAGACACTACCTATATTTTTACTCTAGAATAATCCTTCACTTACTCTTGTTGTTTTCTTTTGTTACAGTCAACATTTATCTGTTCCATCTATTTTTCCCTAGAAAAATAACATTGCATTGTTATCCATTCAATGGATAATTATTGATAATCATAATAATCCATCCAGCAATGTATATTCCATCTATATTTTCCTTTTGTAAACTATAAGAATATTATGTCTAAAGAGTCTTTTGATTATGTTCCTCATCTTGGTTTTCCCTTCAATACAGAAACACAAATAATCCCCTCTTTAAATTATTTAACATGATAATTTACTCTATGTATTTTATATTCTCTGAATAATTTAATGCTAAATAATAATATTCATTCTCCAAAGTAGCAAATCTTGAATAATAACCTTCTAAAAGACTCACAGAATAATTGTTCTGGCTAGCCATGAATTAATTTTAGATATTAGAAGTTTGAGAGTCAATCACAGTACAGTGAAAAGTATTTTGCAAAGCACATCTAGCACTGTGTTTTTTTTCCTTAAAGTTTTGCACTAGATGTTAACTTTCTGGCAGAAATTATTATTATTAATTATTATTTTTTACAAGTCAAAAGCAGTTTTTGCAATAGATAATTACAAATCTTGACCAGAAATGGCCTTTGTCATCAAAATGCTACGTAATGAAAAAAATCTTGTAATTTTTAATTCTTGTAATTTTTAAATAATTTTAATGAAAACTTAAAACACTTTTTGTTTTAATTGTCATGCCATTTTTTGCATAATCACAAGTATCATCAAAAGCATTTTACGAATAAGGCACTGTGCTAATGGCTATTATAACTACTTTGTAAAAATAGTAATATAACATTTACTTTATATATTTTTAATAGACAGATTTTTTAAATTAAATTTTTACGTATCTCATGAATTATAACTTTTACCTTGCTAATTCAGCAAAGGCAAAGAACTTTAGCTTTCTTTGATTCCCAAACTGCTATATGCATAGTAAGTGTTCCATAAATATTTAATAATTATTTTGAAAAAAAGTCCTATGTCACAAATATACTATTTAACACAAGTCTTTTGCTTTTATTTTGTTTTTCAATTTTATCGAAGTATAACTGACAAAAATTATACATATTAAAACAACATAATGTTTTGATTAACATACACATTGTGAAATGATTACAACAATCAAGCTAATAATTTATCAATCCCTCGCAGTTGCCTTATTTATTTATTTATTTATTTAGTGAGAACAATTAAAATATACTCTTTTAGCAGATTTCAACTATATAATACAGTATTATTAAGTGTAGTCACTATGCCGTACATTAGATTTTCAAAACTTATTCATTCTGCATTACCAAAACTTTGAATCCCTTGACCAATATGTCCCCATTTCCCCTTTCTCCCCCAACCCCTGGTAACCATCATTCTACTCTCTGCGTCTATGAGTTTGACATTGTTTGATTCCACATATAAGTGAGATCATGCAGTATTTGTCATTCTGTGTCTGGCTTATTTCACTTAGCATAATGTCCTCCAGGTTCATTTATGTTGTTGCAAATGACAGGATATCCTTCTTTTTAAAGGGTGAATAATATTCCTTTGAATATTTATACCACATTTTTTTCATCTATTCATCCATTGAGAGACAGGTTATTTCTGTATCTTGGCTATTGTTAATAATGGTTAATGAAAGCTAGAATACTTGTATATTTAGCAGTATCTAAAAACCATCCATTAAAAGGAATCCCTAAGCAAGGTTTAAAATATTCACAAAGGATTAACTGGCAATTGGTTAAGAATTGTCTTAATGTCAGAATTGCATATTTAACTATTACATATAGTTAATAGTAAGGGGCAGGACACTAATGTGTACTTTAATTTCTTATTCTATCAAACTTAATTTTTACTAACATAAAATTATTGATATTTAGAATGTTTTAAGAATAATTAATACAAATGAGTTTGTCAACAAACTTTTTTCATTTTGTATATGAAACCATATGTTAGATCAAAATAAGACAACAGGATTTAGATATGATTTTCACTTCTAAATCTTAGGACTTGGAGTGTGTGTATATGTTTGTGTGTGTATGTGTGTGTGCGTTAGGGGTACAGTTAGTGTAAAATAGAAAATAAATGTAGATTTTAATAGATTATAATTCTTTTTTTAAAACGTAACATACTGTCCCCCAAAAGAAGGAAAAACAAATATCCTTTTCAAATTCGCTTGGAATTAAAGTACCAAGGCAAGCTTTTAGCAATTTATTATAGATTATAAGACAGTTAAATGATTTTTTTTAAGTGGCAAATGGAACATTTAGAAGACTTTTATATACATACAAAAGACTGAAGATAATCACAAATATATAGATGATGTGTTTACAATGGAGCTTCAAGCTTCTTAGTGTTTTTAACCACTTGGCTTACCCATTATTTTGCTTAGTAATTGTTATACTAACATCTCTGAACAGGGATAAGAGGGAGGACTAAAACATGCAAGGATTCATTTTTGCTACTTTACCTATTTTTGAGAAAAAGAAAATTAAAGCTATAATTAAGTTCTAAGGGGTTTTACTTTGGTTTTTCAATTAGCCAAGTTATGTGCTCTGTATTAGCTTAACATGGATAATTGGAATTCAACCTTAGCTAGGGAGGAAGGTATTTGCAGTTAGATGAGAAAAGTGGATAGAATTCTTTTTGATAATTATAAGGTGTACTAACAATATTTCTTAAGAATCCTAGCCTCAGGGATAGCTACTCCAAGTAGATTTACAGGTTGGTCATTTAATTTTGGATATCAGTGTAGCTATCTGTGGTTTATTCTAGAATCTTTTAAAGATATTTATTTTCTGCTATACAAGGACTCCAGGGTCTGAGGCTCTGTTCATTGGGCAGACTCTGTGTTAGTGATCAATCTTTCAGTTCATATTTTTCTTTAAAATCTTTATGTACTACAGCACAGTTCAATTTCTGTTCAGGTTCAGAATATCTCAAGGATTGATGAGGTGACTGGTTCATTAAAACCGTTCATTTCTGTGTTTTAAAATAAAATAAATACTTTAGTAATCTAATCTTTAAAATAAAGTAAGATAAACCAAAATGATTTTAAAATCATTGTCAGTTTCAAAATATTAATGTTTACAATGCTCAGTTTTTCTTGGAGAAAAAAAATTTTGACTTTGCTGCCACCTCATGGCTAAGGCAGTAATTAGAAATGATCCTTCAAGGACTTATAAAAATATATACCAGGAAAAAAAAAATACCATGGAGAAGTCATAGTAAAAACAAGCTTTGCCTTGCTTGTGTAGCAACCCTTTCTCTTTCGTTCTGTAGTCTAAGTTCACGCCCCATCTTTGACTCAGAGTTTCATTTCAGTAATAATATATCATAGTTTTTTTGTTGCCTTTCTCATCTTTTTTGTTAACTTTTGGACTAGATAATTTTACAAAATATTTGTTCTTCTTTAAAAATGCAATAATATTCCATCATGGGTACCATATTTGTATCAGAGCTCTACTGACACCCGACAGTGGTGAGGCCATTGCAAATTACTGAACCTCTCTATGTCTCACTTTCTTCAGACATGAAATAAAAATAATAACATCTACCTATTTTATAGGTTTGATGTAAAAATTAATTAAGATGGTATATTTAAATTTGACATAGTTTTGGCATAGTGTCTGACCATAGTAACCACTCACTATAAAGTATGTCATATTTTCAATAAATCTGGTGTCAGAAATTTAGTCGATATTAGGTTAAATACACATTGACTGGTAAATCAGTTAGTTTTATAGATTTAAATTTAATTCAAAAATGGCAAAAATTTAAAAAGTGGTTCATGTTCAAATGTTACATAATGTAAATCTTTGATACTGCTCACTACCTAACCTATTCAGATAAAATTTATAGAATTTAAAGTGTTGTCTGTTAAATCATTGTGAGAGCCATAGATGAAGAGCTTCAACATCTCAACTGCAAATGATCTTGATGTTAGATTTCTGAAAGAAATGTGTCCATTTTTTCTTAATATCTCCATTTGTTTTACTTCC
>NW_006442484.1:35082176-35092549 GCF_000325575.1 Pteropus alecto
TCGTTGCATGGAGAGTATGTTGGACGAGCCTGTGGCCACGATCATCCATATGTTCCAGATGTTCTATTTTGGTCAGTGATTCTATTCTTTTCCACAGTTACACTGTCAGCCACCCTGAAGCAGTTCAAGACTAGCCGCTATTTCCCAACTAAGGTACTTAGACTACATTTTTCTTGATCAAAATGTAAACCTACATAAAGCATGTTATGAAGTCATTCATGTTTTAGAACAAAACGAAAAGCAATTGCTGTGATAAATGAAGCCGCTAAAAAGCTTCTGTGTGAGCTGCCAGGTTAGGAGTGGAGTTTGGTGAGGGAGGGAGGTGAAGAGAAAGCATTTTTGGTACAGGTGCTAGAAGTGCACATACCCTCCAGGCTTTTCTACTTAATCTCAAATCCCAAAGATAAACCCACTTTCCCACTTACGGTTTTGGAAATTGAAAGCACACACTGCATTACTGACTGTCACTTTCTTGCCCAGTGAACAGCGGGAACTATTCCAGCCTGACAGATATCTCATTGGAGCCACTGTTACATTCTCTAATTGGGAAAGCCCCTGCAAAACTCATTGGAACACTATTCTCTTTTTCATTTTTAAAGTGTCAGTCCCTCCCCCTAACCCACCACGTTTGCATCTGCATATTTGGAAAGGAAAGTAAACAGAGAAACAGCTTAGTTCAATATTTAACAGTGCAAAGTAACACCTATAATGTCTGACTCAGCCAATAAAAAACAAGGAGAAAAAAAACCAAGAAAACAAGCTTTTTAAGGATGAGCTAAAGATTATAATCAAAATCCACCCAGGGAAAATGTTTCAGGAACTGTTTCTTTCACAGAAAACTTCTATTTTTGTCACTTCCTCCTTCCCTAAGGTGGAAAATTCATTTTCTTCCTCCGAAAGTTTAATTTGATTTTTAACTTGAAACAATAATCTTATTCATTTTCGTGTGTGTGTGTGTATGTGTGTGTGTGTGGATGTGTGTGTCAGAAAGACATCCTAATGAAAAGACAGATCTTTTTGATAACTATATAAGGATTTTTGCTTAAAGACAGCTTTATGAATGAAAAACGGCTCTAAAAACTGACTTACATAAAATAACTTTTAAATTTGCCTACTCTGCTGTGCACTTCCCTGCTGCCATACTTATATCCCAGATAAACTAACTAAAATATACTTCTTCAATAAAAATAATAATTTTATAGTGTTTCAGGTTTATCATGTTAAAATGTTACCTGCGTGAGAAAGAATCCTAAAATTTAGCCAACTTCTGGCCATGTAATCTTATTTTATGTTCTAAATATTCATACACTTGAGTTCATAATAAACTTAGATTTTAAATAAATATTAAAATAGTGCAATTACCATTACAGTTATGCATAATGCCTCATTCTGGAAAGGTTGAGTGTGTATCCATCTTAATGACAGAGATACATAAATATATATTCAGGTTCTGACAGAGCTAATGGTAATATTATAGTATGCATAAAATATATCATGATGTTATGTCATAAAGTGTTTATAAAGTGTGACTCTAGCTTATGTTCTTGAGTATTCCTCACTATTTATAGTTTCGAGTGACAAATGTTTTCATTATTTTTAGGTTCGATCCATAGTGAGTGACTTTGCTGTCTTTCTTACAATTCTATGTATGGTTTTAATTGACTATGCCATTGGGATCCCATCTCCAAAACTACAAGTACCAAGTGTTTTCAAGGTGAAGTTGTCATAGCATTTACATTTATCTCTCCATTTCTGTAAGTCTAATCTTCATTTAGATGATGGTTATAACCCTAAAACTAGGGATTTTCGTGAAAGTACAAAGAATATACATTAATAGAGCAGTGAATAAAATACCCACAGTGTGACTAAAATTTCAGTCTAATATTTAAAAAAGGAACCACAGAAATAGAAAACTAGAAGCCACTTGAAAATATTTCCTGTCAATTTTTCCATTTAGAATATCTATATACAACACTCCTAAAAGATAAGGAAGCATTTTGAAACTAAGAAAAATACATTATCTTATCGTGAAATTGCACAGTTTATGGGGCTTGAAAAACATAAAAAAAGGTCTGAGATAGAATTGTAGCTGTGTTATTAACTAATTCTTGTGACCTTGGGCCAGTTACTTAACCTCTGTGAGCCTTGGTTTTCTTACCTGTCAAACAGGGCTGGGAGTTCCTCATAGAATTATTGTCAAATGAGTTCCTTTGGGACTCATCTCAGACACCAGTATGTTTAGAACCCTTCCCTCTGCCCTTGATGTCACCAAGTGTATTTTGCAATTCCCACAAAAAGGCCTAAAAATGAAGTTACACACAGTTGTCAATATGCTATTTGTAAATGTAAATAAATTTTTCCAACTGTAAATGGTAAATATTATTTAATATAGGCATTAATTAACAACACACATTTTGAGCCAGTCTGTTAGAGTTCAGATCTTATCTCCACCACTTACTAGCGTGAGATCTTAGGGAATTTACTGGTCCTCTTTATGTATCAGTTATCTTATCGATATCTTTTTAGAGTGTCGTGAAGAAAAAAATGAGTTAAAATATTGAAAGCACTTAGAATGGTGCCTGGTACTTTATAAATGCTTTGTAAACATTAGTGTTATTAATTATAGCTTACTTGGCGTTTCAGTTTATAACTAGGACTTTCTTGGTAGCATCTGTTAAGACTTAATTGATTAGGTATTCATTAATCCAGTTAATAACTATGTATATTATTTTATTTTTCACAGCCCACTAGAGATGATCGTGGCTGGTTTGTTACACCTGTAGGTCCAAATCCATGGTGGACAGTAATAGCTGCTATTATTCCAGCTTTGCTTTGTACTATTTTAATTTTTATGGACCAACAGATTACAGCTGTCATCATCAACAGAAAAGAGCATAAGCTAAAGGTATATTTTAATGTCCATTTTAGTGTAAATCATTGTGACTTAACTGACATCAGTTGACATTCATTATACTTCACCTGAATTCTGTAGTCGTTTGTATAGTGAAATATTAAAATAATGCTTTTGGGTTCATAATTTTTATTATTTATATTCAGGATACTTTGTCTTACAGTGAGCTTAAAATTAAATAATTAATTAGTTAATTAATTAATTTATAGCACTTGGCTGAACTCTAACCCCTGAAACTTAACGACGACTGCTTAAAATAAAAAACATTGCCCAAATTCTAACTTTCTTTACCATGTTTAACATATTTTAATGAAATCACAATCTATTCTGGTAAAGTGCAGCTTTACCAATTTTATCTTATATCTGGGATTTCTCTATTTCTCTATTTGACCCTAAATGTGTCTGTTAGACACTTTATTGGAACAAATGACATATTAAGATATTTCTCATTTTCTTTAGTTATTCCTCTGTCAATAATGCCTATGATAACAAAACCCAGCCATAAATGTCATAATTTTAAGTGGATCTTTGTTGAATTTTACTGTAGATTTCAATGACTTCTTTTTTTTCAAAGGGAATAATACAGATATATCTTATTTATTCCATTCTGACCCTGCCATTTTGCAACTGTGAATAATCAAAGCTATTCACTGCTGTATATTAAAATAAAAATAATTGCATGGTTAAAAATAATATAAATCAAATCTTGTAAAAACAGAGCATGCACAACCTTGTTTTGTTCTGGTATCATATACATACTCTTTAATTTCTAGGAAAAGATTCGCTGTCAGAACAATAGACACAATGCTTTATAGGATTTTTAAAGTATATTTGTTAGATTAAAATCTCTGAAATATTTGATGAGAAATAGTAATGACATAAATAAGAAAGCACAATAAACCATATAAAAAAGAATTATGTATATATATTGGTGCGAATATGTGTCTATTTTAAAACAAAGAGCATTCTTAATTTTCTTTGTAGAAAGGAACTTAACAGTACTCAAAATCTTTTTTTGAAAGAAATTCATTCAATTCATTTGTTTTTGTCAAATGAAATTTATAATTATTAAGGATATATCTTACAAAAATTTCTAGTAAAGTCAGGAGCTAGAGCTACATGTTTAACAACCAGTTACCTGCGCATAAAAAGGAGAGAGATATTGATTTGTAATGTTTAGTAATTTTAATGGTATGAATACTCCCATCGTGGCCCATTTCAAGCTATCAATGTGACATCAATTGGCAGGAAAAATTTTGAAAATTAAACAATTGGCTCTCATAAGCCTATACAAGCTGGCTCCAAAACACCACTAAACTACGCAATTCAGTACTGGAAATTGAATCATTTACAGCCCTTCAAACAAGGTATTCAGATTTCCAAGTTTAATAACCTACTTATTTAATATCAATTATTTAAAAATCTTATTTGCTTTTAAAATAGCCTTCTGCAAGAGCAAATACCACCACAATAAAGTTACATAGTTGATTAAATAAATCTATAAAGCAAGTAAAAATACTTTATATTGAATATAATTATTCTCCTACCCTCTAAGAAGTAGGAACATTTTCCCTAGACACTAGTTTATTTTTTAAAACTGAAAACATCTTTTATGTTTTTATTCTAAAGTTATATATGATTTTGGTTTAAAAAATCAGATGATATAAAAAGTTAAAAGAAAAAACAGTGAAAAACACTATAATTTCATTACCTAGAGATAATGATGTATGATGTATACCCAAATATATATTTTCATACTACATATGTTGCTTGAACATTATCATGGGAGTCATCCCATGTCAATAATATAAATCCACATTACCATTGTAAATGGCTGTATGTATATTTTATTGTATATTTCATGTTTTAAAATGAACTGAAAGATTCCTGTTTAAAGAAGAAAGTAATCTGTATAATCATTGTTTCCCTTTCAAAAGAAGATTTTTTTTGTCTTTGTAATTAGAAATCCCACAGATTTTGCTGAAATATCATTCTTTGTAAAAGATATCAACTAAGCTGATTGAAGCAGTGTTATTTCTGAGCATTAATAGAACCATATTAAAACAAAATGTAAAGTAAGTGAAGATTTGCTGCAGGTGATATCTTTTTGGCCATTCTGTATCCTTGGTAATTCTGTCTCTCAACTTTATAAATCACAGCACTTACTCCTTGTTCTTCATGAGCCTTTGTAGGTCCTTGACATTTACAGCCTTTCCTAAACAACAAAATACACTATATTTCCTCTTTTACATATCATGTAGAATAGCTGAACTATAACATGTAGTCTTTCACATACTTGCATATATAGGATTAAATATAGAAAAAAGGTATTTAATATTTTCGTCACTGGGATAAACTTGAGGCTATATTTATAAACCATAGTACATCACTTGTATGTTACTTTTTATTATACAAATAAATGACCATGTAATCGAAAGATTTATATTTTTTCCCTTTAGCAGCCTGTATTTAGTAAACAATAGGGCAAATTTGGCTTAATCATAAACTCTGCTGTATTGCGCAAAGTAGAAGACTCAGTTTGTTCTTGGCCACTATGAATCTGAACACCCCATCTTCCTCCTTAGATACGGATATTTGCAAAGGATGTTTCTTCCCGTGAACACTTTTTTTTATTGGCCTATAACCCTTGTCTTCTATAAGCTTTGGTATAGTGGTCTGCTGCTGCTGATTTTCCTGTTAACAGTAACAACAACAAAAAATCAATTCTTTAGAACATACTTTACTCAGCCTAATGGTTTGTTCCATAGCTGTTCCCTCTGCCTGTTGCTTCCTTGAAATGTTTACACAGTTGTCTAGCTTTGACTTGAGAGCTACCTTCTCACAAAAAGACACAAGTTCATTGAGTGTATCTGCAGACCACAAGTTAACCACACTTTTGGCTTTTATTGTTTTTTTTTTTTTTCCCTCACTTGAAAACCCATTTTTGCCTCAGTTGGAACATTCCCAGAAATAGTTTAATGAATCATGTTTTTTGGTTTCTGTATCCAAGGTTGATTCCGTGCCATGTATTTAAGTTTGTGTCATATATCCAAGTCACCTTGAAATTTAGCATTTTATTCTTTATCTCTTCTAGACTTATATTTCGAGTCTTTTCATTTTTTATTTATTTCTATTACCACAACTGGAAGTTGGTTTTTCTCCAGAAGAATTTTTTTTATGCCACTAAAAATGTTTTTTGTCATTTTGCAAGTGTTACTGCATACACGAGAAAGCTTTTTTGCGCTACAAAGGCTAGCCACAACTCACTTGTTAAGTGACTAACTCCTTCCTCAGAATGAAGAAGCTCCAAACTAGCAAAACTCCAACTCACTGTACCTCATGGTCTTTTGGGTCAATCGTGGTGATCACATCGTAAGGTATATGAATGTCAAATCACTATGTTGTATACCCGGAACTAATATAATATTGTATGTCAACTGTACTTTAATAAAAAAATCTAAAAGCTGCAAACATAGAAATTTGAGAATGCAAATTATCATCTATATTATATATAGATGTAAGTCCATAATCTCTCTAGCATTTTTTGCTTATTTATTTCTTCCCAATAGAAGTAGGATAGGCGTAGGTTAAATTGATCCCTTTGAAATGCATTAAACATATTCACTTTTTTTTTAAAAAAAGTATTCTGTAAAAATGGAAAGAAAGCAAGATATTATTTTACGGAAAAGAAAGTTTCTGTTCAGATACAACTGTAGGCTTTTCTACATGTTTCTGTAGACAGTTCAGTCTTCTTTTGACATCATTTTTAATAAACAGCAATACAATCCCAGATCACTTGAGTAAATGAATGCATTTGCAACATTCATTTGGCACTACATTCTCTCGATGATTATGGCATTTGATATGTTCTTTTTTGCCCTCTTTGTCAGCCTGGTTCTTCATGTCAATCTATAGTCTTTTATGTGGTTAACTTGACAGATGCAGGAAATTGCTGCCAAGCTTTGAAATGAATTTTTTCAGCAGTGGCATCTGGGTATCAGATGGTCCTCTTGGCTGGCCTCTTGTCTTGCTGCATGTTGGTTTTAGTGGGGTCTGGTGTAGCATCACCTGTTGCTATGCTCCCTTTTCCTCCCATATGTCCATTTCCCGTGATTCATGGGTGAATGTGAGAATAAAAGCTCTGGTTCTGTCTTTATTTCAGACAAAAATCTGCAGAAATATGTTAGAAGGTACAGAGTTCTCTCTCTCTGACAAAGGGATACTTCCCTTTGGCTGGCATGCCTATCAGCTAATAAATTGGTTATGAAAACTAAAATTTTTAAGACGTTTAAAATGAAAGGCAAGGGAAAAGATGATGATTCATTAGTGGAAGTGCCAGAGCTGCTTTATTTCTTTGAGTCATATTAAATTAAGATGTTCCCATTGTTGTACAACATAATCAGGAAAAAAATATATTTTTGTTTTTATTGCATATTTGTACTTTACAATGCTAGCTTTCTAAATTTAAATAGGAAATTATTTCCTCTGATAGCATTATTTTGTCTGCTTCTTGCAATCCAGAATCTCACTGTTTACATTTGTAGCATATTTTTAAAACACTAGATAAGAGCTATAGGGAATCACTACCATGAAGAAGGCCTTCCCCATATCATTAAGCCATAGTGAACATGGACCCTGGGAATATCCAGGGTGTGCTAAAAGCACAAGGCCAACTCCCAAGGCCCCTTGCTCTGCCCTCCTCTGATATTTATCTCCCCACTACTAGGACCTCTTCCATTCTCTCTCAGCAGCACTACAGCTTTACAAAACCCTCAGGGGACAGGAGGAACTATTCACACCCTACTCCCTTATAGGCAGGGGCTTCAGTAGTAAGGTCTTTCACTATTCTCTATCCTTCTGACTCCGGAGTCCCTAGAATGAAACAGTCCTTTACCTGGTTAAAACGTTGTCCTTTAAAGGGACCCAAATTTGAGTTCTGTGTACTAACTACATCTTCCAAAATGTTCTGCAGAAGGACCAGAGGAACGTAGTATGGCCCTGGTGAAGCTAATTTCTTTCTATGCCTTTTTGGTTTTGCTGCCACCAGGGTGTTTCTTTTCCTGCTCGCCAGCTTTTAGTAATGAAAACCTTCCCTGTGTCAATTGCAAAGAAAAGTTTCTAGTGTCATATGCTCAAGGGAAACTGAGCTCAGGCATTTTGGTGAACTGGAGTATTGCCCCAGCTAAGCTAATTCAAGGACAGGTACCACTGAATTGGTGACAATGCATGAGGTAGTTATGTGGATATCTCCTATTTTCTCAGTGTCATCTCCTGCACTTTATAATTTGGCAGGAATAAGCAGAAAGGCAAGGAAGTACAACTGACTTTCAGGGTGTTAAATAATGAAAAGTCTTTACACTTTGATAAAACTGCCTATAAAAAAAAGCCACAATGATTCTTCTAGAAGAATTGGTAATTTTTGCTTATGACCATAACAAATTTAACAGCTATATTTTAAACTTATACTTATTAAGTTTGATTCTAAAAGATGTTTTAATGATGCACATTTCCTTTAAAAAAGTCAATAGGTAACTTATTGATTACTTATCATGTACCAATGATTGTGCTACAAAACTATGGGAAAGACTAAGAAATTAAATAAGTGACCTGCCCTAAGGAAACATACTTTTATTGAAGAGACTTGAAACAAAAGAGGACAAAAGAAAAATTTATTGTTCAACTGCTAGACTATTTAATATTTATTGGGTGTGTACTATATCCCCATTATTGTTCTAATGAGTTGCAAAATGAAATAATTTAATTCTCACGACAACCCAATGAGGTAGCTCCTGTTATCATTATCAACATTTTTCAGATAGAGAAACAGAGGGCACAAGTTAAATGATTTGTCTAAGGTTGAGCTAGCGTTTAATCCCAGGCCACTTTGCTATTTCTGAGACTTTGCCCTGTGTTTCCTAAGGGTTATGGAGGCAGAGGTTAACGCTGCTCTTCCCCATTTTCAATTTCTCTCCTCAGAGACCAGACCAAATCGCTCTCTCCAAGAGAGCAATATCCAATTCCTAACATCTCCACACGCCCCTTGCACCCAGTTTTTCTCCTTTATATTTCTTGTTTGGTCCAAAAAAGAACTGAAGTTTGCAACATCTGGAGGTCAGTGACTGTGGAGTAGGATCACTGAGGAGATAAAAAATACAAAAACTTTATTTCTAAGGAGAGACTAAATTTTTCTAGTGCTAAAACTGAAACAAATGAGGACAAGATAGTACACACACGCACACACATACACACACACATACACACATACACTTAACTCTCTCTAGGTTTCTATGATATTATTTTTCCCAATCAAAGTCACCCATTGAGACAAAAGAGAGCAATTGGAAATAGAGTGTTTAAGAAAAATTTATTTTTAGGAGATCTGATATGAAGGGCTTCTTGGTAGTGGTTTCAGGTAGTGGTTTCTAGTCACAATCAAGTCATTCTTAGCTTTGTTGTTGACACAGTCCTTACTTTGTTTTCTTAGCCTAATGCCTGTTATATAGTTAGCACTCAATAATTTTTTTGGTGTGAATTAATAATGAGTGAAATGTGGATCATGTTAATTGTGAGTTAACTTGCCCATTTTAAGGAAACATAGAAGTGGCTGTATTTGATAATGACTTTACTTATCCAGTAGAAATAGAATGAAAACTAATGTAACATTGACCTAGAAATACGTTAAGCTTATTAAAGCTTGTAGAAAACACTGTAATCATAATTGCAATAGGAATATCTGCAACTTTTTAAAAGTAGATTATATATTTTGACACTATTACCTTTTTATCTTTAGTTTATATAGGACTAAAGATAGCACATTCTTTCTATTCTTACTGCTCCATGGTCATGGTGGTGGTGTTATTTGCCATATACTAAATTCAGATCCTATGAGAATTCTCTCTCTCTCTCACTCTCTCTCTCTCTCTCTCTCTTTTTTTCAAACAGAAAGGTTGTGGATACCATCTGGATCTATTAATGGTGGCTGTCATGCTTGGTGTGTGCTCCATCATGGGCCTGCCATGGTTTGTGGCTGCTACTGTTCTCTCCATCACTCATGTCAACAGCCTAAAACTGGAATCGGAATGTTCAGCTCCAGGAGAACAACCCAAATTTCTTGGCATTCGGGAGCAAAGGGTCACTGGGCTTATGATTTTTATTCTTATGGGTTCATCGGTCTTTATGACCAGTATTCTGAAGGTAATAAAATCTTTCTTTATAAGTTTGAGAGAAGGCAGGCTATACTTATTATTGTTTAAGAAATTTTATTTGAATCTAAGCCATCAATTTGCAAATATTGTATGGCATATGATGAAAGCGATGCAATTTTTTTTTGCCACATTTATATAACTTCTTAATACGAGAAATTATGTGCTATATTTTAGACTCCTTAAATACATAAAAATTTAGCCTAGCAAAGTAAAATTTGTTGTGTAAATTATTATTGTAATCTTGAAATAATGATCAA
>NW_006442484.1:35092589-35110566 GCF_000325575.1 Pteropus alecto
ACAAAATAAAATTTCTATTTTCTTGTCAATGATCAGATATATTTGCAATTAACATTACCTAGTATAAGATAGAGGTACAGAGATAAGCAGCATTATGGTCATGGCCACATGTGCAGTTTTATATATTAAATGTTCCATAAAACTATTACATGAACATCATCATTTTGTGTACTTATTTTTTTATATTTAAAATAATGAATCTATTTTGAAGAGCATTAAAGAGTAATTATTTTGTCATGTAATTTTTGCAGATATTTCCAAGTTGTGTTATTTGTATTTTAAATTACAACTCATTTTAGTTGTTTATAATTTGAAAACTCTAATCAAATTATTTAATCATTTATACAAGTTTTCTTGTACTTAATTATTTCACAAGTATAATTGCGAGAATTAATTTCTTTATTATATAAATAATTATAGAGACAGGACGATGCTTAGATATTCCAATAAAAAGGTAAAAATTGAACAAGTCACATGTTTACAAATATCTAGTACACTGTAGGAACAACAAGTAATATTAGCTACATTCTTCACATTTAATCCACATATCTTACCATTGTAAAACAAAATTCAAATTTCCCTAAAGTAGCATAATGATAGTAGCTAATATAGATTGTTTATTATGTATCATGTGTATTTTTATAGGTTTTGACCTATTAAATACTCAACAACCCTATTATCATCATCTTTTTTTAGATATTGGGAAACCAAGGCACAGAGTTTAAGTAATTTACCTAGATTTACACAGCTAAAAAGTAATAAAGCTGGGATTTGAACTATGTTTTCTGGCTCTGCCCTATACTGCTTCTAAGATATTTCTTTCTTTTTCTGTGCTTTCCTTTGATAAGTGCAAAATAGCATGATCATATTACATTTGAAAATAACTTGTACCTTTTTTCTAATTGTTCTTTTACAGTTTATTCCCATGCCAGTGCTATATGGAGTGTTTCTTTATATGGGTGCTTCATCTCTAAAGGGAATTCAGGTAAATTACTTACAGTAAAACAGGCACATCTGTGATGACTGATCTTAAGGTCTGTTGATGCTAAGTCATGTGATAGTTAAGATAATGACATCATCTAATGAGCAGATTTCAGACCATAATTAAATTTTTTCAAACTGGTCAGATTCACAAAAGTTAAAGAAAATCCTCTTTAGAATCTAAAGTTCACAATCTTAGGGTACTTTTATTTACCATAAGTATATATTAGAACTCAAAACTTTAGATTTTACAGCCCTTTTAGAAAACTAATTGCAGCACGTTTCAAGATATATCCAAATACTAAAAATCTTTGACACTGTAATCATGTTTATAAACATCTATCCATGGGAATACAAAAAACTCAAACTAAGAGGTTAGATTTAGAGAACTTTTAAAACCTAATCATAGTACATTTCAAAATATACACAAATACTTTTAATCTTTGATATTGTAATCATGGTTATGGATATCTGTCCATGAGAATAGAAAAACTTTATGTACAAAGATGTTCATTATAACACATACTTTTGAAATATTGGAAACAATCCAGTTATCTAACATGAGTACATAATTAAGCAATCTATGGTACATTCACTGAAAAGTGATAACTACGGTGACAATAAAAGTAACATGATAAAAATGTTTATGGCACAATACAAAGTGAAAAAGTAGGGAAACAAGTTGTATCTACCATAGGTTTGTAAAGCTATGAGTGTGGGTCAGATTAAAAAGGAAGTGGAGAAATAAAAACAATTTGTTAAGATTGTGAGATCTTGGGTAATTTTTTTCATTTTGCATTAGTTTTTCTTTTATTATTATAATTGTATTTCTAGAATTCTTTTAAAAATAAACTAAAAATAAAAGTATAGAGTAAGGAAGTTTCAAAGTATAAGTGAAACTATTGTTTAAGTATTGGTAAGATAAATATAGTTGTGTTTTTTATTACTGCACAACAAATTACTATACAACTTAGTGGCTTAAAACAATAAATATTTATCATCTCATAGTCTGTGGGTTATGAATTTGGGAAAAAGATTAGCCAGATAGTTCTGGCTCAAGATGTCATGTGGTTGCTGTCAAAATGTGGACAAGGGCAGCAGTCATCAGAAGGTTTGAATGGGGCTGGAGGGTCGTGTCCAAGATGGTTTATACAGAGCCGTTGGCAAGAGGCATCAGTTCTTGCCTGGCTTTTGATAGGAAGCTTCAGTTTTTTTCCACATGGACCTCTTCATGGGTCACTTAAGTGTCCTCATGACATGGACGTTAACTTCCATCAGAGAAAACAATAAGAGAAAGAGAGAAAGTAACTGTGCCTTTCAACTTAGTCTCCAAAGTTGCCCATATGGTCACTTGCACTTCATACTGTTTGTTAGAAGTGAATCATTATGTCTAGCTTGCACACAAAAGGAAAGAAATTAGATTCCATCTCTTGGAGAGAAAAGTACCAAAGAATTTGTGGGCACATTTTAAAACCACCTCAGGTATATTTTAAATCTTTGCAGAGGCTGTTGGCAAATTGTTTCTGCTTATGTTACTGTAGTGGGTTGAATAGTGTTCCCCTAAAATTCGTGTCCACCTGGAATCTCAGAACGTGACTCAATTTGGCAATAGAGTCTTTGAAAATGTAATCAGTTATGAATTTCAAGATGAGCTCATCCTAGATTTAGGGTGAACTCTGAACCCAATGACTTGGATCTTTATAAGAAGAGGAGACACAGGGTAGAAGGACACCCATGAAGATGGAGGCAGAGATTAGAGTTTTGCCGCTACAAGCCGAGGAACACCAGGAGCCAGCAGAAGCTGGAAGAGGCAAGGAAACTTTCTCCCCCGCGGCCTTCAGCACCTTGATTTTGGACTCCACAACTGCGGGAGAATAAATTTGTATTGCTTTGAGCTACTAAGTTGTGGTAATTTGTTATAGTAGCGCTAGGAAATTAATACAGATTTCTACTTAAATTTGCTTCTGAATAATCTTGTTTTTTAACTTAACATTATTGATCTAACATACTTAAATTTTCTTGAAAAAGAGATTAATTTTGAGGGTTAGTTTTTGTATAGTTTATTTTTGTTGACTAAAAGGAAAAAATAAATTGTTGCTTTTTCTATGACACAGCTTGATTCATTGGTGTACGAAGACATAAAAGTCATCTGACAGAATGTTATGCATTTTTCAAATTAACACTTGTTAAGTTGAGCACAGAGTGTAGGATGGTGAGCTGTGGTTCAACAGCAGACCACAAGAGAAATTAAAATAGAGAAGTTCATCACTCACAGGTCCTGGAAGAAGTACCTGGCCTTACCACATGGGAAGGTCAAGGCAAAGTGAAGACAGAGAGAGGGAGACAGGACCTAGGGCACATGCTTTTATTAGGGTTTGTAGGTAGAGGGCTTTGGGGTTCCTGGGCTAAGGCTAGATTGGTCAATTCAAATCAAGAGAGCAGAGTTTTGATAGGTTCCACGGGAGTCTTATTTAAGAGGTGGATAAGGGGAAAGTGTTGGGAGGCAGGGGAGACTGTTGATCGCAAGGGCTGTTGGGAAAGTCATATCAGGAACTTACATTTACTTGTGACTCGGGGCTTCATCTAGGGAATGTGATTGTGTGATTGTATAGTTTAAGGTCACTGCAGGCTACTAGGCTAAACAATATGGATGCCAAGGCAACGATATTACAGAGTAGCTTAGCCAAGCTCTTGACACTGAGGGACAGGTAGCACAGGAATTCTTTTCCCGAATGAACAACTAGCCAGCTTCTGACTTTAGGAGAAAGAAAACCAGTTGGGCCTTAGGCCAGTCCTGGATGTTAGAACTAAGGCAAAACGTTAATATGAAGTCACTGTAAAATCATCAAACACCCAAAGTAGATAGGCTGACTGCCCATCTTGACACTGGGTAAAATTAACTTGAGAGAGGGAGATGGTTGAGAAATGTTATGCATTTAAATTTTACTCAAATTACTTTTCATTTGCTTATTTATAATTTTATGTATAAAAAGTGTATTTTGAAAGAATTGGTTTGGTAAGGCAGATAAGGAAGAGGTTTTATTTGTTTTACTGGGTTTTGTTGTTGTTTTTGTTGTTCTTGTTTTTGTTTTTTGCCTTTGGCAGAAGTTCCATGAGTACTAATTTCATCTGTAAGTGAAAAGTATTTATTATTAGGCCCCAGGCTCACATAAATACAGCAGCAGAAATTTAAGAAACAAAGTAAAATCATTTTGAAAGGTTTCAACAGATTTCCCTCCTAATTCTACTCACATGATTTTATACTCATGAAATTTAGAACTAAACAAGAATGTCAGGTTTTGGAATTATTTGGGGTGTGAATCTTTCAAACAAAAGTTGAGGAAAACATTATCAAGGCCCATGAGGAAACTATAATGAGTTTTAAATAGAACAAATGAAACAGCAAGCAGGGTCTCACACTAAGAAACAGGGTTAGTGAAGATTCAAGTTAGCCCCGAGCTCGGGGAGTTAAAAACTCTACGGAATTTTGTGGCTGCCTCAGTGCAGAAACGATAAGTTTATACTAAGATGAGATAAAAGCCAAATGCAAAATTCAGAATGCATTTATCATTATTATCATTACTTAAGTATTAATAAACACGTGCTGAATACCAGCAGTTCAAGGAGCATATTAATTAGTTACTCTATAAGTTGTAGAAACCTATATTTTACCTGATTGTTTGGCAATATTAAGAAACTTATTATCCAGGCCTATCACTGTGCAACATGGCAGAAAAAAACAGATCATAGTGTTCTCATGAATGTTGTTTCTGTACTCAGATATATAACCACATCAATATTCATTCCAACACTTCAGGAGTCCAAAGTAAAGCAAATGTGCCATGTAAACAATAACAATTGAAGCACCCACACATCGAAGTACACTTATGCAATAACATAACTTCACAAAGGGAGAAATGGTGGCTGGGAAAATGAGTTCTATAGAAACTGAAACATGCAGTAATGAACCAGATTTTACTTTATTTCTTCCTTATTCCCACCTGCACCATGTACTAAGTTTTATTTATTTATTTTTACTTAATGACATGTAATTATAAGAGATACTTAGGAGACAGAAATAAAAAGACCTACTGAAATATTTGTGGATAGTATGGAGAGAGATGAACCAGAAAAAAATTCATCACTTAGTATTCTGCATAACAGATTTTCAATAAATGTGTATTTAACCTATATACAGTTCTGGTTTAGATGACCAAGGGAAGATCATGCCATGCCATAAGGTGAGAAACAAGAAAAGGAAAATAGCTTTATGTTGAGTTTGAGATTTCTAATATATATACAAGCAGAGTTTTGTAAAACAGGATGTTTTGACCTTAACACTTAACCCTAATGTTTGACATTTGTCCCATGGCATAGTGGAATAATTTTGGAATAGTTGATGAGAATGAGTTACAGTTTTCTTATAAATTACCTAAAAAATCAAATCAAATATTATTCTTTTGAAAATTCATAATAAGTATTACTGTAGAAATGGCATGAAATAGAACTGACAGTGATGAAATCATATTTTAAATAATCACTTCTTGTTGGAAACATTCAAAATTGCAAAATTCGGCCTAAGAAATATTAAACAAAATGATACATATAAAATAACACTGACATGCAATATGGTTTTTTAGTAAGTAAAATGTGATTAAAGCTTTAAGGTTCTCATGAAAATTTAATCTATAAAATTTGAATTGAAAAAATTGGCTTTAGTAGATAAAAGTGGCCTCAAAGTCAAAGCTATAGCAATAATATTATATAGACCAAAAATAGTCATATTGCCTTTATGGTGAAATTTAAACATAAATAACATTGATCCAGATGAAAATAATTTTTGTAAACCACAACTGAAAAATATACAGTTTGACAGTGCAGTATAGGAAATTGATCAAGAAATTAAATTGAGTTAACAAAATTTGCTCTGGAAGTACTTTATTAATAATTATTCATCTAAGTTATATCTTTATGGCTAAGATATTTGTATTTGTAAAAACAGCACCGAAACCTTGTTGGGGATCAAAGCAGCAAGGCTAAATAAAACCAACAGAGTCAAAATAAGGTCAAAACATCTTACTTAACAGCTACGTATGTGTGAGAGCTCAGGAGAGAGAGCTGCAGTAGAGATCTAAGTCTGGGAGTCTTTAGAAAGTACGTGAAAGTTGAACCCATAGGTATGGATGAGCTATTCCAGGACAGAAGGGGACAGAGAATGGGAGTCCAAGAAGCCTTGGTGCTTAAGGCACAATTGAAGGAAGAGATTGTGATGTGACAATGAAAAATAATGAAATATTTTGTCTCTAAAGGCTATACTCTCCCAAGTAGCAACATTTAGCATTGGCTTCAATATTTTTACACTCTTCTAAATTATAACCTATATCTATATTCAAGAAAACATGGGATATTATAAAACTAAAACCATAGTATTTCAGAGTGTTTGCATAACAATCCTATTGTCCAAATGCCCAGATGTCAACTTAAGTGTGATCCAGATATAACATACATTGGACCACATTAAATGTTTACCTGTCCCACTTTTGTCTGTAAAAAGCAATTTAGTCTGTTTATCTTTTAGTTCTTTGATAGAATAAAGCTATTCTGGATGCCTGCAAAACATCAACCAGATTTTATATATCTAAGGCATGTACCACTTCGAAAAGTCCACCTCTTCACAGTTATTCAAATGAGTTGCCTTGGCCTTCTGTGGATAATAAAAGTTTCAAGAGCTGCTATTGTCTTTCCCATGATGGTATGAAACTCCTTTTTTTTTTCTTCTTGTGATTTTCTACTCTTATTGGAAACTCATGAACTGAAATTGGAACAATAAAGTCATTTTGAACAATTATTAGAAACCCTGGTATAAACTTTAACCACTAAAACGGTGACTAAGACTGTGTTTGAGATTATATATGAATTTCAGTGATTCATATTAGTTTTGTGTCCATCATTCTGAATATTGGTTGAAGTTTGAATTAATTGAAGTTGGGTAGAAAAATGTAAACTTTCAAAATTTAACTCCAAAGATATACCAGCAAATCTGAAAAGTTGGAATTTTAAAAATAACATTTCATGCAATATTTCAGGTAAGTTTCAAATATTTCAAAAAATATACTAAATTTGAATGACTATAAATACTTAAAATATTATCAGCATAGATGAGAATGGTTTAATGTTCATTTAAAATAGTGTAAACTAGTAACTACATGTATTTAAGAAAACAGTCCAATATATTTTGTAGTTTTTAAAATAGCTTTTTTAAATGACTCAACATCACAACCACTATTCTGAGGATGTGGTGAGAAAAGGAAATGAAGGGATCAAAAACTCAGACTTTTTTTTTCTTTTATACACATATATCTTCAAATTTTACTTTAATCTCAGCTCTAATTGAAATTGACTTTTTTTCTATTGAAAATAAACAAATCTACATCTTTCATTTCTATTTTTTTTCCTGTTTTACGCTATTATTTACTTATTTTTATTATTTACTTCAGGTGTTAGCTCTGGTATTTGTAAGAAAGTTGATGGACTTTTTGTTTACCAAACGGGAACTCAGCTGGTTGGATGATTTAATGCCTGAGAGTAAGAAAAAGAAACTAGAAGATGCTGAAAAAGAAGTAAGTCAGAGCAAAACAAGTACCTTACAAAGAAAATAAAATGAAGCACTTGCATGAAATAAAAATTTGCAAACAAAGCACTCTGCAAAATGAAATTATTGTGTTTATCTTTAAATAGTTAATTATTACTAGCAACCATAGGTGGACAAGTTTGGAAGACCATAAAGTTGGAACTTGAACACACAGAGAGAGAGTGCATCAATATCTTATATGAGGAAATCAAACCCCAGTGAAATATGCAAACTCTTTGTACTTCATTATCCCCTGAACTACATACTCTATTTTTCTGATCCCTCCCCTGTGGATGGCAGAAAATTACTGATGCTTAATTATTTTCAAATTGTGATTGTGCAATGATTGCTTTTTGGTTGAATATACAAGAAGAAAAAAAGAGACATTATCACTGTTGGTATTTTCCTAGGGGACAGAGTTTTAATCAAAAGATTCTAATTCTAATCAAAAGATAAAATTGATTATTCTTGAAATAGATGAAGTGCTTCAGAGGAAAACATGTCAATCTTCTTTGCTTTCGAAGTGATTTAATATTGAGTAAATATTGTTTCAGAAACTTTTGGGATTTACTTCCTCAGACTTCTGATTTATCCTATCCTGTTTCATATGTTAAAACAATTTGTTTTAAGTTTTATGGTGTATATAAAGTTCATGTGTAAGTCTTGGTCTGTTTTGAAGGTTAGTAATCACAATATTTTTTAAAGTATGTAAAAACTACAGAGTAGAAATGAAAAAAATGACCAATACATCATTTAGCAGAATATTTGAGCCCATAAATTATTAAACATAGGAACCAAATTTCCATGTGAAAAGAAATGATGAAAGAAAATATTTAATGAGAATTGTGCATTATTCTTTCTACTTTTCCTTTTTCTACAAGGTGGTCAATAATTGTCCCCGGTTTCTTATCTATAGTGTATTTTCGCAAACCATGGATATATTCCTCTCTCCTTTGGAGAATCTGCAAACATTTCAATGGTCTTAGGTTTTATTGTCTTTAGGTGAGGCTTGATTATGCAAAAGTCTATTGAGATTTCTGCTCAGATGTTTCTACAAATATGGCTATATCATATCTGACTATCTGGCATTTCTTCATTTTTCCATCATGTCCTATCACTGACAATGGATTCCCACATTTAGAAACTGATCACAATGATATACCTCAATACTGTATGAATATTTCTATTTTCCCAAGTATTGTAGAAGGCATACTTCGACTCATACTTTTCGTAATATTTATATAACATTAAAAGTATCATGTTATAAAATTATAATTTCTCTATTTTTGATAGATTTTGAGAGATTTTTTAAAATAATGCTTTAGTTAGGATATTTTGATAGTCTCTATTTCTTTTTTGGGCTTTAGGTAAAGTTTGCTCTCATTCTCAGATACTACTCAACAAAAATAAGACATAATTTGACATAAATTAAATGTAAAGAAGATGGACATAAGAATATAGACATTCTAAAGAATTAAAGTATCCATATCTAATGTAGTTATTCAGGTTGAAAACAATTTCCAAGAAGTTTTAAATGCCAGAGAAGACAATTTTGAATCCAAAACTCATCACCCGTTGCCTTCCCCTCAGTCTCTCTGATAATGAGAATACTATTTACACTAAAATAGTAACTTACAAATGTAATTTTGCTTTATTTTCCTGCTTTGATTTCCTGTCAAATGTTTTTACTACTTCTATAGGAAAAAGCTAGCAATAGCCCTAGCTGCACAATCATTCCTTCCACAGCATTCTCCACATCCATACCATGGACCATTCTTACCCTTTTAGAACTTTGTAAAATGAAAAATGATAAGTATATATAACATATTATGTTTAATACCTTTTCCTGTTATCACTTAAAAAATTCAGATTCTCTCTTTATATGTATGTGAAATAGTAGAGAACAAATTTGGTAATAATCATAAATTTATTAGAATCTGCCATTTCCATTGCCCAGAATCACTCACATAGCTGCATATGTATAGTACTTACATGCATGAGTGCCAGATGTCCATTTTGGAATTTATCAACCTCAGATAGGAAGAGCCCCTACTTAACGAGCTTCCAACTTTTTACATTATAAATCCACTTTGCTTCAATGGGTGTTTACTGTTTTCTGATTATGAAGATAAAGATTTTAGAAGTAATTAAATATTACTAAATTTCTTAGAGCTCATGTTTTCCAAAAAAATACAAAAATAGATTAAAGATTTATTGAGGCAAATTTATAGTGATATCCTTCAGATCTGCATATGAGAAAAAATGGGGGAAAATGCCTTGCAATACATTAATCAGGCAGGTTTTCAGACCTTTAAATATCTCAAAATAGATTAATATGATAATACTTTTATGCGAGCCTCAATAAAAGAAAAGAAACAAGAGAACCAATAATACAGTGAAGAAATAATCCATAATTGAATGTTAAAATATAGTTCTGACCAGTACAAAAAAGAAATTCTCCATCTAACAACTGGAGAGAGAAAAGAAAGTTTAAAGATGTTTACTTTCTAACTTGGAATTAGTATTAAAAGAGTATGATCAATAGAGAGAGTAGGAAGATTTAAAAAGGATTACACCAAAATTTAAATTCTGGTTGATTTTCTACTTGGTCCCTTGGACCTCAGTATTTCATTTTCTTGAGGCTGTGGACTCCGCTGAAGGATGTGATCCTACTGTGGCATCTTATGCCAAGGCCCAGTCTTTCAAACCTTGTGCATTAAGGTGGTAAACGGAGAAGTTCTCCAGAAATGTTGCATTTCTGCAATTGCTCAAATTAATTGAGTAACTGATCGTGATCTTGGAAGATGATAAATAACAGAAATGTCTCAGCTCCCTGAGACTTGAATTTAAAATAGTCTCACCTCTTGTCCTTTTGATGATAGTTACAAGCTTGTACTTTTATCCTCCAGGGTTTCCTATCAGTAGCCCACTTCTGCTCTTACGGCATTGAGAAAACATTAATTTGACCTTAAAATTCAATAATGAGTTAAGCAGAATAAATAGCTACACAGGCCAGTCCAAGGTCGCAGAGCTTCTGTTCCAAATTTTCATGTACTTCATGCATATGCATATGCATATGCTTCAGTTTTTAGAAAGAAAGGATTATAATCAGGATAGAAATGAATATTGGAACCCTGACATTTTGCACATTGCTCTGTGTAAAGGGAAGACTGCAGAATCAAATTCTTGATGTCCAAATGTGCTCAGAGTACCAACATGCCTTCCTTCCTACTTAAATATTCTCTAGGACACTGTACACATTTGACAAAAGGGCTGCTGTTAAAAGCAGAAAGACCCAACAGAATGTTTGCTCCTGGATGCGGGGAGAAGGCAGTTAATGTTTGATAAATCCTGAAAATTCAGCTCTGGTCAGTGATCATGATATTGATAACTCTTGGTTTATGGGAGGTTCACACTAGCATATGTATTACAGGAAAAGCAAAAAGGAGGCTAATGGGATTTGTAATCTGTATGAAGCAAGATCATGAGCAAGCTCAAGAAGATGCAAAAGCAATCTAAACACAAGTACAGTTAAACAAATTACAGAGCATGTCTCGCTGCTAAGAAAGATGAGAATTGGTTGTGGGTTTGGAAGCATGGCCTAATTATGAGACAGACAAATGTTATTTCTAATGAAATCTTAGAATGAGGTAAGCACATCCTTCCTTAAGCAGTGGGTTTTCAAAGGGTAGTAGTCTCAGGACCTCTGCTGCATCAGCCAACACCCACACCATGTTAGAAATGCAAATTCTTGGACCTTTCTGAGACCTTTTATTCAAAACTCTGGGGATAGAGCCAGAAATCTGTGTTAAGGAGACCTCCAGATGATTCTGATGCATGCTAATATTTGAGATAAAACCTTTCTTAAAACCACAGAATATGTATCTTCTGAATATGCTCTTCTAAAGAGTTACTCTAAGTAATCCAAGATTACTCTATCAGAATTTTTTGTATTTTGTAGTAATTTAGATAAGTCATTTAGAGGTGCCAAGTCAAATATTCTGATGAAAAACATATGTCTCATCCATCTATTTATGTGAATTCTGTGTAGACTACTCCTCCGCCTCATTTTTCTTTTCAGCTTTCATTGTTAAAGTGAGTAGTATGTATTGGCTCTTTTATCTATTGGAAATTTTAAGAAATACCTCTTAGAGTTATAACATTTTACAGTTTTCAAAGTTATGTGTATGTGTATAATATATAATATATAATACATATGTAATGTTTGCAGTATTATCTATTCTATTAGTAAATGAAATAGTAAATGATAGACACTTCTTAGGTTCTTTGGCCTTGTTTTTCCTCTTAGATGAAATAAAGGGGTTAAACTTGATTTCTGAAGTCCCTTCTATTTTTTAAGATCTATGAATTCTAAAATTGCCGACTATTTTCTCTAATACTTTAAGCATCTTTCTAAGCATTGGCTCTCTGCTGTTGTTTGTACTTTGGGCTATTTGAGGGCTCCTGCATAGATAGAGATTTTACCTAAGAAATGAATACAGTAACAGATACTTCCTATTTCACTAAACGTAGAACATTTGTTAGGTATCATGGTATATGAATTGTACTTTTTATACTATCGCAAAATATAATAAAGAGTCATGATGTAATTTTATGTATAACATTCTGTTCACCAAAACACCCCACAATTTAACTCCAATTTTATTTTCCACTTCTACTCAGCACAGGCCTTTGGCTCCAGCCATGCTAGTTGTTCATTGTCATGCAAACACATTTTATTTATAACTATCTTTTATCCTTGGCCCACATATTTTCTTCCCGCCTAGAGTTCCTTCTTACTACCAAACCAATAAAATAAGACTGGCTTAGATACCGCTTCCTTGGCCCCTGTGCTTTTTACGGTGATCTTTCTCACCCTCTGAAAGATGGGTTTGCATCTTTCTTTTCATTGTTGTATCCCTTATCCCTAGTACCTAGCAGACTACCTGTCATGTAGATGATGCTTAATACATATTTGTTAAATGGATTCATGAATAGGTCCTGGATTCTTCTTCATCATTCGTCTAGCATATATTACATGCTCAGTAAATGTCTGAGTGCTTTTGAATAGGTTAGTTTTTTAAGCCTCAATTTTTCTGCATTTTACTGGATATAGCATTAACTGTCCTTAACTTAATTAGCATCTGAAAAATTGGCGAAACCCTTCAAATGTTCTTAGATAAGCTTTGATCATCATCCTTTTAACATCTTCACCATGTTGTAGAATTCAGCATATTTTGGGTGGACTCCATGTAAATGAAGTGCTGAATGGAACTCGTTTAAAGGTACTTCTGACTTATAAAGTGATGGATACCCAGTTAGCTTTATGCTCTCACTCTCTTTTCCTATATGATTGAGATACACTAGGTTGTGATTGTCGTGACGGCTAGTGCCTGATTTGAATGCTCCTCACCAGAAAGTCTCAATTTTTGGCTTCCTCAGAGTGCTGCCTAAGATGCAGCCGGCCCTCCATCCCGAGCTCTGGGGCCCACCCAGCTTCCTTCTGGCACTGAAGGCAGCGACTGCTCTGCCACCCTTTTCAGATAAGCATGGCTTGGAAATGCTATCTTTAGACGTGATGAGTTTTTGTTTGGATAGAATTATGACTAGTATAAAGCCCACACATGCTAACAAGCCACAGAGTGCAAAATAATTATTGAAAGCAATTTGAGAGAAAAGTGGAAAATCATCTGAGGAAAAAAACAAAATTGTTCCCAAAGCTTTGGTTTAATTTTTGCTGTTAGATTGAATCTTGAGCCTTAGTTTTCTGCTGCCAGGTAACCTAAGCACTGATGACACTGTTCTTTTCTTCAGCATTTTTGAATTTTACTCTTCATTAAACCTTTCTACCTGGATTCTTGACTTTTTATTCCAAGTTGTTTGCAAGAGATGCTCTATACCAAGCTGGCCTATCAGTGGACAATCAAGGAAAGAATCACTTTTTGCTTGTATCTTGGTTTACTTAAATAGCATTGGGATCATTGAATGTTTCCTCTTTATGTCTCTCCCCGTTCATTAACAGTAGCTTTTTCTATAGAAAAAGTAACTATCTATTTGAAAGGGTGTATACGCTATGCTCAGGGCCTTGATGATAAGCATATAAGTTAATATGACATATGTATTATGTTTCATATATAGTGACTAACCCATTTCAAAGGCATGCCTCATTCTAGGCTGTAGATTTGCTCTGCTCGGATGCTTAAATGTGTAATTTCAAACCAATTGTACTATCTACTCACCTTAAATTAGTTCTAATAGTACTGCCAAATGCCAAGGGGAATAGACATAATATGTAAGTAATAAAGTACATCTGATAGGTCTTAAAATTTTCCTTAAAGAACAACAGAGAAAGAGTATAGAGTTAATTTCTATAATGCAAAGGGGTAACACATATCATTGGTACCACAGAGTATAAATGGAACATAAGGTTTTGGGGAACGCTTATAAGCAGAGATACAAAACAGCTCATGCAGTCCCCTGACCTCTCCATTATTCCAGAGCATAGGTTGGGCATAGATATTCTGTAGGCAACATGGCAAGGTCCCAGCACAGAGGAGCCTGACTGGGTCAGCAGGTTGGATGTGTAAGAGAACACTCCAAAAATGATAATGAGCCCTGCCTCCACATTCTATTATATATTAGATTGGTTGAGGAAGTTCTAGAAAACACTTTCTTTAAGTAACAAGAAATATGGCTACGGCTCTTCAGAGTTGGCAGCATGTAAATTGCGTGCCAAGGTCTGCATACCAAGGATGCTAGGAATAGCCTTCCATGCTGGGAATAATGACATCAGCCAAAGGTCATATCTTTTGGAAGCTGAATTAGATCAGCCAAGATACCACTAACCTACTAAAAGAGGGAAGACAAGAAGCCTCCAAAGTCATCCCTATTTTCTTTTTATTTCTTTTTATTTTTTAGGCGAGGCAACCCTTGATTGATCTCACAGATTGCAAAGACCTTGTCAGTTTATAATCCCTTATTATTATTTAAAAAAAAATTTTTTTATGCCTACAGCACCTGATCTTCTTAGGTGTTCTACCATCCAAGTACTAACTAGGTCCGACCCTGCTTAGCTTCTGATGGGATCGGGCTTGTTCAGGGTGGCATGGCCGTAGACCCTAGTATCTCTCTTCACCTCCCATTTGGTCAGGGAGTCACTTAGCTCTTCATCTGTATACAACTTAAAACTGCATTTCTGGAGTTTGAGCCAATAACTCTAACATTTTTAAATGGCCCTAAATAGTTCTCTAAACTTGAACATTGCTAATTGACCCATTTGGAAATAAATACATTAAATAGGAGCTATAATCTACAGATAACTAAATTTCCTTTTTGGTGCATGGAAAAAAGTTGATGATAACATTATTGGAAACTAAGCCACAGGATATTTCAGTATGGTAGCATAAGATTATCTTCATTCCAAAGATATAGTTTTAAAATGTTATATCTGAAGAAATAAATATATAAAGCATTTCCACCCTTTGGGAAGGGTGCAATATTGTCATTGTAAGAAGAAATCCGAAGCATAAAACAAAAGCCTAAGATGCATCCCTAAGTAGAAAACACATCTGTTCTGGTCTGTATAAAAGGTACCTTCTACTGTCTAAGTCTCTAGAGTACCAGGTCTCAAAGTATGGTTCTCAGGCCAGCATAATTTGTGTCACATGAAAACTTATTAGAAATGTAAATTCTTGGACTACTTCAGACTGACTGAATCAGAGACTGTGGAGGTAAGGGACAGCAATATGTATTATTAACAAGCCCTCCAGATAATTTGATATAAACTAAAATTTGAGAACCACAGTTCTAAATATATACTTCATTCCCTTCTAATAGAGTATTCTGAGAATGTAATTTCAACTTTATAACAATGAAAATGATTACATTACCCATACTTTTATCTTTGTAAAATTTAGATTAATTTTTTAAAAATCTGCTTGGAAATTAACCACGTTTTACATTGAGTGACATGAAGGAGATTGTTGTTAGCATTTAAATTACTTTGTGATATGAGACTCTCATTAATTACTTATGTTCTTGGTAGCTGATGCTTTATTGAAAGGACCTGTGCTAGCATTAATAAATGCAAACAAAGTGGAAGGTCCTGGGGTTAATGAGATAGTGAAACATTAATCTGTGTTTCTTCTTCAATGTAAAAGGGAGCCTCATCAGGTTCACTTGATATATTTTATATTTGTCTTCGCAGGAAGAACAAAGTATGCTAGCTATGGAAGATGAGGGCACAGTACAACTTCCATTGGAAGGACATTACAGGTAAGATATAAATGCAAAAACACACCAATTTGAATAATGGGATGTGTTGTTATATACTCTACTTAAAATTTTTGTACTATCCCAGTACTAAGTTCTGTCAGTAATAGCTGTGTGACTATGGTCAAGTAGCTTAAAATGAATGGGGACAGGGAGCTGTTGCTTGAAGTGTTTTCTTCTCATATTTTTTAATAGATATGAAAGCTCTCTTTCATAGCCTCTGAAAGTAGCACCTAAAGACAGGTCAAGATTCAGTTGTAAGATAAATGAGCTAGGTGTTCACTAAATTGGTCACAGGTAAATATTTGAACTCTGGAAGGTCATTCTTTAAAAAAGGCACTTCCAAAGAGATAATCTATATCCTAAATTGAAGGATTCAGTTGTGAGAATCTTTTTTAGGATACATTTATGTAAGTCTCTAACATATGCTGATTGTCTTTAGACACGAGGCATGGCAAAAGAAAACAAACTCCTATAAGTTATAATAAAACACTTTTGAAAGCATTTGACCAAAAATTATGTATATGGTCTCAAAGGATAATTTAAGGCGATGCCAGCAAAAAAGCAGAGAAAACTTTTCTCTGTGGAGGAAATTTGTCATAGTGTTAAAAGTAAATAGAGACTCTTTTGGACTTCAGTTTATGACTGTAAAATCATATTTCCTAGATCTAAAAAATATAATTATGTACCACTTAAGGGTGAGCACAAGCACAGAAGGTATTTTAGCTTTCCTTTTTTTTTAAAAAAAATATTTAGGTTTTAAAATCTATTAATTATTTAGTTGAATCAGCATATTCCCAAGTGCATTCTATAGAAGCCTGGTCTCATGCGGTACCCCTTTCGAAAGGATTAGGTGGTTAAATAAGTTTGGGAAATGTCCCGTACTGTATTCTACTTTGGAGATTCACAAAACACATTATCATATTAAAGAATAAAGGTAGCACTGCATTAAAAAAAAGAAAAGTTTAACTATTTAATCCAGTCTTTTCTAAACTCTTTTGCTCACAGACTTTTTAATCACATAATTTTACAAAAAATCTTGTCTTCCACATGACATTGTCTTGGAAATTATTTGACCTCATGCTATATAAATTACCAAAGGCTGGATGGATTAGAGAAATTAAAGAACCATATCCAGACTGGGCAAGGGAGGGGGCCTGCAAGGTTCCAGGTTTTGCTCCAGACCGTTAGTGTTTCTCTTAAAAGTTGGATTGTTGCTCTCTTGTGAGTGACCACCAATGAGGGTCAGGTGAGGTCAGTCTAGGATTTTAGTTGAACATAATTTTTTTTCACAGCACAGTATCTTTTTTACGTGTAGTATGAAGACTGCTGTTTTCTCACTCAAGGAAACTTGACTTGGCCTATGATTTATCTCTGCTGCCATTTGGTTGTATTTCTAGCCCTGGGAGAGTTTTGGAGCATTCTGAATGCCACCTATAATTGGTACCATTTTAAAATGTAAAAAAAAAAAGCACTCC
This sequence comes from Pteropus alecto, assembly GCF_000325575.1. Lineage (NCBI taxonomy): Eukaryota > Metazoa > Chordata > Mammalia > Chiroptera > Pteropodidae > Pteropus > Pteropus alecto. The sequence goes on from NW_006442484.1 coordinate 35,109,951, forward strand.
GCATAGTACGGGCACTGATATTTCAGGCTCCCCCAGCCATTTGGAAAGACCTCTGCTGAATACACAGGCTGCCTTCATTTATTCAACAAATATTTATTGAGTAGGTACTATGAGCCAGGCTCTGTCTAGGTCTTGGGGGAATAGCAGTGAACCAAAGGCCAAGAATCCCTATTCTCATGAAGCTGATATTTGAGTAGACTAGTAGAGGTAGAAGGAGTCAGAAAATTAAATGAACAGATAATATAGTATAATATTTCAGATGGTGAAAAGCACAATAAAAGCAAAAAGTAAAAATCAAGAATGAGGGTGCTATGATGGGATGGAAATAGAAATGTAGCCAAGGCCTGTCTGAGTAGATGACATTTGAACAAAGGACAGAAAGGGTTGTGTACCCTGGGAAAGCACATTACAGGTCAAGGGAAGAGCAAGTACAAGGCCTTGAGGCAGCAGTGGGCCTACAGTGTTCCAGAGCTGTTGAAGGCCATTATGTTGTGGCTGGCGAGGAACGAGCAAGGGTGTGAGAGCAGGAAGGTGAGGGTGGGGACAGAGCCTTATATTCCATCTACTTGGCTGGGAGCCACTGTAGAGTCGGAGCAAAGAGTGAAGTTATCTGCTG
>NW_006442484.1:35110618-35160808 GCF_000325575.1 Pteropus alecto
GCAGAACCTAATCTCCGTAATTTGAAATGAATTTGGAAAACTGTAGCCAAAACCAGTTCCTATATATTATAATCTTTTGTTTAGATTTTTATTTTTTCATAGATTTTTTTAATAATTAAGGAAACTATTTAATACTTCTTAATTTTTAATTATAAAAACACAAAGACATGACTATATTTAGTTTCTATCACTAGATAACTGCAGTTCCTTATTTAATGTTTCTTATTTCATTTTGGGTGAACTCCTATCTAGAGATGATCCATCTGTGATCAATATTTCTGATGAAATGTCAAAGACTGCCTTGTGGAGGAACCTTCTGATTACTGCCGATAACTCAAAAGATAAGGAGTCAAGCTTTTCTTCTAAAAGGTTTGAATTCTAAGATAATGTGATTTATACCAACCCTCATCATTTTATGACATGAATCTATTAGCAAAATAATGGTGTTGGTTTTCATCAGATTTAGATCTAAAATATTTCAGAAAATTCTTTTTCAAACTAGGTAGAAATTGTAATTATTGCATTTGGTGTTATATTTTTCATCTCCTTTTCAGATTAAAAGCTCACTCCACAAAATATGACAGTGGGGAGAAATGGAACTATAAATGAGCCCCAGTACATGCCATTCATTTTTGGACATTCATTTTGGCCTACTCTTTTGCAGTGGGATTTTATTGTTATCCCTTATCACCCACTTTCCAGGCCCCCCATAGATGTCTGATGTTTGCACTACCCCATTGTCCTTTTTAAAACCCATATGGCAGATGAAATGGTAATTTTGTATTTAGTATATTTTCGGTCTCCTATTCTAACCCCTTGGAAATCTTCCCTAAGCTCCTTACCCCAAAACTTTCAGCTCCAGCAAGTTCTATCCATTCTTCTCTGTATGAAAACATTACAAACAACTCCTATAGTTGTGGATAATTTTAAATGCATACTGGGGAAGAATGAGTCCTTAAATATCAAGAGTCATCATAGGATTTCCAAATGAATTTTCCAGAATTTATAAATAAGAGTTCAAACCATTAGCCTTCTTAGATGCCAATCTAAAAAAAATCTCTGTGTTATGCTAATATCCCTTTTTATTAAAGAGTGATTGAGGGATTTGGGACAGTGTTTAATTATTAAGTTCCTTTATTTTCATGACTTTAAATTAACTATTTCTACTTAATTTTTATATTACATTTTTGTTATAAGCTCCCCTTCCTAATCACTCTAGAAGCTGATTCCCCAAAGGTAAGACCCTCACCCTCAAACCTATTCCTTGGTTGTATTTCCTTATGTTGTATGGTGTCTTCTAGAAACCTAGTCAGCCTCTGTCCTCTGTATGAGTTTTGGGGAGGCAAAAGGCAGGGAGAGTCATGGGCTTAGAGCCAAGATCAGATGGCGTGTTTATGATGTTCCTATGACTACTCAGCTCTTTAAGAGGGTTTGAGACTTGAGTAAACCTTTTCCCCACATAACTTAAACAAATGCATCACATATAAATCAACAAATCTCACGGAACTGTATTTAGCAATGACATCGAATTTCTATATTGGAAAAAGAAAATGTATTCCTCAAATTAAGAGATTACAAAGCTGGGAGCTTCCGTTTATGTACCACTGTGCTTTCAAAACTGCCAACTTCATCTGGCTTCATGAGAAATATTTATAAACTTGGGCTAGAAAAAGAGGTTACATTAGACTTAGAGACTACCTCTTATTGCTGGTTTTTGTCACCCCAAAATGGCATGCTGCTTTAGTGTCATCTCTGTCGCCTACAGCATATACAAGACAAACAGTGGATGTGCAGAGTTCATCCCAGAAAGCTGGAGATTAGTCACCTCTCTCTCCCTCTCCCCTACCCTCATTTTCTCTCCCTCCTTCTTCCCCTGCCTGTCTCCAACACTTACTCTAAAGGAAGTTAATATAAGTTACTTAATAGGCTCTCTCAAAGACTTGGTTGATGCTTTCTGTCTTTTAACAGGACTTTAAAATCTTCATGAATTTCTTTGCTTGGCTCAAGCAGAAGTCATTTTTTATTCTAAAACATGCTTTATCTTCCTTTCCTAAAGATCTTTGCTATAGTCTGATAGAGTCGTCCTCACAGTAATTCAGTTTTGCTAGAAATTTTGGAAGAAAATCAGTTATGAGAAGAGCAATTTCTCAAACCAATGGAAATATGTGTTTGTGGACCCTTTCACATTAAAACTATGGCATTTCTTTGATTTTTTTAAAATGTGAACTCCAGGTTTATGGGCTCAAAATAAAATGTCGACCATGGGAATATGTGGAGAAACTGAAACAAAGTTATAGACGGCTTTTCTTCCTGTACTACATGGCTCTGCAGTGCAAACTTTTCCTCTGTTTTTCTTTGGTTCAAGCAAAAGTTTTTATGTCATTATATTTTAGGTACTCCTTAAAGTAAACAGTAAGGTCAAGTGATGCTTTTCACCAGAAAAACCTAGTTGTTTTAAAAATGTGTATTTAGATTATTTTGGACAGTAGATTAGTGAACAATGTAATGTGCTTTAAGCAGGTCTAATTTTCAATAGACCATCCTTTATATTTTGATATAACCACTTATTTTTTTATTCTTTGAATGTATGTCCCCGCTAACATGAGATTCAAACTATTGTGGAATAAAAGTTTACCCAGTTTTTTTTTTTTTTTTTTACTTTTAGGTTGATAAAATCTGTAGCTTTCCATGTGAAAAAAATATCTCTTAGTAGTTAGTGTCTTCGTCTTCATAACAGTGGAAACTGGCACAAAGAGTGTGGCTTCCCAAAGCCCAAAAAAGCACCAATACTAATAACAGCAACGCCCTCCTGCTTTCTCTTGGTATCTGTTGAAGGCAGTGAAGTTTGATGACCAAGAACTGTAAAATGTTGTGCCTGCTCGAGTATCCATTGGCAAAAAATCCCTAAAGACTAGGTTACCAGGGTCTGTATCTCTTGAGCTGTCTTCTATGCAGTCTTCGATACCACTCCCATCACTAGTTTTCCATCCTATCCCTTGCTATAGGTCCTACATGCCAATCAGAGAAGCCTAGATACCTTTTCTTAGTGGACTTTAGAATAGCAGTTATATTTTACCCATTATTTCATTTACTTTTTGTTGTCAAAAATATTTTATCCAGTTTAACTGAAAGAAGGGAGTAAGAACTAACTGCAAATTCTACCACATCTGTGGGTTGTTTAATTTGATTCTAGTTCAACAGTGCTATGCACACATGTGACAAGCTCCTCTGTAGCTTATTGGATGGATTGGTGGAAATAGGTCTCATTAAAAACCACATTGCATCAGAATAAGTGAGCAGCTGCTTTGTTTTATAAAACTGACACCCCACATCGGCGTTTCTTGAAAAGTTACCTGACAACACTAGGAAAAGCAGCGTTTGTTTTTGCCCTAGTGGCAGAGGCTTGACTCTGGGACAACCCTTCCAGTTCCTCTCTGTTTCCCCCACTCCCACCACCTTCTTCTATCTGGATTCTCCTTTGTGCTCTGACTTCCTAGGCCCTCTCGTGACTTTGCTTGGTGAATGTTGTTCGTAACAACTATTTTAGGGTCATTGAAAAATAACAGTTTCAAGACTGCTTAGCAGTATGGAGGTAGTGGGTCAGGTTTGCTCTCTCTTGAAATATCACTTCCTTGTAACTCCTTAAGGGCAAGGATGCTGTCTCATTCATCTTTTATCCCTTGTTCTTTGCAGAGAACTATATAACATAGTATATATATTACATTAGGTATGTAATATATGCCATATGTATGGCATATAATAGATATGCAATATACATTTATTACAATAGTACATGATAGATATGGTATATAGTTAATACTTTTATGTAGTGTGTTTATTTCAAGGAAAGTTTAGAATTGATTAATCATGAGAAAAATCAGTGTAACAAGGAATAGAGTAATAGCCATAAAGTAAGATAACTCAAGTTGATAATATTTTTCATAGACGTTTTGAGCTGGTTACAAAATTTTACTTAATAGTGAGCTGAAATCTAATTTAATACCAAAACCACTGGTTTTAAAGAGGAAAAAAAATAGACCCAATCATAATCAATTGTTGCTTCGTACCCAAACAAGTGTGACCAAAGCAGGACATTAGGAGGAAGCACATCTGTGACTCAAGTCGACATTCTGAATCTCTTTTTTACTGCTTGGCGACTAATAGCACATGGGGAATTTGATAATTTACCATAAGGTTATGGAGCAGAGCATTGCAGACATAAGAGTTGTGCATGTGTAGAGACCAGTCTGTTTCTGTCCTTGCAGTGTCCTACAGATAGGATCTCCTATTCTTTGGAAAGATAAGAGTTCACTGGATCTGGGAATACCAATCTCAGAATCCTGGCATTCGAGCTACAAGAGAACTTGGCCATCTAATTCAAACTAGTTTATAGATAAAGAAACAAAGTTCCAGAGAGGTTACATAACTAGCCCAAGGTCATACAGCTCATTCTTAGCTTCCGGGAACTGAATGTAATCGTCAAGCTCCAAGCCCAGGGTTTCCTCCACTGACCCATGCTGCCTTTTTTCATTGGCTTTATTTGGCAGAAGAGACTGGAAGCCAGGTAGAGCCCAAGGAAAAGTTAATTTGGAAAGTAGGGTAGTAGACACTTGTCATATGAAAGGAACTTAAAGTAGAAGAAAGTGAGTCATGCAGATAGAGGAGTTAAAAATACAGAGTTAAGGCTCTCAACACATCATGTGCACACTGTCATCTCTTCTCATGGAAAGAGAAAAGAAAAGGGAAAAAAGTTGCTTTGCTTTGACCTGTAAGTAGTGTGTGCTGAGAAGTGTGGCAGGCACAAACCTGGGTGCCACAGACACTCGCTCACACCAGCTCGAAAGTGAGTCATGCAGATAGAGGAGTTAAAAATACAGAGTTAAGGCTCTCAACACATCATGTGCACACTGTCATCTCTTCTCATGGAAAGAGAAAAGAAAAGGGAAAAAAGTTGCTTTGCTTTGACCTGTAAGTAGTGTGTGCTGAGAAGTGTGGCAGGCACAAACCTGGGTGCCACAGACACTCGCTCACACCAGCTCTCAGCGCTGGCAGCATGCCACCGATGGCAGAAGCTCCAGCACTTCTTACCTGATGGTGCCGGGTGGTGGTGACAACTGAGAAGGGCTGTTTCTAGCTTGCATTGGAGAAAAAACAATTTAAAAAACACGCTCTTAGAATGTGTCTAAGTTATTGACCATTATGAAAGCTGCACAGGAGGCCCCATAGAAAAAAAGGGTTTTAACTGTCACTTGATTGCTTGGAAGAGAGTTTTAAAACCAAGGATTTCCCCACCACCATTTCATACATTTATATTAAGGGCCAAAGTTAACAGTAAATAATGTGGATTCTTCCAGTTCAGGGCCTCAGAGGCCGGCCAGCTGTGGGTTACCCTTTCTGTCAGCAGCAGCAAGGGACACAGACAGGCCTCGGACATGAGGGGCTCTGTCCTGTGCTGGAACTACTGGGAAGCGAGCAGTTCTGCCCTGGAAGCACATACTCCTGGTGTGAGCTTCCTGCATGTGAGCACGTTCTTTGAATTTTCCATGAAAAACGTCCACGTGAAAATAGGAAAAGTGTACATCAGAAAAATATTGAAGAAAAAACAAAAATAGGAGAGTCGCATTACCAGCTTGCCCATTGATAAAGTTAATAATTAAAGAACAAATAAAATAAAAGCCATTTGGGAATGAGTTTATTCTGGAAGGAGTGAGGCGAAACAGTATTCCTCTGATGGACAGGATGAGGATTTGTCTGTGGAGAGACGGCGCGGGGTGACTACCTCCTCCAGACCAACAGAGATGTGTCTGTCCTACACTCCATGACACAGTTATCACCAGGGATCGGGGTTCAGTCCCTGCACAAAGGATGGGCTACTTGAAGCAGAGCCCAGATATACACCTACTGCGACATCTCGTTTGTGTCATTTACAGTGTCAGTGCTATCTCAAGATGAGGCATGACTGACATTTTCAATAATCATCAGTGATTCATTTGTCCAAATGAGGACCATGGTGTTAATCTTGCATGCTTTTGAAACTGTCTTAAAAATGTCTGGTTTTTGGTTTTTAGTTTCCATTTTTTGAATTTCCCCCTTCCTGCAGTTCTTATTTTCTGTCTCACTGAGTACAGAGGATTTTAATTGTTGCTATCTATCTATGTTTCACACCATGAAAGAGCAATGCCTAGGGGCTCTTGTGGTGCTTTGGGGTTGATGGGTTTTGTGTCTCAGCAAGCAGATCTCACAGTAGCCATGCTGGATTGCAGTAATAAATTTCTCCTTTTTTTCCCTCCCTCTGTAGCATTGAAAGCCGAAAAGAGAAGAAAGCTGACTCAGGGAAAGGTGTTGACAGGGAGACTTGTCTATGAGTTGATCTTCAATTTATTTTTTACAAATATATGAGAAGAGTGCCACAATTATTAATAAAACTGCTTTGATCTTGTATTGTAAATTCTGTCTGTCATCCCAAATCCACCTTCATACTGTAAGTAGTGCAATACTGTTTCATTTTCTGTGTTTAAACTACTGAGCAGTGAGATACCCTTGTGAGTGTATACAATAGCTAATGCAAGAACCTCTGTGTTCCTTGCTGTATGTTAGGTATTTGTAAGCACTGGATTCTCATTGTCAGTTTTATGAGAGCAATAGCTTTCTTAAAGAGATAAGTCCTATCTACCTAGTTTGTATTTTCCTACTGTAATGACCTGAAGATACTTGGTAATTTCATTGAGAAGAGTTTTGAAAGGTAATCTTACTTCTTAATTTTTATAGCTTAGCATTAGTGACTTATTTCAAAAGACCCAAATCAAAAGGTTAGTTGGGAAGCATTTTTTTAATAATTGTATTTATGCAGTTCCTTGATTTAATATGATACATTTAATACTTAAGAATTTATATATAACTAAAACCTAAAGTAATTCAAAAAAATATATAGAAACCCGCTCACAACTTGTTTAAAAGAATCAGACACTAATGCAGAGTCAAGTAGTATTTGCTTAAAATTTAAGTTGTGATTACATGATCAAATACTAGGCTTGTACAAAGTGCTTTAGAAAAACTTTGTAAGTTTTGTGAGATTTTCAAAAAAAAAAAAAAACCCTTTATCAGAAATATGCTGTTAAATTTCTTTCCCACTGACAACATTTTCCAAATAAACTATTATATATATACTCATGGAATACCACATGGTGAGTCATCGTACATTAAATTCCACTCCTGTACAGTTATTCTGCTGCTAAACGTCATACTGCTTAATGCTGCTTCTGAATCACATTCTAATGTTAGACTGACAGGTCTCCAGTTGTAATTTTTCCTGCAAAGCTCTTTTCCACTTTTTAATTAAATGCATGTTGTAGAAAAATATTTTAAATGAAAATTTCAGATTCTGTTTGAGAAGCTTCTGTAGATATTTTAGTTCATATGAAATAATCCATCTTTACTAAGCTCATACAAGAGGAAGAAAAGTTAAGAATTTTTGAGCATTACTAAAAATACAGTATTTCTTTTTATTTTAGATGAATGTGAAGTTAATAAAGACTAGATCTCATAGTGCTCTTATTTCCTAAGAATGAGCGGTGATCATCAACCTTATAATATTCAGTGTCCGATTTTATAATAATTCAGAGTCCTGTCGCTTTTCCAAACTATTAATTACATATTCTGTGTATAAGGGTACATGAAAAGTGAAAAAAAAAATCCTCCTGTGATTAAGCTTATGAGGGAAGTAAAATAACAACCAAGCCTTCGTTAGGTTCAACATTTTGATACCTTTTGAAAAATTTCCCTCACAATCTTTTAAGGAGCCATTTCTTTTATGGAATATAAGCCTAAAAAAATACAAGAAGAATATGCAGTTAATAAAGTCTGTGTTTATAAATGCCAAGGAAAAAATACAGAAACTTTCCATTCCAAATGTGTTGGCTTTGTTTATTTTATAATACAGATGCTACATTGTAAACATTCCCATTGTTTTGTGACTTAGACTAGGTGTACATGCCAGTCAGTCCTCCTAGTGTTTTAATATATTAATAATGGTTCTGTTAAAAATGATCGTATTGAATTAAAATCTTCACATGATGACCTATTTGAATAAGGAATTATATCCAATGAAATTCTGTATTTCTGAGTATTTTTATAGTCATTTTGTTCTTGTGTGAATTTTACTGATATCCCTATGTTAATTCTAATATTTTGAAATCATATAAAATATAAGAAAAATGTAGTGTTATATATTTCCTCCTAATTTCAGATTCCTGGTCAAAATTAGTGAATATCTTGAATGTAATTTATTGAAAAGTTTAAGTAATGTGTAAATGTGACTAGGATATTGTGTTTTTCACAACTAAGAAATGTTATGTGGAAATAAATATTTATCTTAAATAATTTTCTTGCACATTTTAAATTGTGATGCAAATGTCTTATTTTTTCTCTCTTACTGTTAATCAGTAAATCAATGTGGAACATTTTGACTGTTTGAACCTAATATTTAAATTTAGACACCCCTGATGTAAAGATATTTCGAGTACTGATACAATTTGAACTTTATGAACAGAATATTTTGAGAGCTATATTAGAGTGTATCTCTTCATTTCCCCAGAGAGCAGCGATGTGGGTGCAAATAGCCTTGCTCTCATGACCAGTAAAATCTTCCAAGACATTAGCAGGATTTCCCATGTTTGGAACTCCTTAGCTTTCTGTTTACCCTTCATGTTCCTAAAACTTGTCTCCACTCTGTTGCAATAGGTCAGGTGGGACCATTATTCTTTTGTAGCCATCTGGCTGTCTGTTGGGAAGATAATTGCATTCAGAACTCTGACATACGGATTAATATTTTTCTCTTGATTTGTGAGTTTACTTTGTAATTGCTACCATCTAACAGCCTTTGATATTGGGAAATTTTTTCCTAAATATAATCTGAATGTCTCCTTGGCATAGTTTAAATCCATAGCCTGAAAGAAACTCTCCACTGACAAATGACAACCAACTTGTATTTCAACATGATCCCTAGATTTTTAGAATTATTCTTGGCTCTTAAAAGTATGGCTTATTTTTTACTTATCTATACTGACCTACTTCTCTTTCTATTTAAATATCTTTGGATATTTTCCTTAGAAAGCTCTAGCTCACTGATACAACCGTCTCTCTCATTCAGTTTCTATTAGTACATTGGCCGCTATCCTTGGTACTGGAACTTTGAAATGAGACTGTGCGATCCTTGCTTCTAAGGGCAGGTTAGACACATAGCTATAACATAATGTGATATGTACCAAGTTGGTGGTATGATTAAAGCAGTGAGTAATTCAAGGATGGAACTTTGAGTAGGGCAGAGTTTAAGAAAAATGTTATATAAGAAGTAGCATATGAATTAGGATGGAAATGGGGAAGGAAACCTACTCAAAGAACTGCAAAGATTCTCAAACACATATCACTATTGAAATAAAAATGAAATTAAAAAAATAAAATATGTAGTATAACTGGAGCCTACATATTTGATATGTGGCATATTTAGAAGCCAGCAAACAGCCCAATATGACGAAGTGTCAAGAGCGTAGTGGAGATCTGTAAGAAAAGGTAGAAATACAAGTTGAAAACATTATAAATGATGTTAAATACTATATTAGGATATTCAAACTTTACCCATTAAGAGTTTTGAGTCATGGAGAGGCATGAACTTTTGGAAAGATTCGGCTGGCAGGATAGTAGAGAATATTGTGGGGAAAAGAGGAATCACTTCCTTAGGGATCTGGCTCCCAGGATGACTCTCGGAGGCTCAAACCAAACTCTGTGAGTGGTCTATAAACTTCTATTATGTTTGAAACCAAACAGGCTCAAGTGTACTCCTTGAATACTTAATAAGTCACTCCAGACACAATAACTTTATTGTAAATCTTTTTATGTAGACCATTCCTTTATATGTATTTTGAGTTGTATTTGAAAAACATGGTATCAACAATGATCCTGAGACTATTAAAGAAATCTAAGTGTAGTACGAAATTCAGCCAATGGCTGGATCATCTGCGTCTAGAAAATACCTCTCCTTGCCTATCCTTTCATGCTATTCATTATATCCATTTTTTTTTTTTTTTACCATAGATTTAGTTTTGTATCTAGGTACTCTTGCTATCTGGTGTAGGTGTAGTCATAGATTTTTGCCATATGGCTTAGGTCTTTCATTTGTTTATAAGCTCCTTGAAGGTAGGAATAGTGTTTTATCCCTCCTCTGTAACTCTCAGGGCCTAGTTCTGTGTTCTGCTCTTTTATCCACCCAGCAAAAGCTGTGAACAGAATTATAAGCAAAATATATCAGCAGATGCTGCTGCTCAGTTTATTAAGAATGACTAAAGACCCAAAAAGGATTCTCACTGACATGTCAGTATGAGAACAAAAATACTTATTCTTGAAGGTGTGCCCAACACCTGCAGACACAGAGTCTCATGGTTAGAACCTATGCATTCTCTGAAGTCATTAAACTAGGAGAAGCAGCTAAATAGTTGTGAATAGAAGGAGGGAAAAGGAGAAAGGAAGGTGCCAGGCAAAGATGCAATGCCAGACATAGTTTATATTTATAAATCTTCACAGCAATATATAAATCTTCACAAACTCTGTGAAGTAGGTATTTTTGTACTTCTTTTAAATTAAGAAACTGAGGTTCAAAGAGGCTAAGTATTGGTCTTTAAAATGTTTACTATGAGTGGTGGCTCTGAGATTCCAACCCATGTCCATGGAACCCCATCTGCAGTACTCTGCATCTCCAGTAGGAGGCGAGGTATGGCTGCCTTCCTCATTTAACACTGCACTCATTCTAGCTTAGGCAACCAGAATCAGGTTAAGATGTGTAATGTTTCCTCTCAGTATGTTATTTTTTCTTTGTCATTCGTATTTCTGTGATTAACATTGGAAACCAAACCTACCCAATGAAATGCTTTTCGTTTTGCTTGCGAGTCACAAATATCATGACTTTGGATCGGAGAAACTTAATGAAATAGTTCAGGTTTTGGTGTTTTGATGGGTCACATTTCTCACAATACATATGTTTTAAATATCTGACAGAGGTGGGGTGAATGTTCAGATGAAAGATTATGTAGAATCAGAAATTTGATTGAATTTATTGAAGTTTAAAATCTGTAACACCAGAAAAGATATCCTTCTCAGTTTAACAGTAAAGAACTTCTTTCTTTTTATTAATTCAAATTCTTGAGTTTGAATTTTAATATTATCACAGAAAAGTGATGTGCAGAAAGATGATAAATTTCTACTGAGCATGACATTGAGCTTATTAATACCAATCTCTGATCTTTTCTTATGAGTATTGAGGTTATGCTTTATTACCCATGTTCATCTCTTATTCTCAACCATCTGTATCCTTCAGAAATTCTGAATACACACTCCAGGTCATTGAGGATGTATGTATAAAGGTCTCGGATGCTGCTAAAAGAACTCACAAAATCAGCATGGTAAAATTCTCTTACTTTATGAAAAAAACATTCTTGTGTTTTGGCATGTTTTTCATATGGAGCTTGTTAAATCTTAAATATTGTACAAATCTAGTAGTTTTGTTAATTGAAATTCTCACATCATCTTAGAGCAAAAGCAGCAGATGTCAAACAGTAGAACTGGTAGCCTCAGTGACCACCTGTGAATAAGAAAGGAAACACTTAGAATGACATACATCCTGATGCGAAGATAATTGATCTTTATGGTGGTGGCCTTGAGTCATCAATGTTGCATTGAGTTATGTGCTATGCCTGCTATTTAAGGAAGTGTGGAGGTATATAATCATTTTTTTTGCAAGGTTTCCAACCAAAAAGAATGTTCAAAAATAATTTTCAAAGTGATTTTTCTAAAGCTCTTGGTCGAAACTGAAACGAATTCTGTATTCATAGGAGAGATATGAACAGATCTCCCTTCCTTTGGTGTATGTGTTCACGCATACTGGTACACTCCAACAAGTTGTTCACGAAAGGAATCTTAGCATCCATGTGCCTGCTGAGGCTGCAGCTGTCCATGACAGGCAAATCTGCACAGTTTAGTGTTATCATTAGTTCCTGTGTTTCAAGCTTGCCCTCGGATTAAGTTTATCTCTAATTTATTTGTCAATTTCTTTAACTTCCTTTTCCAATAAGCTAATTTAAAACTCTTATTGGAGAGTAAAACTTCTCCTATGAAGGTCAAATGAAATCTACTTTAACTTCAGTCACATCATTGCCATCTGCAACCCTTATTATGCAAAATATTTGTACTAGGGTTCCAGAGAAAACATCTAACATATTTAGACACTAAAGGAACAATGAATTCATATAGTTTTGATATTGTACGATAGTTGTATAATATCAAGTCAGACATTGTATAACATTATATAATATATTATACAATGGTCTTAATATCTATATATTACCTGATATAGTACAATATCTACTATTGTACAAAGGTCTTATTAATTAATATCTGATATTGTACAATATCTGATATTGTTAACATCTGATACTGTCAATGACCTTAGTATCTGTACAATATCTGAAATTGTACAATATATGGTTTTGATTAGATGTAAGGAGAATTTCTCTTTAATTTGTTTTTATGACTATTAATTTAGTCCAGTATGTGAACATATGCTCTATAACTACTATTTCTGGATATAGAATTCTGAAAAGATTGGTCTAGCTATTTATAATGATTAAAGTCTATTAAGAAATAAAAGTATGACAAGAGCCCTATAGAGTCGAAGGTCAGTTTATGGTTCCAATGGATGAATGGGATTTGAGACTTAAAATGCTCTGAAAACACAGTTGAAGCTGAATTTCACAATCCTCCATCCATTCTTATATATCACTCACCAGTCTCAAATTGAAAGATTTTTTCCTATTTCTTCCATTTTAAGATATTCATGCTGTAGCTCACTCTGTCCAGGACAACTTTTTCCAGTAAATGGTCTGAAGCTAAATTTAAGTTTATAAAATCAAGTTTTTAAAAATGAGACCATTTTGCAAATGAGCAAAGAAAGATCACGTTTCCTCAGTTAGCTAGACATTATTTGCTAAGCTAAAGTCAGCATGAGAAGTCTGTGCTTTCATTAATATAGTTATATCAACCAAAAATAGTCAAACGCTTAAGTGATTGACTGATTCTTTTTATTATTTCTGAGCCATCAGAACTCCAAGATGATATTGTTGATATTACTTCTTCTTATAATTTGTGCCTTATCATAGTTCCCTGGCATAAAATTATAAATTATATGCTATATAAATAACCCAAATTATTTTAAGTTGATTTTTCAAAAGCTATATATATATATATATAATATGTATGATAACAGAAATCATATATGTATTGGATGAAAACCCAATGAACTGCTTAATTTAACACATTTCTATGTATCTATTTTTTATAAAAACTGAACTCTCTCCATGTTTACAAGACAGTCTGGGATAACAAGCAAAATAAACAAGAGCCTTTCTGGATAAATGTGTCCATATGCCAATGTGGTTTAGATCCGATTCAAGATACAAAACTCATTACCTCTGAAAAAATGAAGACATGTTTATTAAATGACCAGGAGAAATTCTACAGTATGTAGAATGGGAATAATAATACTTAGGACTTTGTAGGGTTTTTGTCAATTTTAAAAAACAAGTCCAAGGAAGTAAAAATATTCTTTTAATTATAGAAAAAAGAAAAACTGATGCAAGGACTTCTTCAAGTTAGGATTTACGATACAAATATTTTCATTTTTTAACAGGGCAAGCTGATGTGTTCACATCTCAGTTCCAAGCTGCCTCTTTCAGGGGGAAACATTGGTATTTTTTAAAGCACATTTACAATGCTTTCCCATCACCCTTGCTGTGTTTTTGTAGCACCTATAGCCATAACTGGCACCTGGGGCCTTGCATTGTTGGCAGTTTCCCTCTCATTTCTTTGGAGTCTATTCAACTGCTGTGGTTTTACTCAGAAGTCAGTACTTTGCATATGTGATTTCCTGAGACAGTCTGAGTAGTCTTTCTCAGAAAACTGTGCTAGTCTGGCTATGAACAGCTCTTCTCTGAGAGGAGCTGACAAAAGCCTGGTCGGGTCAGCGTGCTTGGGCTTGGGTTCCCAGCCATCCTCAGCTAGCTTCTCTTCCTGCCCCCTCTTTTCCTACCCCTGCTTCTGTGACATCACTGCACACATCTTGCCATTTCTTTAAAGAAGAGAACAAGATTCAGACGAGTCCAGTCAGAAAAAAATAAAATTCTTCCCAGGAAATTTATGCAAAGCTCCCCTAAAAACAATTCATATTTATCATTTTAGCAACCGATGTGGAAATGATTTTAAATAATAAACAAAACCAGACTGAAGAATGCAAACTTCTGTAAGGTAATAATCTGTTGCAAAGACAGAAGTCTCCACTCAGGGTTCTAGATATGAAATTTGGGAACAAAGGTAACCTTACATTTCTTGATTTGAATATTTTTTTTAAGATCATCTTGACAGTGCAGTTTTAAGATAATAACAAAACGATTTTTAATAAGCCTTAAATGGCATGCTCTTTCGAGGTGCTAAGGTAAAGAGAAGCACTGTTTTATGAAGTGGGTCATGTGAGTATATATATGTTGGTGTGCTGTGCTGGTAGCGATTCCATGATCTTCATCTGTGTACCACTGGAGAGAGAAAAAGGTCAGAATTAGGAAGTCAGTTATCTTTCTTTTCCCAGTCAATTCACATGAGTTCTCATGAGTACACACAGACTAAAACAATGTTTTAATTCCTAATGAGTGTATAAACCCAAACATGATCACAGAGGGTATGTATTTCCCCCAGAGCTTTTCCAGGGCATGTCGTTCTGTCTTACAGACAGTACAGGGAGAACTCACTGTAAATTTGGCTTTACTGCATAGTGCTTTAGAGATATGTATATTTTAATAAAAATATCCAAATCCACTTGAAAATTTCACTCAAAGGACACTTAGGATGCATAGGAGGGAATGTTTATTCCATTAAGCTTGCTAGTTTTAATTAAGTGTTATCAAGTGTCAAATTTCTCCTACATTGTGGTTAGATAAACTATTATTATTAAATATTGAATATTTAATAATATTTATATTAAATATGAAAACATTAAAATAATTGGGGTTTTAAAAGGCAATTTTAAAGAATATATATAACTAAGGAACTGGAAAAATCTATTTCAGTATTCCATATATGTATTTAACATAGTAAAGTCAAAAGTCAAATGTGTTATTTGCAAACACTTAGATTTTTCACTGCAGTTTTTTATCTGTATGTCTGACATTTTTGTAGAAAGAGATGATGACCTGAGGCAAAAATTTATCAACTCATACCTCATTAAGCAAACATATATTATGGTAACGAATTAACTTTTAAAAATTGCTTAAAGTATCATGTTTTTTCTTTGTAAAAAAATAAACCTCAACCTCTTATAAGACTCTGACACAAAGGCCATTTATCAGATTTTTTTGTGTGCGGGGAGGGGGTCGAGCGGAGCGGGTAGCAAATGACTGTCCCACTCCTATACAGTGGGCACCGTTTGAACTGAGCACAGAGAAAAGTATGTATGTTAGAAGACAGGAAAAGCAGGCTTTTCTAGCTAATACAGACAAGAAAGCATTTTACACAAAAACATTTAGTGCAACACATACATATACATACATATGTGTGTGTAAATATAATTTTTTCTTCTTAATCAGAAAAGGTCTAGTGCAGAAAATGAATTTGACTTAATATCTAGAAACCTTTTGTATAGGCAACAACAGCTCTAGCCATTTCCAACATCATAAAATAAGCCTAATTGTTTATTGCCTATGGTTGTTCAACAAAAGATAACATGGCAATTGCGAAACCTGAAGCATGCTGCTTATTAATATCCCACTGTTGTTAGAATGTTTAGTAATACATACTAGACAGAAATGGATTTTCATATTTGAATTGAGCTATTATCGTGCTGGTTTCACTTTAGAATTACTCTGCCACACATCTACTGAGTAAATGATTACTTTTGAATCAAAATAGGGAGAGACTGAACAATCACATGAACAGGAGAGCAGAGTTTTGACACTCCCAGGTTATGCAATATTGTGCTTCTCAACTCCAGCTCTCTAATATCATTCAACATTACTGTGTCTATGGCTCAAAAATATCTCTTCTCTAACTCCTCATTGGAAACATAACTCTTTTAATTCTGTCCCTGTCTCCTGGGACCTCTGTGAGGCGCAGTATCCCAGAGAGGAGAAACCAGACCCACCAGCAAGTTCCCTCCCACTGCACAAAGTTTTGCTATACCATTGCCTGGAAATCCACTCCAGCATCCACCAAAGCTTTGGAGATCTGAGCTGATTGCTGAAAATGAACGTTATCTGCAGGGAGAGAAAGGAAGCATAAAGTCACTAATAGCAGCTTCAGTTTTCTGATACGGAAGGGTGGGAAAGGCTCAAGAAGAAAGGGACTGTTTGAAGTTCCAGGACTCAGCATCCCATTTAGCCCAAGACAAGTGAGTTGTGGAAAGCAACACTGTTTTATTGAAGTAAATGTAACAGTCTTGCCCCTCATGCTTTTGTTTTGTCAGTAGTGAAATTGCAAACCTGTCTGTGATACTAAAAAGTCTAATTAACTGAAACTCACCATCTGCTGTTCCATGAATAAGGAGGTACTCAACTTGTTTAAAATTTTCAGCTCTGCTCATGACTGTTGAATTCTGGAATAGGGAAAAAAAGAATGTCATTATTCAAAAAAAGATCTGCCATAAACTGATTTTTCACTTCAGTTTACAAAATAAAATGTTTTCAGCTGGGGCCCCCTTTGATACAAAATATAGCAAACCGATATTCAAGCAAATGCTGTCTCTATGCATGGCAGAATGCATAGCATGCCCTGTCCCTGGGAGACAGGACTGGAAAGGAGGGATGCCACATCTTCCCTGCACATGCAGGAAAAGGGTACCAGCCACCTAGGCTACATGCAAAACCCCTCGAGTCCCAGATCCCAGACTGGCTGTGTCCTATGCATTAACACAGGGCAGAGTCTCATATTAGCAATGTATGTTCCATGGGCTTATGCTGTAGTTCAGCCAAAAAGTGTATTGCCATGGCAACCATGTGTCACATGGTGCCATACATGCTTCATTTCAAAGAGCCTGTACATAGTATTTGCAACTAAACATACTCTGCAATATGTCATATGAACTTTGGTCCACATTGCTAGGCTCTGAATGAGAAGCAAGTATACCTCTTGTGAAACAGATGTTTAAAACCTAGGCAAATGTAACATATGGGAGGAGAAAGGGGTGAAAAAGATCAAGAATGGCCTTAGGAAATCAGTACGTCGTTGTCTGCCTCATACTGTATTGGAGGAAATGCTGCTATTGAATCAAATTGCTCCCAAATCAGCCAAGGAAATAGGACCAAAAATTGGGAGGTCAGCTTTTTGAACTGCTTTGTGGCCTCGGTCAGGTAGGACTTCCAGAATGAGGGTGAGGTCTTGGATGAAAAAGCCTTAGAAAGCATGGAACTGGTCATCTGATCTTCATTTGGAAATCTTTTTTACAAAGTCGGGATGAAGGTAAAAATGCCACACAGACATTTAAGTGCCTTTGGGAAGGGATGAGCTAGAGTTTGCTTCTATTGTCTTGTTACAGATGGGGCAAGGGAAGGGCCAGTAGCCTCCCTACAGGTTTAAAATGAGCCAGCTAGTCCCGTAGAATCCTGGCAAATCAAAGTCAACTTTGTGAGAGCAAAGGTTTGCATTTTATAGGTATCTTTGTAGCTAACACCAGCTTAGTATTTTTTATGGAAGCCCTAGTGGTCCGGGAGGAAACTGGATGGGGCTAAGGTCAGAGTGGTATTCTAGTCCAGCTTCAATATCAGTGAACTGTGTACCTGGAGACAGGCTGGGCTCTGAGCCTGGTTTTCGGTAAAATTGGAATAAGAATAACTTCTCTTACTCCCTCACACAAATAGGAATCAAGAGACAAATTTTAGGACAGAGTCACCCAACATGTTTATGTTGACCGAGGCTCCCAAGGGCACACTGTCCTGGAAAGCTTAAAGCAGATGCCCTCCAACTCTTGTGCAGGCTGTTCCCACTTGTCCTGGCCATATTGCATTTCTGATCCACATCGAGAATTTACTCATGAACTTTAGAAAGAAACACCTAAGACTCATTCATACTTTTATTTTACTTCGTTTTAAAGAAACTCTTTTATCTGGTGAGATGTCCCAGATAAATCCATTCGGGTATGAATCCACCCATCCATCTATCCATCCATCCATCCATCCATCCATCCATCCATCCATCCATCCATCCATCCATTCATCCATCCATCCATCTCAATGCTACCCCATTCATTCTTCTATCCACTCATTTATTTTCACCTAGTCAATCAATATTTATTTGTGATATACCTCATTAAACAATAAGATTCATAAGAAAAAGGATTTGTCCATGTTGTTCATCTCTCTATTCTTAGTACCTAATACAGTTCTAAATATTAATCAAATGAGTAAATGAAAGAAATTTAAGCACTTGTACTAGTCACTATATTTGGTCTTAGTTCTGCAGAGGCAAGTGGGAACAGTTGGGGTAGGTGGAATTAAATATTCTCATTCTGAAACTTACTGAGATATGTTTTACCCACTTTCAACGCATACACTGTGCCATTATCAACAGTAGCTCACATTGAGTGTTTACTCTGTCAGTCACTGTGGTGAGCATCGTAAAGGGTTTATAATAGTACTGCTCTATTTAATCTTCAAAACATTTCCATGAGATATCTGGCAATCCTGCTTTCTACGTGGAGACAATGAGATTTAGAAGTGAGTAACTTGCAGCAGGTTACATCTATGGGAGATGACAGAGCTGGACACCGTCTGACAGCAGAACCCTTTCTACCTCCTATGCCTCTCATGATGTGATATCACAGCAATGGAGCAGTGAGAAATAAATTGTTAATTAACTGTCCTCGAATTTGCAATACACAGATACATTGGGTACCTTTTGGCTCCTGTGTCCCCAGGCTTTCTCAGACTGAATTAATTGGAAGAGAGCTGGGTCTGCACAGCCCTGTGAGATTTGTGAGGCATATTTTTCTGACTGTGCCAATGAGGCAGAGCCTAAAGCAGCAATAGAAGCCGGAGCAATTTTTTTACCCTTCAGAGACGAAAAAAGGATCAAAATCAATCTCCTTAAAGGACAGTGTAGGATTTTAAGCTAGAGACATGAGAGGCTGGCGCTTGAACCCCGATAGTGAACTTTAATAATCTGAGCCCCAGGCCCTTGTGCCCTATTAGACTCCTCGTGGAGGATGCTTCCTGCTAGTCCTGCTCTCAGCCTGTGCTGACTGCATTGCTGTGTCCTCTGCTTTGCTTCTCCCCACATTAAATCGAGCTCTTTGCTCGCAGAAGATAGTCTACTTTAACACCTAGACCTGACCCAAATATACAGCTGCGTCACCTCACCTCACCTCCAAAAATTTCAGTCCTTCCTTCTTGGCAGCTTGAACAGCCAAAGCTGCTCCTACAACCTCTCTGAACCATAAAACTGAGAAATGTCACTGAAACATAGAGTAATAGTTAGGAGACATATAAATAAATACGCAGGACAGTTAGCAAGGAATGTGATAACTACTGGAGTTTGGACCAAAACAGTTTCTGGCTGCCTTTTTTTTTTTTTTTTCTTAAATGGAGTGAATACAGGCTGAAAGAAGACAATTTTTATAAACAAGTAAAACCCTGAGCCTAAGATAAATGTTGTGATGTACACACTGTAGCTGTGATGAACTAGACATGGTGAGAAATGCAACATACTGAGAAAAAGACGAAAACTGTGATAAAAGTGTCATGATGCAAATTGTTTTACATTAACAATATTACACTACAAAGAAAGAAAGACAAATACTTTAATGCAGAAAGAGAAAAATAAAACAAAAGCTTCTCCTGCAACTGCAAGATAAGTGTGCCATTTCCAAAGCACACTTCCCCCTGCTCACTGGGAGAAGCCTCGTGAGGGACCTTGCCGTGTGAGGGAGACAGGCAGCCGGAGGCACACACCCGCTTTAAGGCTGCTGCGAACATTCTTTTTTCAAAAGAAAAAAAAAGAAAGCAGCGGTGTCACCTTGCCTACCAGACTGAGCATCCTGTTTTCTCGATCAAGAAAAACTCTTGAAAGTCCACTGTATGGTGTACTTTAACCTGTGAAAGTCAACACCCAAAGCCGGGGAAAGAAATGCATGCATTAATTGAAAGTATGATTAACAATCAGAAACAATTTAATGGTGTTATTTTAACCCACCAAAATAAGATAATCCTTATTTGCTGTTGATGGAAACAAATAAAAAGGAAATGGATGACTAAGTTAGAAGCCGAAGAGTCTATCACCACCTACTAAAAAGGAAGCTCAGAGTGATAAATGGGCAAGGATGCAATGGTGGTGCAGTTGGCATCCTCCTGAGGCTAGAAACTTCCGGGAGCCCCGCTGCCAGCAACAGTCTGGCAAAGCGAAGTGGGAAGGACTGGTCCAGTGGCAGTGCTGATTCCACAGCATCTCTGCAAGGAGCTTTTCCTTCAAGCCCCAAGAAGAACCATCTGTAGCTGCTTGTTGGATCATGCTGGTTCTTCAGTTACCTTCCAACAAATAAACCTTTGTATTTTTGAAATAAAAGAGAGCTGATAAGACTTGGGGAAGCACTGTGAGAAACAGAAGTTCTAACGATTTTTAAGCTGCTCCTTGTGCCATCTAGGAACCATAAAGACAATGTGCTTCTTGAGGGTGGCAGATGCCATGTTTTGAAAGCTTACTTCATGGCAGGCATAGGTATCTCATTTAATCCCTTCAATAACCGTGTGAGCTAGGTCTGATTACCCCCACTATCCAGATGAGAAAAAACTGAGATTCAGGGGGGTTAAGTAGCCTCCCCAAGCTCATACTGCTAGTAAGCGCTGGAACTAGAACTTGAGTACGGGACTATCTAACTTGAAAGCCCATTCCCTCTAACATCACATTCTTATGTCCCTTCAGAGCCAGACAACTCATCACCATTTCCAGGCCCTTGTAGAAAGAGCAAAGAGCCACTGGTCTAACGGATAGTCTGGTACTTCAGACATATTACCTAGGGTGTACTGACTTCTCTGCGCATTCTCCCACTTGAAACCAAAGCCTTATAAAGAATATTAAATGATGCTATTTGGAGAAGCACCACTAATGCCTCCGAAAACAGAGGCCACGGGAAATATTTAAGAAAAAATCAATTCAACCCACTATATCAGATGTTTTACTTGTTTACATCTATCAAACAACTGTCCGCACGAGATGCCAAGGAAAGAGCTCCCATCAGCTCGACAGGGGGCTCTACCTCAGGCCTCAGCAAACAACACTGGCTTCTTTAAAGATCACACAGCAGTCAACATTTTATCAGCACTCAACAAACAAGTTAAGGTTTGGCTTAAATCTGAAGGTCTCTCTCCCTTTGGCATATTCTGGGATAATAGAACAAATGTCAAATCAGTACAAGATGGCATATTTACAAAATTGCACCCTGTTTTGCATAACCTAACGATGCAGCAGTTCTTAAGGATTGAACATTTCAAATCTGCTAGCAGAAGACTGCCAAATCTATGACTGTTTCATACACTTGCCAAAAGCCTATCAAATTTTGAGCAAAATGCAAAATAAATCTCCTCTACAAGTTAAATCAGTCCCTTCTGTGTGTTCCAGGCTGCCCTCTTCTCCTGGCAACAAGGCTCAGGACTTGGGCCCCACTTCCCTCGTCCTTGATTTTATGCTCCTCCCTAACGTGTATTCACAAATCCCCATTTCCTCCCATCTGAGGTCCTGCCTTAGTGGCCTCCATTTGGCCTTCTATCCCCACAGCCCTTCTTCTGTGTTATCCCTTGATTCATTGGACCTGTTTCACAAATCCCCAGAAAACCAGCTCTATCTGCTACTCTGTGTCTACTGTGCTACTCTACCTCGTCCCTGTTTACGACCTATGGAGAGTTTCTATGCTCTTCCCCTCCATCTTCCCATATCTTTCTCAACTGGCTTCAGATAAGTGCCCTCTCCCTTTTCCTCCCTCAGTATCTATATGTTATATAGCATTTTTTGTGCCTCAGTTTCTCTGTTGGTAAAACGGGGGAAATTAGAGCACTTATCACAGAGAATTTGAGGGAGAATTGAACCTAACGGTTCATGAACCTAAAGAGCTTAGGATAGTGTCTGGCCATAGAAGCAAGCACTTAATACATAAATGAAAAAGAATAATAAGTGAAATAAATGAAACTGGATCCCTCTGGTTGAGAGGAGTGTGGGAAGGTGAAACCTTCACTTTTTGACCACGTCCTTTCCCTCCCTACATGCTCGGAAGGTTCAGATTTTCTGGGCTCCACACTCACAATTTGGAAACCACTAGTCTTTTTCATACGTATCGGGGACTTTGTCTTATTTAAGTTCATGCTTTTATTACCTGCTTTTATTTATCTCCAAAAATTTCATGTGCATGTTTTGTTTCACCAAGAAGGTAGTAAACTTCTGAACTGTTAAAACACCAGGCACCATAAATGGGTGAATGAAAGTCTAAAACATGTTAATATTTTTTATAGGTTTGACTAAAAGACCTACGATCGACCATTTGTCAATGTTAGTCAGGAACTCACTCCGTAGAATGTGGCCATCCTTGTTATTTGCTTATTGCTTTTGGGGATAAGGGTCGTTTCATTGGCCATCTGACTCCTTTGCTCAAATCTGTCACCATTTCTGTCTGCTGTGGACTGAGACTCACTGCAGAAAAGATGCATCTACAGAGCTGTACTATCTATTACCTTTGATTTGTCACTTCTCCACTTTGGCTGCTTACTTAGAGTTTCTGGGTCCATCTCCTTGGAGTTTTAGGGAGATGAACATTTTCCTTCCTCTTTGAGTTCCTGGTACCCTTTAAAAGTGCTCCTGCCCTGCTACTTAGCAGTGGTGGGTGATAATCTACAGAAAGAGTCTTATGTAGTCACTGCATTGGGTCTCAGCCTTAGTTCCAGGGTGTCCTAATCTATACGACAGTTTTGTACGAGTGGGAAAGGGTACTCTCTAGTTAGATGTAGCCCTAGAGGTGCACGCCTTAGTAAGTGGGTCGTAGACCAACTTTCAGCAGTGCACAGGCATCCCACGTTGTTCCACTGGCATTTATAAGTGGTTCCTCCAAGTCCGTTTCCTAAATGGTAAGTAGAACCTTTATTTCACAAAATGTGCTTCTCTTTGTGATGTGGGTTTTTTTAAAATTCTTCCAAATATGAATCACAATGACCTAATAATGAATTCTTTTTCTCATTTGAATTTTATTAAAAATTGTATTCTCTTCCAAAGGCTATAATGCTGGCTACTACAATGATGATTCATTAGCTGAAAACATGATCAAAGATCAGGACCTTGCTTCTTACAAACACTTTGGGCATTTCTATCCTGGCTCTGCTGAAGAGAGTCAATCAGTCAAAGTAATGGGAATAATTTTCAAAATATTGCCTTCTGACCCAGGAAATGCACAGGGCAGTACAATGCTTCAAAGAATTATTTTCTTTGTTTTTTTCAAAGAGAGTAGGAGGTGGGAGAAAGAGAAAGGAGTGTGTATGTGTGTGGAGAGAGAGAGAGAGAGAGAGAGAGAGAGAATAATGAAAATGTGACAACATGTTAATAAT
This sequence comes from Pteropus alecto, assembly GCF_000325575.1. Taxonomy (NCBI): domain Eukaryota; kingdom Metazoa; phylum Chordata; class Mammalia; order Chiroptera; family Pteropodidae; genus Pteropus; species Pteropus alecto. The sequence goes on from NW_006442484.1 coordinate 35,134,279, forward strand.
CAGTAAATCCAGGAGGAAGGAATAAAAGCGGTTAATTTACTAGCCTTTCAAATGAGTTTTCAAAACGAAAAGTAAGTGTGTATGGATATAGAGAGAGAGAGAGAGAGAGAGAGAGAGAGAGATTGAGAGAGAGAGAGAGAGAGAGAGAATAAACCACCTGGGAAAGAAAAGTAAAATAAGATGGGGTCCAGAGGGGCAGCTGGGGCCTTGGAGGAAAATAGAATCTTTAAATGTATTCTTGCCAGAGACAAAAGCACAGGCTCATTTAAAAAACAAAGGAGGGCAGCTTTATTCTAAAGCCTGCTGTGCACCAAATATAGGTACTTAGATTCAATTCTCCACACTGAGAGGAAGCAATTTACCAGGGTAGAAACGATTCAGTGAATGCGTTTGCCTCACTTTCTCCTGCCCACCTTAACTATTACCGGCCCAAATAATTCCTCTGAGTAACACATTGGGAACCTTTAGCTCCCTGGTACTGGCAGTTTTAATGTGTCCATTGCCAGCAATGAATTTTGTGCCAAGAAAACCCGACTCCTGGCGGTGGAAGGATTAAACAGTCCTCGAGTGCCATCTGTGCAGTGAAGGAAAAGAGTGACTTTGTGCACCCAGTGTGCGTGTGTTGCCATTGGCAGTAAGAAGTGACTTCTGTTTACATGACTACCTCACGCAGCGAACACCTAAGGAGAGAGATGAAAACGGCCACCTCAGTGTAGAGTTGAGGAAGAGGGCGCACGAATGGGGAGCCCGTGAGAAAGTCTGGAAAACGACGCAGGTTGAAATAGCAGATTAAAACCAATTATCCTTTAAGGGAAGGTCTGGTGGAAGAGGAAACACCCTGTTGGCTGATGTTCACCTGGTGAAGTAGGATAGGTGCTATGGACTTTCTTAGATGTCAGGATTTGGACTTGACCCTGTGCTTCTAGACTTTGCAATATGGAATAATTTAAATGAACTTTTGATTCATCGTTCACCAGATTCTAGAGTCAAGGTTAGGGTCCCAGGCAGTATACCTTTGATGTTCCAGGAATTTTTAGCACATTTGGGATATCTGAGAAAGGCTTTTGGCAATTCATCAAATATAGTGTACCACAGGAGAGATGGTTCAAATTTAAACCTCCTGGTCAGGTCATTGACAAGAAAATTCCAGAGAATTTTGTAAAATGAGAGAAGCGATGGAGACCATACAGTTTTTTTATTATAATGTTCCCCTTCAAAAAGTTTTAAAATTAAATCAGAGAAGGTTTTAAGGTTTATACTGGGTAATCCAAAGAATACAATGTTGAGTAAAGCCTTGAATAGCTAATAATACTGCAGAAGGGAAATTTGAGGAGAAACCAATTATGAGTTCAAGAGGGATAGATGGAGGATTAAAGACATACAAGGAAAATCTCATGGGATTCGAAAGGGGATAATACTTCCCTCGAAGAGCAGTATGAGTTCCCCTATGGATGCAGATGGAGACGAAACGACATTCCAGGCAGAGGGGAAAGAGGACAGAGGCACAAAAGGGAAAGGCTCAGAAATATTCAGGTAAACTGGGCCGTTGTAAGAAGGGTGTTGAACACCTGGTGAAAGAGTAAGGACTGGAGTCAGTCGAGTACACAGGAAAGATCTATTAAAGCGTTATGGGTGGGAGTTAATCTCACAGCTCCGTGGGGTATAAACTGGAATGTAGAAGGACAAGCTAAGGAGAAATCAATTGAGTTATTATAAAAGGGGAGATAGTCATGTGAGAGCAAGGATGTGGTTATGAAGAAGGGCAAGGATGTCTGAAGCAGCTTGCGGAAGAGAAGGAATGGGAAGCATTAAGTCCAAAGTACCATGTGAGACAATTAGCAGAAATGAGGACAACCTGATTATGGGACTGCTTTGTAGTGAAAGATGATTTGTGCATGTCACTTTATAGGTTGTTAGTTTTTTTTAAATTTTGACTGAAAAACAAAGATGAAAACACACGCGCAGGCATGAACACAGATTCACATCCTTCTCTACCCTTCCCCCGACCAGGCTTGCCAGAAAAAGCTGAAAGATATAGAACTAAACTGTCTATACTTATGTTGTAAAACTAGAAACTTTGAGTTTTATTGTGTTTTGATCAAATGACTTTAGAATCCATAGTAATGATAACATCTTACAATAATGTATAAATATTGCTCAGAGAAATGTATTAATATGAAGCCCACGTCTTGAGAGCTGTGGAGCAGATAAAGGAAAATTGTTCTCTTAAATTATTCTTGCTTTTGTTTTCCTTTCTTTTTGATTTGCTGTCCCAGGAAGAGTTTGAATTTCCTTTGAAGCATGTAAACATCAGATGATTTGCCTTGTCATCTGTAAGTTTAAGGGTTTTCAACTATCATGACAGGATCAGGAATCTTTCGTATGGACCAAAGTGCTAGAAGAGTCCTTAGTACTTAGTCTAGCACGTATGGAGGCATCAATGTGGCTCTGGCTTTGCATTGGCATCCACACTAGCACATGGGGCTGCCACCGATAGTTGCACCCATAACATATTTCAAATACTATAGCCCATCTGCAGAGAAACCTGCCCACTGGTTCTCCCATCAGGCAACCAGCCTGTTGCATGCTATTGAGTAATTAGGGTTCAATGGCTTTTCAGAGTACCGCCCAACTGTAATTACTCCTCACCTGCTTTACTCAAATCTTGTGTGAAAAAAAAAAAAAAACAACTGTACATATTTGTCTGTGAATAAGAAAATTATAGCCTTGTACATACATCTTAATTATGATAATTCCATAAGAAATTCTAATATACAGCTAAAGGTTTAGAATCTTCTGCGCTCTAAAGGAATATGCTGAATTTGACATGTTTTCTAAACTGAAATTTTTATAATTAAACTAATTATCTGGTGTTGCTTTGTATTTCCAAATGAATGCATATTGTGACCTATATAGCATACGATAAAGACTGTAATTATGCAGAATATAGTAGGGGAAGCTACTGGAGTATCTTTAAACCACCTGTGTTATTTCTTTTTAACAAGAATTTTGTTGGAAATAAAAAAAATATATTTTCTAGAATAGATACATTTTAAAATGTTCTTAAACCACTTATAAATAGGTTTAAAAATGGATCTGGTTCCTCATCTCTTACCTTGTAATGGTCAAGGTTGTCTTCTGCAGTTGGGAGACCCATGTAACGTTCTGTGTACACCGAGTCTATGTTGGAGAAAAGAAAAAGTGTTAATTCATACAACAAGAATTTTCTTCCTTTTATTGGGTTATTTTATGTGCTTGGGTATGTCTTAGCTTGCATGTAAGTTTATATTGTTACCCTCAGAAGTATCTCATCCAGATCATTTTTTATTTGGCTTGTTAATGTGGCCAGACACCTACTCAGACTCCTGCCTTTGCTCACTCTGCCCTAGCCCATTCCCACGTAGCCCTTATGATGAGGGCAGAAAGAGATCAAACTAGATGATCTAAAACCCAGTCAACAATTCACCTGCAGAAAAGTCAAATGTGAAGTGCTAAGACGTAAGAACTCTTTACACTATCATCTGACTTTCTCGAGGAATCTTAATTAGGAAGTCACTTAATGCCTCAATTGTCTTGAATTTTTTGGTCCTGACACAGAATATGCTCTAATTTATGATATACTATTTCCTTTTGGTAATCTCTAATAATGTTCAATTACTAGTTGCATACTTAAATGATATTTTTTGGCAGTTTGAAATTCACTATACTAAAAAGAAAATTCAGTTATCATTTATTTGTTGCATAACCCCATATTGGCTCAAATACTCTATCATAATTCAAGGTAAACATTTGTTTTCTCTCGTTTTGTGGAAAGGCCTCAATTTTGGTGTTATGACAGTTGAGTGTTATGAAACAAATTACATTAATATCTGCAGATTTTAATATCTATGTTAATATCTATCTATCTGAAATGACCTAAGCTCTTTTATCTATATGTGGCAGAGAAACATATATATTATTGATTTGCTTATTTTGAATAATTAAACATAATTTTGTCCTATTTTTAAAAGTGAAATCATGTATCGTATATATCATATGTATATCACATCTAAATCATCTATATCATATGCATCATTTTATATACATATCCTAAAATATCAGTGAGAAAATTTACTGTGGCTGAAGTCTAATGTAACTTTAAAAATCTGAAATAACTTTTGAAAGATGCCTTCTTAAATGACAGATTACAGTGAATAAATAAATATAAGAGTAATATGTTGCCATTGTGCTACACAGGTTAACAGCTTGAATTTCACTGTAATCGTACAGGTATTTCAGTACTTATCTCATTAATTCTTTAAATGAATAGATCATCTAAACCACAACCTTCAGCAGCATTCTCAGCCTTTTTGTGTGACTGGCACTGTAGACTAAAAACTACATCGATAATGAGTGTTAGTTGTTTCACATGTATTCTTTGACATACCATTTCTATGGAAATCAAAATATTTTCCTCCAAAATTAGAGAGCGCAATATTTTATCATTTTGATTACAATGAATACAGACTATATATAATTTTACATACCTAGAGGACACTAAAATAGAAAATACAAAATTTAAAGAACATTTTAAAATATAAGATCTTCATAAAATGCTCATATCTTTTAACATTTAAATGTGAATAACTTATGTTGTACATTTGCTGGAGGGAAAATGTCCATTAAGTACAAAACAAATTTTTCTTCAAACAGTCACAAGCTTCAGTTCTTGTTCTAGAATATAATACCCCTTTCTTATTATGTTAACCGGGTTTACATATGTAAGAAGATCTGAAATTTTAAAAATAGTATTTAAAAATGCATAACGCAGTTGTAAACTTTGAGTAATACGCCTTGAAATACCATTTGTGTATTCCTTCTATATGATCTTTCTGTAAAATTGTTCAAATTTACAATTCTAGAAAGTTCCTATGTGTTAGGTTGGTCCATGTATATCTAATGAAGTTCTCTTCTTATCATCACATATTTCTAAACTCACGAAGATTGTTTCTATTATTTTATTGACCACCAGAGGTCTCCAAAAACAGGCCATCCAATAGAACAATTACTATGAAGCAGAAGAGTGTTAAATGAAAACAAATCCATTGTGCAAGTATCAAATCCCAACTATGTTCTCCAATTTTTTTTTTTTGACAGCAAGATAGCAATGCATATTTTACATTGGCTTCTCTTGACTTGGAGAGGTTTAAAAAAGCGTTTTCCACAAGATTGGTACTACCATATGTTAGGACATAAAATATTTAATGAGCATGTTCATTATCAACGATTCTGTCCTTATACTATATAAAGGACTTGAGTCAGAAGAGACACAGAAAAAAATTCATCTCCTCACCACCTCTGGCTTCTCCCCTACCTATGTTGCACTGCTCACTCTCTTCCCCTTGTGAATTATAGTCTTACTTGTGTATGATGCCTTATAGAATAATATTTTCTCAATGATGAAGAGGATAATCTAGAATGGCTTTCACTTACTTGGAGATGATGACAAAAAATAAAACCCCCAGAAATTCCTCGGTCCCTACTTTCCTCTTTCCACCCAAAGCCCTACTTATACTAGATCTTTACCAGAAGAGAGATACATGCTTCTTTTATTCTGCTAATAAGTGAAACCCATACTCAAGTTAGAATACAGATAAGAAAGTGTTTTTCTGCAGAAATGTAGCATTTGAGATGTTCTGAAATTTGGAAAACAATTTGTTTATAAGATTTATTGATAAGAAATTGAGAAAACAATTTGTTCATAACTGCGTAGGTAACATATAATACCATCCATCCTCTTACAATAGCAGAATAAGTGAGATCATTTCATTATAGGTATCCAGAATGTACCTGTAAGATAAATCAGCTTATTCACTGTTTGAAACACTGAAACCCAAAAAGAAATAGTTTTGTCATTGGAGTTTTAAGGTCAGCGCTCAGTATCTCTTTGTACCTGATAGCAATTACATACCATAGAACTCCCATGATGACACAGGTGCCACAGCTATTCCACACTTGAATATACCACTTCCTGCTCCCAGGACCATCGAGGTTACATACCCTCCATATGACTATGGAATAGAAACAGTTATTTTTATGGAGGTAAAAGAATTAAGGACATATGGTAAGCGAGTCGCAGTTTCCACATTTCTCACATCTTTATATACTATGCCTCTTTAGAGATGAAAAGCATGGTAGAGGAGGCTTAAATTGTCCTTAATTGGACAGTATCTAAAGACTGCATTTTCAGAGCTCTAGTCCCTTTTCTTGGTAGGTGTGAGGGGAAAAGCATCAAAGTTGCTGGGTAGTAGCAATTAAAGAAAAAATAAAAACAATAAACACTAACGCTTCACTGACTTCGACTCATGAGAAAACCCCACCCCCTTCCTCTTTTCCTCACTTCTTCCCTCTCTCCCTCCCTTGTCATAACAGAGGTGTGAGCCTGAACTCATAGGGATTCATTGCTCAGCGATCTAAGACATTTTATTTGGACCTTCTCAGATTAAAATGATAGATATGATTTTCATCTCCAAATATTTACACGCGAAAAATATATTATCCTGCTCTGGGTTGTATTTACTAAGAAATGCTTATAGATTCATCAGCCAAACAACTACTCACCCAGCCCCAAATTGCAATTCTTTTGTCATCCACAAATCCCATTTTTAAAAATTGTCTAAAATACATAGAAAAAGTCCATGAATTAGTATTACGCTGTGTATAGAAAACTAAGATAAATGCACAAATGTGAAACCCTGCCATTTGTTCTTTATTTATTCTTTTATTGTTTTTCATTTATTCTATTAGAAACTAAGATATAATACTTCCAGCAATCAAATAAACATCTGAGATTAATGTCTTTCATTTTTAACTTAAGAGTCAGATAAACAAAGTTTACTTTCATTGGAGTCCATAAAAATTTTGTCTGTGTGTGTGTGTGTCTGTGTGTGTCTGTGTTTGTGCGTGTGTTTCACAGAAAACAAATCCTGGCAGTTTTTTTTCACAGCTTTATATAAAAATTTGCAGCCCAGATGCACTTTTCTTTACATAATTGAATTTAAATCTCTCCAGATGTTTTTCAGTTTGAGAGAGGCTGCCCCTACCATGGAGAAATATAGGGGCATGGAGAACATCTGTGTAGGGCTTGGAAATGTATCCAAGCCTCCCACCTGAGAACTTAAACACCATTCTCTAAATAAATCCCTTTTTATGCTGGGTGTTGATTAGTTAGCTCAGCACCATTATATAAGAACTTTTTCCTTGATGGATTAAGAACTCTTTTTGATGCAAAATTGTGTTCAGTATTGGAATCTAAGTAAAGAAAGGAGAAAAATGTTTTATGTACCTGTTTTTTAGTCTTAGCCTTACATCAAAAGGTGATTTATTTACTTTTTAAAAATGTAGCAAATGTGACTCTTAACTTTGTATTGAGGGACGTGGGAAATCCTCACATTGACCTATATGTGACTTTGAGAATCTGTGTTTTCATTTGATATGTCTTAGGCTGCCCTGAGTTAAGCAATATTAGTTAAGTGATATTATTAAAAAGTATAAAGTAGTTTTTAACTCATCTTTCCATGTAAACTTTTAACATTTAGAATACACATGTACACAAATGTGCAATAAGACGTAAGTGTGTAAGTTGATAAATCTTTACAAAGTGAGCATGTCCTTGAACAAAGATATAGTGTATTACTATCATCTGAGACATTTCTCCTTTTGCAAAAGAAAAAAAAATGAAATATTTTCCTTTTATTGGATACTATAAAAATTTCACCTGAATTTGTGCCATGGTTTTGAACTTTATATAAGTTGGGTCATGGAGAATACATACTTTTGTGCCTAGCTTCTCATTCAGTAGTCTGTGGTTGTCTATATGGTTGTGTATAGTTCTTTTTAGTTGTTGAAATACTATTCTATTGTGTAAACACATCACATCTCACTTTTTTAACTGAAGTTGGACATTGTGGACACTCAATTCTGTAATTTTAGGGCTTGTGTTGGTCAGATGTGAGAGGCTCTGGAAACTATGCTCTCTCTCACAGAGGACTGATCTGGATAAATAAAAATTTTATTTTTAAAATATTACAGCCTTACTCCTCAACAAATTTGTCCTCTCTCTAATCTAAACCTCTCTTTTTTAGTTTTAAGAAAAATAGTTAATTGTTAACTTTAGTATAAAAGACTCAGGAGGGATACTCAATAAATTACCATCTTCTCTTCAGTTGATCCTTTTCTTAAAGACATTTTCCTCCACCCATTTTCAGCATTTCCTGGTTTATGGTTTCACAACATTATTTTAAATCACCTACTTATTATGCTTCCACAGACATCCATGCACTTGGCTATAGAAACTCAGAGATTACATTTCTCATTTATCAGTTGAATGCAATTGAATGTAAGAATTGGAGTGAGACCTGGATTCAAATCCTGACTGACCTTGGCAAATTACCTAACCTAGGAACTCCCATTTCTTTACCTGAAATATGGGATAAGAACATCCACCTCCCTGGGTTGCCGTGCAGCTTCAATGACAATTCAGGTAAAACATTTCCCATGTTACATGCACATAACGGTGTAATCATCTTTTATAATTAAAATTTCTCTTAAGTCAGATCACATCTATCTGTAGTCCCATAACTGGAGAGCACAAGAATGAGTGTGATTCATACTTTACGAAGCTCTTATAATTTGAACAATGAAGGTTGCACTCCACAATTTCCCCAGAATTAGATGAGGAATAACCCTCATCCAGCTGACCATAGGAGCCACTCCTAGGACTTCATGCCTTCACCCTGCTCCGGTGTAAATGGACACTGAACTCCTCTACTTATCCCTGACTGTTGGGACAGTTTGCTTCTTTAGTTAGATGTTTGCTCAGGGGTACATTTACCCTAAGTTTGTCCATGTGTTTGATGAATTTTCAAGTTTCTGTTCCTTGAAGGTGTTATAGCACATATGTAAATTCCTTTTCTAGAGTCACATAGAGAGAGGGATTTAGGAAATATCTTTTTTAGCTTTATATAAATCTATGATGACATATATTTTTATCTAAACACACACAAATACGCTCCAAGGATGAAAGATTACAAATATATCTCAGGATACTTTAAATTCTTTACACTTTGAGAATTTAAAATATAAATTTAAGGGGGAAAATCTGATGTCCTTTGAATTCATCTCCTAATCACTCACCTGGCTGCTTCAATTTGATCTTCAACTTCAAGTGTTCCCAGTCGTCTGTTGATTGCGTGCATGATCTTATCTCCTTGGTAACCACTTCCTCTGCCGTCAAAGCTAGCTACTATAATGTTTTCCGTGCTTGCAAGGTAAGTAGCCCAGTTGAGTGTGAAGGTGGCATCTGCTTTTTGACTACAGGGCCCTGCATACCTGTGAAAAAACCCAAACCGTTGGCCTGTGTGGTTTTCCTGAATCAAATGAGGATCTCCTGTATTTCTATTCCCTGTGGATGAGAAGTGTGCATCTTTTCCAGATCTCGAGCCTGAAATCGTGCCAGCAGCCGAGGTGTCCACCATGGGTCGTCTTTACTTGGCAACATGATTATAAATGGCTGTGCATTTTATTCAAAGATGTCCATCAGTTTAATCTTTGAAGATGGTTATCAAACACAGACTTCGTAGGCCAACATTTTCTAAGTTGTATATATCTTAGAAATCAAAAAAAAAAATTCTCTAATAGTTGGGAGAGGGAGTTGTGTTATGAAAAAATAATGAGGATGACAGCAAATGCAGCTTTGAAGTTATCTTTCCATCTCAGCTTACAAACACTCCTAGACGAGTGTATTTCCTGGGTTGGGACTTCTTGAAGGACCTGTATGATATGCATCCCATCTCCCCCAGGACCCAACACCATGTTGCACACCATGGCCCCACAAATCATTGTGGAGTGGGCCAAAGTATGAATGAACACGATTCCTTAAAACTTCAAAGGAGAAATAGACTGTCTTGGAAAATGGGCACATCGTTTGGCATTCTATTTATTAACAACTTTAACTCCCTGTATCTGTGATCTTCACAATCTATATCCTACCTCCCATACAGCGGTATGCACAGTCTCTCTCAGGCCCTCTCATTTTCTTTTGTTAACCAAGAGAAGCTCCCTCTAGCTCACTGCATCTCATTTCAATATGTTGCCTTTGCACCATCTACAGGACTCCTGGTCCCAGATCTTCTCCAGCAACATATCCCTCCCCAGCCCATCTCTCCTACTCAGCTGCTCACTGTCCCCTCCACAGGATGGGACAAGTCCTGCTTGCCTGTTTTTGCTAACATTTTCCTCCATATACTTAGGAATGGTAGTCAAAAGAACTTTAGTTTTAAACAAATTATGGTATTAATTTTAAACTAAATATTGTCATATTCTAACTTTAAAAAGAAGGATGCAGTCATGCATTTCTTGGGCATGTAAACATTTTTTCTTAACAGCATGTGAAATACCCTGGTCCTTTTAATGATATTAAATTTGGTAAAGTAATAGCTTCCCTCAATAGTGGTTAACATAACATTAAACATTATTTTTAAAAATATAAAACAAAGATTTAGACATCTTAGGACATAAAGAGGAAAATCACTGAAAAGAAATGGGCACTAAATTTACTATGTGTGAGTTTTTTAATTTTCCTAATGAAGGGGAGGCCTAATCATTACTTATTGGGGAGTCAAAGAGGATAAAAATATCACTTTTTCCTAAGAGATCCTTTCTTTAGGATTGGGGCTAAAGCCTAAAGCCAATTAGTGTCACTAAAGTCAAAACGAGGCATAATGAAAATCAAATAGCACAACTAGAAGTTGAAAATACCTCTTTCTCTTTGAGCTTTTATATTTTGTTTATAAGGAACTGGAAATACACTGAAACAAGGCCGTGTCTGATGCTGATATTTGTGCCCCTCCTCCTCCTCCACTTCCATCTCCTTTTTTTTTTCTAGTAACAACAGAAAAGTGATGTCCCTGAGCTTGAGATTCAGTTTTCTCTTCCGTATAATGGGTCCAAGAGAACTTGCCACATAAGTTTGCTGTGTGTACGAAATTACCTGGCACGCAGCAGGCACCCAGCACATATGTTGTTTTGTTTTGTTTTTAATAAAGGAAATGAGTCAAGCTAGGACAGGAAGACTAGAATTGTGGCATTATGGGTAAGGTCAGCACAATTTTAGAAGGATTAAAGTTAAACGTATTCCTAATAATTATCGAAGATATTTTATAAAGCTGCCGTATTTAGAATTCACATGAATTCACAGTTACTGCTCAAACACTTGTGATTTCAGAACTTTCTCTAAGACTTGAAGAAGTTTGGATTATAATGAATACTTTCCTATATCACATATGTTCTCTTCACCAAAAAGGGGAATGGAAAATACCAGGCAGTGATATTTCAGGAACTAAAGAAAGAGAAACCTGATGTCCTAATGAATCAAAGGCAGTTATGGGAGATGTTTGGCTACGTTTGGGGGTAAGGAAACTGTAAAGGCTATTAATACCCATCTCTTGCTCATTAAAATGTCCATGATGAAAGGATGAAGATGGGGACTTGAGAATTCCTTTGGAATTCTCTTGGAGTTCAGAGAAACAAATCAAAACAAAACCCATGTGCCATTAGAAAGAAGGTAGAAAACACAGGTTTGGGTTTGTGATTACAAAATGAAGGGAAGAAATAGTAAAATTGCTTCACAGTGATTCAGGAAAACAGTAAGGATGCACTTGGCTCTATTTTTCAGTAAGCTACACTGGGAAAAAAAAATGTATGATAGTTAACTTCTAAATTATTCCCTCCTCTTGAATACTTACACTTCTATTAGTAGCGGATATTTCTTGGATTTATCAAAATGAGGAGGCAAGATCATCTGATACCAAAATTCTAAACAAACAGAAAGATTAATTAGTGAATTAAGAACAATTATTAGCACATGATTTTGTCTCCTTATCTGTCAGTGATAAGTCAGATCTAGAATTAAACAATTTGTTAAATTAGTTATAGAAGAAGAAAATGAACTGCTTGGATTGAGCATGTATTTAAGAAATACAAACATTCTCTTATACTAGCTCAGATTAGAACAATAAATTTGTTTTTAATGTATCTATTAAATACATTGATGCCTTGCAAAATAAAAGTGCATTTTAGAATTGCTAATGTTTTGTTTTTATCATTCTGTTCTTTGGCATCTGATCTACTTATCTAGTTTGTTTATGGCTTATGTTCTAAGTTTCCCTCCAAAATGTTTTCCTCTTCTTGAATTTCCTTGAAGATGTTTAGGATTTTTAGTTGGCCCCAGCTCTATTTTAAAATTCTGATTTAATAACATTTTTGTAATTTCAATCGCCATCTCAGACCGCAAAGCTGAGTCCCCATTCAGCTGTGTGTTTCACAGAATGAAGTCAGGTTTACAGAGCAAACTGCTACGTACATTCTACATGACCTTCTGCAGATCTGTTTAATTCCTTATGCTTGATTTAACATCAGTTTAATAAAATTTGTTCCTAAATAATGAATCAGTTTCCTTTGCTCCCAAATTCAGGATGATGAGCTAGACTAATAAATACAAAAGAGAGAGAGAAAAAAAGAGTTGTTCCATATTTTAATAAGATTATTTCCAGCTTCGGTAAATTTAACCAGTAAGGGAAAAATTCCCTATCTTTAGGGCTGTTTCTTCCTTACGTTTATCTTTGTTTTCTTTTTTGTTACAATATTTTAGCTGAGAAAAAAAGAAAGGTTTAGGAGTAATATAGATTTCTCTTTAATTGTATTGTACTGATTGCTTTATGCCTTCTAATTAAATGTGCTTACAAGAACAAAAATTTTAATCTCTTATTTTTCGAACTATCAGTCGATCATAATGTTTTTAATGAAAATGCAAAATGTACCATTTGATCTCTGTTTTGTTTGGATTAGTACTAGCTGATTGGAAGTTTTAGGTCCACATTTTTTGAAGATGCACTGTCTTTTCTTTGAGGGGAGTGCTTCTAATCCCCAGCCCAATCTTCCTTTGCTCCCTTCTCCCAGACTCCTCCTCCAGCCCTCCTTTGCTGGCATTTGAATAGTGCAACCACCTCCTAGCTGAGCCCTGTCCCTCTGGCAGCTTCATCCTTCACTTTTTATTGGGTTATCCATCCAGTCCTGTGAGTGCCCTGACCCTAAAACCTGTGGAGCTCCCCACTGTTTACCAACTGAAATAGAACGTCACATCTCAGTGTTCAGTGCCTTCTGCACCAGGCAGTCTAGTTATCTCTCAGAACTCTAAGCTCTTGCCAGTTAAGCCTGATACAAACTTGTGTGTCGGGGGTGGAGGGCAGGACTGGCATTACCTAGCAACTTATTGCAAACTCAGAACCCTGGGCCCAGGCTCACCAGAATGTGTGTTAACAAGGACCTAAATGACTCACGTGCACATCCAGTTTGGATAGCACTGCTCTAAGCTGTTCTTCAGAAGGACCTTATAGGACCTCCAGTGCTTTCCTTGGCATTTAAAATTAAATGAAGGACCTCCAGTGCTTTCCTTGGCATTTAAAATTAAATGAGTTGAGTCTTTTCTATTACTATCTTATATCAAAAAATAATAATAAATCTAGAATAAATCCTGATGGATTCTCCCCTCCCTTATGAGTTGTCAGCATTTTATAGGGGAAAAAAAAAGCAAACAAATAAAAATGAACAAATTACAAGATTTCCTACTCAAAGAAACTCATTGTTCTTGGTGGTCCCTGAATATAATCTATGATCAAGCTATCAGGCCAGGGGCTAGGCTGACTATTGAGAAACAGGAGGTTAGGAAAAATTTGAGATTTCTCTCCTGAGACTGAAGTTTCATCATTTTATAGCCAACTCTAATTTTTTTTTAAATCTCTTTAGGTTAAAGGTAAAATACATTAGGATATCAAGTTAAACACACAATGAAGACTTAATAGTAGAACAGCGTTAGTATTGAGATGAAATTGAACTAGCAATAGTGCATTTTCTCTGAATACCTTTCCTCTTAACACAATGAATTTTATGTAGAATGGTACTATATTTTAAGACAAAAGAATGTAAAACTAGTAGTTCTTGAGACAGAACATTGTATGGAAAAATAACATTAAATTAGATTTATATACAATATAAAATGCATATTTTCAGATCAAGTTATCATATTTAGTTATATTTTTATTGGTGTTTCCATGGAAAGTTCTGTTCCAAGAGAAATTTAACTTACTTGTTTCATTCAAAATAATGAAGTCCAGTTTTTTTGAGGGCATCTGGACATCCTGCAGCATTTCGTCCAAAGCTGAATTGTCTTCCAGGACTCTCAGTTCTAAACAAATGTTCAAGACAGCAATAATTCATTACAATGTGAAGAATCTGAATTGTGCAAAACAATAATGAACAAGTGGGCAATTCACTGATGGGGCTACAACATACTTCAGATTACAAGCTTCATGTTCGATGTCATTGTTAAAGACACTCTAAAGCCAAAGAAAATCTCACTACCTTAAATTCATATCAGTCCTATTTACACACACTTTCCTAAAAAGCAAATGAAGGGTGAAATATGAGACAATACCTTTATCATCGCTGCTGCTATGCAGAGTATAGAGGGGCAGACCAGGGCCTGTTAACATATCAGAAAAAATACGTTTCAGAGGAGTATTTTTTCTTTTTTTAAGAAGATAGCATACTTTTCAAAAATAGCATCTATTACCATTTAACTTTGATGGAATAAATATCATAGTAGATAACTCCTTAATGAGTATTAGCTGTTTTCCCTTCCTACATATAAGTGCAATTTATTACCGGGAAGGCACAGGGCTCTGGTTGCGTTCATTTCCTGAAGCAGGAAGTGAACCGCTGCTCCTGCTGGTGCCTTGGGCACATTATCATTCTTATGCCCAGTTTCCTCTTGTGTGCACTAAGCCATCCGGACCCAACCGGAGGAGAGCTGCTCTCCTTTCTTGCTTTAAATTCACAATCCTGCAATGACTTTAGCAGCTCTCAGGCCCCATCCCCTTTAGGGCGGAGATCTAGATCCAGGCTCACCTGGGGGAAGGGCGGATTTCCCTCCGGCTGCCCCCACCTGCTAAATCCTGGAGCCTAGCAGCACATCTGCATCGTGCCTGACTTGGATAAGCAATTCCTCTCTGGCATGCAAAAGTGTTCTCGTGAGCCACACAAATCTTAACTATTTATCCCAACTGTGGTAGTTGCAGAGTGGAAGATAATGTATAGAAAAGCTATTTTGTGAGCTATTTAATTTTGATGCGTTTGGATATTAATTTTTACACTCGGTCTGAACCACAGAAGGCATTCTCCTGACCTGGGTTTGAATCTGGCTTACCTGCTTAATGACTTAGGACACCATATCTATGCTTTAATATCCTCACATATAAAATGAGGATATTATCTTACATTATAGAGTTTTCTTAAGGATCGATCAAGCTCATGAATATAAAACTTAGCACAGTGCCTAGTATAAAACACATGCCCAAGAAATGGTGACTGAAAACAGCCTTGGTAAAGAACCATAAAGAAAAATATAACAGTAAAGAAAATATGCTAGTAAAGAAAGATTCGGAAAGTTGGTTTGGAGACCTCTTTTTGGCTAGTTCTTTTTCAGAATATCCAGATTCTGTCATTCCGAGAAGGAATCTAGCACAGTGTTTAATGGACGGCTTGGGAGGCAGAGGTCTGTGCTTGAATCCTGTTATACCTTTATTAGCTGTGTGACCTGTGGAAGTCACCTTGCCTCTCTCTCCTTGTCCAGGTTTCTTCATTTATAATAAAGAAAACAATAATAACGATAGCAATAGAAAATAGAGCAGTGAGCATATTGGGGGACCATCCACACACATTTTCTCATTTAAAGGGACAAGTGCATAAAATAATAATTTAAAAAACCACAATATGTATGTATATAAGGATGAAGTCCCTCTATTATATATAAGCTCTGAGGTGTGTTTTCAGTCTAAAGCAAACCTTTTGGTTAGAAGGGGAAGGAAAAGTGATTAACTCACCACTTAACCCGTGAATGAAAAGAAGAGTACTTATATAATTTCAAGAACTCCTCAGACTCAAACGTGGGAATTGAGCAGGGCACAAAGAATGTTTGCTATACTGGACCAAGAAAGGGAGACTTCAGGGATGGAGACACTGAGCCAGGAGGGTGGTAAGAAGGTTGTCGGGAAAGAGGAGGGACCGTCAGCTGGGGAAGTGGGAGGGGAGGGAAAGCCGAGAGCTGGGGCTGGAGGGAGCTACTTCAGATTGACACTGAGTACTCACTGCTGCTGCTCTTGCTTCCTGTCATTAGTTCAAACTTACCTGAACATCTCAGCTGATAGTACTTCGCCTCTTTACTAAATGATACAGAATAATATTGACACCTTTCTTGATGCAAGTTACAACTAAGACACGTCACTTCTGTGTAATTGTTAAGTTGGATTCTGTAAAAGCAACGGTAGAAATTAAGTGTTTGACTAAAAGATAAATGAAAGGAAGGAATTGAATAATGCCATACTGTAGTTTCAAAGATATCAGAATGCCAAAGCAATCCTCAAACACTTTTTAAATCAGATAAACACATAAATTAATTCATAATAACCTCAAACCTTCCATTGTTTAGAAATATCACAAAACATCTAATTAAGTCATTTTCTTTTGTTGGTATGTGGATTAATTTATAATGGAATAAAAGTGTTTGAGAACAATTTCAGTTTACGATATTAGTTAGGACAAAGCAAAAAAAATAAAAGTCCAAAAGTTATTCATCGGCTAAAAAGACTCAAGTCAACAACTTGACAGAGAGCTTACTTATAAAGATTTCTTCCTCCTGGCATTCCTTTATACTCATTACTAATGTAGTATCTGAGAAAAAAGCAAATGAAATATGGATTATGTTTTTAAGAAAAATCAAGTATACTCTATTTAACTCAACACTAAGCATTAGCGCTCATATGAGTGCCTGTGCATTAGTACCTGCCCTTCTTCTATCATTCTTCCCTGTCCCCTCACAGCCATTTCCCCCAGTCATCTCTAAAGAGGAGATTCTTTTTATTTAACAGACTGAAATATCTGAATGCAGAAATTATTTCCTTCATTAAAGTGACGAGTAAAAACTCAAAAGAAGTCTTTTGTAAGAAAAATAGGACTGGACAATTGGTCTGAAGTTGAGACCCCATTTATTTTTACTGTTTTTCATATTTTGATTTATAACAAAACTCCTAGATGGCAGCAGCCCCATGCTCTTGGGAGCGGCAGAGCCACTTCTAAAGAGAACCTTCAAAAACGGCCCAGCAGTGGCAGAATTCTTCCATGGTAAGACCGATAAAGAATGATAAACTTGCCTAAGATTCTAATGAAAATTAACATTTCCTTTCCCACCAACTCGTGCCGGTAGAAATTAAGTGTTTGACTAAAAGATAAATGAAAGGAAGGAATTGAATAATGCCATACTGTAGTTTCAAAGATATCAGAATTCCAAAGCAATCCTCCAACACTTTTTAAATCAGATAAACGCATAAATTAATTCATAATAACCTCAAACCTTCCATTGTTTAGAAATATCACAAAACATCTAATTAAGTCATTTTCTTTTGTTGGTATGTGGATTAATTTATAATGGAATAAAAGTGTTTGAGAACAATTTCAGTTTACGATATTAGTTAGGACAAAGCAAAAAAAATAAAAGTCCAAAAGTTATTCATCGGCTAAAAAGACTCAAGTCAACAACTTGACAGAGAGCTTACTTATAAAGATTTCTTCCTCCTGGCATTCCTTTATACTCATTACTAATGTAGTATCTGAGAAAAAAGCAAATGAAATATGGATTAATTATGTTTTTAAGAAAAATCAAGTATACTCTATTTAACTCAACACTAAGCATTAGCGCTCATATGAGTGCCTGTGCATTAGTACCTGCCCTTCTTCTATCATTCTTCCCTGTCCCCTCACAGCCATTTCCCCCAGTCATCTCTAAAGAGGAGATTCTTTTTATTTAACAGACTGAAATATCTGAATGCAGAAATTATTTCCTTCATTAAAGTGACGAGTAAAAACTCAAAAGAAGTCTTTTGTAAGAAAAATAGGACTGGACAATTGGTCTGAAGTTGAGACCCCATTTATTTTTACTGTTTTTCATATTTTGATTTATAACAAAACTACTAGATGGCAGCAGCCCCATGCTCTTGGGAGCGGCAGAGCCACTTCTAAAGAGAACCTTCAAAAACGGCCCAGCAGTGGCAGAATTCTTCCATGGTAAGACCGATAAAGAATGATAAACTTGCCTAAGATTCTAATGAAAATTAACATTTCCTTTCCCACCAACTCGTGCATGGTAATTGACAGCCTCAGCAAAGCTTTCCATTTTCTAAAGAGTAGGGCACGGACATGGACAGATAAAGTAGCCTTTTCGGGCCTTCCAAAAATTTACTGCCAGTTGAAATTTAACAAAATGCCCCTGAGTGCTAGTTCAGTATTCCAATACAGTTAAGAAAAAGAGGCTACAGCTCTTCTAAAGTAAAGCAGGTAAGAGCAAGAGGTAGAGCTGCTTGGTGGCAGAGTATCAAATCTGCTAAGCATATGTGAAAATCATTAAGGCTTCCGTATGTTACAAAGAAAAAAAGTACTGAACACATTCCAAACAGACTACTCTTTATTTGTAGGAGATTTTTCCCTACTTCTGGGCAAAGAGGGTGTGATTACGAGTATATTCACATCCTATCGATTATTAGAATACTCACAGGTAATCACTGGTAAGAGCTTGTATGCTGATAACTTCCCATGCTCCTTCTGTAATAAATGTGCAATCCTGATGGGATTTTTAAAATAAGAGGTTGATTAGATTCTTCCTCTAATCAAGGGTAATAGAGGATTAAATCATTTATATCAGGAATTTAGATAATCTCAGGTCTTTTTCTTGGGTCTTCCCACCCCATCCACTTACTCCAGATACGTCTGAGGAATTTGAATTAGTCTAATTATTTGTACACTTGACCGACTTTACCAAATGACTTCCACTACCAGTTAGTTTCATAAAAAAGATCAACCTGAAATAAATTATGTATGGATACTCACTTTCTTATCTATTTGGAAAAGACAAATGTGTTTGTAGCCCTCCGTATTGCTGATGATCTTATAGAAGCTATTCCCGTCAGAGGTAAAATGAGGTTCTGAAGGCTTAAACTAGAAAATAATGGAAAAGAAAAAACATAAGTTTCATCTCAGGACCAACTTTAGTTTTAGAAAGTCCTCCCAACACCTGTGCTCGAAACCATGCTTCATTTATCATTTACTTGCCAAATGAAACCAGAGTGTCTCAAAAGAAAATTCTCCTTATAGAAAAAACAGACACAAAGATCTAACTCCTAAGGAATTTTTCGTGAGAAGTAAATGAGAGAATGACCATCAAGAGGCTTACGTAGGACACTCAACACAAAGCAGTGGTTACTGTTATTCTTGGACATCTTCTCTCTTTGGAGGCTAACTCTATGACTTCTGGCTATAAGTGTGCAAAAATTAGCATTAGCCTTTCAATTTCAAGACGTAAATTTCCTCAGTGTCACAAATATGCTTTCTCGAAACAGGCTAATATTATGTTTGACTATTTCAGCAGTTTGGAAGCAGTTTGTAACTTGAGGGACATTTTCCCCTGTCTTTTAGACATATTTCTTTTTGAAAGTCAGACTTAGAAAGTCTTTAACCATTTCTGCACTAGATACCATAAGAAATGTATCATACATTTCAGTACAGAAACATACATAGAGTTATCATTTTATTATAAGCTTTCTCATTTTGCTAAATAGGATCAACAGTTTACAAAAAAAATAGTTGTATGGAAATACAGAATAAAATTTCCATTTTTTACAGTTTGATAAAAGATAGTTCTCAGAACATAATGTAATTTAAGCAGAAGAGTATCTACCCCAGCCTGAAAGGAATATGTCGCTTTACAACTTCGATTTCCTTACTGCATTTGAGAGCAGGTAGGAGATGGTCTTTTAAAATTGTTGGTTCATTTCACCCTCGATGTTTCCTCTCTCATCAGCTTCCATTTTGGGAACGAAGAAAAATGCTTCCTTGTTCTATTTAGTGATTCAAAGCGAATTCATTTATGGAGCAAGCTGAGGCGTGCAGTACACTTGGTGTTCTCATTACAGAGCTCTGAAACACATTCCCCTCTCTAGACCTGTGTTCACAGCCTTATCTTTTTAATACATTTCCCTGTTTCCCCTGGATGGAGTTGTGCCTAGTAGAAATGTGTGAAAAGTGGCATCTGTCTGGTTAAATACAGAGAGGAAAAAACATATTTTTTTCAAAGAGTCGTGAGGAAGTGTAGCATGTCTCTTGCCATGGAGGAAACCACTTTTCATGTTGGCAAACCTCTCCCCTCTGCCCAATCAATGCCTGAAGAAAAGGGACGTGTGAATGCTATCAGAGCTCCCAGCCCAGCTGAAAGGGGCCATATTCCTAGACTAGGGGGCCTCACATCAGTACCCCAGGAGATGCGAAATCCTGACATGTGTTGTGTCACTTTGTTTCTCTATTAAAAGGGGCTTAATAGAAATGGTCATAAAAATTAGGTGTGATTCAGCCTTTATCTTTCACACGAGGTGATGGAGTTCCTTCATCGACTTGCTTCATTTCATGGTCTGGCAGCCACGTGGTTAGTGATTCTGCCCAGAGTGTAGCTTGGTGGGAGTGAGAAGTATGAAAGTCTCTGAGGGTCATCGTGCTTTCCTGGATAAAACACTGTGTCTGGGGCCTAGCCAAGTGCAAACCTGCATAAGTATGATTTCCTCCAGAGAAAAATGCGTAATGGGTGTGGTATACATGCCGCTGAATTTCTGCTGAGTGTACAGTAGCCACATCTCCTCACTCATTTGCTCAGGCTGTGGATAGAAATCGTGTTTTCTGTTTCTAAGCACGTAAGTTCAAAGATGAGGTCAACAAGCACATTTAGCACCTTGACCATCTTTCAGCAATGGCTGCTTTTAACTTATCGGGAGCTACCGTTTGCCTAGACTATGTCTTTTATTTTGTCTGCTCTTCAGTGATGTTCCCCCGTCTCCTTACTTTTTCCAACTGAGTGTGTTATATGTTCTCTGTAAAAATATATCTCTACAGGGAGCATTTAAGTATTTTGAGAAACAGGTCAACTAATATCTATTATTAACAAATAACCTAGGGCTCTTGTTTGGTATACCTACATATTAAATAGCTCTGAGCGTCTGATTCATACTACAGAAAAATCCAGAATTCTTAAATACTTACTCTTCCAACCCAGCCAGTAGCACTAATTTCCAAGTGTTGCCGTGCCTAAAGAGGGGAAAAGACAGTGTTTCAAAGAGAAGTGCGATATGAATTGGATTCCTAGGCTCAGTTTGTGGTAACATAAGAAAAATTGCACTTATAATCAATTATTGAAAACTTCCTTCATTCATATACTTTTATCTATGTAAGTATTTTTTACATAATTACATTATATCATTTACCTCTCTTTCCTAGAGCTCTGTTCTGGGTCCATACCCACATCCTGCCCTAGAAACTCTATAGACATTTCGATTTAACATGCACACAGCTGAAGATAATGTCGTTATCCTTCCTCCATCCCCACCAGCTTGTTCTTACTCTTTCATTTTTCTCCTGGTTAGTGGTACCAATTCACCCAAGCCAGAGACCTGGGAATCAATCTAGACTCCTACTCTTCTCAGTCAACCCCCTCAGACCCTGTGATCTAGTCTGTGACTTATTTTGTCTTTCTCTACTGCTACTGCCTTAGTTCATGTCTTCTCATGCTTCCCTTGGTCCATTGTCCTCAACTCCCGGTTAGAGACCCTGCTGCTCTTCTCTCCTTCTAGTCAGCTCTTCATTCTGCTCAAACCTCAGCCTACCTCACTTGGTAATAGACAGCTGTAGCTCATTATGATCCTCTCTTATTTAAAATCATGAAATAGCTCCCCATGTCTTACAGGATAAGTCCAAACTCTTCAGAATAGCACGTGAGACTTAGTCTATGTCCCTACCTCAGTTCTCACCATTGTCCCTCTCCCCCAGCCTCCAGTCCCATGTACCCCAAGACCCTGCATGCTCCAAGGTATTCACACTGGACGCCTTTGCACAGCCTCTGCTTATAAGGCCCTTAGACCCTTATCTTTCCAGCATATGGCAACTTATTCCAGATGGCTCCAGGTCTCTCCCACATTGTTTCCCATCCCACTGAGCCTGTTCTCAGTTGAGTTGATAATTTTCCTTTGCTTTACATTTCCTGTACCCTTGACCTTGGAATGGTTTCACTGGCAGAAATCAAAGAGCTTGGGGTTTGCAGTTTGCGTTCTGGCTGCCCTGTGAGCTGAGTAAACTCCCTAACCTTACTGAGCCTCAGTTTTCACAGTGTGTGGCTACTGTGAGTGTCAAGTATTATTATTGTGTCAACTATTATTATTGATTTTCATAGTGGTATATTTTACTGGAACATGATAATTATTCAATGTTTGTTGCATAAAAAACTGAATGAGTGAATCAAGATACGAGTTGCCAAACTTTCTGAAGTGAGAAATCTGCCCTGTGCCAAATCAGGATGGGAGCAGCAAAGGAAGGTATGCAAGGTCCATCACTAGAAAAGCAGCCTACAAAAGTGTCCCTGATATATGCCAGCAAATCTCCACCAGGCTCTACCCTTCCTGAAGAGACTAGCTCTCAAAGGAGCTTTAACTCTGATCTACCAGCTTGGCTGGACTTGTGGTTTCCCAACTGGAAACACCCCCAATACTTCCAGGTTGAATTAACACTCTCATGTGCTCAGTGTTGCCACCCTCTCAGACTGGTAGTTATCTATTCAAATTCTAAAGCTATTTACTGCTTTCAGATAGCCGCAGTATGGTAATAGATTTGTGGCCTCTTGATATTTGTTTCGTTTCACATGTACTCCTCCAGTTGTTCCTAATTTCCTGTATTTTCTCTGTTGAAACGCACATCATTGACCTTGAAGCTCCTGGCCCTCTTGGACTTTTGAATTTTGAAATCAGATTCTATCTTCTGGATTTCCAATCACTACCCTTCCCAAGCAA
This sequence comes from Pteropus alecto, assembly GCF_000325575.1. Lineage (NCBI taxonomy): Eukaryota > Metazoa > Chordata > Mammalia > Chiroptera > Pteropodidae > Pteropus > Pteropus alecto. The sequence continues at coordinate 35,157,303 of NW_006442484.1, forward strand.
TAGTATCCATAACTATAACAGTATGAGTAGTGAGTGCAGGTGAAATAGATATCATCACCAGAGATCAGATTATCTAAAAATTAGTCAAGACTTACCCATTGCCTCAGAGTCTGATAAAGGCTCAGAAAGAATAGAAACTTAAACTTCATATCTTGATTCCTAACCATTCGTTCTCTCCCTGTTTTCATACATCCCTTCAATGATGACAGCTAGCTTTAGAAGAGGAACATCCCATTCAACCTTACCACTAAGCAACTCCAACTTCCATTAGACTCATCATAGTCACAAATATCCATGACTGAATAGTTCTGAATCCTCCGGAGCCACTGTAAAGAAATCCTTTCTTTGGTTACCCATGTCACGTCACACAAGTAGTGATCCCTGGAAGGAAGGAAGGGAGGAAGGAAGGGAGGAAGGAAGGAAAGAAAGAAGAAATGAGAGAATAATTATTTCCAGATCTTAGTACAAATAGACATTTTACTCAATGAACTGAATCTTAATGGGAATACAATTTTAAATGATTGCTGAAAGTGTTTAATACCATCGTGGCTGCTAAGAGGGTTCTATGGAAAGTAACCTCACAAGGTGATCTGATTGTAATTCCTAACTGGGCAGGTCATGGTAGGTGATCACACCCCAGACATATAATTTCTTTAGAAAAGGTTTATCTTTGCCTTAAGCAAGCCCTGGCCATTATTTTTGTGTATCTAGGTTTACACACTTTTGTAATGCTGCTTTTCAGACCCCTCAGAAGCAAAACCACTCTCAAGAGAGCACATAATTTTGTTAACTATCCTGTAATCCAAAGGGACCCCGCTTTCTTTCCACCTTCATGTAATCTTCCATACATTCCCTCCTTAATTCCAAAAGCATAAAAGAAGCTGCAAACTGCTGTTGTCCAAAGCATTTTTTCTCATTCTGTTGAGATCTTGCTTCCAGGCATATCCTCTGTTTGGCTCAAATAAATTTTTAAAAAAATTCTCTACAGGTTTGGATGTCCTTTCATCGACACCATAATATTTTACCTTTTCTTAAAGCTTAAAGTGTAATTTAATTTTAAATGGAAATTGAAATAAATCCAACAGGGGGAAAAGCAGCTAACATTATACCGTGGTTTAGCATACGTGATTCACAGCATGGCTCGGTATTTGTCAAGTCCACAACTTGGCCTTTGGTGGAGCCAAGGAGTCAAAGGTGACATTTTCCCATCTCTTTTCTGCTGTCTTCTGGGAACATTACCATGAAGCCTAAGACACTGGTTAAGATTTGAGTATTTTTCTGGTAATTTGACGTGCTACTCTAGAAAATTCTTCTCATTAGGGTGAAACTACAGCTAACCCTTTTCTCAACTTCATTTTCAAAGGGGAAAAATTGACTCACATCTCTACAAACTCTGAAAATTAAGTAATTATATTCTAAAACTCTTAAGAGTCAAAACATGAAGCATGTGAAGAAATTAAGAAACTCTTTGGTATTTTAACATAAACGTATACAAATGGAGATATCTCTAGCAATGTACCCTCCTCCCACACATACCTTTAAAAATGTTTGGAACTACATTTTGATTTGTATGGAATTTTGAAATGCACGGAATTCATAATTTACTTTTCTGCTAGCCTCCCTAACACTATTTGCTCTGGATATTTTATTTTATTTGCTCCTCCTGTTTCTCAGTGTGACTATTCTTAAATCACTCCTTTCCACTGTTTGATCGAAGCCTTGCTTCCTTTTGTTGAAAGGATTCAAAAGGAATCTTTTCTTCCCCCATCTTGCAGTCTGGCCCTATGGCTGCATTCCCTCCCCCACAGATGCTCTAAACCCTCCCTTGCTCTTTTTCCTTCACAGGCTGTGCCCATCCCTCTTCTTGTCATTTTGCTCTCCTTGCTTGACTGCAAGTTTTCTGAGGCAGGGTCACAGCTGTCTTGTTCACAGGATATCCCCAGGGCCTAGCAGAATACCTGGCACAAAACAGGCAATCACTAAAATTCTGTGGAATGTAGCATTAAAGAAAGGAAAAACATCCTATCGTGTCCTTTGTGGCCAAATAGCTCTTTCCTTCCTCAGAATTCAACAGATCACTTCCTGTCTCCACTCCCTTCACAGATACTAAATCAAATAGCAAATATTAATGGAGCACTTAGGGTGTATCGGGTTCTGGATAAAGCATGTTAAACCCCTCACCACTTCTCTATCCTCCTCTTATAGCTGGGGACACTTAACATGTTCATGTACCCAGGTGTACCTGGGCCTCTAGGCTGTTTCCACTGCAGGTGGCAGATATTGAAAGAAGACTAAATCTCTTCACTTAGTAGCAAAGCACCACATTCCCACAAGTAGGGATTCCTCTCTATTTCAGTCTTTTCTCTTGCTTATTAAAATCCCATATTCACAATCTAGTCTGCACGGCTGTTATTCCATGAACACTTTCTGAAGTTTCCCAGTTGCCCTGCTTTGTTCTATCTGTCATTCAGTCTGAAAGAACTGCCATACTCCTTTAGGTCTTACTCAAATATCCCCTGTCCATGATGCTTTCCTGGAAACACCCTCCTTCCACACTGCTCTTATCAGTCTCATGGTGCTTATCTCGAGGTGACAGGCCTCAGGGTCTGAGTGGGAATGCTTCTTTGCATGCCCAGCAGCAAGGGTACCCCATCTAGCCTAACTCTTCTGTATTGTGGCCAATACAAAGGAATTAAATGAATTAAATGAAATAAAGTGGAAAGGCAAATATTTCTGACAGGGAATAAATACTTGGAAAAGGAATGCAAGAACAAAATGTGAAACAGAAAATAAACATTTTTGAAATAAATTTTCTAGTCCAGGGGTCAGAGAAGTTTTTTGGTAATAGACCCAATAATAAATATTTTAAGCTTTGTGGGCCACATGCTCTCTGTCGCAACTACTCAACTCTGCCTTTGGAGCACAAAAGCAGCCAGAGACAATAAGTAAATGAATGATATGGCTGGGTTCCAATGAAATGCTGAGATTTGAAGTTCATACAATTTTCACAAGGCATGAACTATGATTCTTCTTTTGGTTTTTTCTTCCCAAACATTCAAAACTGTAAAAACCATTTGTACTCTCAGATTATACAAGATGGTCTAGGAATAAGGGGCAGGATTTGCCCAGTGGGCCCTGGTGTGCTAACCCCTGCTCTATACCAGTAGTTCTTATCATTTTAGGTCAAAAATGCTTTGTAAATCTGATGAAAATTATGTACTTCTCTTTAGGGAAAAAAAAAAAAGGATCTCCATACCCATGAACACAATCTCCAAGGGTTCCATAGACATCCCTTAGGAACCTGGGCTCCAGAAAGAGCCTTACCCTTTTCCAAAGTGGCTTGGTTGGGGCCAGGTGGTGGGGGCTGCAGTAAGGAAAGGACAGACCAGGGGCGAAGAAAGCTTTTACACATGATTAGTGTGTCACCTGGTACTGAGTACTTTATCTACTAACAGCTATAAATTATGCTTTCAGGTTCAGAAATCAACCATAGAAAAATAACTCTT
>NW_006442484.1:35160840-35187230 GCF_000325575.1 Pteropus alecto
AAAACATTGAGTAATGGAATTTGGGAAGTCTGCCAGGAAACTCATGCAGGTAAATTTCATCTGGCATCGTCTTCTCCCCTTTCTAGATCCAAGGTTCATGAACCTGTATCTTCCACTACCTTTGTCACTCTCCATAGCCCAAAGTGTACTCTGTACCCTGTGGGCTCCCAATAAGATGATTCACCAGCCGAGAGGACAGTAAATTTGGAGTTCTTACACATACATGCTTGTCTTCAATCACAGTTTCTCTTTAGGATTTGGAATTACAGGGAGACAGAATGAGGGCACATATCCCAGCCCTGAGCAGAGATCACGCCAGGACCAGATGTAAGCGAGTCATGAAAAAGTAATAAGGAAACCAATGGTTGAGCTGTACTTTAAATCCCCATTTAAAGCCAGGAAAACCCAATAAGCAGGATTATCAAGTACACGTTGCACTACATACCGATTTCATTCTACGAAAACACAGAGACAACTATGGAGTAGACTTTGATTGTGTAATGGTTGGGGGAGGGGTAGAAGAGTGAGTGTACAGACAGCCTGAACTCCCCTTGAGGCAGTGACTGCTTAGCCCAGGTTAGACATAGTAATTCAACAGCCCTTCTAACTTCTGGAAGGGGTTTGTCCAAGGGGAATATGGTTGATTTTAATACTAAAGCAATGGAGTAATTTCTGGACATAATACTAGGTCACACATCTGTGGAATCTACTATGTGCCAGGAACTGTTCTAAATGTTTGATGTAAAGCTCATGACCCCCATATGTGGTAGGAACATTAGAGTCATATTTTGCAAACAAAAATATAGCAGTGCAGAGAGGTTAAGTAACTTGCCCAAGGTCACACACTGGAAAGTGCTGGAGCCAGGATTCAAACTGAGCAGCTGGCCTTGGAGGTTCTGCTCCCTCTGTGGAACCTCTACCCATCCCTAGCTTCACCCTCTTGCTTCTTTTCAGAATAAAGTTCCTCACTCTGTTAAATCTATTTATTCCTAGAGAGTATGTGTAAACTGAATAACTGAATTTTATAAAGCGAATTTTATATATCTAAATGCACTGAGAGAGACTTGCTTTTGAAAGTCATGCTACAGGAAATCCCTTTGTAAAATGACTGTTGCCTTGCAAACAGTAGACATTTAATAAATGTCTGTGGAGTGACTTTAATTCCCCTAATTTGTATAAATGTTTCTTTTGGTATATTAAGGATACTAAAAATGAGGTACACGTTACTAACTGGAAAGAATATTGGAGAGAAAACTGCTACTAAGAGCAAGTGCAGACGGCGGAGTGATTAATTCAGTGAATCACCCAAGGAAGCAGGCGTTCTGCCAGTGCTGGCCTTGGGCTCCATGCCACCCTCTGCTCTGATAGGGATGCCAACCCTCCTGGGGCCGCTGACAGATCGCTGAAGGGAGGAATGGATGGGGTGAGGTGGAGCAGATCTGAGGGCTCAGTACCAGGGCATGTGAGCTCCTAATCTACTTCCTTTCTTGCAGGTGTCACTAGCTTCCAGGGTACTTCAGTTTATTTATCTCCTATGTGACAATCCCAGATCCTGATGCTCCTATTTCATGGACCAACGGTCATCAACTGTTCAGAGGAGATAAAACAGAAATGAGGATGGGGCAGATCATGAGAACTAGCCCTGGGTGTGATGGGCCCCAGAAGCTATCAAGCAGATGTTGGGTGGAGTCACCTCAGTGGAACTCACCCTCCCCACTCCTCCAGCTTTAGGCCACAGAATTTGCAAATGGCTGGGAGGAGAAAGAAAAACAGTAATTGCCATGCAAGGTCATTTCGAAGGCCATCGTTGGTGCTGGCTATATAAACTCCTATTTCACACATATGAAGTCACATATTTACACACCTCATCTATCTGTCCACCCTTCCATGCATCGACTTTATCCATTTATTCTATAAATATTGATTGCGCACTTGCTGTGTCCCAGGAACCTGCTAGGCTCTAGCAATACTATTGAAAGATTGGCCTCTACCTGTAGAACTTGTCTTACTTCAATTCAGCAATGTGAAGCACTGTTCTAAATAAAGTAGTTAGGGGATTTATAATTTTACAGTATATATTGTTTTCTCCCAAATATTTTGAACTCTCAAATTCCCAGTATGAGTAGTTAATACAAATGAACAGTTTGACAAATCTAATCATTATGAGCTCTAAACCAGTCAGAGCAGCAGGGAGGCTCACCCTGATTCAGGTTCGGGCTCAGGTCACTGGCAGAGTGACCTGGATACCCTTCTCACTTGTTATCAGAGGAGCCCATTCCTAACAAACTGCAAAACAGCCTTATCCTCCTGTAGGATTTCACCTGCTGGAAGGTTTGTGGTGAAAGCTCATGGCTTTTAACAGGAAAATTAGTAGAGGCTGCTGGGCAGTGATTAAGAGGCTGAATTTGCCCATATTGATTTGGCCTTGCTGGATCTTTGCATGAGGCCAGAAAACAGAGCATCACCATGTATTAGAATGTTTTCCCCAGAAAGGACCTCGAGCCCGGTTTTAGAAAAGCTGAGTCCTTACTGCTGGTAACAGAGACCAGAGGTGAAATTGCAATTTCCTCTACAACATATTCCTGTGATATTTCCCAAAACAATTCTTTGGTAAAAAACATTCCACACAAAATATTTCCAGTGAGTGAGGCAGCCCTCACCATGAGTGCGGTGTACAGGTGGCATAAAGAACTGCAAAGAGCAAAGACTTGATGACTCATTCATACAGGGCACAGAATACATCCTTAGAACTGTTTAAGTTTCCTCAGCTCAGCAATTCACAACTGCACCTTGGAAAGTGATTCCTAAGTGGGGCAAACTCCAACTCTTCATCTGTGAAAGAGTTGTGAAAATGACACCGTAGGGAATGTCTGGGGAATAAATGAGACCCGAGCAGACATCAGTTCTGCCCATAGGAAGCACTCAATACATTTTAACTCCACTCAATTATTCTGGCCCGGCAGGTGCTGGCCTAGGTCCTATTACCAGCTCCCACGCTAACTTGCTGTGTGACCTTAAGCAAATGAGTTTACCTCTGTGAACCTCAATTCTCTCATCTGTGTCTCATGGTGGTGTCCTAAGTGTGTTCTGGAGCCCCCATAGGTTTTGTCTAATCTCCTGAGACTCCTGGAGAAAGGCGGGGGAACAAGGATTGGGCCTGCAACCTGAGTAGCAGTCTTCCATGTGTTTTCTGGCTCCGCACCTCTGTGTGATGCCTCACTTGTGCAAAGTTTTCTGGGTCCTTAAAAAAAGTTTCTCAACCACCAGTGAGGTCGAAAGCCCTTTCGAGATCTAATATTTTTCAGAGCAGACCCTCATGGATCATCCTTTCTGCAGACAGACATGGATTGTAGACCAAGAGGTCACACCAGGCCCCACTGCCCTTTTTCAAGACAGCCCTGTGCCTTTCCATGCTTGGCGTTTCTTCCACTTCCGTGCTCTGCTATGATCCCACCCGTTCAATCCGCACATTCTCCTGGATGTTTTCTTTGATCCCCAAGGTCATGAAAAACCCATTCCTCCCTCCTCAAAATGCTTCCAGCCTTTTGTTATACCTCTGTCACATTTACTTTTGGAGTCATTTATCAGAATGTTTTATATCTTCTACCCGATCATAAGTCCTAGAAGGGCAGAAGCTCACTCTGAGGATGTTTGTGTATGTAAATAGTGGGTGCTTGGAAGAGATGGCTGGATGGGACCACACAGCAGATTTTAGAGCCTCTGGGTAAATTTTTATACCCCCGGACAAACTCAGGAAAAAAAGATTTTTAAACTTACTGATAATTGATTGCCCCTCAGAATAAATAGGTTAATGTAAATATTTCTAAACAAATAAATGAATTAATAACCACAGAGCAAAACCTAATGCAGTAAATGCAACCCTGAGAAAGTGGATGCTTCCATATCGCTCTGATGACAACTTTGGGAATCTGAGGGCACCAGCTGAATTCACACAGCAGGAGGCACCTAAAGTGATTACAAACTCTTTTTCTTCAAGTTAGAGAGACAGGTTTGAATACCGACTCCCACTTGGTTGTTTCCTTAACCTCTAGGCCTCATTATTTTATTTATAAGACATAAATAGTAATAGCCATTAGAAAGAGAGAATTACTTTAAAGATTAATAAAATAAAGCATGTGATAATGCCCTGTGTCTGGCACACAGTGCATGCTCAATATATACTAGTTGCTATTTAAAAACAAAACAGTTAAACCAATATAAATAAAAAAAATGAATAGGGAGCAACTTGATAGCCCTAAATTGCATGCAACATGGTGGTTATCTTTAGAGGAAAATAACACGGGACTGAAGGTGTTCAGTGGCAGAATTTCAAACCACTAAGGATTATTTAAGCGACTCACATTCTCAGGCATGCCAGCATTATGAGGATCCCTAAATTTAATCTACAGATATTCTGAATTTTTTTAGTTCTTACTTGCAAAGTCCCCCATGATCTGCCCTTAACTCTTGTCACTTTCCTTGTCCCTCAGATGGCTCCGGTCACCCTGTCCTCCTCACAGCTCCTCTAATGTACCAACCATGTTCCCTCTGCAGGGTCTGCTCTTCCTCTGCACAGATACGGTGCCCCCAGCTATCCATGTGGCTAGATCCCTGCCTTTCTTCACATCACTGCTAACAGATCATCTCATCAAAGAGGCCTTCCTTGACATCCATTGACCATCGCTGTCGTCATCGCCATCGCCATCACCATCACCATCACCATCACCATCACCATCACCATCACCATCACCATCTCCAACATCTTTGCCTTTCTCTGGTTGTCTTCACAATACCTGTCACCACCAGACATCTTATATCTTTATTTGTTTCCCTGGTTGTTGTCTTTCTCTCCCACCTCGACTATAGGTTCCATGACACTAGGGACTCTGGCTGCTCTATTCATTGTGCAACCCCATCACTGAACCATGCCTACCACGGAGACATGAAGTGTGCTCAACAGACAGTGATTAAGTAAAAGAATGAATGACTGCTAGCCTGAGTGGCACCATGGGAGGCTACCATTGCTCTGCTATTCATTTTTAAAAAGTTCCCCCTGGGAGCTATGAAACTACTCACGTGTCTGGGTCAAGAGTCTTACCCGGTTAACACAGAAGCAGGAGCAACGATCTGTCTAGAAACTGCATTAGTCAGATTGTTGATATTTACAATGAAAAACTTTACAGTTGGATTCTCAGCTCCTGCCTAGGAAAAAACAATCATAGCATTAGTATTGATAAGAAATATAATTTCACTATACAAAAATGTCTTCATTACAGCCATAAAATTATAACAATCAGACATATTCAAACAATTTAAGACTGATAAAATGAACTTAAGAGAAAGTCATAGAATGCAACCTTTTCATGTTCAGGCAGAAATATATATATATGACTTAAAGGCCTCAAATACTCCTGTTTACATAATAAGTATTCATCATTTATGTATACTTCATGCAAACAAGAATAAATTTCTTAAAATAATTTCTGTTATTTTGCAAATATACCCCAATTCCAGAAGACAAGAAGTCTGCTGGCTGACCAGTAGGAAGAATTCCAGAGGTTCAGCCAAAGATACAGTCAACCAGGAAAATTAGTTTCCCCGAACCGAGAGCCAATAACATTAATTATGAAGCCATCATTTTCACCCCAAATTCAGGTTCAGCATGTTGGAGCTTTATAATAAATAGTATGAAAGAAATTCATAAAACCTTTTTATATATACACATAGATCATTGACTGACAAATTAGTTAGAAATAATATATTTTTAGTAAGAACATTTTATGCTTTGTTTGTTTTTTTGCCAGTTTCACTCATCAAAAAATAACATTTCACTGATAATATATCTCCATATTTAGACTATGATTTTTTTTGTTTCTTTTAACTTCCTCTATCTTCCTAAAATGGCAGCTCTTCATCAAACAAATTGAGTGAGTTGGTAAAAAATATTCTTTTTTCCAATTGCATATAGCTGAAAAACACTATTAGATTTTCCTGTGGACAATACTGTGGCCATTATTATTATAATACCAGTAAAGAATTGTGGTTCCCTTCTAAATCCCCCTCTTCCTCAGCTTACACTGCTTAAGAAAGCTTTTCAGTTTTTCATAAACATGCATCCCGAAGGGGGAGAACAGCCTTGAAAACCAAGACATGACACTATTATTCCAAATGTAGGATGTGTGAAATTTACATTAGTGCCAAATCTATAATAGAATCACTAAAACTAGTCATGTATCTGTTAATTAGTAATACAACCTGATATACGACCAAGCTTTTCAACTTCATCTAGGGCACATTCCAACTTCTACAAATGAGATGAGCTTGTGATTCAATTATAGCCTCTCTTTTCCTCCATTCAAACATTTTCAGTGCCCCTACCTCTTTCAAAAGCATTTTCCCCATCTTTTTCGGCTTGTCATTCCTCAAAGTTTTTGGAGAAATTACAAAACCTTAAATCACACTCTTCCCTGGGATAATAAAAATACTTTAAAATTGCCAGATGCTGTTGACTTCAGCAAGAGTAATCACAGCAAGCTGTTGAAGAGAGACTGACAATATTTTCATTAGCAGGAAAGGATTAAATGAAACCATTCTCTTCCCATCAAATCACAGAACCACTATATGAATAGGAGCACAGACCTTTGGATATGGAACATACACAGTCTTTGGGTACTGCCGTGACTCATCAAAGTAGACGGAGAACTCAATAAGCGGGACTTCGGTGTCATTAAATTGGGCATATGCTAAAAAAGTGCCGTTCGGAGACCACCACAGAGCAGAGTAGGCACTGAAGACTTCCTCTGAAAAAGGACATAAATTGTTCTGTTACAAGAAGGAGCTGATAAATTGGCTTTGGCATTCAAAATATTGTTCTCATTAGCTTTAGTAATTACAGAAGAGTTCAACTAATGAACCACTTTGCATTTGCTGGGCTTCCAAAATCAGAGTAATATAAATGAATAAAAATAAAATCCTCAAGGATAGATCTGGATTATAAAAATAAATAACCCGTTGGACTGTTTTAGAATATTTTAGCACACAGTATTTAATACAAGTGCTACATGTTTTTCTTTATCTTATAATCCTCTAAATTTATGCCATAAAACATACTAAAAGTAAATTTCACACAAGGGCTGATTCTCCTTTCTAATTTTCAAACAGTCAACATGCCAGCATTCTCTCCCCAACTGGGTGGGTGGTATGTGGCTCCATGTTATTAAACCAATATGGTGCCCAGAGTTTACTACTCTTGGCACAAACAAGGTATGTGTGGGAAGGATAGATTTAGAATGGCAAGGAGCTCCATGAGACCCCTACTGAGAAATATCTCCTTTGCTTAGCCTAGAAACTGAAGACTCCCTTGGATTAACACTATCCTCTGGTGTTTAAACTGATGGGTGAGAAAAGAGGGTCATAGAGGGATGAAAAGGAAAAGAAAGGTTTTGCTTTACAGCATGCTGTTGGACTCGTTCTCAATCTCTTGCAAAGGTAGCTCCTTCCTACATATATTATGAAGGCTATTCGTGGGACTTCCAACCTCTGGCTCTTAAAATGCCAGAACCTCTTTTACCAACTGGGAATGGAGGATTCAAATAGACTAGATAGAGACTCTTAGTCCTTTAGTCAGGTTTAATCCACAAATCTCATGTTCAGTGTGAGTGTAAAGGTAAAAACAAGAGCATAGGAACTCGAATCTTAGAATCAGGAAACCATCTATCCCAATCACTTTTCTGATTCTTGAGGTTTCCTATCAAGTTTCTTCTAAATGATTGTTTTCAATAATAATAGGAGTAGTATTTATAGTAATAATAATAATAATGATAATACAATGTATTAATAATTATCATGATGAGCATCTGGCATTTAATGAGTGCTAACCATGCACCAGACATTGATAAGCAACTGACATCTGTTACTTCAGTTAGTCCTCATAGTAACTCACTGTGCAGACAAGCAAAGGGAGGCAGGAGGGCTTAAAGAGAATAAATAATTTGCCCAGGGTCACACAGACAATAATTGATAAAATCAAGAAGGAATCCAGACTATTTGGTGTGAGTCTATGCTTTTTCATCTCCGTGCTCTACAGTCCCTTCTTCCCTATGTTAGCATTTCTAGTAACAGAAAACCTTCTACTTGATAAGGCAGGCTGCTCCCCCTATATCATTTAGGTAGCAATTTAGAATTTACAAAACACTTATCTAATTTAGTCTTCACAAAGATCCCCAGGTGAGCCTATTCATAGCCCATTTTACAGAGAAAGCAACTAAAGCCAAGAGGGATTGAGTGAACAGGGATAAGAACTAAGATGCAAACCTTGTGATTTTAAGTCAAGGGGGTTTCCCACTAAGAACTTCTTCATGTACTGAGTTGATGTCTCACTCCTTGTGGCTTCTACTCATTAGTTCTAGTCTAAGATCAAGGTGCAGTTCCATAAAATGAATACAATGACAGCAGGGTTATGGTTTTTAAAATTTCTCATAGGTACAGGTAGCAGGTAGTGTTCTATGTTTTGAATTAGTGGTTATTTGGAATATAAAACATATTTTTCCATATTGATGATGTATTAAAACTATTCTTATAAAACTAATTCTGGTTAAACTGAAAATTCTGAGAATGAAGGCACCATGTGTAGGGAGAATGACAAACAAAGGAAAGATTTCTAGCTCTTCATGATACAAAGCTGTCTGTGAGCACAGGTGTCTATGGCATCCCCTCCCTCCACATTCTGAACCTCCCTCTCCATCCTGTGATACCTTCCATCCCACCACTCTGACCTTATGTAATCCTTGCACTTAGTGTTCTCCCCCGAATAGGGCATTTAACTCACTCCTTGACAATTATTTGTTGGCATCTTTGTCTCCCTCTCTGTTCTGAATTCCCTGAGAGCAGCAGTTGAGTGGCATTTGTCTCTGTCTCTAGCACCTGGCACAGCACCTTGCAGATAGTTGGCTTTCAGTGTGAATTGCACTGAATTACCCACACCTCCAATGTCAACACTACAGCTTCGAGGGGGTAAGGAATGCTCCATCTTCCAAAATTATTTCTTTCACCAAATTTCTCATACTTTCTCTCACCAAAATTCTCATTTTTAGCTCTGGCTTAGGTAAACTATGTTCATACTCAAGAGTCAGAGTCGTATAATTAACTCATACTAGGAGATAAAGTATTCCCCAAAATGAAAGAGAAGTATACTTAAGATAAAATATTCTTTAAAAAAGAAGATATATTGACTAAAGGAAAGTAATAATCAATTTAAAAAATCATGAAATAAGACAAAGTAAAAACAGATATTGAGAGGTAAAGCTATTTGGGGACATGAGATGGGGCAGAGGGCACAAGTTCCAGAATGGAGGCTTCTCTGTGAATGTCCCTCCACAGTGTGGCACATGGACCTGTTTGGACATTGTAGCTTTGTTTGTCCTTTTACTTATGAACCTATAGATTCTCCAAATGTACTCCCTTTTGATCCCAGCAACAATTCATGGCTACAGTGGAGAGGGTGGATCTGATATATTGAGGTTAGGTTTGCTCTTTCCTAAGTAGAGATCATTTGTAAATATACAAAACCAATTGTAAGACTTTACCTGTAGGGACCAAAGTCTCATTTTTAGAAACATGTCCACCATGTTGGAACTGTGACGCCATTCTTCGTCTTTGAATGGTTTAGTCATAAAGAGGCAAAGTGAGATCTTTCTAGCTATTATTTACTTTAGAGAGGACTTTAGTGTTAGGGGTGTCCTTATCTTATAGATGCCCATCTGTTCGAGGATTAGTTGGGTCACGACTTTGGGAAGAGGCTTTATCTGGTTCATGTTGGGAATTTGGAGGCAGCGCTGTGCTGCCCATCAAGTGTTGAAGATGTTTTTCAATCACTAAGTGACCAGTGCTAGTAAATTTTATTGCATGTTTTAATCAAACACTTATTTTTGGGCCATGGGAATCTAGCTTTCTTTTAAAGTGATTTTGTTTTCTTTTGGTAAATACTGTTGTTTGTTTAATTAAACTTGACTTGAACTGGGTAACAACCAAAATTAAGTAATAAAGAAAAACTTTTTTTATAACCACTTAGAAGAAACAATAGAATGAAATAAACAAGAGTCTTTAAGTATGAGGCAACTTTGTAAATGGTTGGAATAGTCTCAGAATGCCTTTTACCTTGGCAACTATAGACATGAAAAATGTTTTTCTAATATTTTCTAAGTTTCTAAAATGTTTTTCTAATATTTTAAAAAACTCTTTATACTAAAAGAGAAAATAATCTCTTTCCTCATTTTCTCTTCTGTTATTTGACCTATTTATTTTCTTAAGCCTTTCTGATTACTTTTTTCTTTAAAATTAGAAAATTATGATTTGTCTAAGTTCAAATGAACACAAATCTTCTACTAAAGAGGCATTTTTCTTCTCCTCTACTCTTCCACCTCCAAACAGTATTTTGTCATCTTTTGTAATGTTGTAGGAGTACTTAGCTTTCCTTAGTAACTTCTGGGTTAGGTAAGTCTCTTAGAGAAACAGCTGATGTTAATCTGAAGGCCTTTATTCTCCACTAAGACAGAAAAGCTACCTATACAGAAAGGCCCATTGTGACAGTAGACTGAAGACAATGGAGCATTGAGAGACAATGAGGACATAAGCAGCTCTAGCTACTGCAAAGAAATTCTTGTTCTATGAGATACCTGGTGTCTTGAGTGCTAAAAGAGATTTGATGACATTTTTAAAAATGCAACTTTTAAAAATGCCATTGAATTTCTCCCTCTTTAAAGAAATGCTTGGCTACTTTTAAAAACTTACATATTTTCTCATTTGAAAAGGCTTTAAAGTTTCTACCTTCATAAACCCAGTCGGTTATTCCATTACTTATTACGTTTTCTTTCCCAGTCCATGTGATCCTCTGACTTGATGAATTTGGCTCATTTTTAACATAAATATCATTGTTCCAAACATATGCCTAGAAGGATTGAAAATAATATTGATAAGTAATAACATGTTATATTTTATCCAAAGTTTGAGAAAACATTTATCAATTATTTTATCCTAAAATAATATTGGTATGGAAGTGTAATGATTACCTTGGGTTATCTAATTTGAGTAAAATGAAGCCATTTATGCCCTCCCTCTTGTATTCTTAAATTATTAGTATGCAAGCTATAACCTAAAATAATCCTAAAAATACTCAATATTTAAAAAGAAGAAACTTACAGCTATTTGGATGCTAAAGTATATGAGACCTAGAAGACTGATGACTTCTATAGAATGATGTGTGCTTTGCTTTTTCTTCCTGGGGGAGGTGACTAAGGAGTACAGTTGCATGCTGGGAGGGAGAAGTTTAACTACAGATAAATATCCCGTCTTCCTGTTTAGATTCTTTTGGACTTCCAACATTCTCTTAGCACTATAGAACAAGAAGATATATCTATAGTGACACAGAGAAGGTCACAGAAAGCAGGCATATCTCCGAAATAAATAAATAAATAAATAAATAAATAAATAAATAAATAAATAAACCACTGAAAAACAAGGATCCTTCAGTAGACCCTAAAGATGTGATCTTAGACACCGTTTGTTAGCAGTAAAGGTCTTTGAAGAATGCAGACAGAGAATAAACACATGCTTGCTTATTTCAAACAATGAGAGCAACCCCCCCAAAACCCCTAATTACAACAGAAATTAGAATTTAAGAGCTTAATGTGCATTTTCTCAGTAAATAAACAATTCTCTAATAGTACTTCAGAAACTTTCAGGAATTGTATTTACTTTGTTAGACTAGTAAAATATTTTAGGCAATAATACTATATTTGATAGTAAAGTTTTGGCTTTTTAAATGTTTGTTCTGTATCAGGGTTTGTGGCTTCTGCATGTGAGAAACTTTATTATTCTGTATATGAGCCATTATTTTTCTGACAATAGGAGAGACTCACTAACCAATTTATGACCCTCTGGTGACCATGTGATGAACTGTGTGTTGTTTGGAATTCTCTCTTCTGTAATCAACTGCCTGGAAAAAAGATAAAGGAAACACTATCAAATGAATAAATCACAATGGGGTTTCTTTTTTGAAAGAAACTATTATTGCACCAGAAAAGTATAAAAGATTTTATGAGGAAGTCACTGACCTTTTAGTTAAGTCATAAATGTCATATGAAGCTGTGTAGGAATGCCTCCATTTCTATAAAAGAAAATAGACATTTTAGGCTTCTGCGATTAATGATAGTTTCGCCACTTGCTATCGGAGCTCAAGATAAGAGACAAAGTAATGTAACATTGTATAATTCTCAAATTTTATCTTTTTTTATAATTCCATTTCTAGATTCTTAGATTTTTGGAATTAGAAAATATTTTGGAGACTACCTAGTACAAAGTCCTCTGGACTTTGTCTATAATCTAGCTTTGGCATCCATCACCTCTGCCAAGAAGCCTTCCCAGGACTACTGTGAGCTGACAGCTACTTCCTGTGCAAACGTTATTCCTAGCACTTACCACAGTATTTTAAGCTCACCTGTTTAAGAAGAATGTAAATTTTCACTTTTCAACCAACTTACTAGCAAAATATTTACAAGATCTAAAATTCTACTGCTGGTGGTGCTGTGGAGAAATGTTTACTTTCTTACGTTGATTGTGAGAACATAAAGTGTTATAGATATTTTGAAAGCCACCTGGCGATATATATTAAAATTGAAATACATACATTAATATTAAAGAAAAACACCTCAGATAGCTAAGAAATAAAAAAGAAAGAAAAGCAAGCCAAATCCAAAGAAATCAAAAGACCATAAATAATAAAGGTAAAAGCAGTAAAAATCAGAAAAAAACACAATAGGAATATATCAACAAATTAAAAAAATTGTTTTTAAAAAGATTAATAAAATTGCTAACATAGGAAGTGTGAATAAAAAAGGTATGAATGATTAATATCAGAAATGAAAAATAGAATACCACATCAGGCTCTACAGACATTAAAAGATTATAAGACACTATTACAAACATTTTTGGCCAATAAATTTTAAAAGTTAGAAAAAAAGAAAAATTCCTTGAAAAACAAGTGATCAAAAATGAGACAAGAAAAAATATAATTCTAAAGTAAAAAAGAAAAAAAAGGCTGAAGAGAAAAATATATGATTACATATTTATATTTATGAAAAATTATTCTTATATGTGGATGAAAATGTAAATTAAAAGAAATTACTTATCTATATATCTGTCTTTCCTACCATACTTCTAGTAGTAAGAAATTTTGTCGTATTCACATTTAAATACCTAGATCTTGGTCTAGTACAAGCTACATAATACATGTTGAAGGAAGAAACCAAATAAAAGTAAAAGTCAGATTTTACCTATGAGGACGAAATAGATGAAATAAAGTAGCCCGAGGCCCCAGTTAATAATGGCAGAGCTGAGACACAAGTTAAGGCTCCTAACCTTGAAGAATATTTCCTTCTTATCATTTATCATCTCCCTAACCTCTTATGTCAACAAATATTTATTAAGTCCCCACTTTTTACAAGTCGTATAGTCCTTTTTGAATGCTAGATTATTTTGACACATGCTATACTTGTTTCTGGGGAACCTCTGAGAATAATACTTGGTGTGGTACGGTTAACAATATTGAGAAATTTAAGAATATGTGAGATCATTTTAGGTTGACAGATCCATCACAGGTTGTTAAAGGAGGCCAAACATGTTTGGCATGTTCACTTCATCTTTTAAAACTGACTCATCAACTTATTTTGTTTATAAACATTGGCAACTATCCTTCCTGACACATTACTGGATAAGACAGGCTCTCTCTCCTCGAGGAGCTCTTAGTTAAATGGGGCATATGAACAAGTAAATTCAGGAGAAGAATCACAAGACATACGATAGAGGTGAGTGGGGTGAAGCAGGCATTATAAATTAGGCCTTGGGGAGGGAAAAAGCCTTATGTAAAAGGTGATGCTTGGGCTGGGTTTTAGTGGCAAAGGACTTCCACAAAGAGAAGAGTTAAAGAAAAAAAAAGCATCATAGCAGAGAAAAATTGAAGTACAAAGATAGGAAAGATCATTTTAATAGCACAGCTTTGGAGTCTTATAACCTGGATTCAAGTCTTGCTATAGACTTAATGTTTGTGCCCCCCATCCCAAAATTATATGTTGAAGTCTTATCCCACAATATGATGATATTTGGTGGTGGGGCTTTTGGGAGATGACTAGGTCATGAGGGTAGAGTCCTCATGAATGGGATTAGTTCCCTCATAAAAGAGGCTCCAGAGAAATTCCTTGCCTCTTCCACCATGTGAGGACACAGAGAGAGGATGGCCAACTATGATCCAGGAGGCAGGGCTTCACCAGATGTTAAATCTGCTAGCACCTTGATTTTGGACTTCTCACCCTCCAGAACTGTGAGAACTAAATTTCTATTGTTAAGCCACCCTGCCTACGGTAATCTGTTATGGCAGCCCAAATGGACTAAGACAAGTCTCCAATGTGTAACAGCAGGCGAGATTCTTTCTAAGCTTCATTTTCTTTTCTTTAGAAAAATGGAGATAATGACAGCAACAATCTCAGGTGCATGAAGATGCGCATAAAATGCTTAGTAGGGCTCCTGGAACATTGTCAACATGTGATAGATGATGCAACTATTTCTATCTCTAGAGCATTAGGCAATGAGTAAAGATGCTAGAACATCCATACCAGTCTGTATAGCACTTATTTATTTATGTATTCACTCAGTTACTTGTTTTTTGTAGCCACTTAGAAGTAATAATTATATCTTAAAAATAACTTAGAAATAATAACTGATCTTTCTGGAAGCACTAACTGAGTCATGGAGAAGTCATGGAGTATGATCTAAAGAACAGTGTACAGTAGACCTCCAAGGAAATGGCACAAAATTAGACTTTGTTCTTGTTGTTGTTCTGGATAGGGCTTTTGAGCATTGATTAGTCAACATACTTACGCTGCACAGAAAATTCTATTGGATTCTTTGGGAAGTAAAATAGAAGATACAGTTTTCTACTTTCAATAATCTTATAATTTACTGCTTTGCAATAAAATATATGAAGAAAGTAAAATAACCTAATATGATAGAGAGTAAATGGTGGAGTGTGGGGGAACAGAGTAGCAGGGGCCAATGTTAGATGAAATGATTCAAGCAAGTCTGGACCTTAATTACTAAAAAGGGAGAGCCATATGACAGAGGGAAAAAGGTACCAGGAGGAAGCAATAGCAAATGCTTTCGCCCTTAAATGGGAATAAAAGTGATACTTGATTAAAATAAAGAGCAGTACATTTAAAATTCTTAACTTTGGATGATTGTGTCACCTGGAAGCCATTAAATCTACCCATAGCTATGCTGAGTTAGTGTGGGGGTAGACTGCAGAAATCTGTGTTTTTATAAACCTCTCCAGGTCATTCTAAAAGGCACACAAAAGTGGGTAGCACTGGGCAAGCATGGTGAATGAAGAGGGTGGTAGGAGGTGAATTCAGAGGGGCAGAATGGGGTCTAATCACTCAGGCTTCTGAAGATGCTACGGTTAGAATTTGTGTTTTATTCTGAAGCCAATGATCGTGAGGATTTAAGTTTAGGCATGACGTAATCTAATTCAGGTTTCAAAAGGAGCTCTTTCAATACTTCCTGATAAGAATGGATGGCAGGAGGAAGGGGACAGACTGGAAACAGCAAAAGCAGTTAAATACACATGTAAACTCCAGTGACACAACAAATACAAATTACCAATGATAGCTGTCTAGCCAAGGTCCACCAGTGAACTACATCCATCAGTACACATTAAATGGCACTTGTTGAACTGGGCTAAATACAAAATTGAGCTGGCATTTCCTTTTCTGTTTCTACCTTAACCTCACAGTCTTTATATGTTAGTCTTGAACATGGACAACCATTATTTGGTGGTTCTCAACCCTGGCTGCTGATTAAAATAATCTACATATTGAAAAAAATAATAGTGATGCTGGTTTCACACTGGACACTTCAGTTTATTGATCTGAGGATTAGACCTGGACACTGGGAAGTTTTAAAAACTGCTCAAGTGATTTTAATCTATAGATTAATTCAGTAGTAAAAACCACTGAATTCAACCAATAATAACCCATTAGTTGGGAACAGATATGTTAAAGTTATCATAGGATTCTGATTAGCTTATAGTTGATAAGGTTAGCAGAATACAGTCATTGAGTACCTAAAAAATGGAGCCCTGCACAGCGAATCCAGAGTAAATACTGTGATTGGGAGTCACCATTCCCAAATGGGAAATGGAATATGGAATGGTTTGCTTGGCTTGAGTATAGCGGTGTTGGTATGTGAGATAAGGTCACTTGGTATTTATTATTTATTTTAGGGAAAAGAAAAGACAGAGGTGGGGATCCTTAGCTTTACAATTTCTTCTCAATGCAGAATATCTCCACAGGTTTTAAATCTTTTTCTACATGTCTCAAAACTTCCTATACTTGACAACTGTTGTCAAATCCATGACTAACAAAAAAGCTGCAGTTAAAGTTACTGGTGATTTACAGCCATCCTAAACATGAAGAGGATATGTGATTAAACTAAAACCTTCCCTAAATGTGTAAGAACTTGATGTTAGGCTGAGTGACTGGAGGAAGCTGAGTGCTCTTGCAGGGTGCTGCTGACCAGTGCTGAGGCTCCCCTCTGATGGTTTGTATGTTATGGGACCTAGGGCTGGGTCACCTTGCAGAGTCTGTTCTGGAGGATGAGAAGTTTAACTCTTTAAAACAAATATTTACTGAGAGTTTTACTATATGTAAAACTGAGACAAAGGAAATAAGGTGTTATATTACTGGATGTACAAGTCAAACATGTAAACTTACTTTTAAATTATTAGTTCTATTTTATTATATTATTTTTTTAGTATTTATACTATAATATCACATACATTTTAGTATTTGAGAACACTAAAAATAAGCTTCTTTTAAAACATTTAATAAATTTTTATGAATGAAAATGACTATTTCTCCTTTTAATGTTGAATTAATGAGTTTTAGCGCCTGTTACATTACTTAAGTGTCAATCTTCAATATTCATATCCTTAAAATCAGTTATAAAATATCATAAGATTCTTTAAAGGTCATGTAAGAAAGCATTTCTTTTACCTTCACATAGTTGTACTCTAAGAGAATAAACTGTCTATCAGGAGATACTGAATAATCATTTATGGAATGTCCAAATTTATCCTGTCAATCAAGAAGAAAAAAAAAACAATTAGACAATCCCATTTAACTGCCATCACTGAGTACTTACTATGTAGAGGGTACAGTTCTAGACCTGTGGATTGTGTCTTGGGTGCTCCCAGTCTAAGAGAGATGGCACTTTCCCTTACACAAATGACCATGATGTAAGGTAGATGGTGATCAGGATTAGAGAACCAGAGAGGAAAGGATTAATTCTAACCAAGAAAAGATGGCTGTGAGGGTGGAGATCAGAAACAGAGAGAGAACTTTCTCAGTAGGAGGAACAGCACGAGCAAAAACCCAGATGTGGGAGAGTGCATGCATATTTAGAGACTGTCTAAAGGTTAGGTATAACCTGAATACCAGATAGGGTATATCAGACAAAGTATAAGGTGAGAGGACATAAAATTAGAAAAATAGCTGGGACCTAAATATTAGAAGTGGAACTATGAACTATTTTTTTTTGCATATAGACATGATAGAATCTATCTGTTTTTTACAAAGATGCTCTGGTGACACAATGACTGAGATGAGATGAGAGGGGTCGTATTACCCCTGGACTTGGGCAATGTAGTGGTCTGGTATACAGAATGGAGATGGGAACACAAATTAGAATACTCAGTGACAGAAGATTAAACAAGGCCTTGAACCAGGACTGTACAGTGGGAATGAAATCTGAGAGACACTTGACATTACAGAGGGAGAATCGGTAAGGTTTGCTGAGTAGCTAAATATGGGGATGACAGAGAAATCAAGGAGGATTGTGAGGTTTCTAGCTTAAGTGACTTGGAGGAGAGCACTATTTACGAAGATTGGGAAACTCAGGAAGAGGAACAGGTTGCTTTCAGTTTGCTAGCAATGTAAAGAGGAAATAACTAGTTTAGCTTGGGATACTGAGTTAAAAATGTCCACAGATTATCTTTGTGCTGAAGCAAGCAAACTATGGGAAATGGAGGTTTAGATCTTGGGAGGAAGTTAGTGTTTAAAAACTGTACTCGAGAATCAAAGCCAGAAAGGAGAGTGTTGAAGGTGTCAAAGTGCTTGGAACTCACTGAAAGAGAGCATGCAAAGTGAGGAGAGAGGCCAGCAAATGAAGACAGAGCCCCGGAGACACTTACATTTAGGAGTATGGGCAGAGGAGGAGGAATCATCAAAGGAGGCTAAAAAGTAGCCAAGGCAGGGAACATTCCAAGAAGGAGAGAAAGATCCACTGTGCCATATGCTGCAGAGAGAGTCCAACAGCATGAAACGATAGTACTCAGGATTTGAAAGGTTATGAAAAAAAAATCCCCAGAATTTCCTTAGAGTATGAATTAGTTATGTGATTAAACATACAAATGTACTGTTCTCCAAGAAAGTGGAACTGTTTCCATATTCGGCATTGAATAGCAAGATATTATTTTCTTGTTTGTAGAGATATTCGTGGTCTAAAGAGAGAAAACGGCCAGATCAATACTTCTAGTTGCTATTAAACATCTTCATCAGCTAAAAATTATGCAATAAAAAATTTAAGATTTAAGTTTGTGCAAGTACTAAATAAGCATTTCTAAGCTGAAAAAACGTTGTTATAAATATTACTCTAGTATGCATTCACTATTGTCAAGGTTTCAATTCACATTTAACTTTTTATAGTACATATAAAAGAAATATTAGATTTCTTTCTGTCTTAAGTCCCTTTACACCCTTAGGTAGAAAAAGATACTCTCCCTTATGGTTTAAAAAAACAAGGATATCTTCTCAGTGCCATAAAAATGTCCCACAATCAAACTAGAATGAATATAAGAATAAAAATGTGTCCCCTCGCCAAAAAGTTCTTACCTGAAATCCATCTCAAGGTGTATAACTTTGTTCTCAAAGTATTTTTTAAATAATCAGTTAGCGTGTAGGTTCTGCGACTGTCAGCTGTAGCATCATCTGCTGGTTGAAAAAAAGAACCAAATGTTCAGTGAGATGGAATACCTAAGTTTTGCATAAAATAAACAAATGGATATCTACAATCTACACTGGTCGCAAGATACAGAAATAAACCCACAAAATGCGAAACACGTTTTGAAAGATTTTGAACTGGGTGGATGGAGTAAATATGCATTTAACCATTAAAGCATATCTGTGAGTATGTATTTTACTGTTATATTAGTGCTATATTAGTGACCTTCATTACAAAGGTCTAGGTCATCAATATCTAGTGAAAATATAATGTGAGTACATTTTCTAGTAGCTATATTTAAAAATTTTAAAGATGAACTCAATTTTAATAGCACATTTTATTTAGCACAATATATTCAGAACATCATCATTTCAATGTGTAATCGATATTTAAATGCTATTACTGAGATCTTTCACATTAATTTTTTTATACTAAAACTTTAAAGTCCGGTATGTAGTTTATATTACAGCATATACCAATTTGATTAGGAACAGTCCAAGTCAATAGTTATATGTGGCCATGTACTAGACAACAGGAGACTAGACCATGATTTCTTGTGGTCCTGGGGTCCTCTTCCAAGCCCTCTCACAATGCATAGAACTTTAAAACATGCCAATCACTCAATTCAAGGATCTTTGTTTTGTGGTCACTTTTCCTTAACTTGGTGAAAGTTTTCATGAAATCTTTTCCTTCGATTCTGTGACACTTCAGTTCTCCTCTTAACTCTCTATTATTTTCCATCTTCTACATCGACTATTTTTCTCCATTGACTTCAAAGGCAAGAAATGCTTTGGTACTCAGCCTTCATTCAGCTTTCTGCTCTTCTCTCTATATATTATTCTTTCCAGAGAATTCTAGAGAATGTGACTTCCTGGGTTTCAGTCATATTTTTTTTGTTTAAATTAAATGGCAAAATCTGTATTTATTAGCCTATACACATTTCTAGTGCTGTGTTGGGTCTTAGTTGACTTGGCTCACACTAATCCTATACTTACCTGGTCTAAAATGATTATCTTCCTTTCCAAACTAGTTTTTTCTAGGGGATTTGTGTCATTTTATATTCTTTTACTGGTGACCCAAATTCAAAGTCTGAAAATCATTTTTGATGCCTCCCTCTCTTTTACTATCTTCTCTATCCAATCAACCCCATTGATTCTTCCTGTGAAATCTTTTTCCAGGTATCCCTGACATCAAGTTCTTTCCAATCCATTTCCTCTACTGTAACACCATTTGAGTAATTTTTCTAAAATGCCACTTTCAACCTGGCGATTTCTTCCCCAAAGCTTTCAATGATTCCCCATTGCCTACAGAAGATTCAAACTCTTTAGTGAACCCAGTAGATCTTCTTAAACTTTCCCACCTGTATTCCTTATCCTAAGCTACTTCTTGCAGTGTCTTCAATGGCTTCCCTGGCTGTCATATCAGTCACCCTCCAACCCCCACCTCTTTGATGAACACTTCAATTCTTCATCCTCTGACTTTTGCCCCCACACTACTCATTTGGCTCTTGTCACAATGACTTGTGTTGATAACTATTTTTCTATACCTACCTGCCTACCTGTGTAGTCTACACAGCTAGGCCATGCAGAGCCTTTTGTTGTTGTTATTGTTGTTTTCCCATCAACCTTAGCATATAGCAGCACAGTTCTATGCCATAGTAGGCCCACACAAAAAGGTTTCGTTGATTGATGTAATTTATCTTCCAACAAGCATAGTCAAGCTGATGTGATTCCTCTTTCCCAAACCCAGATCCTCCACTGATGACAAACAACTTAAAGGCTTTTTCCAAATTCTCTACTTATTCCACATGCACACAAACCCACGCTCACAAAATCAGCCACCATCATAACATTCCAATAACTGCAGTTCTTACTCTTTGAGGATTGAAAAGCCAGCAGCGCCTTCTCTTGTTAATTTTTTTACAGTCCGTGAAAAGGCGATTCTCTTACAAGAAATTCTTTTTCAATATATGTTCTTAAGATTTTATTTCTTTGGATCTTATGTGATAACACAACCTTGTTTCTGCTTATAAAACCTTCAGTTTCAATAGATAAAATTCTACATTTCACTTTATTACTTTATTGATTTTGTGTAAACCTAGTTTGTTAAGAAGTTTAAAATTTTTTTCTTTTTTTTTTCCCAATTCATGACAGCATTTCACCACTGAAAGTTAGTAAGATGTTTGTGTTTGTAAGCAGAAATTTAGGAAGTGAGTAAAACCAGGACTTGGATTTGTCATTATTTAAACAAGAGTGAAGCCTTGTGCTACAGAAAATATTATTTGAAACTCATACTGGACTACAAGACTACAAATCTAAATTTGTTCACTAAATGCTGTCATTTGTTAGTATTCATCCAATCATTCTTTCATATACTAAATAGCTCTAAAGCAAACACTCTCGGAAAAATACTGTTGAGAATATATACCCTACTTCCAAGAGCTCTTAGTCTAAAATGTACATAAAACACATCCATAGATTCAAGGGATAATAATAATAGATATTCGCATATTTGCTGATGTAGATGTCTAGATAGACTTATAGATAGAGATAGGACAATTTATACACACACATGTATTGCAATAAATGGAATGTTTGTGTCCCCTCACTCCCGAATCCCTATGTTGAAATCCTAATCCTCAATATGATGGTATTAGGAGATGGGGCCTTTGGGAGGTGATTAGGTCATGAGGGTGGAGCCCTCATGAATGGGATTAGTGCCCTTAGAAAATTAAGTCCAGAGAGCTTTCTTACCGTAGCTCCACTGAAACAGGCTCTTGCCAGATACCAGATACTGAATCTGCTGGTGCCTTAGACTTCCCAGCCTCTATAACTATGAAAAGTAAATGTTTGTTGTTTAAGCCATGCAGTCCATGATAATTTGTTATAGCAGCCTGACTGACTATGATAGACATATATGATAGACATATCAGCACAGAACATTTATCACTGACTCTTGATTTTGTAAGAAAGGAAGAAACAAAGTACTGCAATAGATTATATTCAGTGTTATCTCATTTAAATGCTATCTCGCATAGGATATTTTCCCAGGTTTTTCTAAATAACACACTTATATCTGGAGTATTAAAATAATTGAGGCAAAATTCCTTGTAATGTCACCTGCTGCCCAGAGTGCTACTCTTCACATTCATAATGGGTTCCTCACTGAATATTTAGCTCTCCTGCCCTCCTTAGACAATGCTGGGCTCATTTTCTCTTCAGGCCATAGCTTTTCTAAAGCTATCATCTCTACTATACTTAGTCTCCTTTCACTCACAATGGGCCCAGTATGATTTTGATCCATCTGCTGATATCCTAGATATTAACATTGATGCCACACTCTTGCTATGGCCCAGAACATCCAGATGAGGCCCAGGCCACCCCTGTCTTGCGTGAGGTTCACTCAGCTCCTTTACAATGATGCTGCAAGTCGGCTTCCACATCCTGGTTACCCAGTCCCAGAACAGCCCTGCTAAATTGGAGCAAGTAGAGCAACAAATGTTCCTTGTTTTTTGCCTTGCCATTTGATAAGCGGAGCACATTGGAAGACACTTTTGAAACATCTAGATAAGCAAGTTCTGTGAGATGTGAGTGCCAAGTCCAGGTTTTGACCTTTAGCTAGTTCATATTTTGCTGCCAACTTACAACCTATTCTGTCAAACACTTAGAGGACACACTCTTTTTCCTATTGACTTGTTCACAGACAGGGCACTGCTGCGGTGACAGATGAAGGTCTTTGGCTGCTTATGTGGTTTTCCTGGTGGGCCTGGGACATGTCGTTCATTTGACTTATCAGTTCAAAGCACTGCTCGCCAAGTAAAGCAGTTAATCATATGTTACCAATCAGCATACACAGAAACTCTCAGATTCACGTCTTCTTTAATTTAAAAATCAAAAAAGGTTAATAACTTTACTCTTTGATGAGAGCAACTATTAGGTTGAACCGTATGGAAATGCCATTTCTATCAGTCAAAAATGGTAGCATAGCAGCTTCTAAAATAGTTCAACCTAAGAATGAATTCTCATAAACGTATGTGGTAGCTTAATGGGTTCTTGCTGTGAGATCAAAATCATTTCTGAGTACAAGTAATTCCAGAATGGTAAGATGCAAATAAGAGAGTAGTGTAGGTCCACAGAATATTCTTGCTTTGACCAATTATTACTTTATGATTATAGGATATTTTGAATATTTTATACTCATTAATAATAAACTTTTTTGGTCTGTATTAAGCTATGATATATAATATTTCTACTTTACAAATGTACACTGTTTTAGTAAATAAATGGCTAATGAAATTTAACTAAAAAGGAATGTGCTCTTTGCAGCTCATAAACTTATAAAGTTGTTAAACACAGGAAAAAGATATCTGGTTATAAATTTCTTGTGTTCCATATGGTAATCAGTTAACATTTTATATATATGTTAGGGAAATAAAATGAGCGTTACTTTAGAATTTGCTCTAGCAAAATAGTAGCCTTGACATAGGGACAGTGGAAGAAAAATCAAGAAGGCAGAAGGAGAAATTGACTAGAAGTTTCCTCATACCCTGTGTTATTCAGCAGCATATGCACGCTACCAGCAACTCTATTGATTCAACAAATACCAGGAAGGGGTTGGGTTCCTAGTGGCTTTGAAATCAGAGAGCCTGGATTTGAGCCCATGTCTAATTCTTCCACTGGGGCCTTGGAAAAATTACTGAGCTTGCAAAACCTCACTTTTTAAAATCTGTAAAATAAAACTAATAGCCTTATCTAGACTACAGGGATTTGCCGCAATTAAATAAGATAACATAAGTAAAGTGCTTAGCTCAGGACTTAAAATTTAGTAAGCCCTCCAGATATGTTACACTATTTAGTATCGTTTTGTTCTTAGCATGTGCTGGGCATTGGAGATACAAAGATGATCTGAAGTGTGTCTCCTCTGCAGTACCTAGCAGTGGTGCTGAAATTAAGAATTTTGCTGCAATAAAATAATAACACGAGAGCAGCATGTTGAGAAAACATCTAGGATAAGTACGATCTAATCATTTGTTAAGTGCTGATAAACATCACTTTCTCCCATCGACATGTCTAATACCATCCATAGCATCCATACTGGGAGACAGCAGTATGCAGGGAAAATGTTGGGCTTAGTGAACTTAGAAGATTTGTGAAGAGTGATGTTTCTCTGATTACCTTACACAGGAGGCATTAGAATATAATCATAATCACCAGATTTGCCTTCTCAATAAGAGAAACATCAA
The DNA here is from genome assembly GCF_000325575.1 of Pteropus alecto. Lineage (NCBI taxonomy): Eukaryota > Metazoa > Chordata > Mammalia > Chiroptera > Pteropodidae > Pteropus > Pteropus alecto. The sequence goes on from NW_006442484.1 coordinate 35,185,187, forward strand.
GGTACATCAAGTGGCCTCTGAAAATACACTGGCATTGCATTTTTCTACAGCTGGAGCCTGTAGACCGTGGGACTGCATACCCTTAAGCATTTACCCTAAGATCAGAGTGTCAGATGACAAACTTTCATTAGGGATGTTACTACTGTATTTTCAAAGATGTACTCTGAAAGGCTAACCAAAGGGTACAATGCATAGAATAGCAACAATATGGAAAAAAGGAAACAATTTAATGGGCGGGGAGGGGGAAGCGGTCTGTCATACCTCTAGCCTCATCTCCTCCTCTCTTTTTACTCTACTCCATCCACACTGGCTTTCTCCTGCCTCAGGGACTTTGAACTTGCTGTATCCTCTGCTTGGAATGTTCTTCCCCTCAGATATGCCCAAGATTTGCTGCTTCCTCACCTTCCTCACGTCTTTATTTAACTGTCACCCTCCTTCCCTGGACTAACACTTGCAATACCCTCTGCCCCTTCACCTAACCATCAGTTTACACTGCCCGAATCATTCTGCCTTCACCCCAGCAAAGAGCCAGGAGGTTTAGCACACATAGGAAGCCAGCACTAAACAGGATGTCAGGGCTGTTGCATTCCTTTTTGAAACGGAAATTGCTTTATTATGATTTTTTCTGATTACAGTCACTCCTTCTCCCCTTGTTAGGACTTCTGGGAATAAACAAGACTGGTCTAATGATGGGCAAAATTAATATTGACAGGGCTTTTTATGTCTCATTGTGTTGACTGACATTAAGCTAGTGTAATTCAAGGTGATGAGGAACAGGGGATTGATACAGTCTGAACTGTATCAATAAATGACCTACAGGCCCATGAAACATGCAAGTATTTTAGCAAAGGTCTGGTTTCTCTCGAACGATATTCAAAAGTAGTTGTAGTGAGATCAATGGAAGGCGTTACAGTGCAAACTGAGTCTGTAGGTGGTGTTAGAAAGAAAACTTATTGGAGAACATTGGCATTTGAGGAAGCTGAAAGCTCTAACACGGAATCATTGAAGAACTTTCCAGAAAGATTTACAGGCAGAATCAACAAGGCTATTCCCTGTGACAAGTGTTTATCTTCAAGGATATGAAGAAAAATGATCACTGGAAAACAAAACTGCCACAGAAATTGCCCTTTCTAGTATTTGCGAGTCAAAACTTTCAAGAGTGTGAGACAAGTGTTATTACAGTACCTGCCTCTGGAACTGTTAAAAGAATTGAAAAGTTGAAAATCCATGTAGAATAATAATTACAAATGCTTATAAAGTTCTTCCAGTGAGCTGGGCTGTTCTAGCTCACTTAATAATTTAATAACTTATTTTTGTCCCCATTTTATAGATCAGAAAACTGAGGCACAAACACATGGACAGTTACTGGACTCAGATCCCATGACTAGCAAGCTCCAAAGCCAAATCTGAGCTAGGTAATATGGTTGTGAAGCCTGTAGTTATAACCATTATTCTAAACAACCTAAGTATCTGGGAGAGTGACTGTACACGGCAAATGTTACATTGGCAGTTTTTGTGAATTGGTATAGATGAATTAGACTAGATGGAAGTGTTTGAATTCGATGTTTGAAACTAATCTCAACAGGCAGGTTGGTAGTATCATTTGGGCTTGGGTCATTTGGTAGGTTACATTAGAACATAATTTGTTCTAGAGCTCCAAAGTCAAAAAGGCACCAATTCTTTCCGAAAACCTTACAGTTTCTCTCTGGTCTGTTATTAAGGATGGCAATTCTATGACTTTCTGAAAAGGAAGTTGTACCATCTTCATTCTTTCTTTTCTAGTACATCTAGTAACTCTCATCATCTTTTTCCTAAACTTATAATAAATATTCATGTAAGCTTTATAACAAATTTCTTTTCTTTCTTTTGTTCTCCATGTTTCCTATATTTTAAACATAACACAATTAAGAACAACTCAGGCCCTGCAGTACACATTTTCAAATGAGTATGATATTGTCCAATGAAAAGATTCAGTGATTCCTCCTTTAAAGCAAAAGCAACCATAGGGGCTTATTTCCCACCATGCTTTTCACTGCTATCTGTC
>NW_006442484.1:35187258-35295144 GCF_000325575.1 Pteropus alecto
GAAAAACTGGGCCTGACCTGTACCTCAGATCCTTGTCCTCTTGATTCCTTAGGGACTTTTTTTCATTTCTGCTCCCTCAGCATCTTCAGTTTCTTTTCACTGCTTACTTCTGCCCTGTCCTTAAGCATGCACAGGATATACCTGTATTAAAAAATATTTGCCTGATCCTGCTGCTTCCTCAAGCCATCTCTTACTTCTCTTCCTGTATTTATTAGCAAACTTTCCAAACAGTCCACATCTGTGGCTTTCATTTTCTCACCCTCCTTCTTTGAGCCTCTTGATCTATCCCTTACTGCTTACAGTACTCATTTCTTCCTCCATGTTGTCTTTAACGCCTATTTTCTATACCACGTATTTTGCCAATTAATCAAACAATTTTGTATCATTTAAATATTTAATCTTAACAATCTTGTCGACTATAAATAAGCTGAAAGGATGAATTTATTTTATCTTTATCAAATAGCTGCTAGCACTATACAAATAGGAAGTACACATGAATTAGTACTGGATGACTTGATTTCATATTTTGAATGTAAGTATTTTAATCATAATTAAAGAAACATTAAAAAATGTTCATCGAAAAAGTCTTTTGCCAAAACTCTAAGATAATGCTTTTAATTCACCAAATACTCGTCAGGCTATACTAGGTTGAAGAGTGTCCCACCAAAAAATCATGCCCAGCTGGAATCTTAGAATGTGATCTTATTTGGAAATAGGTCTTTGTAGATTTAGCTAGTTAAGAAGAGGTCATACTGAATGAGGACAGGCCCTTAAATCCAATGATTGGTGTCCTTAGAAGAAGGCCATGTGAAGACATGCTTTTGCTGACTTGAAGGATGGAGAGGACTATGCAGAGAGACAGAGGAAGAGGGACATGTGGAGATGAAAGCAGAAATTGGAGCTATATAGCTGCAGGCCAAGGAACACCAAGGATTGCCAGTAACCACCAGAAGTTAGGAAGAGGCAGGGAAGGATTCTTCCCTGGAGCCTTCAGAGGAAGCATGGCCCTGTCAACACCTTGATTTTGGACTTCTAGACTCCATAGCTGTGAAAGAATAAATTTTTGTTGCTTTAAGCCATACAGTTTGTGGTAATTTATTATGGCCGTCTTAGAAAACTAATACAAGCACTCATTGTGTTCTGCAATGTTCTCAACACTAGATATGAGTGAGCAGAACGTGGAAAACTCCTGCCCTCAGAAAGCTTACATTCTAATGGCGGGGGGCGGGGCGGAGACATAGGAACAAATAGTAAGTAAATAATGTCACATGTTAGGTGGTAAGTACCACAGAAAAATAAAGCAGGGAAGGGAAAAATGAGTGCCAGGTCTGGGGGAGGCTGTTGTGTTCAGCAGCATGGTGACAGAAGGCCCCACAGATAAGATGGCATTTTATCAGAGACCTGGAGGAGGAGAGGGGTGAAAAAGAGAGCCCCAGGCAAGAGGAACCAGCAGAAAGGACAGCAAGTACAAAACTTCTGAGGTAAGATGAATGAGCGAAGAGGAGAGAGTAGGAGAGGAACTCAGAGAAGCGAGGTGGTGGGGTTCAGATCACATGGGCCTTGCCGGCCATTGTGAAGACTCTAGAGTTTACTCTGAGAGAGATGGGAAGCTGTTGAATTGTTCTGAGCAGAGGAGGATGTGATCTGACTTATGTTTAAAAATGACTGCTGTGTTAGTTTTCTATTGCTGCATAACAAATGACCACACATTAGCAGCTTAATATAATGTAGACATATTAGCTCAGTAGTTGGAAATCTAGCTTGGCATGGCTGGGTTTTCTGTTCAGAGTCACAAGATTGAAATCAAAGTATTGGCTAGGCTGAGTTCTCAGCTGGAGGCTCTGGGGGAAAAGCTGCTTTCAAGTTCATGCAGGTTGTTGACAAGATTCAGTTCCACATGGTTGTAGGACCTAGGGCCCTCTTTCTTTGCTGGCTGCCAGCGGGGGGCTGCTCTCACCTCCTACAGGCCGCCCACTTTCCTTACCATACGGTCCCCTCCATCTCCCAAGTTTCAGTAGCATGTCAAATACTTTTGGTGCCTCAAATCTCTGACTACCTCTCCTGTGAGCAGCCATGTAAATTCTGTTTTTTAAAGGGCTTGTGTGAGTAGGTCAGGTCCACCCATGTGCTCTGTTTTTTAAAGTGGACTGTGCCATAGAACATAACATAATCATCAGAATTAAATCCATCATATTCACAGTCTCAGAGATTAGGCAGAGATTAGTACATGGAGGGAAGGGAAGAAATTTGGGGAGCCATTTTAGAATTTTGCCTACCATAATCACCATGCCTGTTGTGTTGAGAATACACTATGAGGAGGTGAGAAGAGAACTAGGGAGATTTTTGCAATAATTCAGGTTAAAGGAGATGGTGTCTTGGACCAGGTTGGTAGCAGTGGAGATGGTGAGATATGGTAGAATTCTGATAGAACATGAAGGTAGACGTGAGAGGACTTGCTGGCCAACTGGATGTTTGGTAAGAGGAGACGCAGGAGAGAGTCCACCAGGAAAGTGGATGAGTGAACAGGTGGGGAATATGGGGGAATTGCCAGGCCACTTGATGTTGGTTTTGGATTTTTCTTTTCAGTATAATCAAACCATTTTAATTTTAATAAAATCCTTACTATGCGGATTAATTCCCACCCCCCTCCACCCCACCCCAGAAATTTTACAACAAAGATTTGAATTATCAGTTAGATTATTTTTGTCCATGTCAGATTAAACAGATGATAGCTTCTAGATGTTGTGAGGTTATTTCATTTGTTTCTGTTTGTTTACTTATTTTGTTTTATGGCCATTAATTATTTCAAATCCTACATTCTTGGGTCAACTTTTGCAGATCTAGTTTTTACCATATGTTTTTAAACTTTGTTCATTTTATTTAATGTTGACTGTTTCTGCCACATTTTCTCATTATAAATTGGATAAAACTATGACAGTTTATATATGCTTTTTATGAGAAAATTGTGAGTAATTTCTCTCAAATATTTCTGACCCACTCTATTGTCTCAGATTTGTATTTTCAAAGTTGTAAACTCAATTCTTCCCTATTCTTAATCACTTTGGATGCCAAGAGAAAAAAAGTGTTGGGCTCAAAATGCCCTCAGGATCAAAAAGGCAGAATCAAAACATGTTGCTTTGCAATAAACTCAGGTGATTAGGAAAGAAAGTGAGAAGAGGGGAAGAAGAGAGTTAGATGATTAGATTCTTTGGAGATAGGAGGTGGCTTGATATCTATTTTCTTTTGTCAGCAAACAAAATCTTTCTGATGTACTGAAAAGAGAGCAATAATAAAATATATCATATGCCTACATAGACTTTCCCCCCATTTCTTTCTTTTAGAATTTCCAATTCAACTTAGGTAATTTACCTTCCTCTTCCACCCTCCTCTTAGGTTCCTCTTTGTCCCACAAAGTTAAATCTTGATTCATCCAGTCCAAGCTTGGTGATTCATTCTCCTTGCCAGTGATCAGTATAGAAGTGGACAAATGACACGAATCTGACCAATGAGACACGAGAGAAAGTCAGCCTTGGGATGAAGGACTTCTGGGAATGATTTTCCTTCCTGATAGATTATAAATGAGAAACGAGATCTTTTTCTGCCTTGTGAAATAGCTGTATGAGCAAATGATGTGTTGCTGTAGCAGCTATGCTCGACCCTGAGAGGACAAGCCAATGACAGTCTGAAAATGGCAGAGCCGAAAGACAGAAAGAACCCGGGTCCTTGAGAATGTTGTCGGACCATTATGTTAACTGCCTTACTTCTGCACTTCCAATTATATAAAATGCTAATAATAGCACAACAAAAAAACCCTCCATAGTTTAAACAACTTTTGACCAGGTTTTCTATTACTTGCAGCCAAAAACATTCTGATATAATCCTCCTACAGAATCAGGGAGGTGTGAATTATAGGTGAACTGTATGTCTGAGAGCCAGTCTGATGGCTCCAGGATTAGAAGGCATGTATTCAGGCCCATCAATTATTAAACCTTTATGCTTGGTTGGTTTCTATTCAGACATCCATAGACGGCATTTATCATTTGCTCCTTAGTGCTTTCATAGCACTTTGATCATTTACTGGAAATACATATAGCATTTTTTTTTAAATCATAGTTAATGTTTATGTTTCCCTTAATAATGTGAATTATTTGAGGACAAGGGCCATATCTATCATTTTCACATCTCTAGTGACCACTAAAGTGCCTGACACATAGAAAATGCTTAATGAATGTTTGCTCACTTGGAGAATTACTTTATGTTGACATGTGTGTGCTGGGTGCATGAGGCAGAAGGACCCCCTCAACCCTACTGAGGAAAGCAGAAGCAGATTCAGTAGGACAAGGGAGTTAGGTTGGAAGGCCCACACTATAGATTAGCTCTTGTGGGAAGATATAGTCATGAGGGCAAGAGAAAATTCTTCTCTTTGACTATCCAGCAAGTTCTTCAAGGAGTCACCCTTGTCTCTGCTCGTCTTCATTCTTCATGTTCCCATACGTTAATTAACTCCAAAATACATCCTATCTTTTCTTTTCTTTTCTTTTCTTTTTTCTTTCTTTCTTTCTTTCTTTTTTTTTTTTACATCTTGAATGCTACCACTCTCTCCAATCTGCCATCATCTCTCACCTGAACAAACTACTCCTCACCCCACCATCACCGTTATCTACACAGGAGTCAGAGACATACTATAGAAAAGGAAATATGATCATCATACTCATGCTTAAAAGAACGAGAAAGCCTTTCTGTGTCTCTCTGTTCTATCATAATATTTTAGACCTAGCATATATTACTGTCTGACATTATTTCTGTGTTTGCCTACTACCTACATGCACCATGGATTATAAAGATCCACGATAGCAGGCTCCTCATTTCCACTGTTTAGTGCCAGATTCTTGTACCTGTAAGTAATACTGCCCTGCAGGAAACATTCAATACATGTCGAAGAGTTAAATGATATAGCATCTGGCCACCATAAGGCCTTAGCCCTGAAAAAATTTTAAATGGAATGAAAGAATAAAGAAATAAAGTAAAATAACAGGGAAACAGGAGCCATGAAATTCATGGACCTGAATTTGAGCAGGTGGGGCTTTAAAACAACTGAGAAAAACCAGAAGTCCGAGCCCCGCAAAGGTGGTGTTACAATGATAGTCAGTTTTGGGGGACCCAGTGTGAAGTCAGGAAAGAAATGTGTGGTGGTATCCATCTGATACTCACTTCCTCTTCTTTTATTATACATCCTGTATGACAATGGCCCTCAGGGTGCCAGGAATAAAGTCCTTGTTAGCTACGGCACTGTCTTAAATTATCTCTGCTTCTTGGGCCTTAGATGCTGAGTTATGTGACCTAAGCTCATGGCTCTACTTACTTCTCCAGTGAACCAAATAATCAAAAAAAAAAAAAAAAAAAGTGCACATTATGTATACACTTTAATAAAGCAAATGGTATCATTAAGTTTTAAAAAACTTCTTAGGAAGTTATAATTTCAAAGTACAATATAAAACTGCAAACACAGTACTTGAAAAGAATAAAACAGCTAACTCAGAAATTCTAACTTTGTGGTTTTAGCTTACTCTCAGATTGAGACACACCTTTTGGATGTCATAATGGAGCTATGAAGACTAAAGGTAAAAATATTTACAAGGTACTGATTTACAACAATTGTTAGCATCAAGCCATAAGGCAATGATTAATCATTAACTTAGAAATAACTCTCACCAAAGCAGTTCTTTAAACAGTTACTTATGGGAATCTGCAAACTCAAGGAAGGCTAGAGGTCAAGACTTGGATTCCTATGTTCTAGTATTTACTCCCCAAACCCTAAACTTCTATGCTGCTGTTTCTTCAGTGTAAAAAGTCAAGATATTAATATCTCTCTCTGATATGCACTGTCCCATGAAGATCAAATGATACAATATAAGGTGCATTAGAAAGAAAGCAAGTGTAATTCAGTGCAAACTAAATCTGGACCTACTGCTACTACTAAAAATACTAAATACTAAATAATACTAGTCAAAAGTGTGGGATGTTAGTCCTTGGCTGGAAAGTGTTGCCTCTCTCCAGCTTTACAGAAAAAGAGGCAGCGGGAGCAGCAAGTGCTTTTCCTCAGAATATTTAGCACCCAGGGATTAGCAGTCATGAAATTGTAATATAGAAATATAAATGGGAAGTAGTAACACTTATGCTAATATGGCTCCATTATTAACTTTATACTTGATTACAAGCTAACAGCATGATTTGGGTTTAAGAGCATCAGCTCTAGAGCCACATTGCCTAATCCCAACTCTGTAGAATTTCAAGCACATTCCTTAACTTTTTTGGTAGCTAGCTTCTGAGATGGTTCCAATGATCTCCACCACTAGTATTCATGCCTTTGTGTAATGCCCTCTCACACTGTGCCAGGGTTGCTTTGTGTGACCAATAGAATACAACAGAAGTAATGGCTGTGTTCCATCGGTCATACTTCTGAGGCTAGGTCATAAAAGGCACTGCAGCTTCTTAACTGGTTGCTCTCTTGAATTCTTCATTCTAAGGAAAGCCACCTGCCTGGCACCCTATGGAGAAATCTAGATGGTGGGGAACTGAGGACTCTAGCTAATAGCCATGGGAGAGAGCTTAGAAGTGGATCCTCCAGCTCCAATCAAGCTTTGTGATGACACCTTGACTGCAGTCTTATGATAGACCTTGAACCAAAGCCAGCCAGCTAAGCCACTGCCAAATTCCCGACCCATAGAAACTGTGACATAAAAAAAATGTTTGTTGTTTAAGTTTTGGGGTAATTCATTTTATAGTAATAAATAACTAAAACATCCTTTCAAAATTTCTGTAAATCCTCTGTAAAAATGTGATGATAATGGTATCTTTCTCAAAAGCATTGTTATAATAAGGGTCAAATGAGAAGAATATTGAGAGCCCTCAGCCCCACACTGATACATGGTGGCTGTTATTACATACCTTTTCTTCCAGGAGCAAAGTGGTCCTACATGCATTTATAGTCACAGTCCCCATAGGCCTCAGCACTGCGTTAAGTCATAAAATTTCAAGTATATAGATCCAGCTCTACGTGGTCCCTTTACTTCATCTTTCTCTAACTATCAGTTGGGCAAAGTCTTCTCTTTTTCTCTCTGATCCCTTTTTGAATGGGAGGCAAAATGTCTAAGAGAGAAAATTCTAAGGCACATGCTATGGCTAGGGAACCAAAAGGCAAAATAGCTGGCCTGAAAAAGACCAACCCACTGACCTCATGAGCCCTCGACAAAGGTTGACAATAGTTAACTGAGCTAGCTGGAGTCAATTCAAGCTTTTACAGAGCTCACTGTTTAGAAACTGTCCTCTGAAATATACAAAGCTTTCATTCAGTCTCATTTCTGTGCTTTTAAACCTGGAATAGATCCTGGACTTCCTCAGGCAAACTTCATAGATATTATCTTTTCTTTCTCTGATTATTCTTGTCTCCTTCACATTTGGGTTTTCTTTCATTACTTTACTGATGGATGGGTAAGCAGTCAAATTTCCTATGCACTGAAAGAAGGTATTGAGGAAATTTACTGCTAAAGCAGTAAAAGGAACAAAAAGAACAGATATGTTTCTGTCCCATAATAAAACTCAACAATAAAACTATTTGACAAATAACAAAATGTGATAAAATTATTTGATAAATATTTAAAAAACTCAGACTATAATATAATGTAAAGGGGAAAATAAAGGGATTATAAATGTTGAATGAGAAGGTTTTATTGCCACTAAGCCATGAGGATTTCTAGAATTCCATGATGAGTAAAGTATTTTTATATGTTTTATACTGATTCTCTGGGAAACAGAATGTTTAAATATGTAATATCTTTTTTAATAGTATATTTGAAGAATTTAAAACAAAATACAATTCTTTTATTATCTATACAGAAGGAAGTGAACTTTTAATTTTGTTTGGTGAAATAATTCCTGACCTCAAGGAGTTTTTATTCTAAAAAAAAAAAAAAAAAAAATGACAATAATATTAAGCAATCATCACCCCCCCCCACACACACACTCTCTCACTTTCCGGATGTGTCTAGTTCTGCTGAAGTCATTTTTTCATATGGAAACACTTAACCTTCCCTTAAATTGACCTCTCAGGGGATGGATTTGGGTTTGTTCATTTCTTCCTCCCTACTTTTGGCTGTTTATATCTTTGCTTTCCATATAGTCTAAGACTTTGTTGTTGTTGTTATTTTTCCTATCAAAATCTTCCTTCCTCTTCTCTTTTTTTCCCTTCCTTCCCATTTATATATCCTCTCTCCCACCTCCCTTCCTCTCTTCCTTTAGGTATTTGTTTGACTTTAAACCTAGATTAACAATACGAAAAACATTTCTTGGGTAATAACTCTGGATTCTTTGTAAGAATGCTGTCCCTTAAAGTGGCACAGCCCAGGAATAGCATGGCTAATCTAGCAAAAATGCTGCATTCCTGAGCTTTCAACTCTGTCCCTTATGAGAAGGCAGGAGTTGAAAAAAGATTTCGCTTTTCTCCTCAAATATACAGATTGTACATGCAAATTAAGAAATATGAGGAGATAAATAACTTGAGTGGTAGTGTAAATAAAACGCATAATGAAACCATATCTCCACTCAGTTGCCCAAGAGATGTCCTTAGCTACACTCCTCTTACTTCCTATGTCTCCAATGACCAAAGTCTAATCATTCACATTTCTGGGTAGCTCTACAGCTTCTCCTGGGACACTCCCCTTGCTTCCCCTCCAGGCTTGCCTCACTTCAATCTACCTTCCCACTGTCATACGCAACAGTTCAGGCACGCCCAGAATTCTCCAGCAGTTCTCCATAGCCTATCGATTAAAATCGAACTCTTTTTCCTGCTGCCCACCCTCTTCTCTTGCTAAGAGTCCTTTTATAGTTGAGATTAGAGGATCTAATCTCTCATCTCTGTGTTGACACATAGGCATTCACGTTTTTCTGGAAAATCTTATCTCCAGAGTCTGTTATTAACTATTCAACTCCCAACCCCTAGGCCCCCACAAAAGAAACCTCTTGTGAGAGTTCTTCCTGTGCTTTCCCAGAAGTAACACTTCTAACCCCAGGGAAGTTTGCTCAGGTCTCTCTTTATCACTGACTCATAATCATAGTTAGGTGGAGACATGTGAATCTCTAGGGAAGTCCCTATCAAGGAGATATTCTTGAAATATTTGTTCAAATTTCATTTGAAGAAGAGACTAAGTGCTCTTTAAGGGAAATGACAGCCCATTCCCAGGCTTCATGCATTACCCAATAAAACAAAACCCTTGTAGGTAATGTGACCAAACCACATGGAAGGCAATTACCTGACCCAAGCCCGTAGGCCATTTCACCATCCATCACAAGTGGCTTATCAAAATATAGCGTTCTTTCCAACATTCCCCAAGGAAAGTTCTGATAATTACAGTTTTACCCATCCTTCCAGTGATGTTATGGGGCCTCAGTGATGTTTTGGAGAAAATGCGGGCTGTTCTGATCACTTTTATTTATTTATTTTTTATTATTTAATTTTAATTTTAATTAATTAAATTTTTTATGATGACACTAGTTAACAAAATCCAATAAGTTTCAACTGTACACTTTAACAGTAAGGCATATATATATTTATACTGTGTGTTCCCATTGTTCTGGTTACTTTGATTTGTTTGCATATCCATTTCCCACTAGACTAAACTTGAGGTCAAAGATCTTTATATTTATAAAATTTGACCTTTGTCTTTGCAGCAACTAGCACAATGCCTGGAACATGATGTAAGTCATGTGAATATTTATTGATTGTATGGATGACCCATCCTTTGACTTTCTGTGTGTAGTTGCTTATATATACTGAGTACACTTTATTAAAATAGCTGTATTTTAACAGTTCACAACAAAAAGTCAAATATAAGTAGAGTGATGTCTGTCACTTAACAGTTGAAAATGGTGGTAACTTGCTTTAAGTAACTAAAAGTCAGTATCAATAGCTCAACACACTCAGTTATTTAACCTCTGGCATCTTTGCCTTGGCCCTGAAATTACCAGCAAACATGGTTTTTTATAGCTCTGTAAACTACTTCTGAACTGTCACCTTGAAATCTGGATAAGACCCCCTTATATATAAGCACTGTCTGCACATTTCCTGGGTTACTATACCATCCAGAGAAGACGCTAAAGTTAGCTGTCCAGAATGTGTAATACTGAAATGAAAGTCATATATTTAAAAGGAAATTTGGGCCAGAGGAGACCCAAAGGTCTAGTAAGGTCTCCTTACTAGGTATTCTTACTTGCTTGCCTCCAACAGTGTGTATTCCATTATATGAATGTTTTATATTAAGAGCTAGGGCTAAACTAAAAGAAATGCAGGTGGCTTTAAACGAAAGAATACACCAGACATCACTGATTCTACCCCCCTATGAACATCATCATGTAGTACACCAATTTTATGATTTAACTCTGAAATACTTCTATAAGGGGTCAAATAGTTATTTTCCTGCATCCGGACTCTTCAATTGATGGATTTCCATGATCCCGGAAGGAAAACTACCTGGGTGCCCTGTGCACTGCCATTTCTCACAACTGCACTTCGGGGCTTACTTCCTTATTCTTTCCGTCTCCTTGTGATAGATATCATTACAGCTGTCTGGGATCTTTAACACTGCCTCTTTTTGAAAAGCACGAACACGAAAGTTTTAAAAAATTTAAATTTAAATTTAAAGTGTATTAAATTTAGATTTAATTTTTAAAAAATCCTAAGACTTCTCCCTAATTTCAGGAAGTATATATTTGTTATACATAAAACGTGGCGGCTTCAAGGTTCTCGTAGCCTAAACACTGGAGACCCCGCGAAGTGAATCTTGCTGCTACACTTAGAACCAGCGGCAGCTCCAGGGAAGCCTCAGCTAAAACCTGGTGCACTGGTCCCAGCCCCCAGCAAAATCTCTCATTCTCCTCAACGTGGTAAAACAGAACCAGATTCTGATCTCCAACTGTCTTATCTTTTTCAGATGTTTCAAACTTACTGCCTTTGTTCAGCAGAACGGCTGGCACGGTGATGATGGTGACGAGCGCAGCAGTTCCCAGCAATCCTAGGAGCACCTTCCACTGTGTCTGCAAAGCCGGTTAGATCATGTTCAGTTAGAGCGAGCCCTTTGGCCCCAGTGTGGGTAAGAGGGTCGGGGCCTGGGCTGCACCTGAAGCAGAGAGATTTGCCTATAGGCGTGCACTGGAGAGGGGCACGGTGGGCTGGGAGGATTAAGAGTGAGCCAGTCCGAGGTTGCGAGAGCGGCTGCCCTTGAACTTGTGGCCTCCGAACACATTACCGTTTGCTTCTCTACGCCTGCACGCCAGAAGCCAAGTGAGGATTCGGGCTTTGCGATTTATTGGTGTTTCTCTGGATCGTCCAAGGATCAGCGCCTGGGTTCTATCAGAAACTCCGCAAGATCAAGAGCGAGGCAAGAGCTCTGGGACGTCCCTTCACCTGTCAGAGGGTGGCCCTGGAGCTTCTGCCTAATAAGAGCCCCTGAACCGGTTCCGTGGACAATTTGGAGGGAGTTTGGTGAAGAGACGCCTACAACTCAACCCGGGGGCTGGGGAAGCAGGAGGCGCGCTACTAACTCACCTTCATCGTCGGCGTCTGCTCGGAACTGAGCGTCCGGAGCGGGAGGGCAGACAGAAGTCAGGCGAGTCGCCGAGACTCGAGTCCAACTCCGCGGCTCCCGGCCGCGGAGTCACTCGGCTCTCCCAAGTTTCAGCCCCTAGTTAAACATTAGCGAGCGCCCAGCCGGCTCCGTATAAAGGGCCGCAGTGCAGGCTGCGGCAGAAGGCGCGCAGGCTTCTGACACTGGCATCCCGGCCGGGGGGCGTCCGAGAGGCACCTCACCCGGGCTGTACAAGGCGCGGGGTGGCAGCTGGGTTGCGCAGGGTGCGGAGCCCCGAGCACGCGCGGAAGCTGTTGTGAAAGCCTGAGCTGGGGTGAGCAGGTCCCTGGTATCCGAAGCGGAGAGCCAAGGCCGCCCACACTGAAAGGAGCCTTGAAGCTCAGCTTGGGCAGCCTCACGTGGACGGGCAACCGAACTGAGAGCACAGAGAGGGCAGGGGCTCTGCAAACTCACACAGCTCACTACTGGCAGCTGGAACAAAAACTTCTGGAAGGCAAAGAGAGAGAGAGAAAAGGTGATTGTTCATACGTAGAGGATCAGTGTCTGGATTCACCGCCCGCCCCCAACTCTTTCCTTATTTTCCTCCTTGTCTTGCAGACACCTCCTCTTCAAGATGCCAAAAATAATACTAACACCTATGTGTGACTTACTTTTTCCCAGGCGTTGCTCTAAGTTTTGCTGTGTTTATTTTACAGGGAAGAAGCTTAGGCACAGAGAGGTTAAGTCACTTGGTCACTTCACATGGCTAGGAAGTTATGAGCCTGAATTCAGAGTTTGTGTTATTAACCACTGCTCCAGATGGCCTCTTATCTTTCAGTCTTGCAAAGAAGATTTGGAGAAGAGAAAAAGATCAAGGGTGGCTCTTCCTTCCCCTAGCTCCCCATTATGACCTGCAGGTTCGTTCGTTAATTCATTCACTCATCTCTACATTTATTTATTCCATCCATCCTACTAATATTTGGACGGCTAGAAGGTACCAGACCCTCTTCTAGATGCTGAGATAGAGAAGTTTAACAAGACAGGTGAGGTCTGTGCACTTGGTGCTTTCAATATAAAATACACAGGTACCTAGCTGCCTCTAGGGCTTGTCTATGCCTCCTTCCTTTCTAGAGGTACTTCTGTACTCTAAAAGGCCTCTTCAGTTTGTTCACTGCAGCTGAAAAGCAAAGCCTCTCTGTCTATAGTTAGAGGCAAACAATTGAAAATGCAAAGTCCTATTGAGCATTAAAATATGATTATGAATAAATTCAAATTTCCATTCTTTATCTCCTTTCCAGACTTTGCTTCTGCACTCGGATCTTTTCTCCTCTTGACCACTAATTGCTTGTGATATATACATACACTTACCCACACCCACCTCTAGAAGCTCAAACTGAACTCTTCATCTTCTCCATGACCCTTGCCCCACCCTTCTCTGATCACCACCATCTTCATTAAGTATCTCCATTCACCATTCAAAAACACTGAAAACTTCAGTCATTTCAGATTTTCTTCTTCATTGTCCTGCTACATTCACTTAGCTACCAATTACTCATCAATTCTGCCTTTACAGGTATCTCTCAAATCCATCCCCTCCTCCTTCCAACTGTTTGCAAAAGTGAGTCAGTGGTGTTACTGGAGACTGTGAGCTAAGGCTGTGAAGAAAGACCATCCAACAAGGACTACAGGGAATGGTGCCATTTTGGGGACTTAGAATTGGCCTCTTCTATCACAAGTTTGTACACTCAGCAATGAAGGAGGGAAGCTACAAGTCGCATGAGCCTTTGGGAGGGACATCCATACACCTGAGCCTATGCTTAACCTCCATGCCTACACCGTGGCACTCTCTATCCAGCAGTTTCTGGGGAGACTGGAAGGAGATTGGCTGACATCCATGGGACAGATCATCTTGTTCTGTGGAGGGCATCCCATGAAACACAAATATCTTCACACCATACCCACTTCAAAAGACTCTTTTACATATCTCCCTCACCTTGACCTCTATGTCACCAATCTTTCAATCTTGTTTTTTTTTTAAGTTTCCAGGAACCAGCTGGTCAACACATTAGCCACCACCTATGAGTCATTGTAACCTTACATTAGGCCATCTCTCTTCCTATGCACAACGGAAAAACAGATGTACTACTCTAAGTTCTGTCTGTTAGGAAGATTTCTCGATATCTGCTTACTTTGCATAAAGCCAATTCTTGTCCCTCTCCTGTTGCTTAGTTACACTGTACTCCCTATGCAAATATAGGTGTGTGTTGATGGAGAGATATTAAAGCAGTGGGAGAGGGCACCATGGAGTCTAAATTTTCTGCTCATGTGATTTTCTTGTGCCTCTGGAACACTTGGGCTTGTCTCCTATAGCCTATAGTTACCATTTCCATTTAATAATGGGATGTTGCTGAACACGCCCAACCATCATATGGTGGACCAGGTAACAACCAGTTCATTACGGGTAGTTCAGGTTATATAGTTACTTGGTACTATGGGTAGAATTGTGTCCCCTCCAAAAAAAGAGATGTTGAAGTCCTAATCCCCAGAATTTCAGAAAGTGACCTTCTTTGGAGATAGGTCTATAGGTCCTCGCAGAAATAGTTAGGTTAGAAATAAGTCATTAGAGTGGGCTCTAATTCAATATGACCGGTGTCATTATAAGAAGGGGGAATTTGGACACAGAGACATGCTTAGAGAGATGATGTGAAGAGTAAAAAGGGAGAAGACAGTCGTGTATAAGCCAAGGAGAGAAACTTGGAACACATCCTTTCCTCACAGGCCTCAGAAGGAGCGAACCTTGCCAGTCCCTTGATTTGAGACTTCCAGCCTCCAGAACTGTGAGACAATAAATTTCTGTTGTTTAAGCCTCCCATTTTGTGGTACTTTGTTATAGTAGCCCTCGCAAATGAATATACTTGGTGTTCCATGATCAAGCTTTCAGTCTTTACCAAGACCCAATAGAAAGAGAGGAGATGAAGGGGTTTGGGGGAACGGGTGGCAAAGGTGAAGGTGAATAAAAGGCACAAACTGCCAGTTACAAATAAACCATGGAGATATGGAGTACAGCATAGGGAATATAGTCAATAATATCATAATATCATTTTATGATGACAAATGGTTGCTAAGCTTAATGTGGTGATCACATTGTCAGGTACCTGTATGTCAAATCACTTTGTTGTACAGCTGAAACCAATATAATATTTTATTATTACTAACATAATATTGTACAACTATACTTAATACAAAATAATAAAAAAATAAAACAATTCTGAGGAAGAAGGACTTAAAGATGGGCAGAACAGAGGAAAAAGAAGCACATAAAAATAAAAAGAGAGGAGCTGATTTTCATACAGTGAATAGTCATTGGCTGTTGTAGCCATCATCCAAGATGAGCCCCCAAAGTTTTGGGGTATTTTATTATGCATCAATAGATAACTAATACATTGACAAAGAGGTCATGGCTTTGTTCTAAAAACCCTAGGCATTTCCTATGAGGGCTTACTGGAAGCTCTATACAGTGTCTCTGACTGCTGGGTCATTAAAATCCCAGTATCAAGGCAGCTTGCACTATAGCCTAGACTTGGGGAGCCCTCTCTTACTCTAGGCTCCATTCAGAACAGACAGCCTTACAGGTTACTGAACAAATGGGTCAGAAAAGTACAGCTATTTATTATATACGGTGTCTCTAAAAGCCAAAGAATTCTGACAAATATTGCTCCTCTTCGTGGTGGGCATACAAGGTATAGTGACTTAACTTTCACTTTAGAGGGCATATCCTTACATACTTCAAACCACTGGATGCTTTGAAAGTTTCAAAATTTTAATAAGATTCATCTTCTACCCTGTGGCCACATTTATCTTACTAGAGCATGTAGGGAACTTGCTGCTTACTGTACACCAGGTTCTATTAGCATAATGTCATTAATGTAATGGACCATTGTGATGGTCTATAGTATAGGGAGATGATCAAGTTTTTGGTAGACTATATTATTATGGAGAGCAAGAGAGTGGACTTAGCCCTGAAATAGATGGTGAAAATATATTGCTGCCCCTTCCAAGGAAAGGCAAACTCTTATAGATGGCCCTTGTTAATTAAATTCAAGAAAAAAGTGTTCATCAGGTTAATAGCCCCAGATATTATGACTGTATTATTTGACCCAGTAAAGTTACCATACCTGAAAAGATAACTAAGATTGATCCATAGTCATTTTATACTTTGCACAGGCTGAACAGGAAAGCCAAATAACTATAAGACAGGAAACCAGCACTCGTGCATATTGCAAATTTTTACATAGTGACACTAATCTCTGTATTTGCCCAGAGAAGAAGTATTACTTTTGGTTTATCATATGGATGTGCAGAGACAGTTCCAGGGGCTTCCACTTGGTTTTTCTGACCATAATCTCTCTCCATGGCTCAGGAGATAAATGAGCCAAGGAATGTAGGCAGATTTCAGAAGCTGGAAAAAGCAAGAAAATGAATTCTACCCCAGAGTCTCTAAAAGAAACTCAGCTCTAATAACACCTCGATTTTAGGCCAGGAGAACCAATTTCACACTTCTGACCACCAGACAATAAGGTAATAAATTTATGGTGTTTAAGCCACTAAATTTGTGTTAATTTGTTACAGCAGTTACAGGAAACCAATATACCACAGGATCATACTGGTGTTTTAATGCCATAGCAATTAGTAAAAACCTAGGGCCAGTATTTAATAACTCCTATGGCGTTTCAAAGGACATTTTTAAACCCAGCGATATGTCGTGTGTCTTTCTGAGGAAGACTTGGAAGAAGATTTAAGATATGAACTGTGGTGGCATTGCAGGCTCCTTTCTCAAAAACAATTGACCTTCATTTCAAACAAGGCATTCTGAGTTTATGAGCTGGTTTGAGTCTGGAAACTTGATAAGAGGCCATGAATTTCTATTATGCAAACTTAAGTGCGATTTCTGCACCAGACATTAGAATTTTTCTGATTGTTTAAATGAATCTATAGTTTAGAATGCTGCCCGTCTACTTCATTCTTAAGTACCCCCATGATAAATGAACCACCACCATGCAGATCAAATTCTCTTATTACCAGAGTTACCCCTGTAGCTGTTTGTGGTAATAGCCTCTTTTAAGAACCTGTGGCTTGAAAGTAGGGTCACCTAGTGTGAGCTGTTGACATGGAGAGATGAAGCCAAAGTCACAAAGCACAAAGCAAATAAAAAGCAGAAGGAATAAATACTTTAGTCTCTTTCTCTTCCCTTTCTTCAATACCTTGCCGATGCCTCCCCTTGACTGAACTCATCTAAAGGCAGAAGGCAAAAGAGCCCTCTTAATTTTGATCTTATTTTATCTTAATAGAAGATGCTCTCTGCAAAGATTAGTCTTCTAAGGCACTGGGCAGAGAACATAAGGGTGAACAATGTATGGGAGGACTCAAATGAAAAATAAGCAGCCCAACACCATTATAGTACGTATAATTTGCTAAATTGTCTCCTCATAAAGATTGGAAATGTTCCATTTAGTCTTTATCTTTCTCTTCTATCCTTTTCTCTCCAGTGCCTAGTAAAGTGCCTGGAACACAGCAGTAGTCAACAAGTATGGGTTGAATAAATGAAAATTATAAAATGATATATGAAGAAAAAATAACATCAGAACTTCCTCTGTGTTCTTGGGGACTGGAACCAGAGGCCTGGAGGAAATGAGATCTCACATTGGAAAAAAGGGAGACAGGGAGGATGGCACGGCAAGGGCGAAGGGAGTGGTGAGGGTGCTGAACAGATTTTACTCCTTGCCCTCAGCTCTGGAGGATGAGTAAAGGAAGTATCAAGGTATTTATTTGTTTGTGTTTTTTCTCAGTGTTCCCCTGACCTTCACCTAATTGAGAGAATTCTGCTCTGCCTGTGGCAATGACTTCCTGTTGCCCCCAGGCCAAATCTTGTTACTCACATCCTTTGGAGTCTAGATTAAAACTTGCTCTTCCTGGTTACCTTCAAAAATAATCCCATCCGTGTCTGTTCAATTTTCTGTTTTCTCTAACTATAGTTTGGAAGATTATTCTGCTTGCACTTCAGGTGGAACCTACATATAACAAAATTCATTTCTACCAAGAGATACATTAATGATAAATAGATTGCTAGCTGGATATTCCCATGGCTTTAAATATATGGAAAGAAGAAATTTCAGGCCAAAGGATAACTACACACAAAGGCCGAGTGAGAAAGCTAGAGGAGCTTTAGGGAATATCTGTTAGTTTAGTTTCACTGAGAAACAGAGTATTCTAGAGAGTATTGAGAAATAAACATTGGCCATGAACGTATTCTTCAGTCTTAAATTCAATCAATATTCAGTATGTACTAAGGAATCACTGAAAGTTTTTGCCAGGGAAAGGAATTCAACCAGACGTGAACTTTAGATAGAAGAATCAGGCAATAGCATATGCTGGATAGATGAGAAAGAGAACTAGAGGTGGAATGAGAGTCGATAAAGTTAATGTTGCAAAATTAATTGGATGGGTGCCTCTCTCTGTGGAGCTTGTCAGAAAAGGATTTAACTCATGTAGATTTATATTTGTTAACATATAACTTTCTAAAAACTGTTTCCAGCTGTGGTTTGGGGTGTTTTTCTGCCTCAATTATCAATAATAACAAATAAGGAGTTCTTCATACACTTTGTGTCTTGTAGAGGTCTCTTGCTCCCTTTTAGACCAGATGCCAACTGAAGTGGGAGAAGGCTTTTGCTCTTCTTTTGTTGGCAACCTTTGGATATTCTCTGGGTTTTTTAATTAGAAGAATTTGCTTATATTAGCCTCCAACTTGAGCGATACAAGACTTTATGAGAAAATGTGTTTAAGATCCATAGAGCCAGATTTTCACAAAATGGCTGTGGCTATGATGACACCACCTCCTTAGTGTTTTCCAAGCTATAACACAGTGATAGATGTGACTGTGGTGGTACATGTGTATGAGTCTAGGGTTAGTGGTTGAATGGAGGAGCTGGACAGTGGTTGCTGTAATTTAAGGACTGACACAACATGGCTGAACTAAGGAGAGATCTAATTTGTTATGGAAGGGACTGCCTAGTCTCTTTTTAGTGATAGATCACATAACCAGAAAGTCAGATGTAAGAAGGTTTCTTGATTTTGTTGCATGCTGCTTTATGAATAACAACAATAAGGGAAAAATACTTCATGTTTGATATTGGACTAGAGTGAAAAAGGTCACTTCTTTTTTAAAGAAATTTTTGGTAAAATATACATAACATAAAATTTGCCATTCTAACCATTTTTAAGTGTATAGTCATTTATTTTTTTTATCCAGAGTAATCCAAAGTTTATTTTAGGGTATTCAATGTACAGTTTAATATTATTCATTTAGGACTCTCTTTTTTCTTGAAAGATGGTGGAATACAACTTAACTGTTCTCACTGTATACTTTTTGGACTATATTGTGGTTTATACTGCTTGAGCTTCTTTTCATAAAAGAGATACGAGATGGAAAAAATAACGACATGGGAAATTGGATCGTTTTAGTGATACCGCATAAGGCCTTTGCTATGATGTATACAAAAACCTTCATTCTGATGATATTCTTCGTGCTTTGAGAGAAGAAAGGACAGTAGTTGTATTTCAAACAGAAACTAGGCCGACTTGGAATAAGTTTTATGTCCCAGCACTAAACTACAAGGTAAATGCAGTCCAAAAGGGATGGTCAGATGTTATTTAGCTTCCTGGCTAAACAGCATAATTTTAGGTAAATGTATTTACATAAGCTCTACAGAATGTTTCTCAAACTTTTTTCCCCTTTTATTCTATACTCTCCTCCACTGCTCTAATTTTATTTTAGATTTTTTTCCAAACTCACCTCTCCCCCAAGAAACTTAAATATTACATGTATACTATAAATCTGGTTATGTACTACATGTTCTCTATATATCTGTACTTCATACATAAGAAAAGTAAAATTTTGTCCCCAAGAACTATTCTCTTGGGGGCCATGTTGCCCTCACTGAGAATGCATGCTCTACAGTTCCAACATGAACATAGTAATTACTCAGGATCAGCAGAATATCATTATTCTTTTAGAGTACTGGTTCCAGCATATAATAGAAAGAACTAATTTGCTCTGGGAAAGCCAGACTCTGAAATCTCAATGCTGAGACACTGCATATGCAAATAGACAATGACCAGACCATATATGACAATTGTATTCTGATTTATATCTTCTACAGCAATCTACCAGAGTGAGTTGAACAAGTTGTTAAAAACAATTTCAAAAGAAGAGAGTTTTATTCCTTTATGATTTGCAAATCAGAGAACATAGCCCTTAGACAGGTTCTGAATTGGGGGTGGAGGTGGGGAGAAAACAGGGTTTTTACAAGAAGGGTTGCTAGGGAAACAAAGTTATAACCTTACAGTACTCGTTCTCTAATTGGTGGGGGCAACTGAACTTTTAATGGTAAGAACAATGGGTAATGCGATTAAGCTTTATCAACGTCCTAGTTTTGGTTCAGGCTCATAGAACAAAGGATTTGGTAGAGCAGTTCCAGTACAGGGGGTGTTGCTTATTAACCGCACAGGGGTAATGAGTCATTAAACAGTGCAATCAGCACCGAGGGACTGCTTGCTCTTCAGGCGGTTTCGGTTTCGGAGCCCAAGAGGGCAGTCATGCCTTGTAAGCAGCTTCAGAGCTCAAGCTGCAAAAATCCAAATGTTGGTCCATAAGTTATCATATTAAAGTTCTTATAAATCCTCAAAGTGAATCCACAATTGATTTGGTCATTGGCTGCCAGCCTCTCTATTTTTTGCCTTTGCTTCCAACTCAGGACCCACCAGAAAAATAGTATGCTCCCCAATTCAGTCTTGTAAGATGTTCCTTTTAGGGTTATCTTGCCTCTTGTTTCTCGAGGCCTATAATCTCCAATCAGAGCATACTTGAAGCCTCCTTTATTTTCATTATGAAGCGCTCCCACTCTCCTACCTGCTCTGAGTCCAAACTCTAAATTATGGTGGCTGACTCCCTTGCTATATTAAGCTCTGAAAAAACAGACTTTGCTTGTTCTCATTTGGATGGTCTTTGTTTATTTCCATAATAAGGAATGAGAATGCAGTCATGGAAGACATTATGTGTTTAAAAAGACACCATAGACAATAATCCTATCATTTCTCCATCCCAGTGTTTCAACAGCAGGCATGGCTCATTCATTGCTTTCTGTTTTCTTCAGCCACCCCAAAGACTATTACAACATTATTTATTTTGTCTTTTATCAGCTGCACTATCTTAAAAATTTAAATGTTGTGTCCACATTCTTCAACCATTTGACTATAGCGGTTATAATATTCAAAGATGCTTGGACGTGCAGGAAGGCGTGAAAAAACTTAGATAAATGATTCAATAAGAATCTTTTGCATATAAAGACACTATTACCGAGTTTATCGAATATTCATATTAACTTTGACTTTGATGGGGCTCAGAAAAAGACTCAGTGCACAAATGACTACTTCTTGAGGATTTTATTAGATTTCCTCTTTATAGTAAGACTTTATGTCACATTTACCAGTGTATTAGAATTAATATGTTAGTGGGTAAACTAGAAAAGATTTCAGAAGGAACTGAAAGATGGTTGTGAATTTGATTAGAAGACTGATTTTAAATCAGGTCATGTGCTTATGAGTAATAATGAAAAGACCCCCAAAGCCTTTTGGATAGAAACTAGATGATAGTTATGAATATTGATAAACAAAACTTAATCCTGAGTTCCTCAATGGGTAGCTCAGGGCTCTGGCTTCTACTAATGGAAGACCAAAAAATTTCAAAATGCTAAATCTATCATGTAAATATGATATATAGTTTAGAAAATTTAAAAAATATCTTTTGAGTATAACTAGTTGTTTAAATTTAGCTTTTTTTTTTTTTTTTGGCGAAGCAACCCTTGGTTGACCTCACAGATTGCAAAGACCTTGTCAGCTTCCAATCCCTTATTTTTTTATTTTTTATGCCTACAGCACCCGGTCTTCCTAGATGGTCTCCCATCCAAGTACTAACCAGGCCAAACCCTACTTAGCTTCCGAGATCAGACAGGATCGGGCTTATTCAGGGTAGCCTGGCCATAGACTAAATTTAGCTTTGATTCAATCAAGGTTGATAATTATTGAGATGTTACCTTGCAGGCAGTGTCCTGGAAATAAGTCAGGCCCATCACTGGGATCACAATGTTTACAAACAAGTTAACAATTGTTAATCCATCCAAATGTGCTAGCAAAACCCAAGACCAAACCTCAGAGATGATTAGGTTTTACTAGTCCACCAAAAGCATTTTTTGAGGGGGCGCTGAGGGAGGAGATTAAAATTCCCAAAGACCACATGAATGTACTGGGCTATGGATCTGATATTTAGAGTCTGGAAGTCCTCTTGGCTCCTTCCTGTAGGTGACCTTCTTTCTGTTTCCCTCCCAGGTCTTGTTCTCTCTCTTTTTTCATGGTCTCTTCTATGCCAAGTATCCCCTCAGATAAAGTTCCCACCTCTCCACCTCTTTCTCCACTCTCAAACTCCATCTATTCTGATAAATAGACTTGATTGGAGGTTAACGTGATTGACATATGCATTTTATCTGGACTTTGAGGCCAGAGGCTCTTCCAGATTCTTACAAGTTGTGCCGAATATACCCTGTACATACCTCCATCACTGCCCTTACCATATTATATCAAAATGACCTGTTGACTTTCCGTCTCTCTTACCCTGCTTTGACTGTGGCAGACATTTTATTAATATATGTATTTCCAGAAACTATAGCAGTGTTGTACAGAGTGAACTCAGCCATATACCAAAGTCATGAACACAGAAACAAGTGCTCATTCCAGCCACTCAATATACTACCTGAAAGTCAGCATAGAGAAGAGAAAAGAACAAAGATTTTTAAAGTCGGACAAGCCTGGGTCTGTCATCCAATTATTATTCACCCATGGGTGTTTTCTTTTAACCTACTTCACAGAGTTGTGGTGATTTAATGAGATAATAACTAAGTAATCTTGGCTAGACCTTAAAGCTTTCAAATTTATCTATCTACTGATGATTTCTCTACTTATCTCTTTGGCTAGGATTTGTCTGCCGGATTATGAGCCACCCGGATGTTCCGGCCTGGATAACTCAGAGGCCTATCAAATGCAATTTCATGAAGAGTAAGGTAATTATTCATTATTGCTGGCACTATCTCTACTCATACCATCCTCCCCAACACACACCTCAAATGTGATCCTTTTCCAATACATCCCACCTCTGAGAGGAATTACTTGCCACGTTGTCCAAGCCAGAAACTCAGGGACCCTCCCTGGTGTCTACTCCTTATCCCATGCATCGATCTCTTTAATATCTCTTTTATTTCTCTACATCCATCTAAGCTCATTCCTTCACCTTTGTTCGGGCCTTCATTTCTTCTAGTTCAGATCACTGCAACGGCCTCCTCTGACTGGCCTCTTTTCTTGTAATTTCACTTCACTCCAGCCTCTATTACTTTCCTGTTTTAAATTAGTGGCTTTCCCTGCTCCAGGGTAAATTCATCCCTTAACATAGTCTGGTCTCTGTGTAACTATCCTCTCACTGCTCCTTCCCAACCTTCCACACCTACACTAAGCTACTTGCAGTGTTGCCCTCTCCTTTACTTCTAAAATTTCAAACACAATGTTCCATTCCTTTTGTTTTTTATCTGGCTAAATCTTAGTTAAACTTCTGGACTCCAGTGTCATCTCCTCTAAGAAAACTTGTCTGCCACCTGTCTGAGTGAGGTGCCTTGCCTCTGTACTCCCGGAGAGCATGAGTAAATGCTAATTCATTAGTGTTTCTTCCTTTTGAAGGGCCAAGGTTTGGGTTTTATTTTGTCTGTTCTCAGCAGCTAGCCTGGTGCTTGGCACATAAATAAAATTGTTAAGCTTTTCTCTCTGCGCAGGGTCATTACCATTCTGAGTTTTAAGATTCCGTTTGCCTCTTTTTTTTTTTTTTTTTTTTTGCAGATTTTGCATCGACTCTACCACACCATAATACACTTTGCTGCATGTCAGCTTTCAGTGTGTAGGAAAAAATCTGGTCAGCTGCTGCTTGACAGCTGGAAAAACAGAGCTGCATGGAAGCCAAACTATTTTGTACCTCAGAGAAGGGAGGAGAGCCTCCTGCCTCATGAGGGTGTGTGGGTGGAGGGCTTAATCATCTAGTCCTTTGAGATCCTTGAGAAAAGAAAACTCAAAGGAATATTACACAACATGGAGAAGAAATAGGAGAATAAGCAGAGACATAACAAACAACAACAATGTTGAAAAATACAATGTACAAGGCTAAAAATAGTTGGGATCGAGTTTGGATAAGAAAAAGCTGTGGGTCAATGTTCCAGTGCCCTAAAGAGCCATGCGTGAACAGGCTCCGTTTTGAAGGATGTTGAACAGATGTTCACAGTCCTCATGATGGAGAGGAATGTGCAATAGGTCTGGAATGCCCTCTGAGGAGCTGAGACAGGGGAAAGAGGACAACTTTATAGAGAAAAGACAGCCTGAGCTTTAGCAAAACATTATAAAAGAATATCCTCAAGTTCCATGTGACCCAGGCAGAGGGGAAGAGGATGCACAAATAATGATGGTATTTCCTGGGTAGTAGGTATATTTTGCATTTCTCTTTTCCAGTAGACTGAATATCCCAGTAGATTTTTCAAATATATTGCAAAATTTCTCTAGAAGCTTTGAAAAGTTCGGGTGGGATGGAGTAGGCGCAGATCAGGCTTTCATGGTCATGCAAAAAAACACAGTTCTCATATTCCAATCTCTCTCTCTCTCTCTCTCTCTCTCTCTCTCTCTCTCTCTCTCTCTCTCTCTCTCTGTTGGCTAACATTTGAGAGACAAAGTTGGTATAGTAGAAAGACCATGGACAAGTTGCTTTCTTAGGCTTGCCTCATTGTCTTTTTTGAGCAACACTTTGCAAGTAGTATTGTAAGTATTAAAGAGGCATACAAAATAAGTAAAACACTTACTAAAAAGCATACAGTAAGTTCCACAAATGGGAGTGGAGTTATCACTAGCATTATTTTTCACTACCATTTTCATAACTTTCCAGTTAGGATTTCTGAGATATTGCCTCACCATGAGAAAGGTTGATTTAGGTAGATCCCAATGTCAAAAGAGCCTATGATGAGAATCAAGGGATTGAATTAGTTCTCACATAGACTCTCTGACTAACAGGATATTGTGGGAAGTATTTTATTCAGCAATTTGTTCCACAGCCTGCATTTGGGCTATTGAGAAGGGAGGTGCTATATAAGTGTATTGCAGTAATTAATGCCTTGAGCGTGGAGTGGAACTGTGTAAAATGTTTTTTCTAATTCTTTCATATTCATCTTTTCTGCTCAAGAAGGCACCATGTCTTTTAATTTGTATTTATAACCTTTTTTTCTTAGAGTTTTCAGGAGCTAAGAATGCACATATGGATAAAACAAATCAAGAAATCCAATCTACTTGTATTGCTAAACACATGTAGAGTTTCATATAAATATAATTCATAAAAGATATAAATGGCAAGAGTTCCTTTTTACTCAATGATTTTGTTTAACACTTGATTTGCTACCCATAGTGGCAAACTATAACAACCCTCAGCCCTATGGAGATCTCTACCTGACGGGTCTAACCTCCTTCCTGGATCTCAGAGGCTCAAGGGTACAATGTACCTGCATCTAGATCTACCCCAGAGGTCTTGCTGTCCTCTTCAGACCTTATAGCTGTTTTGAGACAGAAATGACCAAGGCATTTTCACTTTTGCGGGGAGTGAAATAAAACCGTGGACAAATCAGGTTCTCTTATTAAAGTCCACAATCTTCTTGTTTTCCCAAAAAGAGCCTCTGTTTTTTCCTATACTTTATAGAAGGCGTTGTTGGTCAACAATTTTCAATAGATTTCTCTTCCCTATTGTTTTGAAAGGCATTGATTCAAACTTAGAATTTACTGTAAAACAAACTAGTCTTTATTATTTTAGTGAAAATCATAAACTTAACTCAAACATACATAGAATCAGATTTTCTTATCTATTCAGTCATCTCTGTTGGAACTTAGTTTTTATGGATGGGTGAACAACTTTTACAAGGGGTGAACAGGGTATACGTTATGTTACTTCTTTTAGGCATTCACTTATGATTGGGTGACCATTTGCTATTTCACCCTGCCTAATAATGGAGGTAAGAAAACACGCATACAAAGATTAGATTTGAATCATATAAAATTGCTGATCCTTGAACATTTTTGACCTAGAGTATGATAATTTAATATAGTACAACCAAATATGTCTAAGATTTATTCATAAAACAATACATTCTACACTATGTGAACTATAAAATTAACATTGGAATAGTAAGAGTACACTTAAGAAGGTAAGTTCAAAAACTGTTTTAAATACAGCTGTAAAATAGGAACATGATACCATGTTTCACACTACAATAGACCAGTAACTCATGAAAGAAGATCCAATTATGTTTTGTACCCAGTAATTAAATATTAGCCTTATAATTATAAAAATTATATTAGTTTACTATAAATGCTATAAGTCAATAAGATTTTATGAAACAACTATTGTGTTGAGTCAGGTAAATTGTATTGAGGAGGTTTAGGAAATTTTCCTTTATCTCACTGAAGACTATATTTTAACAAGTAATTTAATTTTTAGCTACTTTATACATAAAGTGTTAACATAAAGTTAATGAAAGTTAATTAATAAAAATTATCAATAATTTTAGTTAATTGTTATAATGAGAATTCCAAGGAATAAATAAAATGTTTGGGTCGGAAAAGTTCTTACTAATATTCATATGTAGCTTCCCCCCTTTATATTTTATTTCCAGATATAGTAATAATTCACAACTCTGAATAATGCAAGAGCTAGTGCTTTTTTCCAGTTCATGTGCATCTAATAGTCTTGATAAAGGAGTGTGGTGCAGCATAAACACAGGAGGAACCTAATGGGCTCACTAATCATAGAGTAAATCTTTTTCTGTGGAAAGCAAAAAATGCAAAATTTTGACTAGAGAGAAAAGAATGCATTGTCTCTTATCAATTACAGAAAGTTGGATAAATATTTGAGTGCTTCATTACTAGAGATTTTTCCTCTGGATGCTGCAGTTTAAGATTTTTAAAGAGAGATGTATTTTAGAGCTCATAAGCAGTCTCTATTTTCATCATTGGGGAGTGTTGACTTATAATTGCTTCCCATGGAATTTCATGGGATGAGATTTGACCTGTATTAATTGTTTCAGTGCTTTCCTTTCAATATTTCTGAAAAACTTAATTAGCAAATCTTTATAGACAGCCCACAGTGTGCTCTCTCTCCCTCATATCCAGTCCTTCATATCTAATTTCTAGGCTTGTCCTTCCCACTTCCCAGTCCCTAGGACCCCTTCAGAGTGCATGTCACTCCTACTTCTCTTAGAGGGCTCCTAACCCGAGTCTTTGCCCTCCTTGTTCCCTACTCCTCCATCAGTTCTCTATACTCTGCTCAAAGAGATCACTTTCAAATGCAAGCATGGTGCTGTTTTTTCCAATTCTTTGAACATGTCTATAAATTCCTTTGTTACATTGCCTTCCTTCCTCACCATTCCCTCCACCTTCTCAGTTTAGCTCTTCATTCCAGGCCTTTGCCCATTCAAGGCTCTCTTTCAGGAATTCTATCCCTAGCAGCATCCCCCATTTCCTTCACCTGGATGACCCCCGCTTGTTTGCGAAACCTCTGCTTAGATGCTGCCTTCAAGTCACCTTCCCAGATTCTGAAAATCTGAGTCCCATGAGACCTCTACCTTCCTTCTCTCTGTAGCAGCACTACATCATCTTTTTTTTTTTTTTTTTTTTTTTGCTTTTGTGAAGCTCTATATGGTCTGTAAGCTGCTCCGGGGCAGGGCCCCTTGTCTGACTTGTTCACCATTATATTCAGAACAGACACTGAATATATGCTTATTGAATGAATGAATGAATGAATGAATGAATGGATGAATGAATACAGAGAGACAGGCAGACTGATACACAATGGTGCTTTGGTCAAAGCTACTACTGTCTTTGAAGAGCTTATGGTCTGTTTTTCTTTCTGTACATTGGAAAACTATATGGAGTAATAAGAAGAACACTTTTTAATTAGATTGGATTTATACCCACGTTTTTCAATTTACCAGCCCTGTGAATTTGAGTAATTTATTTAACCTTCCTGAGACTTAAGATATAAATCAGTATAGGGATTAAAGGTGTTTACTTCATGGGGTTCATCTACATGCTAAAATAAGATACATTGATCATGTCCTATAACAGGCACTTGAAAATGTTGGCTTCCTTTCTTTCTCAACACACAGTTTTGCTTCTGCTTAACATGAATCTCTGCTCACCTTTTCAGTAGATTCGAGATGCTCCTCCCTTATGTATGTGATTGTGAGCACACACGAGCACACACAATTTTCAAAATCATATTGAGAAGAGGATAAGAGAGTTTATATTTATCAAACATAATATTCATAAACACAATACATTAATAGAATATGTGTATATCAAGAATTAATAAATGTTTAAAATATTGTATGTCAAATATTCTATCTTACCAAATCGGGTAAGTAAATAGAATAAGAGCTCAGTTTTATGGTGTGGGGTTCAACTTTTAGGCCACTATCAAATTTTATAGTGCATTAATTTAAATATTAATTGTTTGCAACTGAGTAAACTCTTAAAATTTCAAATTTTGAATGTATTTTAAAAAATATAATAGAATTGTATTTTGTACCTGGTAAAATGACATAAATTTTAGATAAAAATTTTCTCTAAATAATAATAGTGATTATTCATTTTACTTGACTGTGTTAGAGTTAAGAAATATGCAGAAAAAAGATCTAAGAACTCCTTCACTGCTATTATTTTTCAGTGAAAGTCTATACTTAAACTAAGACACATCAGAGTGTGTTGAGATAGCCTTATTTTCACAAAATTTAAAACCCAAGGGCTAGCTTTACATGCTTTCTTTGCCGGTTGGATTGTGGCTTAGCATGGCCAAGTGTTTTGATGCTGTTGATTTGGCTCTGAAATGAAACTGGATCCTGACAACAAAGTTCAAGAATTATCGTCGGCTTCTCTGCATAACTTAGAAGCATCTCCAAAGGCATATGTACTATTGCCCTCGCAGACATATATACACGAGTACAGTGTAACACCTCCAGCCTCCATGCTTGGCAAGTTAATGTGGATGTTCATTTTTATAGCCGCTAACTTATTAGCTGTGGATTAGGTTGTCACTTTGTGTGTTACATTTCCAAGCATAAGAAGTGTGAGTGAGTTCTAAGACATGTGAAATGAAGGATCAGCTCAAAAAGCTGGTCTTGAAAGCATCAGAGAATAGGGATAAAATTTCATCATGCGGTTCACAGAGCCTGCCAATTCTTTGATTGACAGTTCTCTGTATGGCAAATCTTGAGGGATTGGGTATTTAAATCTTAATTACAAAAAAGTGTTATAGAATACTAAAAATCATTCAAAGAAACTGGAAAGGCTTATAATGTAATATTTCTCTATTAATCTCATATACAGAATAAAATTTGACAAGATCCATACAAATAGTGTAAAGGAATTTAGGAAATCAGTACAAAACTGAAGAGAGAATTTTAAACTGTGTGCCATAAATGTGTCCTATTTTATGAATTAAATTGTCCCACAATCATATACACAAAAATAAAACATTAAAATGAGCTTTATAATAAGATGTAATTCTAACTGGCCTAAACATCTGAAATCTCAGTAACAAGATCAAACAAAAATATAACACAAATAGATACTTTGCTTAGAAAAAAACTCACAAGACCTTATTACAGAAAAAGATCAGATTCCATAAAATTGAAATAAAACAACTGTAGAGAAAAATTTTTTAAATAAAAATCGAGGAACATTCAAGAACACCCATTGTGCTCTTGGTGTTTTCATCTTTGTCATTCCCTTATTAATTCATTAATTCAATACACACTTATTAGGAGACTACTATGATCAAATTCTTTGCCAAGTGCAGAGAATTTGGAGATAATGATGACAGGGTCAGAGTCCAGTAGGAAAGTACTCATGGCAACAGGTCATAGCAATAGAATGACATTTAAGTATAAATAAAAATGCCTGGATGTCTTCTGTTTTCCCTGCCTCCATAGCCACTCTCCACCTTTCTCCACCTTGCTCTTTTCCCCGGGGAGGCTGATCTGGATGGACTATATTAATGAGTCCCTTTTCCTTTTGGCTTCTGTTTGGGTTCAGCCAGCGGGGACTCTGGCAGCAAATCAAAAGAAGGAAAAAGCATGTGGTGAAGTATTGAATCCCCTGGCTCCTTTCACAATGGGCTTCCTGTATCTGTTCACCTATCACAGCTCATTTCAGGAAATGTCCTCAAGTTATCCATGTGGATGTACCATTTGTTTCTCGCCAGGCTCTGATCAATACATTGTGGAAACACACAGGAAGGAATCCTATGAAGAATCTAGAGATTGCATGGAGGAAGTGGCACTTGAGCTGGGTCTTTAAGGGAAGAGTAGGAGTTCCTGAGGAGATCAGAGAGAAGTTCAGAGTGGCTGGGACATGGGGTAATGATTGAAGGAAGAGAAGAAACCAGGAAGACAAATTTGAGGGTAGATTGTGAAAAGCCTTGTGTTTCCTATAAAGATGTTTGGACTTAATTCAAAGACAAAAAGCAATAGGGTATTTTGGTAGATTTTAAAGTACAAGATAGCTAATAACAGTATAAAGCAGCGTTTCTCAAATCTAATTATTAAGTGTATTCTTTTAATGAAAGTATTTTTTAAGTACTTTTTCAGGGTTGACTTAAATTATTTTTATTACAATATGTATCCTATATATGTCAGCTTTAACTAGTTATATATAAATTCCTTTTGCTTATAATTTTTATACAACTAGAGACCCCAAATTAATTTATATAAAAAATAAAAACAAAAACATATGAATTCCAAAATTAAATTAACATTAATTTAATGTGAATGATTATGTTTTGCTGAAATAAATATATAAAAAGAGTGAA
Organism: Pteropus alecto; assembly: GCF_000325575.1. NCBI lineage: Eukaryota > Metazoa > Chordata > Mammalia > Chiroptera > Pteropodidae > Pteropus > Pteropus alecto. The sequence continues at coordinate 35,217,919 of NW_006442484.1, forward strand.
TTTCATTAATCAAAGTTCCATGTAACTATAATACCTTGCGTTTTGTAATGATTCAATTCTTCCACTTCTTTTTGCTGCTCAAACTATTGTGCATCTTTCATTTATACAACATGCTCTGAAGTCTTTTGATTTTTATTTAATATATTAAGTCTCCCACAAAATTTAGCTGCCAAACAATGATTTTACAATGCTTATGGATTCTGTGAGTCAGGAATTCAAACTGAGCACAGCGGGAATGGCTTGACTTTTCTCCAGAGCAACTGGGGCTCAGCTGAGAAGGCTCAATGGCTGGAGATTAACTCAACATCTTCACTCTGGTAGTTAATACTGACGTTTGTCTGGGGCCTCAGCTGTAGTGGTCGACTGGACCCCTACATGCCTTTCCAGGCAGCCTCAGTTTCCTCATAGCATTGGACCCTTAGGATAGTCCAGCTTCTTATGGCAGCTCAGAGCTCCCAAGTGTTCTAGCTCACAAAGAAGAACTTGCTTCAAATTTTCTGAGCTAGCTTTAGAAATCATGTAAGGTCATTTCCACTGTATTCTATTGATTAGAGTGAGCCACAGGTTCATCCAGATTCAGGGGGATGGGATACAGACCTCATGTTCTTGACAGAAGAAATGTCAAAAAATGTTCATCCACTTTTTAAAATTAACACAGACTATGATAATAAACCTTATTAAACAAATGCAGATGTGTAATACTAAAAAGAGCATCTTTTTCTGTTGTTTTTATGATGGTCATCCGGATGATCCAGAATATGTTTAAATAAATGGAATAACAACTGGTATTTTTTCCCTTCAAATAATGATGGAGATACACAGAAGCGAGAATTGTGACAGGGACAATGACTTTCAATGACTTCCAATGACTTTTAGATAGAGTGTGGTTTACTTACAGTCCCATAAAGCACCCTATTCTTTCATAATTAAATGATTTATTTTTAAAACATAAATATATTAATATGACATTTAAAAATGTATAATTATAATAGTTACATGAAAAGTCTTCTTTAAAAAGAGTATAGGGCCACTTCGTTTAAAAAATCTGACATGAAAATTATATTCAAGGAAGCAAGCTCAAGTTTCTTAAAATTTTGAGAAGATTTTATTGGACATCTTATGGAAATTCAATATGTATTATCCTTCCTCATGCATTGTGTTGTGTTTTTTATCACAATACAATGGCACAATATAAAGAAAATGTAATAAATTTTGTACCAATCCCCCAAACTTCTAGAGTTCATCCATGATATAGCTACCACTAATATTGGCTTTATGAGTTCATGAAATATTGAGAAACCTCTAGGACTATGGTTCTCAAAATGTGGATGTCAAGAACTGGGAGGGACTTGAGATTTATCCTACTGCAGACTAATAGGTTAGCCTCCCACAGTTTCATAGATGCTGGCAGAAGACATGAGACTCTGGAGTTAAGAGACAAAGAACAGTTTATGATTCACAACCTTAGCAATAGTCAAAGTATCATCAATTTTACACAAAGTTTGCCAAATCTCAATTTCCATATGACAACATGAAGTATCAGGTGACATCTGCACATGCAACGGACTGTATTACAGAAGAAGAAACTAAATCTTTTATAAAGGGCATTATAATATTTCATGATAAACTTTCTCCAGAGAAAAACAATATTTTTATTACATTTGACAGTAAACAAACATGCTCGTTTCTCTGGTAGGAGACATTGTATCTTTCCAAGGTTATTCACAATACAAACATCCTTGAAAAAATAGTGATCAGAGGTGGTTGGTGCCTACGCTGCACAAGAGCCTCATGGAGAATTGTTGTCCAACAGCTGATGGGAGCTCTACAGATCCCTGAGACCTTACATGGGGGTGTCAATGAGGCCAAACATTTAAAATTACACCAAGACATTATTTGCCTTTTATATTTTTATTCTATCATGAATGTACAGTGGAGATTTTCGGAGGCTATATGAGATGAGATGATGTCATCACTCTGATATCATGTATTTATATGTTTTAAAATTTTCTTCATTTTAATTTCTAATATAGTTATTTCAATAGACATAGCCCACATAACAAAAACTTTTGGAGATTCTCAATACTTTCTAAGAAGGAAAGGAGTTCTGAGATGAAAAATTTTGAAATCTGTCGCCCCAGAAAAATCATCAGAAAGACAGGACCTCGAGAGCACGGTATGTATATTTAGTTCTTCCCCTTGAGTGGAAAGGAGAGTCCAAGAAAATTGCTTTAAGACACTGAGGATGCCTCAGGAAGGGAAGATCAGTATTTCTTTCTTGAGCTGTATGCCAGTTTAGGCAGTTGATTGTTGAACTGCTACTATCCTAATCTGAGCAGAAAGATCAGAAATTTGGAGAGAGATGACAGGGTTGAGTTAGGAGTCAGCAGTGCAATTGTTGACACTCATAACCTTTGGTGTGGCAAGGGTGCGTGATTTCCTCTGAGTCACTTGAACACTTTTCAGTCAGGCTTCAACCATTTTGTCAGTACCCTACCCAAAGGACTGGGATAAAGAAGTTGCAGTCAAAAGAGGCTGTGGGATAGATCACTGGGTAAATGAGATGAAAGCTGTGGGCATTCTAGTAAATACTAGTAAATGTTTAACAACTGTCTCGCCAAAAGAAAAAAAAAAATAGAACTGATCTGTAGTTTTTGCCAATTTGTGTAATGTGAATTCTTTCACCATGGCTGATTTTAAGCTACCAATGGATTAACAACCAGCTCACAAAATTTCTGAAAATTTAACAGTTGGCCAGTATGAGCTGACTCCAGTATATAAGTGGATAAAGGGATTGAAATAAGTTGAGTTAGATCAGATCTCCTATACTCAGAACTATATGGCAACGTGGGCCCTGCCACAAGGACACACTATGTCCCAAAGTGAATTTACCCTGTGCCTCAAAAGAGGCAACATATGGACTCCTGCCACATCTAAGGAGTGGATGAATAACCGGTATAGCCAAGAGGGAACCACAGCAGCACTTTTTAAGTAAGACCCAATAGTTTCTTTCCATAACTCCTATTCCCCTCCACCTATCCATTCTCACCTGAGAAGTAAAGACACTAAAAGAAAGTGAGGTGACCATACCTCTTGTGGTCTACAAGTTTCAGGCCATAGGTCAAGCAGGAGGAGCTGGGGGAAGTCATTTCATGAGAATGACTTTTTAACTGGATTTAAATGGACTGGACTGGAAATTATCTGAAAGTAATAGGACAGAAGGCTTTATCCTAGCATGAAAGAATGTGGCAATTGGAGAAAAAAACTGTTTTAGGTTTAAATGCCTGTCAAGTTCAGACTGTTTGATAAATCATATTAAATGAATTTGAAACTTATCAAAATAAAAATGAAAAACCTCATCTTCTAGATAACTCACAGAAAGATACTCTATGAATAGATTGAAATGGGGAGGTGAGTTAGGAAACTATTAAATGTCCAGAATTCATGGCTGATACTCTGATCTAAGGAAGAGCTAAGTAGGAAGTTGGATGAAGATTGGGAACAGATTCAAGAGGCAAAGTTACCTGATTGGGTGACCAGTTTCATATGGGGGGCAAGAAACAAGTGATAAAATTGACTCCTATTTTCCAAGTTGCAAGGCTAAATATAGCTTTGTGTTTTGGAAGAGTTTTTAAATCGGCATGAATTTGGAAGACATTATTTTACATGTATGTTGAAGTTGGAATAGTCCTATCCGAATAATAAACTAAGATAAAGATGGCGAATGTGTCTTACAGTGCTAACATTTACTAAGTTTCAAGCTAATAACATTGTTTTGCTTGCTTTAGAGCTTTATATACATGGTATATTCTGTTGGTCTTCTGGGACTTAATTATTCCACTCAGTATTTTTCTAAGATTTATTCATGCTCAGTTGTGTGTAGCTATAGTTCATTTATTTCCACTGATGAGTATTCTATGAGATGAATATATCATAATTCATTTATTCATTCTTCGATGGGTAGTTGTTTCATTTTTATTTTTGTGTTATAATTATGTGTACTACTAGAACATTCTCCTGGTGTGTATATCAGGGATGAGAAGAAGTCAAGGTATTTGAAATGTTTTAATTCTTAATTTGTGGTGAACATAACAGATGCTTATTTTACTAGTATGATTTATAATTTTTTTGTATTCATCAAAGATTACATTTATAAGATAAAATAGTGTCAGAGAGAAAACAAGTGGAAAGAGGAAATGAGGAATGTCAGTTTAGAGAAGGAAGGGCTGCAGTTTTAAGCGGGGTGGTTAGAGAAAGTGACATTTGGGCAAGACCTGAGGGAATGAGGGAGTGGCCATGAGGACATCTGGGTAAAGAGTGTTAAAGTATAGACCACATAAAAAAGTGAAAAAGGAGACTTTAAAAACTATTAAAGGGAATCGGCAGAGAAAGGTGAGGGGCATAAAATCAGTTATAACAGCTGTTCTCATCCATCCTCTTGAGTTTCTCCCTTGGCTGTCCAGTTGGAACAGCTGCTGTGAGTGGGATTTACAGCTTCTAGAAACAGACCTCTGCAGCTAACTTCGCCGAAGAGAGGAAAATCTCTTTTCCTTTTAGCTTTTGGGAAACACAGACACACACACACACACACACACACACACACACACGCGCGCGCGCGCGCGCGCGCGCACAGGCACAGGCACAGGCACACTCACACAAACATACATAAGACTTTACCAGAATATATAAACATAGAAATGGATACATTTCTATGACACAATTTGTTCTAAAGAAAGTAAAAGATAGCCCTAACTGTCTTTGGTATCACTTCTGTACTGAAAATCAAACCTGTCTGGCAAATTGTACCCCGAAGTTCCTCCTTTGAATCTTTGGGTAACACCCTGTCCTGATTTCAATTTCTCTTCATTTTCCCTCAGGCTTTACCTTTTCAGATGTAGGACTGGGGCAAATAGTTAAATTGTGGGCCTGTTGGAGTGAACAGATGTTTACTGAATTTACAGATACTTTTCTGGAGACAGTATCCTTGTCCTCAAAATACATCAGAAATATATCCTCCTTTCCTCCATATCTCTTCACATCACCTGCTCTGTGGTAAAGATATATTTTTTTCATCCGATTTACTCTTAAAAATTTGATAATAAGAATTATAGGCAATGAGATTTTAAATAAACTTTAAAAAGTTATTAAAATGATCAGGCTCCAAAAACCAGCCAAAGGATAAATAATTTTCCTTAAAAATCTCTTTAGCTGGCACTGTTTTGTTTCTTTGTGGATGTTAAAAACTTCCCCATTATTCTCTAAAAGCAAGTAACAATGCTTTCACTGATAATAAGATATGAAAAAAATGCATGAAGCTCAAAGTCATCGTAAGGAGCTCATGTATTTGCTGTTGGTAGACAGCTACTTTTGTCAAGAAAGCACCTGCTATGACAAATACAATCAGTGTGTTATGTAAATGAAATGTAAGCTGTGCTTTCTGAGGATACACCAGTCTTGGTCAAGTTGTGTCCTCTTCAGTTGGATTTCTGGGACCCTCAAGCTCTCATGCTCCAGCTCCAAGGCTGATTCTTAAACTTGTAGTGAAATCTGGTGGGAACTCAGGGTTTCCTCAGAAGTAGGGAAACTGCTGTTAGTACCCCAGTGCAGCTCTGGCCTAGATATTAGCTTTCGCTGTGATGGCTGCTGTCCTGGCGGACAAGACATGTGTTGATCTGCTTTCTTTAATTCAGCTGAGCACTGAGTAATCTGTTCCTTGAAGACTGCTGAAAGCCTTCTGTCTTAGAACTAGAGCAACATACCTAATTTCAAAGCTTTTTTTTCCTCTCTTACAAAGCAGAGGGGTTGGAACAAGGAAGAGGAGAAGGAGGAAACCAGGGAAACTCTCCTAGTCCTCTGGGTCATCTGCAGAGTCAGAAGCTGTGGTTTGGTTACAGCGATAGTGAGAGCTCATTGGTGGGCAGAGCAGCTACTGTCCAGCTAAGGTCTGCAGTAGGCTGGGCTCTCAAGAGCTTTGGGCATTAGCCAAGAGCAGTGCTGTGTGTTGAGTTATAGCTGGAACGGCCTGATAACATGCTGTCTGTGAAGACGTCCGTGCTGTCCTGGGATAATGGGTTGCCAGGTCTGGCAGATTGGAGAACTTCCCACCACGGGAGAGGGAAGACGAGGCTGGGAGTGGACAGTTACCTACAACTCCTTCAAAAAAAAAATCCTGCTGGACGGGGGCGGGGGAGAGTACTAACTAAGCAAATGCTGCATTGAATGAGATGATCTTTTAGCCCCAGGTTTTCTGCTCGCTGATTTAGTACATTCATCACCTTAGTCTAAATTATATGACAGGAACAAATGAACCTCAAATTAACACAGGATATTTCTTGTTGAGCTTACATGGCCATAGATTAGCTATGGCTCAACTCCACATATTTCATAAATGACCCAGTTTCTATGCAGGGCGTGCAGGTCTATGTCAGGGAAGAGGAAGTAGAAGAATCACTCTTAAAGCTTGTGTTTGGAATTGGTACTTGGCCCTCTACTCACATTTCATTGGCCCAAGCAAGTCACATCACCAACCCTGATGTCAAAGATGTGACAGGATTTAATCTTACCATGGTGTGGGACAGCCAATATTTGGTAACAATAATACAGCTTGCCATAATATGGGAACTCGAACAACGCATTTCATCTCTCTGAACTTCAGCTTTATCCTGCATCTACCTCAGGGTAAAATGAAGTAATGCATTCAAATGCCATATAAGTGTGAGAGCTAGAAGAATTAGAATTTTGTCCCAGGATTGCTCTTCTCAACCGTTATCATCTCAAAAAACTCCATAATTTTACCCTCCCCAATTTTGTATTCAATATAGGAAATAATCATAAAATTATACATTTCCAAATAAGCTATTTGCATATGTAAAAAATGTATCTTGTCATCACTATAATTTTTCCTTAATTGTTTAACTTCCAAAAACGTTGTGTGATATGGCAAAAGTTATTAATGCACAAATCTTCCTGCAGCTTTTGGCCCCTGTCCTTTCCTCCTAAAAAGAAGTTTGGCTGTGATTGTTTGGTTCTTTTCCCTCGGGCCTTCCAAAGATGCCCTACCATTGCCCACCAGTCATGTGGAATGTGTGCTGCAGAATTTTTAAAAACATTAAATTTATTGGAGTGACATTGGTTAATAAAACTATATAGGTTTCAAGCATACAATTCTATAATACATCATATGTATGTTGGATTGTGCGTTCACCACTGAGCAAGTGTTGCAAAATTTGAAAGTAAGGACGGGCAGCTATGCATCAGGGTAGGGAGGAAAGGAGAGGGTAAAGTGATAAGAACACTGTCATGGGGAAGTGAGATGTTTTTCTCTTGGGATAGGAAAGAAAAGCTCACTGGGGCTGAGATCCTTGATGCAGCAAATAAGGAGGAGTAGTTCTAGGGGATTTTAGAAAAGGAGGATATAGAGATATAGAAATGTGGAATGTAGGGGATTTGACTTTGAATCAGTTAAGATTACATTTACTTCAAAGAAAAAACTTCTGAATTATAGTAGCTTATTATAAAAGCTTATTGTTGTTCCTCGATCACTTTTAAAAATCCAAAATCATAGGTAGTTCAACACTGTTATGGAAGGTCCCTGACGATGAGTGACTTGGGATTCTTTTCTCTTCCTTAGCATGCTTTCCCCTGGTCCAAAATAGGTGTTTAAGATCTAGCCAAACTATTTGTATTATTGCCAGCTTAAAGGAGAAAAGAACAAAGAAGGTCTGCCGACACCCTTTAAAGAAATTTCCCATGAGTTGTACCCATCACTTCTACTTAAAATCATTGCCCAGAACTTAGTCACATAGTCACACTTGAGAAATGTCTCATTTTGTTCTAGACATCCAGACAAATCAGGAGTTCCAACTCTAAGGAAGGAATCGAAAATGGCTATTGGGATGGATGACTAGCAGACATCCCATATAGAAAAAAAAGAAATACTGTTGTGAATTATGTACTTCAATATTTTAAACAGTCCTTAAGAAATGAAGAACTTGAGTTATTTTGAAATAAAATCTTGGTTTCTGTACTATATTTCATTTCCTGTGATATGAATTTGAGGTTGAGCCACATTAGCCATGGCTTAGTGCTATCTGGCCACTATAGTTATTACTGAGTTCTTACTTCTGGGTGCCACCCATGGACTCCTTCTACTAGAATGCCTTTGTGTTCTCATCTATATAACCATCTCTAAGAGAGGAAAGGACTTTCTCCCCACCATCATTCTAATTTATTGGATTTTCCCAATGGACGGCCTTGACCTCTTATTTTCAGATAATGTGAAGACATACATATTTAATTATATTTAACCTTTCACCTTCTTTTATTCTTACACTCTTTTTTGTAAACTTGGGACAAAGTCTCTTGAAATCACCTCAAATGGTATTATACAAGTATCATGAACAAAAGCATTTCTTTCTTAAGTACCTCAGTGTTCTAGGACAACGTCCAGGGAGCTTGGACTCTCTCCTATGTCAATATGTGGTTTCTGCCTATAGAAGGATTTAGGAAATATCATGTTGCTTTGCTCCTCTTACATAAGATTGTTTGTGTTGCGTGAACCTCACCTCTGACCACCTTGAAGTCTATTTTCATTTTTGCCAAATATCATGTTGAGATTCTATGCTAACTTGCTATCCTCTTATGGTAGTCTTGGAAAGCCCAACTTCCACCAATAAGAATAAAGATTGTTTACATTCCTTTACTCTCAGGATATTGGTTATTAACACGTAATATATATAAATATATATATGTATATATTTATAAAAGAAATACATGTTCATTGTAGGAAATTTGGAAAAGTATAAAAAATGGAAAAAAACCACTAATATTTTAACCATCTTAACCATGTTCACTGGATTCACTGTTTCTATGGGTTTATATGTGTACATATATGTGTGTATATACATGTGTGTTTTAAGCAAATTGGGAATATTCTGTAAACACACTGCTAATATGTTCTACTTTCCAGTTACCTCGAGCACTTTCCATCTAGAATATCCATTAAAAGCATGATTTTTAATTGCTGCATAGTACTTAGTTGTATACACCACTAAAAATCCACTTTAGCAGAGATTTCAGTTAAGTTTTTGTTGTTTGGTTTTTAAAGGTGAAATGATGTTGACAATCACATAGCAAAGCCGAGATTAGTAGTAAGTAGTCAGGACTATAACTCTTATTCCAGTGTTTATTTAACTACTATAAGCATTTTGAGGTTAGAGACCGTGCTTGTTTATCTTGGCTTGTTTATCTTGGCTAGTCTCTGAAGACAGCTCCTCCCAAAAAACTATACCTCCCTGCATTCATGGCTTCGGGTAGTTCTCTCCCACAGTTAACCTGGATTTGCCTGTGAAGCCAATAGAATTCAGTGGAAATGAGGCTGTGTGACTTCTGAGGCTAGGTCATAAGAAGTCTTGCAGTGTCTGCCTTTGTCTCTTTTTTGTTCTGGAGGAATTCATAAGTCTGACTACCTGGGTCTGCATAGCAGTAAGGAAGCCCAACTTGGCTTTGTGCATTGGCTGCGAGATGAAAGAGACAAAGAAGACTGAGAGAGATAGAAAGATAAAGAGCAAGAGATAGAGACAGAGACAGAGAGAGATGGAGGTAGAGACAGAGAGATAGATATGTCTGGCCAGCCCCATCTGTTCCAGCCATCCCAGGCGTGAGCAAACAAGCCGACTTGGATGTCCAGACCAGTTAAGCCTTCAGATCACTTCAGTCCCAACCACTCTCTAATAGTAACTACATGAGAGACCCTGTGCGAGAACTGTTCAGATGAGCCCAGTCAATCTACTGAACTATGAGGGATCAGAATAAATTATAATGTTAAGACATTAAGTTTTGGGGTGGTTTATTATATAGCAATAGATAATCAAAACACTGCTACATTAACTCTTGTATCTTCGGCACCTAGCACGAGCTGGCATAGTCGGTATATTATTGTTGATTGGAAAACATTTGTTAAATGAGTAAATAAACTTATAAGATCACTTGCACATAAACATACACATACACATGTGTGTATAATTGTGAAATTTTCTTATAATTAGAATGCTAGACAAAAAAAATCCCTATTTATTTATTCATTTATTTATTTCGTCTCATTTCTCATGGGACTGCATTGGTGAGGATTGATTTACTATTTGAAAATAGAGTAAAACACAAATGTCATAAATGGCTGAAAAATTTCCTTTCAAAATCATTTATTATTTGGTTTGGGAAACTTGTTTCAATAAGTACAATTTGATTTTAAAACTCCAAAATTCAAAAAAAAAATTGGATATATACAAGGTTGTGGAAATGGTATGTGTCCTTGCTCAGGTTTCCACCACAGTACAGGACGAACAGGTGAGGTGGGACAGTGAAGCTGTCATGGAGCCAGTCTAACTATGGCAGGTGCTTACGTAGGTATGTTGAATATGGGGGAAATTCTGGTTTACATGGTTTCTGGGACTAGAAATAAAAAAAAAGAAGTAGAACTGTTTTCAAACTTTTTCGCTCAATGCTATTCTTTACCCTCTTGTGGCAAAAGATGGTTTTTAGAAAAAGAGTTAAGAAAATAAGGGTGGAGGAGGATAGATGTAGAAAGAAGAAAAACAGGACAGTCTTGTGCAGTTTGTACTTTCTCCAAGGAAGAAACAATCGCAGCCAGCAGTGTTTTCTCTGTTCCTCTTTTCTCCCACTCCCTCCCTCCCTTTGTAACCAAAATATTCCACGTGAAGTTCAGCAGAATAAAAAAGGATGTTAGCCTTCCCATGAGTTGTAGAAATGAACTGGGATGTTGGCTGAGGGACTGTGCTCCTGATGTGTCCTGTGCCAGGTGCGGTGGGGACAGATTTGTAGGTATGGTGGTAGTCAGGGTACTTCAGAAACAGAAAGTTCCAATTCTCTGCCAAGACAGGAAATAATTAATGTGAAGAGGCCAACTCAGAGCAAATGCTCAACAAATCTTGTCACCTACCTCTTGCTGTTCAGACTCCAACATGCTACGTAGGAGGCTCGGCGCTGATGCAATCAAGCTGCCCAAGGTCCACTGAGGCGATTTGCAAGTATGAAGCATCATCTAACATAAGAAGCATCCTGTACTATTGGCTATCAAAGCCCCTTTAGATATTAGAAGAGCGGGCCTGTCATGTTGTAGAGGGCATTCTTGCCACCCTAAACTTGTGCTATCTTGCTCCAAACATTTAAAAATGTGGCAAGAATAAACAAAACTTAGAACTCCTACAAAGGAGTCCCATGACTACAAATTTTATCCTGAGGGAACATTTTAGTAGAAATTACCAGCACCCATTAGAGACTTCTATAAAAATGACATGAAACACACTGAAAAAAGGTGGGCTTACTTAGGTTGCTGCCAAATTTCTAATTTACAAAGGAATGTATGTACTCTTCTCAAGCTTGTTATTGAAGCCTAGCTGCTTGCTGTGTATGTTTGGAGATACCTGGAGAGGCTCCTTCTCACTTTAAATTTTTCTAACTAACCTAATTCTGACTTCAGCTTTCAACATTACTCTGCTCACATTACCCACTTTAAACAAACAGCCCACTGGTTTTCTTCTGTGTTCTCTTGGGAAATGTGGGCGCTGAGTGGTTTTCTGAGATATGAGATATGCGTTATTTGGTCTCACCCTGGAGCAGAGACGATTTTGCCTTATTCAACTTCAAAAGGCTCCTTTGATAAGTTGATTTCGGTTTCTTACTTAAATATTGAATAACTCAGCTTATTATCACTTCTAGTTTCTTTTTAATTAATTCTTTTTTTTTAATCGCACCCACTAAATTCATCCAAAGACTGTCTAATTTCTCCTTAAGCAATTAAAAAAAACACCCAGGACATAATGTATAGTATAGGGAACAGAGTCCATCACATCATAACAACTGTGCCAGATGGTTGCTAGACTTCTTCTAGTAGTCACTTCGTAAGGTATACAAATATTGAATCACTATGTTCTACACTTAAAACTAATATTGTATGTCAACTATAACTACAAATTAATTAAAAAAAAAAAAGATATGTGTTCAAACAAACAAATAAAAAAGCCACCCAGAGAATTAGGTACAGTAAGGTTGAGTACTGTGGCATGATGCAAATTCCTCTGTATTGGGGTCTTGTGCCTTACTAGGTCATAATATTCAGTTGTCAGGCTACCTATGGCTCCTTACTGCATAAATGAGCCAAATTATGTATGTCAGACTAATTTTGAGTGATCAAACTTAGCAGGCTCATTGGTGAAACAGTGGGCCAACTTAAATAACTTATGATGAATGAAGTACCAGATCAAATCACAGAGCAACTGCTGCTAATTGGGATATTTCATCATCCACAGAATATTTGATATTATGCCAAACTTTAGTGTTCCCTCAAGCATAGTTTGAGAAGTGCAGAGTTAGACAATATGCATTGAAACAATTTCATTACATTATCTCTTCTCTAGGATTCAGCTAAAAATCACCTCCCTCAGGGAGCCCTACCTGACTCCACAACAGTTTTACTCTATTGTATCACTTTCTCCTGAATGGAATGTTTGAGTTACCTGTTGTCTCTGTTCCCCCTTGGAGTATGTTCTCTTCAAACGTATTAACCACAAATTTGGCTTAGAAGAGTAAATGAACGAACGAATCAGTAAATATATGAATGAATGAGTGCAGCATCAGATGTGTGTAATATTGGAAGAGTATTGCACATGATAATTAGCTGTATAGCCCAGGACTTTCCCAGTGTAATTTTGATACTATTATCCATCCTTGTTGAAGAAAAAAAAATGATAAACTATATTATTTTATTTAGCAAGCTTATAATTGAGTTCTACTATGAGCCAAGTACTGTGAAAACATTCCAAAGTGCTTAAAAATGATGTTTCTATTTATTTCATAATAGAATTTAGCCAATTTCTCTAACTGTACATACACCGCTAGGTAAGGCAGCTGTCCATTGCTCTCTAGCATACTGCATTTGGATTTTCCACCTAAGAATTCACATTTCCTCATAGTTTACTGGTATTACTACTTCGTGGTATTATAACCATATAAATGGTCCCTCAGGGAACCTGAACCGTGAGCATTTTGATAATCTTACTTTATGATCAAGCTTGGTTTCATTTGGACATGGTTCAGGAAAAAGAAAAGAAAAAACAGAAAAAAAAAACCCCATAGAAGACTTGTTTCTCAATAATTAAACATAATCCTTTGTGAATATATGTGGTTTTATTTTATTTTCTTATTTTAATTTTTATTATGCTTGGGGTGTTCCAAATGGTCAGAGTGTAGTTTAGATATAGAAAATAAATTTGACAAAAATCTGAATTTATGTTTGGCAACTGAATACCAAAGAGAAATGTAAGAAATATTTTCAAGATTTGAGACTATTCAGATTTTTTAAAAGTGTGTGTTATGTAAGTTAATGTTTGCATGGCTTTGAAATGATACATGCACTAATATATGACTGACAGGAAATTTCAGGGGAAAAAAGAGAATTTTCACTTAAGAACAGCTAAATTTGGGAACTAACACAAGAGTAGGGCAGATAGATAATTCAGTAAGTTGTTGCATAGAATAATCTTACCATGGTAAATACCCCATTTACTTTGAGAACATTTCTATATTTTTCAAAATAACTCATAACATCATTTTGTATATTGGATGAGTTTCTTTCAGTGGTTATGGTTTTATAATTTGTAAAACCTAAAAAAAAGTTTTTGTTTTTGCAGTTCTTTTCTAGAGTGGTATGGCATGTTAAATTGCTTTGGGTTGAGTGTTTTAAATTCTAAAAGATATGGCTCCCAAAGGCACTCAAATAAACAGGCAGAAAGACAGAGTCATTGGCTTCTAACAGCTATTTAAGTCAAATAATGCATTGTATGTTATTACAGACTGGACTGTGGTCCTTAACTAATGAACAGATCCAGTTTCTAAAACTTTGAGGTTTGAGTCTCATTTTCATAGAAACCCTGATATAAATGATTCATAAGTTCTGAAGCCACTTTGTCAGTCCAACTTAATGTACGTGGTTTCTGGAAGGGTAATTCCAAATCTGAAATTGGGAGCTCGTCTCACTGGTGAGTGTACCTAAAGGCTTGCCTGTGGTATCAGGTCCGGGCAGTCTCAGTGGTCCTACTGGCCCAAGGCGAAAGCCCTGTGAAGGAGCTGCAGAGCCTTACATGGAGGACGGTTAGGGTTTGCTGCTGGCAGAGGTGCCAAACGCAAGGGCTGCATTAGGCAAATAGGGCGAGGTTTGGGGTTCTGTTATTAGTGTGCTGTGGTGGTTGCAGTCCAGAGCATTGAAGCTTTCTCAGCAACACTGAGGAGACCCAGGTGTCCAAGGGCATAGATGATAGGTAGGTGCTCATGTAGCAGATTGAGGGCAGGTATGACTGGGCTGCATGTCTTTCTTAGTCATGTCTGTGAATTATGCTATTGTAGTTACCGTGTTGTCTAATGACCACGAAACACAGTGGGGTAAAACAATCTTTTATTATATTCATGGTATCTTTGGACAAGACTCAGTGAGGCAGCTTGTTTCTATAAGATCTGGGGTCTCATCCTGAATACTGGAGGGCTGGAGGCTGGAATCATCTGAATGCTTGCTCACTCTCATGTCTGGTGGTTGATGTGGCTGCTGGCTGAGGGTCGAAGGCTGTTAACTGGAAGAGCTACACGTGGCTTCTCCATGTGGTCTGGGCTTTCCCTCAACATGGTGCTGGTTGTTAGGGGTAAGCATCTTCAGGAGGGCTGGCTTCATGGGCTTGGGACCTGTGCAGTCACATAGGGCCCCACACTCAAAGGGCCTCCATACTTGGTTTAGTGCTTCGTTGTCACTGTCTTCAAATGTTTAACTTTTTAAGTTAAGAGCTGTTCATTTTCACTTTGCGCTGGTCTCACAGATTATGTAGCTGGTCCTGAGAGAGAGAGAGGAGAGGGAGAGGGAGAAGGAAAGGTAAAAGGAGAGGAAGTGGGAGAAGGAGAGGGAGAGGAAGAGAAAGTAAAAGCTAGAAGCTATACTGCTGTTTTTAACTCAGTCTAGGAAGTCAGGCTTCCACTGCACTGTATTTGTTAGAAGTGAGTTATTGAGATGTCCCATATTCGAAGAGAGAATAGATTCACTGTTCGATGGAAGGGTGTCAAGGTTCTGGGAGGATATGTGGGAATATAAATATTGTTATGGCAATTTTTGGAAAATACAATCTGCCACAAATGCTCTGCGTGTATTTCTGCAGGTGCCACCTACTGGGTAGAGTTTTTATTTTGGATAATCTTATGTTATGGAGTGTTAACATTAAAGTTAGAGACTGAGACACCAAGATAGACTCAATGTGATATTCCACAGACCGATCACAATATGCAAAATTTACATTCCATGACTTGAATCTCCTCAACCACTTTCGGATGGAAAGAGTTGATATGGAGGAGAATTTAAAAATGATTTCTCTGGAAAGAGAAGTTGCTTCAAAAGTAGTGGGTACTATCTCTTTTACCTCAACTTTAGTAAAAGGAGACCTCAGTGGGTCCATTTGGAGAGTATTGAACAATGTTCCTTGCAGCTGGGATTCTCAGAGGACTAGTTCACACTTTGGAAAGCCAAAGGGGGTAATGACAAGAGGATAGAGTACTATCCTTATTTCTTATTTAAGATATTATGTCATTAAAATTTATTATTTATGACTATTATTTTATTTAAAATAAGTTTATTTTTTAAATTATGTTGTTAAAATTATATTAATTTTTAAAAGTGACTTAATAAGGTCTTCATTATCCCATAATATAGAGTAAACAATGTAGGTGGCCTCATGTTAGGGTGATTTATGAGTTCACTATACACATTCCAGGGGCTACATGCAGACTTGACCACATCTGTGAGGAACATACAACTTCCTGAGGATCCCCTTGGCCATCACCAAACCCTCTCAGAGGCAATGGAAAGGAATCTGTCCATTGGGTCCAGGGCACACCTGATTCTCTTTAGGAAAGGGGAGGGAGGTACAGGGAGCTTCTTTCTATGTGCATTTTGGGATGATCACTGTACATATTTGGATTCAGGCAGGATGGAGAGCTTACACCTCCAGATTTCAAAGGAGTGAAGGAATATGTTCTGTGGACAAGATATGTGGATCACTTGGATCAGTGAATCAATGTGGTTTTTATCACAGGGTTTGTCTAATAGAGCCCTGAAGGGGTGAAGGACCAGAAGCCAGAAATTGGAGTTGATATCAGATTATTAAAGGTTGTAGAAGCACCCACAACCAGAGTGACCTACAATTCTGGTTTGCCTAAGACTGAGGGGTTTCCCAGGACATAGGACTTTCAGTACTAAAACAGGGACATTCCTTCACTAATGGGGATGGTTGGTCACCCTACACTTGACAACCCATACATAATCACATGCATCTGCCCCCTGCCCCAGACACAGCAATTATAGGGAAAGGGTCTAGGAGAGACCCTACATAACACCTATGAAAGTGTCCGTTAGAGAAAGATTTATTTGTAAACATTTTAAACAAACAAACAAAAAAGCCAGTTCATGATAGAGATTTCCTATATCCTTATCATCTTCTCTTTTCTCTTGGTTCTGGCTCCAACTCTGCCACTGGCTAACAAGCTGTGGGGAGGGCACTGGGAGGCAGGAAAGAAAACACAAGGTGGAGAATAAGTCATTCACAGAGAAGCAATCCAAGTAAGGGGCCAGGAGAAGGTTTAGTGTTAAATCAGTTCAGGTTTCTGATTACGTAAGATATTCTAATTATTGAATTTTACTCTATTTGTTGCTGAAGTGACCGTAGGATCTCCTTATCTGAGAGTGCCTAGAAAAGTGCTGTGATGTGCCTAAGTCTGCATCCAGGGGAAAGGGAAGGTCACCTCCACTGAACACACGTGTAGGTGGACTGGATCATAAAAACAAAAGTGCTGTGATTCTGTCATGGGTCACACTAGTTCAATATCTGTTACACTTGAATTTTAAAAACTCCTCCTGTAACAAGAAGTAACAAATTGCATGTCAAAGAAATAATTGGTCGGTTTTTTTACTCTACTTTTAAAAATTATTCCCTTTCCATAACCTGTTTAAAATCCTTTGGATAATGATCTTGTTAGATACAGAAAAAATTCCACCCTTCCTATCCCTTGCTCAGACCTCAATCATACCCAAGAGCCATCCCACTAAGATGCCAAACATTTGCTTCTTCCTTACTTAGGCCAGAGGCCAAAAGATTCTGGGAGATAAACATCAGATCTTCCACAGAAAACTGTGGGTTCATTTATTCTCTGGGATGATTGTCAAAATGACTCAACTTGCTCCACATGCACTCTACCCTCTCAGTCAGGTGAACCCACCTGTTCCTTCCACCTGTGCTCAGTTCAGTTTGTTGATTTCTACTTGAGTTCTGGCACCCAGGAAGTGCCCGCCTGCTGGCTTGTCACAGTATTGCTTTATTTCCATGCAATCCTTACATCCGCCCTTACCTGGCACCCAGGCTCAAGGAGTGATGTTCATATTCCCTGGTCTTTCTGGACCAAGCCACCTGAAGCTTCTGACTGCTGCCCAGGATTTCTGCATTAGAGCATTGATTGCTGCTGTTTAGGCAAAGTTTCTTGGTTTTCTTGGGTCTGGGTTCTAGTCTCAACTCTGTTACTATCTCTCATTATAATTTTAGACAATTGTTTTAACCTCCACAACTTTCAGTTTCTTCATCCATACAATTGGGATAAAAATAGCTGTTGTACAGCAATATTGTAAAGAAACAATAGAGATAAAAGCAATTTGTGTAAGTTATACAAATGCTATTATTATTAGTACAACCTGGTTACTCCTGGTTAGAGTTGGTATTTCCAATATTATTACCTTATCTTTACCCTTTCCTATCACTTCTTCATTCTTTGGTGCTTTGCCTGAGTTTTTGATCTTCAGGACCTGATTTCTGAATTGTGAAAATTCACCTGCCTACCTGGACAATCTCCCTGGGATCAGTGTTCTCCTATTACATCAAGCAAGGGCCAATTTCTTTGCTTTAATCTTAGATGAGCCTCCTGAGCCTTCTCTGTGGACTGTTCTCTCTAATCCCACCTCCAAATGACTACAGAGACCTGTATAATTCCAGTTCCACCACCACTTTTTGACCTTCTGCCCTTATAGCAGCCCTACAGAGAAAATCCAGAAGAGCACAGTGTTCTGGGAGCCAGATGAAAGTACGTTATAAGAGCGAAGGAGCGAACACTGATGTCAAATATTGACAATCAACGAAAATGAGGACTGAGAATTAATCATTGCATTTAGAACTTGGAAGTTACTGGTAAGCTTGATAGGAATAAATTGAAGAAACAAATAATAGTAGCAAAAGTTTACTTAGAGTAGATTCAACAGGGAACTGAAGAAGCTAAATTAGAGACAAGCTCTTTCAAGAAATATTATTAAGGGAAGAAGAATGAGCAATAGCTGGAGAGAGAAATAAGATAAAGAAAGTTTTTATCAGTGAACAGAAATAAAAGCATGTGTGTAGGCTAATAAGAAAGACCCAGTAGAGAGAAATAAGTTGATGAGGCAGGAGACAAAGGGGGAATTGCTGGAGCAATGGCTTGATTAGGTTGGAGGGGATGGGATCTTGTGCATCATTGGAGGGCCTGGCCTTTAGGAACATGAATGGCTCGACCATAGTGCAAGAAAAGAAGTGACACATGTGCACACTTGCAGGTGAGTGGGTAGACGTGGAGAGGCTCTTCTGATTGCTCTAGTTTTCTTAGTTACATAGGAGGGAAAATTACTCACTGAGAATGAAGTTGGAGGAGGTGTTGGAATTTGAGGCAAGAGAGAGCAAGACAATCACTTAGGACAGTAGAAGAGCAAATGATCTAGGGAAACACAATTTAATGTTTGGACAGTGTTAATTGCCCACATAATGTAGGTGATCATGAATCTAGACTGATATCGTCAGTAGAGTTTTCTTTGGACATGTGGGTATAGACATAGAGTAGGCAGAATGTTGAATTTAACCAAGATTGGGCTTTATCCAAGAGAATTTGATGACGCAAGAGGAAGACAAAGTTAGGAACAAATTTAAGGAAGTGATTATAATAAATTATTATGAAATTTAAACTGAATAATGGGGTAAATGAGTGAAGATAACAAGGAGAACTAGTGTGAATATTATAGAATCAATGGATTAGAGGTGTCTATGAAATTAAGGAATTGTTGGAATTGGAGTATAGGAAGTGAGGTAGGGGGAAAAAAGGTAGTTATTGGCCAGAAAGTAGGCTGTTTAAAATTAATATTATCAGGGATTTGCAGTTATAAGCCCAAGGTTACACCATGGGAATGAATGGCAAAGTAAAGAAGAGAACAAGATCTTTGGAAGAGAAGGCAAGGAATTGAGAGGACAGGCATGGAAACCATCATCTATCTGGTACTGAACTCACTGAGAAATATGAGAGGACTAGAATTAGAAAGAGTAGATCCTTTACTAGCTTCTAAGGATAACAAGGAATAACCAAGTAGTGGTGAGGGCAGTGGTGGCATGGGGGTGTAGATGATTCAACAAACCCAATCACCTCTAGAATGAAATGTTGTCTTAGCTTTTCCATGTAGGCAAGTGGACAATGAGCAACCATTATTTTATGCCAGTGTTCTTATTCTCATCATCATCATTATTTTTTTAAGTTTCAGTTGAGTACATGAGTATTAGAAAAGACAGAAAAAGATTTGGAGTAATGATAACTAGTTTAATCCAGCCAAGTAATTAATCTTAAAGTGTGGTCTGGGGTTCCCTGGAGTTCCCCAAGATCTTTTTAAAGTCATAACTACTCGTAGAATGACACTAAAATGTCATTTGCAATTTTCGCTTTTCGTCTTATGAATATACAGTGGAGTTTTCCAGGGTCTACATGATGCATGTAGCAGAACAAATTGAATGCTGAAGCAGAAGACATGAGAATCCAGCTGTCTTCTATTATGCTAGAAATTAAAGAGATTTTAAAAAGTATGAAACAGTCATTTTTAAAACTTCTTTCTGTTTTGGAAAATTTGGGGTTTTTTTCCCTATACAATTTTTTATGTTAACTTTTAATGGGGCTTATGCTTTTCTTTTCTTTTTTTCTTTATTTTAAAAGCCACCTATTTATTAAACAAAATTAATGAGTGTCTACTATGTAATAGACATTGAAGATTCTGAGATAATTTGTGCAGCTCATTGGATGATGGAGAAACAAGACACAAACAATTAAAACACAATGTTATAATAGATAATATTTTCTGTTTATAGGTATAGCTACATTTCCTACTTTCTGTTCCTTCTCAGAATGTTCCTCAGCACCTCTGCGTGCCCAATTTATCATAGCTGGTCTCTCTTCATTTGAAGTCTCAGCTAAAATATCCCCTCCTCATTTAGACTTTCCCTCACTCTATCAGATAAATTATCTAAAGTGTCCTATAGTCAGCCCCTTCCACGAACACTGAAGACACTAATCAATAGAATATGCCAAATGTGATGGGATACATGTGACTATGTGGTTCTTTCACATATGACTGTAGCATCTTTGTGTTTGGAGTTGCTCTATCTCTCCTTTGCTGGCTGTGAGAAAGCCAGATGGCCGTATTAGGGAACTCCATGTGGGAAGAAACTACAGGTGGCCTCAAGAAACCAAATCCCTCAGTCCTACAGCTGTAAGAAAATGAGCTTCCAACAACCTGAGTGAGATCGAGAGCCTATCCTTCCCAAGCAGAACCTCGGAAGAGGCTGAAGTCTCAGCCAAAATATGCATTTTTCAGCGTTATTGAGGTATAATTGACAAATAAAATTGTAAGTCTATGAAGGATGATTTGATACATGTATGTATTATGAAAAGATTCCTTTATAGAGTTATTCACATGTTTATAATCTCACATATTTATTGTTTGTTTTGTTTTGTTTTTACTGAGAATATTTTAGTTCTATTCTAAAAGCAAATTTCAATTATCCAACTCAGCGATATCAACTATAGTTACCATTATATATTAGCTCCTCAGATCTTATTCATCTTATATACGAAACTGTATTCTTTTACCAGCCTCTCTCTATTTTGCCCACACCCCAGCCCCTGGCAACCACTCCTCTGCTCTGTTTCTAAGGGTTTGACCTCCTTTATATTTTATTTTTTTTAAATTTCACATGTAAGTGATGACACGGAGTGTACTTCTCTGTCTGTGTCTGTCTTATTTCACTTAGCATAATGCTCTCAAAGTAGTCACAAATGACAGGAAATCCATCTTTTTTTAAGGCTGAATAATATTCTATTGGAATATATACACCACATTTTCTTAATCCATTCATCCCTTGACAGACACTTAGGTTGTATTGTATCTTGGCTATTGTGACTAATGCTTCAATGAACATGGGAGTACAGATATCTTTTTGAGCTATGGTTTTGTTTAATTCAGATATTTACTCAGAGTGAGATTTTTAGATCATATGGGAGTTCTATTTTTAATATTTTTTGGAAACTCCATAGTGTTTTCCATAGCGGCTGCACTGGTTTATATTCCCACCAACAGTTTAAAAGCGTTCCCTTTTCTCCACACCCTTGCCAACATTTGTTATTTCTTGTCTTTTAATAATAACCAGCCTAACAGGTGTGAGTTGATATCTCATCGTGATTTTGATTTGCATTTCTTTGGTAATTGGTGATATGGAGCATCTCTTCATGTACCTGTTGACTATTTGTATGTCTTTTTTTTTTTTTTTTAAAGAAAAACATCTATTTAGGCTTTTGGACCATTTTTAAATTGGGTTACTTGTTTTTTTTGCTATTGAGTCATATGAATTTCTAGCATATTTTAGATATTAACCCCTTATTAAACGTGTTGTTTACAAATATTTTCTCCCATTTTATGGGTTGCCTTTTTTGTCAATGCTTTCTTTTGCTGAGCAGAAACTTTTTAGTTTGATGTAGTCCAACTTGTTTATTTTAACTTTTTTGTTTGTTTGTTTTTCCTTTTGATGTCAAATCCAAAAAGTCATTGCCAAAACCGATGTTAAGAAGCGTATCCCTTGTGTTTTCTTTTAGGAGTTTTGTGGTTTCAGGTCATACATTCAAGTCTTTAATCCACTTTGAGTTGATTTTTCTGTATGGTACAAGAGTTTTACTCTTCTGCATGTGACAATTCAGTTTTCCCAACACTATCTATTGAAGAGAATAGACTTTCTCTGTTATATATTTTTGGCTTCTTTGTCAAAAAGAAGCCAAAAATATATTATAAACCCATATATACATGGGTTTATTTCTATTCCATTGATCTATATGTTTGTTTTAATACCAATATCGTACTGCTTTGATTATTATAATTTTATAATATAGTTTGAAATCAAGAAATGTGATGCCTCTAGGCTTATTCTTCTTTCTCAAGATTGCTTTAGCTATTTTGAGGTCTTTTGTGATTTTATACAGATTTTAGGATTTTTTTTTCTATTTCTGCAAAAAGGCCATTGTTATTTTTACAGAAATTCATTTATTTTAAAGGAATTACAGTTAAAAATATCAATTAAAAATATCAATATTTATGATCAATGAGCACAAAATATCTTTCCATTTATTTGCATTTTCTTGAATTTCTTTACTCAATAGCTTTTATTTTCTGTGTATAGATTTTTCACCTCCTTTGTTAAATTTATTCCTAAGTATCTTATCTTTTTTGATGCTATCATAAATGGGATTGTTTTCTTAATTTCTTGGTAGTTTGGTGTTAGTGCATAGAAATCCAATTGGTTATTGTATATTAATTTTGTATCCTGCAACTTTACTGGATTTATTAGCTTTAACTGTTGTTGTTGTTGTTGTTGTTTTTTTTGGTTTAGTCCTTAGCATTTTCTATATATAATATCATGTCATCCTCAAATAGAGACTATTATACTTTTCCCTTGCCAATTTGGATGCATTTTATTTATTTTTCTTGAGTAATTGCTCTGGCTAGGACTTCTAGTACTATGTTAAATAAAAGTGATGAGAACGGGCAAGCTCTGGGGAGGACTGCAGCCTGTCCCTAGATGTATGTTAAAGTAGAAACCTGACTCTCAGGCAGCAGCCTTCAAAGTTTGCTGATGAATCCTTTTTAGGGAAAAACTGGGAGATGAGTGTTTTTTCTTGCTCCCTCTGTGTTGAGCCCTTTAGAGATTGCTGCAGCTGGTGCTCTGTGGGCCTGTCAAGAACCGTTTTTTGTTAGTTTGCTGTAGTCTTGGAAGCGAGCCTCTTTGGCTTTCAGAGTTAGGTGCTTGGGGTCCCTTCCCTCAGGTCGGAGTCTTAAAAGTTGGGGCACCAAAGGTGGGGTCCAAACCCTTCACTTCAAGGAGAACCTGGCAGTTAGAAGTACCCTCCCAATTGTGTGCACTGTGCCAGCAATGGAGTTTGTGACAAGAGTGTGTCCCAGGCTTTCCTACCAATTTCGATAAGGGTATTTTCTTGTTCACCCAGTGTGTAGGAGCTGCTCAGCTAGTTTCTATATATTTTTCAGAGAGAGTTTCTCCATATGCAACTGTATATTTTGTGTGTCCATGGAGGAGGGGAGGAGGGAGTTTAGGAGCCTCCTATGTCACCTTCTTGATCAGCTCTCTTCTTATTCATTTATTTTAAATGAATTAAGTAAATATTTAGAAATGCCTGTTTTAATTTTGAATGCTACATATTAATAAATATAACCTAAAGAAACAAAAGCTCTTTGGGTCGTTGATAATTTTTAAGAGGGTAAAGGGGCCCCGAGACCAGAAGTTTTGAGAAGAACTGATTTTTATCACTTATTGGAAGGTGAAGACTTGCTCTCAAGAAAGGGTCGAAAGGTTGGACATGTGGGAAAGAAGTCGAGGTGGAGAGTCCTATAACAACAGACTTCCCAGCTACTGTGACCTACAACTCTGAGAGGATAGCCAGAATGTATGTAAAAAGTATCAGAAAGATACTCTACGCCTGGTTTTCTGGTTTTGAATAATACTGAGAGTATCTATTTAATAAATAATTGTTATGAAAAATTGAACAAGTCATTCTCTATATATATATATGTATGTCTATATCTGTGTATAAAAGAAAATGGTATATCTTCGCAATTTCCATGAAGCCCATGTATTTTAATGCTTAGAAGTTTGCTTTTTTTCTGATTATGAAAGCGATACATGTTCACTGTAGGAAATATAAAAATTCTGAAAAGTGTTAAGAAAATATGAATTAGTTATAATTCCACCTCACGGAGATAATGAGTTGGTATATTATCTATTTCCTTATGTCTCTATTTCTTAAACAAAGTTGTTATCATGTTGTATATATAATTTTATATCTACTTTATTTACTTGACCTTTTATTGTGAACACTTTCCAATTAGACAATCATTTGAAATCATTATATATAGTGAAGTAAATATCCCATTGAGATTACACAATCTATTTAGCCAGTCTGCTACATTTTGACATGAGTTTTTTCTCATTTTAATAAAGAATATTTGAATATGTTCCTCTCTATATACTTATTTATTCTGTACACATGCACACACATACATGCACATGCCAAGAGCTCTGCATATGTTCTTGTCAACATCACTGGTTCAAAAGCATTCATTCTATTGAAGGAATAAATATTTCAAAGGTGTAACCCTCTCTCAAATTAACTTATAAATTTATTGTTATATTTATTGACTATTACAATAAAAGTACCAGTGGATTTTTAAAAAATGATTAAATGAGCCTAAATATTATGTGAATAAATTAATGGACAAGAAAGATTTTAAAATCGAAGACATAATTGTATAGCAGATATTAAAATGTATTATAAAACTGAAATAATTAAAACAGGATGGTTTTGTAATAAGGATCGACAGATAAAATAACAAAATTGTCTGAAAACAGTGTAGCATATATACAAATTTAGTATATGATTAAAAGCAGTATCACAAATAAGTAGTGACACTGAAGAATATTCTATAAATATTGCAAAAATGCCATTAATTCTTTGTAAAACAATAAACAAAAACAAAAAAACCAAATCTCATTGCTAACAAGCTAGTGTGAGATAAAATTAGAAGGAAAGATGCATGGTGCCATCTAGTGGTTAAACAGATAACTGCATGCATGTTACTTAACGCAGCATCTATTGGCACAAATTTAAAACGAATGGAGACTCCAGGGAGGTAAATTATTCATTAATAAAAAGATTTATACCTCCCACTTTAGCACTAATTTAAGAAAACTTTTGTTAATGCTTATAAAATTATATTATTGTTTTAGAGACTATTATAAATGGTAGCCTATATAGTGATCCTAAATAACAATGTAAGAAATTACAGTTGCAGACATGCACATAAACAAGCATGCCAACCTGTCATACCTTTTTTTTTTTAGTAACACGATGAAACAAAAGAATAATTTGAATAAAATAATGCTGATTGAAAATTTATATGTGAGAGTTGAGCCTGCCAGCAGTTTTAATTTTGAATAAAAACACGTTCCCAGAAACCTATTCCTTGGATTGTGGAGCCCGATGGAGGCCCCGAGCTTGCCCTGGGCTTCTAACTAGTGTGGCTGTGTGGTTCCTGGGCTTAGTGGAAGTTTGAACTCTTCTCATTATCCTCAGGTACAAATTCTACACATGCAACCATCTCTATATTTGCTCTGCCTCTAGGCTTTCCACCAATATATCTAAATTGTGGCCAAGACACACGGAGGAATCTGTGAAGAAGCCTTTCCATTTCTGGGAAGAAGCGCTCCTTCTTCCAAGTGGCTGCAGCACAGCTGCCCTGTTCTCATCTACCTCTGCTCCTCTTTGGTCCAGAGATGAGCTCCCCGACTAACGCTGGGCCTAGAAGTCCTCATATTCCCAATATCCTTCTGATAAACTCTTCCTTTTGCTGAAGCAAATGCAAATATTTTTGTGTTCTTCGAATTCAAATCGACTAACGCTGGGCCTAGAAGTCCTCTCCTTTGGCATTTTGGATTTCAGACTGAGAGAATCGAGTCAGTCTGTCTGTGAGTTATCAAGACTGAGACCTTAAAATCCAGGAGCTTTTAGTGACCATTAATGAAACTGAAGAAATAGAAAGAGGAGGTAAAGGGACGAAACCCAAAGGAGTGGCAATGGAATATGAATAAAGGGCCACTATGCTCCCATCCTTGGCTCCATTGCTCCTAATAAGTATCTTTGCCATTTGCTCAGCTTGAATGTTTGGTTAGTTAGTTCCTCCTTGGATTCCTCATATTCCCAATATCCTTCTGATAAACTCTTCCTTTTGCAAATGCAAATATTTTTGTGTTCTTCGAATTCAAAAGTGTACTAATGTATTTTTTGAAAGGGCCAAACTGACCTATATCTTTCAACGTCTGCTCATTACCCTCTCATCAAGTCCAAAGTCTTTAGGATGACCTATGAGGCTTCTCGTGGTCTCTCAGACCTCATTGCTGACTTTGCTTGCTCTTTCCTTCCTCCCATCCGCCCTTCACCTCCTTTCTCCATCTTCCATGCTTGAGCCATACGCAAAAAACTCTCACGCACTACACCACGGCACTCTACTCGCCTCTCGGCCAGGTTATTTCCTCTCCAAGAAATACTCTTCCACCAACCTCTTCCCCCAGCAGTTCCTATTCATCCTTCAGATCCTAGTTTAGGCATCATTTCCTCTAGAAATCCTCTTAGATTCCCATCATGCTGGGCTGGTTGCTCCTCCTTTATAAGTACCATGTCTCTAACTCCATTACAACTTTTATCACTCTGCATCAAAATGACCTGTTTGTTTGTCTCTCCCAGGAGGCTCTAAGCTCCATGAGGGAAGACAGCTCTGCTTCACTGTTGCATGGAAATGCTTTGTGCATAACCTAGAATATGGTCAGTACTCAAATATTTGTTCAATGAGCAAATGAATATACACGGAGAGCCTTATCTGTTATCTAAGTGAGAAACACAAAGGCCCAACTGAGCTGTGAATATTTTCAGAGCAAAGTGTCCAATCAACCTCATTTCTGCTTAGATGAGGATCTGTAAATCTCTAATAACATTTTTGAGAGCTACTGCCTCATATTTAAAAATCAGACAAGTACTTCTAACATATGCAACTTCTTCTTATGCTAAGTCAAAACTAAATGCACGTGAATCAGTATAAGGATTATCTGTATTTTGTGGACATGGGTGATCCAGACACCCACAAGGAGATAAATAAATGTTTTAGGTGAGTCCTTCAATGATTTTTACAACTGATGCCAATTTGGCAAGCTCGACTGGGCCCTACCAGTGTGGGGAACCATGATTTTGGTATGATGTTGGGGAATTTGTGGCTTCCATCTGCTGGTTATCTCACAAAATGTGGAGCTGAGAAAAAGGAAAAAAAAAAAAAAATCACATACTGATTAAATCATAGAATCCCACACTTGGAAGGGACTTCATGAGATGATCTGGGCCCGCCTCCTGAAGGTCAATGCATAAATCATCTTGTGCAGATGGCTGTTTATACTATTTTTAAAGCTCTTTAAGGATGGAGATTACACAGCTTCCCTTGGTAGTCTGATCTTCATGGTCAAGAACTTCCTTTTTTAAAAGCCCAGCTTCTCACTGCAGTTTGGCCCATTTCCTCTTCTTCTTCCCTCCCTCTCCCCCCACCCCCAGCTCTCTATGAATATGGAGAGTACATGATCAACCTTTCCTGCTAATTATCTCTGGCCCACACTCCATACTGTTGCAATTAATCATTAAGATTTATGCTATTCTCCCCCACCTAATCTACACAGTTCTAATTCCTTTATTTTTCAGAAGACTTATTTTTTTCCCTCTACAAGAAGTTGTGTTATTTAAAAATTTCTCCTTAGACTCTATTCCATAGCTCACTATATAAAACTGGTAATGACATTTCTGCTCATGTCCTAGTCAGCAGTAAATAAACAACAAAGTTTTCTTCTTTTCTTATCCCAATATCACATTTACTGTTTAAATTACAGCATGTCCTTTTTGTTTCTGGCCTAGATTGTGTTCCACAAGAAATCTCAAGCCTTTTGCTGTCAAACTGCTACTTTCTGTATGTTATAGCTATGTAAGTTGTCTTGGGTTTTGGGGTAGGCTAAATAATACCACCACCCCACCCCTCCCCAACCCACCCCCACAAAATAGTTCATATCTGGATCCCAGGACTTGTAAATACATTATCTTACGTGGAGGTGGGGCGCGGAGCGCGGAGTGGGGTGGGGTGGGGAAGCCTTTGCAGATGTGATTAAGTTAAAGATCTTAAGATGGGAAGATTATCCTAGATACCCAGGTAGACCCAAGCAATAACAAATATCCTTGTACGACAGAGACAGGAAGATTAGGGTCAGAGAGAAAAGAGATATGAAGATGGGAGCAGAGATTGGAGATACATACTTTGGAGACAGAGGAAGAGGCAACAAGTCAAGGACTGTAGGCAGCCTCTGAGAAGCTGGAAGAGGTGAGAAAATGGATTCTTTTCTAGGGCCCCTGGAGGGAATGTGGCCCTGCTGACACCATGATTTCAGGCCATTGAAACCTATTCTGGGCCTCTGACTTGCAGAACTGTAAGGTGATTATTGTGTGTTGTTTTAAACAATAAGTTTATGGTAATTTGTCATGGCAGCAATAAGAAACAAATACTACTTGATTTGTGAAAATATCTGCACTTGTTTTGAACATCATGGTTTTATTTAACAGACCATTTTTCAATTTATTAAGTTTTCTTAGTTATGGTCCCATCATCCAAAACCACAATACTAGTGAGTATTTACTAGATTATTGATAACTTTTTATCAATTATTTAAAAATAATGTATGTAAATAGAAGATCCCATTTATTGAAAGGGTTCTAGGTGCAAGGTACTACACCATGAGCTTGGCATGGACTCTCTCATGGAAGTATCGTCACAAAACCACGAGGTAGAAATTATTATCCCCATTTTACTGGGGCTCAGAGAAGTGAAGCACCATGGCCAGTCACTTACAGCGCTGACATTCAAGCCCCAGTCTGCGCAATTTTAAAGCCCATCATCTCTCTACTCTACCACCTTGACTTGTTACTGCTCTATGCTCAATTTTTCTATCTGGGGTACAAAATTAAGAATCTGAAGCATCATGAATTTTCAAGGAAGATGTGTTACTATAAATGTATCTTTCTTGGGGAAAAACAAAAGCTAGTTTCCCAGAAATATCATGTATTTGTTCCAGATGTCAGATGGAAATGATTTCAAACATCAAAGTGAAATAATTTTTGGAAAAGTGAGAGGGATCATTCAACAACATTGAGGGGGAAAGCAAGAACTCTCTCTGTCTTGGCAGGAAACTGTAATTTGCCCAAGGAAATATCATTCCTAAAGAGTAAAACTTTAGAATTAGTATCCAGCATGGTTATGGTTTAAACTCATATTCTGCCTATAAAGTTTTCTGAAATTGTGTTATTCTTCAGTCCACTTTTGTTAGACATGTTGAGTAAGGACTGATGCTATTTATTTCTGTGCCCTCTTCTTTCTCTCAGTTCTCTCTGTTTGAAGGAGAAGAGGGTGCAATTTCATTCTGAATACTAACCTTTCCCAACTCTGCTTTCCATGTAGTCTGTGCAGGCTGGGCGGATATCAATTATTTTCTCCAGTTATCTCTTCTGAACAAAGCAACTGACACATATTCAATAAACTAATAACCAACCCTTTGGTTCTACTAATCAGCCCTCTCCTTTCCCTCTTTTACATATGAATAATTAGTAAGTTTTCTCAATTTTATATAACACATTTTTCAAATATAGCATCAAGTTCTACCCTTCTTCCAACCATACTGCTCCTATGTCCTCCATATGTCTAAACCTCACAGCTGCCTCAACACCTTTTTTTTTTCAAGCAAAACTTGAAAGACCACAATGATCTATACTTGTTATCTGTACCCCTAATTTTCTTGTCTTTTCTTAATTCACTATAAGTCAGTCTGGTCCATCAGTCCTCTGTGGGACAAGTTCTAGTGGGTTCTTGTGGGGGCAGGGATAGGTGTTGAAGCCAACTGGGTATCTTTTATATTTCCCTCCAGCCTCTAAAATCATTCCTCATCCAGTATTTATAGCAGGTCCTTGAATAATGTTTCATTCAATGTCATTTTGTTATAGCAATGAAATGACATAGGCATTTAATTCTTGTTTATATCAATTAGCTTATGGTAAAGATGGTTTCGTTATATGTCGTTTCACTTAAAGTCAGAAAACCTATCAATGACGATAAGTGAAGATTATTGTAACTTTCAGTGAATGACACCATCTAAATGCCACACCAGAAATCTAGGATGCAGCCTCTATGCCACCTTCTTCTATCGATGTTGCCTCCTTAATATTTTGCTTAGCTCTTCCTTTCTGTTCACTCTCAGTTTTTCATTTCAAGTCTTCATCATTTTCAACTGAATTACCGAAGTCCTCTTCACACTGCTGCTTTCCTCCAATCTTTAATTCTCTTATGAGATTAATAGTTCATTCCAGGGGAAGGAATTAAAAAGAAAAGAGAGAAGACTGCTCAGATGGAGGAGACATAGATACCTGTACCTAAAGCAAAAGACATCCAGAGCAACAAGATCGTCAAAGGAAGAATTAAAGAAAATTGTAAGAGAAATTGAAATTAGATAGAAGACATGGACTAAAATGTCAGGATCATAGTGATTGTCTAACATGCGTATGGACTAGTGTGCTCCTAATCCCCCTACATCTCACAGAATATGACAGTATAATTGAGCATGAGTAGGTGAAATGTAGTCTCTGTAAACATATATTATGCAGTGAGAGTTGTTGTGGTGATGAGAGGAGCTGAGTTTATAGAAATGTAACCAGAATCACCAGCTATGGCTACAAAATAATAAATGATGATGAGAATGATGAGTCATTATTCTTATTATTTTATATTCATGGGTGTTTTATTGGAAAGTTTGAAAACAATAGCTTTTCCTTCTCATTCTTTCCTTATCTTTATTTAATCTACAACTTATTATGACACATTTAAGACATTCAAAAAGATATGAAGAATAAATGAACTCCAATATACTCCCCACCAAACTTAAAATATAAAATTCCAAATACTGTAACAATCAAAGCACTGTGTTCAGTCCCTCCTTACCCTGACTTCCTACCAGGGGTAACACACTATTCTGAAATTGGTATTATTTACTACCATGTGTATTTACTTTTCATGCCCAAATTACAATGGCTCTCACTCACCTGACATAGCATCTCAACCAAACTACCCCATTGTTGAAGATAAAATATTAGGGGTAATTCTGATTCATCACCTTTTCTCATCCTGTGGAATGATGGTGGGTTCATATACTGGGGAGAGGCAAGAGTGCACATCTCTTCCCAAATCTATGTTCAGTGAGATTGGCCATGGTGGGAGTAGTCTGTTTGGAAACATTGGCAATAACTAAAAATCAAGTGTCTCTCCCCTACAACTAAGTGCAAGATGTTAAACATTTATCAACATGCTACGGCTCATCCTACACATCCAACTGATTCTGCTCTCCCTCCAGATTACATTTCAAACCTGCCAGTTGCTCTCAGAGTCATTGCTACATTCTTGGCCAAACCACTGTTATCTTTCTTCTTCTTTTTTATTTTAAAAATTTTCAAACACAAAGAAAGTAGAGAGAATAGCATAATACACTCCCATACACCTGTCACCCAACCTCAATAATTATCAATATTTTGCCAATAATATTTTATCTTTTCTGCCTCCCTGGTTTTTTTGTTTGTTTGTTTGTTTTTTGATGGAGGAGACTAGAGTAATTTGGGCAAATCTCATCATTTCACCCATATATTCTCAATACTCATATCTAAATTACATGTATATATATGTATATGTATATGCATAGATAATCATTATTAGTATTTATTCCAAAATTAACAATTAGTCCTTAATATTTTTAACACTAAAATTATTTTCAAATTTTCTAATTTTATCAAAATGTCTTTCTATAGTTTGAGTCAGGATCTAAATGAGGTCCACAATTGCCTTCAATTACTGTCTTTACCATGTCTCTCTTATTCTACAATTGATTCTTTCCTTAAAAAAGTTATCTGATGGAGAAAAAATAATTTGTCCCATAAAGTGTTTTGGATTTTTCATTTAGCTCACAGTTTCCCCCATATTTCTTATCACTTGATATTTAGATTAAGAAGTTTCATAGATTCAGGCTCAATCTTTAGTCAACACTAGTTCAGGGTGGTTCTTACTATTGCACCACATCATGACGTCAGATGTTAGCCTGACCCATGCATTGCACAGTTCCTCATCAAATTTGCATCTAATGCTATTAGTATCTTTTGATGATGATTGTTGTCTAGATCAGTTATTTTTATCAAAGACTACCAAATGATGACTTTTCTAATTCTATAACTTCTTTTTTATTATTTAACTGGAATTCTATTTAAAAATATTTCTCTTACTATTTACTGTGAAAAATAATTTGTGCATAAAAAGTATAACAAAAGCCTGCTTCTTTCCCTGTTTATCATTTTTTAAAGTAATGTGTTGATATCTCAGCAATCTTCAATGATAATGAATATTTAAAAATGACTTTTACATAGAAAAAAATTAACCCTTGAAAGAAGTTGAAAGAACAATGCAATGAGCACTCATATACTCCTTATGTTCAAGGTACACCAGTTGGTAGCATTTTGTTACATTTGTACCCCCTCTCCTACTAGTGTTGAGCATTTTCCTTGTTTTCTAGAACATAAAGTCCAAGATCACATTGTGTTTTATATAGCTCAGTGGAATCAAGCACTTCTCTAAGGAGCTCTTGATATTATTGGTATAAAATGGTATTGCAAATTGTGTGTGTGCATACGTGCATGCGTGTGTGTGTGTAAGAGAGATATGTGTTGTTGTGACTTAAATTCACATTTGTTAGGTAAAATCTATGGGTGTGGGATGGTGAACCAAGGTTCAACAAAAGAAGACAAAAGAAAGAAAAATAGAGAAGTTTATTACTCACATATCCTTGAGGAGGGATACAACAACCTTGTGGGGGACCACATGGGGAAGTAAAGGCAGGGTGCAGGAAGAAAGAGAGAGAGAGGGAGGGAGAGAGGGAGAGAGGAGGACCTGGGGCACATGTTTTTATTAGGATCCTAGTGTGGAGTTTCTGGGCTAAGGCTGGATTGGTCAATTCAAACCAAAGGAGTGAAGTTTCGGTAAGCTCCGGGGTGTCTTATCTAAAGGATGCTCAAAGGGAAGGCCCTGGGAAGCATGGAGAATGTTTATCACAGGAGCAGTCAAGGGAGCCCTATCAGGGACCTACATTTACTCATGACTCTGCAGCTGTTATGTGGGGCGTGTGCTCTAGGGAGAGGCTAGAGTCAGTTCAAGGCGACTGCAAGCCACGTAGGCACACAAAATGGATGCTGAGGCAGCAATATTATGGAGCAATTTAGCTAAATTCTCAATATTGTATATATACGTGTAATAATACATGTGTGCATGTGTGTGTGTTCTATATATGTTATATATGTGTATCATATATGATATATGCATACATCTGTATATGTCGATATACAGATATACAATTCATTTACATGTATATAAACAAGCACACGTATATTCATGCACACATATATATACTAAACCTCTAATTCAAATCTATGTATTATTTCCTTACCTTTCCTACATCATATTTGTTTCTCCCTTCTCATCCAGTGAGAACCTGATTCTTAAGAGTTTCAGAATTATTACACTAACTTAAAAATACACATATTTTTATGAACGTTCTTTTTTTTAATGGCTTGAACTGGGACTATTGAATTGAAGGGCAAATGTTTAAGCAGTTTAAGTCGTCAAATTCCCCTCCATAAGGGGTAATAACTGTTTGCAAGCTGATCTGCGGTGTTTGGAAGACTCTGTCAAGATTTTAAATTAGAAATAAGATCTCAGTATAGTTTTTATTGTTTTATGTATATATATTTTGCATATTTAAATTCATTTATTAAGGCATAATTTTATGTACAGTGAAATACACAGATCTTAAGTGTTCATTTTGCTGACTTATGGTAAGTGTATATACTCATATAACCCACATCTCAATCAAGAAATAAAACATTTCCATCCCCCTAGAAAGCTTTCTTGTGCCCATTTCTACTCAAATTCCATACCTTCATCCCCAGAGGCAACTACTAAGCTAGTTTACCACCATTGCTTAGTTCAAACTGTTCTTAAATTTCATATAAATACAATAATGTAGTATGTTTTATTATATATCTGGCTTCTTTTGTGCAATATGTTATTTGTGAGAGTTATCTATGTTGATGCATGTACTAATAATTAGTCCTTTTCATTGCTGTGTATTATTTCATTTTATGAATATCTGTTGATGAACATTTGTGTCATTTTTAATGTTTTGGCTATTTTAAAGGCCACTAAGAACATCCTTGTTCAAATCATATACACACATGTACATAAATATTTAATGCTTATGTACTGCTTCATTATTTTTGACATAACTTGATTCATTTGATCAGGTAAGATAGATAAATGAGTATTTAGGTTGTTTATAATAATCTGTTTTTTTTGTTAATATATACATAGGGTAAGTGTATGTTTAACTTTATAACAAATTACCAGTTTTCCTAAGTGGTTGTCTAATTTTATATTTCTACCATAAATGTATGAGACTTTTAATTTGTTCTACATCTTGGCCACCATTTAGTCTGCTGGATTTTGCAAATTTATATAATTGTATGCATTAATTTTATTTGACTGAATTTTTGTATGAAGAATGAGTGTTGATTTTTGTCCAATGTCTATGCAGCATGTAGAGAGATAATGATAAAATTTTTCTTTTTAGATCTCTTAATATGTTATATTACTTTAATAGACTTCCTTATATTGAAACACCCTGCACAATTTTAAAATAAGTTACATTTGGTGATGGTATATTAATATTTTAATATCCTGTTTAATTCTATTTGCTGATATTTTTTAGGATTTTAAAAATCAATATTTATGAGTGAAATGAGCCCACAATTTTCTTTTTGTTTCTTTTATCTTTGTAGAGTTTAGGTATCAATGTTATACTCACTTTATTAAAAGAATTAGGATGTTTTTCTTCTCCTTTTTTCTCCATAGCCTATGGAATAATTTATGAAACATTGTAATTATTCACTCTTTAAAAGTTTGATAATCTTAATATAATAAAGGCCATGTATGACAAACCTACAGCTAACATCATATTCAATGAGGAAAGGCTAAAAGTGTTTTCCTTAAGATCAGGAACAAGACAAGGATGACCACTTTCACCATTCCTGTTCAACATTGTGTTGGAAGTCTTAGCCACAGCAATAGCATGAGAAAGAGAAATTAAATGTATCTGAATTGGAAAGGAAGAAGTAAAACTCTTATTCGCAGACAACATAATACTATGTATAGCGAACCCTAAAGATTCCACCCCAAAACTGTTAGAATTGATCAATTAATTTAGTAAAATAACAGAGTACAAAATTAATATTCATATGTCAGCTGCATTTTTATACACCAATGATGAATTTTCAGAAGGAGAAATTTAAAAAAATCCCATTTATAATTGCATCAAAAACAATAAAATATCTAGAACTCAACAAGGAGGTAAAAGATCTGTTCTCAGAAAATTATGTCATTGAAAAAAGAAGTTGAAAAATATACAAATAAATGGAAGCATATATTGTGCTGATGGGTAGGAAGAATCAACATCATTAAAATGGCCTTACTACCCAAAGCAATCTATAGATACAATGCAAACCCTATCAAAATACCAATGGCATTTTTCAGAGAGCTGGAACAAATAATCCTAAAATGTATATGGAACCATAAAAGACCTTGAATAGCCACAGCAATCTTGAGAAAGAAGAACAAAGTTGATAGTATCACACTACCTGATATCAAACTATACTACAAGGCTACAGTAATCACAACAGCATGGTACTAGGATAAAAGCAGATATATTGATCAATGGAATAGAATAGAGAATCCAGAAAGAGAATCCAGAAATAAATCCATGCCGATACACTCACTTAATATATGACAAAGGAGGCAAGAATATACAATGGGGTAAAGACAGTCTCATCAATAAGTGATGTTGGGAAAATTGGACAGATACATGCCAAAAAAGAAAAAGAAACTGGACTATCTTCTTACATCATATACAAGAATAGACTCAAAATGGATTAAAGACTTAAATGTAAGACCCGAAACCATAAAACTTCTAGAAGAAATAGTATGCAGTAATCACTCTGATATTGCTACTAGTAATTTATTTTCAGACATACCTCCTCAGTCAAGGAAACCAAAAGAAAAAATAAACAAATGAGAGGACATCAAACTAAAAAGTTTTTGCACAGCAAAGGAAACCATTGACAAATGTAAAAACAACCAACTGAATGGGAGAACATATTTGCTTATGATACATCTGATAAGGGTTATATCCAAAATATATAAAGAACTCATACAACTCAACAACAACAATAACAACAACAACAACAACAGCAACAATCCAATTAAAAAATAGAAAGAGGATCTGAATAGACACTTTTCCAAAGAGGAAATACAAATGGTCAATAGACATATGAAAAGATACTCAGGGTTACTATTATCAGAGAAATGCAAATTAAAACCACAAGGAGATATCACCTCACACCTCTCAAAATGCCTATCACCAATAAATCAAAGAACAACAAGTGTTGGCAAGGATGTGGAGAAGAGGGAACCCTCAAACGTTGTTGGCGGGACTGCATATTGGTACAGCCACTGGGGAAAACAGTCTGGAGTTTTCTCAAAAAATTAAAAATGGACATACCTTTTGACCCAGCAATTGTACTTCTGGATATTTATCCAAAGAAAACCAAAACAATAATTCATAAAGATCTATACACCCCTATATTCATGGCAGCCCAATTACAACAGCCAAGATATGGAAGCAACCTAAATGCCCATCAGCAGACGATTGGATAAAGAAGTTGTGATTCATATATACAATGGAATATTACTCAGCCATTAAAAACATGAAATCCTACCATTCTTAACAACTTGGATGGACTTAGAGGTTATTATGTTGAGTGAAAAAAGACAGAAAGATAAATACTATATGATTTTACTTATATGTGGAATATAAGGAACAAAAAGAACAAACTAATCAAAAACAGACTCACAAATATAGAGGACAATCTGTTAACGGCTAGAGGAGAGGGGAGTTAGGGGACTAGGAGAAAGAGATGAAGGGTTAAAGAAGTACAAATTAGTAGTTGATAGATAGTCATGAGGTTGGGGAGCACAACATAGGCAATGCAGCCAGTATTAATGTAATGGCTAGAGGTAGAGCCAGAGGAGAGAAAAAGCAATAAAGGGGATCATTTCATAAACTATATAAATGTCTAACCAATGTACTCTATACTTGAAACTAATAATAAACAAAAATTAAAAAAAAAAAACAACTGATGGAATACAGCCACACACACAGAAAAGAGTTTGATAGCAGTTGCATGCAAACCATCTGGATCTGATGTTTTTTTCTGATACTTTTCTCCATTTCCTCCATGGAAATCTGTTTATTTAAGATTTTTTTTTTCTACTAGTGTCAATTTATAAAAAAATACAATTCCTATAAAATTTTATCCATCTCTTTTAGATTTTCAAATATATTTGTTCAGCACTTTTGATAGTCTCATATTTGTTTTAATTTTATCTGTTTAAATGGTTGTTTTCCAATTTATTTTCTTTAATATATTACTGCTTCCTTTTACTCCTTGCTTAAGTTGGTTAGTGGTTTTCTCTTTTATTCCTTTTCATATAATCATAATTTTGATGTATTATTTCTATAGTAAGTGATAGATAATAAATACAAATTATTTCTTTTTGTTTCCTTTTCTATCCAATTTCTTGCTATTTTTAACTTTGTTTCCTTGTGAGAGTTTAAAAATCGTTAATGGGCTTTGAATTTCATCAAATGTCTGCTACATTTATTAAAATGAGCATATGAATCTTCTGTTTGTTTCTGTTAGTGTTGTGAATTTCATTGATTTTTTCAAATAATAAACCACTCAAATTCTTAGAATATACCTCGTTTGTCTGTACTGTAATATTCTTCTTATATGTTGATAGATTTGATTCTTTGTGTTTTGTATTCGATTTTTCACTTGTGTTCATGAGTCAGATTGGTTTGTTATTTTCCTTTTCTATAAAATCTTTGTCAGATTTTTGCCTCAAGGTTATCCTGGCCTCATAAAATGAGCTGGGAAATATTCCTTATTTTTCCCTTATTTTGAAGAGTTTATGTAATATTGGTGTTTTTTCTTTTTTAAATGTTTAGAAAAATTCACCTGTTAAACCATCTGGCCTGAAGTTCTTTCTGGAAAAGTTTTCAAAATAACAGATCTAACTTTTTATGATACACAGAGGACTATTAAGATTTTCCTATTATTTTTGTCTATTTTAGTACCATTTTAAAAGGAGTTTATCCATTTAATCTAATTGTAAAATTTATTAGGTATATACTTTTATAATTGTACTTTTGTCTGTAAGATCTTTAGAGATGCCCTTTTTGTTATAACTGTTGGTAATTTTTCTTATTTTTTTCTTGACTAGTCTTGCTAGGGACTTATTAATTTTATTAATCTGGTCAAAGAAACAAATTTTGGCTTTGTTCATTTTTACTGCCAGTTTTCCTATATTTCATTATTTTCTCCTATCTTTTTCACTTCCTTTCTTTTACTTTTCGAGATTCGCTGTTTCCGCGCCCTCTGGGTTTTTGAGGTGAAAGCTAGGCTATTGATTTTCTAATTTATATTTTTCTACCACATGCATTTAAAACTATATTTTACCCTTAAACACTGCTTTAGTTGCATCTCCAGTTTATAGTTATTGTTTCTTTATTATCATAGAGCTCAAAAGTATTTTTAAATTTTCTTTATGATTTTTTCTTGGATTCATGGGTTATTTAGAAGTGATTGCCTAGTTTTGAACAGTTGTGAATTTTTAAGATAGCTTTTGTTTTTGCTTTCCAGCTTAATTCCACTGTGGCAACAGGGCACACCATGAATGATTTCAATCTTTGAAATTTATTGAAGATTTTTGATCTTCAAACATTTTACGAGCACTTGGAAAACATATTAATTCTATTATTACCAGGCGCAATGTTCTATAAATGTTGTTTATTTTGTAGATTGAGTTAATCAGATCTTACTAATTTCTCTGTCTGTTTTCTCTGTCAACTATTAACCAAGTTGTTTAAGTCCTCTGATTGCAGATTTGTCTACTTTAATTCTGTCATTTTTAGACTCATCTGTTTTTGAAGCTATGATTTTTGTCGCATAAAGATATAAAATTATTATATATTCTTGATGGATTGATTCCTTTTTAAAAAAATGCCCCTCTTTATCTCTAGCAATTCTAGTTTCTTTAAAGCTACTTTCTGATATCAATATATCTACACAAGCTTTCTTGTGTATTTGCATGTTATAAACTTTTGTAATCTTTTTATTTTAATTAAGTTTTTATGTATAAAATATTTCTTTTGTAATAGTTGGTTGCATTTTATTTTTATCTAGTCGGATGACCTTAGTCTTCAGTATGAATATTTAGTTCACTTACATTTAGTGTAAAATTACTATGTTTGGGATTATATCTGCCATCTTACTTTGATTTCTATTCAAACTATAGTCTGCCTCATTTTTTGCTGATTCTGTGTTTGAAAATTCACCTACTCATTAAAATTTATTTGTAACCCCAAAATCAATACCCAGAGCAATTCCACAGTCATTCATGAACATAGGCAGAGTGTAAAAAAATTAAGGTAATAAAAATGTGATCCTCTGTCTTCTTGTTTCAGCTCTCATACTGTAAGTGTCTTTTTTGTGGTCTATTTAGTGTTATGTTTTTCACATTTTTGTACTTTTTGTTGGTGATATCACTTCAGCAAATAACATTGAAAGACCTGGGTGACCACATACACAAAAATGAAATTGGGCTCCTATCTTACACCACTCACAAACACTAACTCGAAATGGATTACAGATTTAAACATAGACCTGAAACCATAAAACTTTCAGAAAAAAGAGATAGAGAAGAAGCTCCTTGACATTGATCTTGACAATGATTTTCTTGGATGTGACACCTAAAGCACAAGTAGCAAAAGCAAAAATCTACAAGTGAGACTACATCAAACCAAAAAGCTTCTGCACAGCAAAAGAAACAACCAACGAAATGAAAAGGTAACTTAAGGAGTGGGAGAAAATATTTGCAAACCGTGTATTAGATAAGGAGTTAATATCCAAAATACCAAAAGAACTCATACAAGTCAACAACAACAACAACAACAACAGCAACAACAATAACAACAAAAAGTCCAATTAGAAATTGGGCAGAGGAACTGAATAAACATTTTCCAAAGACATCCAAGTGGCCAAACAGAGTCGTGAAAAGATGCTCGACATTACTAATCAGGAAAATGCAAACCAAAATCGCAATGAGATATTATCTCACATCCATTGCAATGGTTATCATCGAGAAGACAAGAGATAAAAGTGTTGGTGAGAATGTAGAGTAATGGAAACCCTCGTGCACTTGTTAATGAGAGTGTAAACTTGTATAGCCATTGTGAAACAAATGTAGAGGTTCCTCAAAAATTACAAATACAAATATCATGATCCATCAATCCCAATTCTAAGTACATACACAAAAGAAATGAAAACAGGATATTAAAAAGATATCTATACTCCCGTGTTTATCGCAACATTATTCACAATGATCAAGATATGGAAACAACCTAAGCATCCATTGACAGATAAATGGATAAAGAAGATGTGATATATAGGTATATAGACACCTATATAAATATATACTCTATATATATAATAAAATATTCAGCCATGAGAAAGAAGGAAATCCTGCCATTTGTAACAATATGGATGGATCTTGAGAGCATTATGCTTAGTGAGATAAGCCAAACAGAGAGAGATAAATATTGTATAATATTGCTTATATGTGGAATCCAAAAAAGCCAAACTCATAGAAACAGGGCCTGGGGGTGGGAGAATTGGGCAGATGTTGTCAAAGTGTACAAACTTGCAATTAGAAGATGAGTAAATTCTGGAGACCTAAGGCACAGCATAATGATTATGGTCCATTATACTGTATTATGTACTTCAAAATTGCTAAAAGAGTAGATCTTAAATGTTCTTATCCCCTAAAAGGAATAATAATAGTGTGACTTGATAGGGGTTTTAGCTAAACCTAAGGTGGTAATTAAATTGCAATATATGTGTATCAAACTGGCTCATTGCACATCTTAAACTTACTCAATATTATTTGTTCATTATATATCAATGAAAAAGAGAGATAGAGGAAGAGAGTTGGCATTGCTGTATACAACACACAAGTCTCTGGCATGGCAACAAGCAGCAGTCTGGGGCAAGATACTGGACATTGCAGGACGGAAAGATAAACGTACAAGGTATGAGAGACAAATTTAAATGTCGGTAGGTGCCAGGCAAGTGAGATGTATAAATAAAGTGGGTCAGGGGAAAATGCTTACATGTGTACGTTATGTGAGTCTTGGTGTGTGAGCATGTACAGGTGTGTATTTTGTGCACTTGTGTGTGTATGTGTGTAGAGGACAGAATAGTGAGCTGAAGAGCATATGGCTCTTCAGAAGACAACTGGTATTGAGCTCCAGCAAAGATTTGTTTTATGGGTCTAATATTGCCTGATGTCCAAATGTTTCAGAAGAAGCCAGAAATCAATATATTTATATAAAATACCATGAGTTTTTAATATTGGCTCAAAATGTTACAGCACTGTGCAGCCGTTTACAACATAAAGCAATACTTGGGCACCCGATTTGGCTTGTGGGCTATCAGCTTAGGAAAAAGGGGTGCTTGGAAGGAGTAGGGACATGAAGAAGAAAGAAGACAATAGTAAAGAAGCTTGAAAATTTTATTTGTCTATTTTTGATATATTGAAAGCTGGACATTTTAATGACAAAAATCTTTTTTCAGTTTCACCACTATAGTAACCGGTCTTTCCCTTACTCTGTTATTACACTGTTGTGATTGGAATACAATTTACATGTACAAATTATATCATGAAAAACAATTTCATTGCGAAGAATAAGTAGGTTAGTGTACTTCACCCAAAATAAGAAGGAAATAATAGAATTTTGCATTTTTATATTTTAAAGCTGATATTTTAGCAACATTTTGACAATGGCTTATTCCATTTATAATTTTTGGCAACACAATATTAAAAGAATATCTATTTATTGGCATGCAAAGCAATATGGCTTCAGTATACGCCTCTTAAATTTACAGAACTTAAAATTCCAGACATCCTACATGGCTGGCAGATGATGCTGTGATGATCTTGAATAGTGAAGTACTTACTTCCTAAAGACAATAAACAAAAGACAGTGATTTAACACAGCTATAATACCCAGATGATATAGTTAACTTATCCAGGAAATATTTCAATCATTTATTTTGATAACAGTTATTTATCAATATTTTAATCTTACAAATCCCTAGTCTTTTGGACTCTTTAAATATTTGCATTAAAATATTACTCATTCTTAAGTTTCCCTACCATGAAGTATAAAGTGTATGAATAATTACAAAGAGCAATTATTACCCATTAAGATAAGTGGTTAATTTTTGGTGTTTAGATTTTTATTACTATGCTTATTACATTAAATATATAATACAGATATACTGGTATTTTACTTTATGCTAAAAGTTCAACATATATAACAATTCATAAGGTGACATTAATCTGTGAATGACTTAACATCTCTCTGTTTAATTCTTATCTGTGTTCCTAACACCCTGTCCCTTATAGACACTAAGGAAATGTTTTTGGAATAAATGGGTGAATTGATAAAACTGTAATAATCAAAAACAAATATAATAATATACTCTTACATGACTCATAATTTTAATTATATACCAAGAAGGTAAAGATTCTTCCCAACATAGACGACAACTGTAGCACTATGATATATTCATGAAAGTTTTGATGGTTGCAGAATGAACTAAAATTCAATCACCTGTCAGTAATTTTGGTCTGAAGCAACCAGTTTATAAAGTCTCGGGTAGCAAGATTATCAAGAACTGTGTTCATCTCATCAGAGAAAGAGCCATCAGCGTGTCTGCGGCGGAGTTCTTCAATGATGGTGACTTCTTCTGGAAAACTGAGCAAAAGAGAGACAAAATCAGCAATTGTTAAATGCTTTATTATTTATTTATTTGTTTGTTTATTTATTTTGCCTACAGCACCTGGTCTTCCTAGGTGGTCTCCCATCCAAGTACTAACCAGGACCGACCCTGCTTAGCTTTAAATGCTTTAAATAAATGTTTATTGATTGCCTATCACTGGTACCATGTGTGAGGGTCATTGAGAAAACAATATGTTTCTATTTACAGAGGACCTACTATGAAAAGTCTCATAGAAAACCCATTTGAACTGGTGCATGTCAGAATGGAAATTATACGGGTATAAAAGAGCAGAGCTGGGATGTTAAACAAAGACTGCCTCTTCACGTCCTTTTCAATATTCCAGTTACTTGAAAGATTATTAGTATATTATCAACACTGAGGTTATTATTAAGTCTAATTATTTATTTATAATTCAGAAAAAAAGTATAATATATTATAAAAGTAGTGATTATCAGAACAGCTTTACAAAGTGCAGTATTAAGGGATTAAATCTTAGTCTACATTAGATTTTCTCTTTAATCAGTTTAATTAGCAGACTTTTTGGTATCCCTTTAAAACACCAGAAATATCCTCAAGTGCAACTATTTTACCGCTGATTTTGTAAATTTGATC
This sequence comes from Pteropus alecto, assembly GCF_000325575.1. NCBI lineage: Eukaryota > Metazoa > Chordata > Mammalia > Chiroptera > Pteropodidae > Pteropus > Pteropus alecto. The sequence continues at coordinate 35,261,695 of NW_006442484.1, forward strand.
ATTAATGTTTAAAAAATCAGCGACAATACTAGTTCTCTTTAGTCATGAGATTTCTTTAAGTCTCAGTAAGCTTGTTTTAAATCTCTCTAAAAGAAATTGAGTTGAACACGAATTTCCTACTTCTCATAATTCAAATGTCAATCAAAATGGTCAGGAGAAAATGAGATGGTTTAAGTTTTCAGCATTATTTCTTCTTTTTTCCTATCCCCAGTTTTCCTAGGACAGTCCTGGTTTAAGCTTGTTGTCCTGGTGTAGTTATCAAAAACACTTTACTTTAAAAAGTGTCTTGGATTGACAAATTAATACCCTAATTATAGCACAACTATAATTAGAGATAAAAATGTCCCTTTTGACTCCGTTAGTAGTACTTGCTACCAAAGATAAAACAGATGAGGCTTTTATAGACTGTCTCCCACCAATAGAAATTATTTTCCTCCTTTGCGAGACTATACTAATTGCTTCTGTAATTCAGATCCATATATAGACAACTGTAGTCTAAGTTTTTAGCATGAGGCAAAAAAAAAAAAAGTTAAATAAGAGTGTGTAGACTTACTCTCGCCTTCCTCGGCCTTTCACCAGCCAAGCAATAAATTCCTTGGCAGCTTGGCCTTCCAAATAAGAACTTACATCACTAGTAAAGGTCCCTTCAGCATGTCTCTCAAATTCATCATGACGTTTGGCAATGTTATTCCTGAAAGAAATGTGAAAATTAAATTGAAGATCTGTCTCTTTAGCAATATGGTTCTCACCTATAAGCAGTGGCAGCTTCGGGTTCGAGATTCTACGTACAAGGGGTTCAGGGAGACTTGGGAGATGAGGGTGCTTAGGACACTCATCTTCAAATTACATTAATTATCTGGACTGAAGATTGAGAGGAGAGGGCTAATAACAATTAAGGGAGCCTAAAGTTCCCCTGCACCACCCAGTGCACCCAGTTTTCACCTCTCCTGCTTATCTATACCATTGATTATTAATGCTGCATTTACTTCAGTCTTGGTGTATGTGGGCTCTCCACTCTGCTATGCTACTTGCAAACAAGGCAGCTGTTTGTTATTAGTACATACGGGGTCAGAGTTAGTTAACTGAGTCAAGGAAAAGCAAATGATCACCGAAAGTGTCATCAAAAAGACCACATAATGGGTGAAAGGAAACGTGATAGACAGCAATGAGGAAAGCTAATACAATGACCCCATAGCACTTTCAAGTGTGTGCAGTGTTCTGTGGAAGTGATTGACCAGCTACCTTCTGCATATATTAACCTGGAATGTCTCATGTTAAACACACAATAGAAACTGCCTGAGAACAAGGATTATTTTGCATTAGTTTACCAAATCGTGGCATTCCCTTTCTAGAAGAAAGTTGTTTTCATTTGTTTCTTTTCAAATTCGTGCTTACTCACATTTCACCAATGGCCCCATCTGCAGTCCTTAACAAGGACTCCTCATAGTATCTGCTCTAACCGCAGCCACCTTTCTTTCCGTGCCCTCTACTTTAAGAACTTCTGGTCAACTGCCCTGTATCTCCAATTCCTCCTGCTGGCTCATTCTCTCATTCTTTCTCTTGCGCTCTCTCTCTCGCAGTCTCTTTCTCTCTCCCTCATTCTCTTTCCTTTCTCCGTTCTATTCAGATAAATCTATGCCCTTTTCCTTCAGCTACTTTGTATGCATAACTCCCATCCCCTGTGGGCCACCCTCCAAAGAAATTGTGAAATTCTACCATCTCTGTGAAACTCTTGTGGATGATTTCCTTCAGTAGCCTAGATGCAGCAAAAAACCCAACACTGTCAACGAAAATGCAACATTAAAATGTATGCCTTAACGATAGGCTTGTGTTCTTATTTGCCTTCTTCTCTCTTTATGCGGTGCAGCTAGACTATAATTTTAAATGTGTATCTTGGATTGTACTCTACAAGAAAAAGACTGCATCTGTTTCCATGCCTTACCATGATTAACTTGGCTAGGGGATACTTTAATGTGATCACAGTCATGAGTTTGAACCTACAAGGGAATGTTGAATTTGCTCTTATTTTTTGGTCAGAAATTGGATTCCTAAACTTGCAGTTCTACAAAAGTCAGCTTTCAATTTTAATGGAAAGTGCATAAGAGAGTAAATATTGCTAAGACCACAGTTGGAAAAATAGTTTAAAATTTATATTCCATAAGAGGGTAAGAGGATTGGAGGGGTGAGAGGTCAGACATTCAGATGCATAAATACAAAGGACAGCATCACCAACCATGAAAACCATCAAAATTGGAAGAACTTATGGGCACAATTTGATGAGTGTGATGACTTAAGGAAGTTGGAATAAGTTTTAGACACTTTTAAATAATTCATTTATGTGCATATTTTGGATGATGTTTAAACTCTTACTTGTTCCTCTTAGTGTTCATCAACCACTGCACAAAATCCTGGGCACGCCTGGAGTCCAGATACTTGCTGTAGTCACTGGTGAATGTGCCCTGTGAATGGCGCTTGTCTTCATTCATCTGATCTGGATCGTTGAATGGGTCTGTCTGGGGAGCTGGGAATGAGCTGTGAAAAATAGTAATTGGTGCAACTAAATCTCTCCTCAAGCTCAGTCACTTGAGGAGCATCTTCTCACAGAATACGGGGCCACATGAAGCAGAATGGCAGGCACCTTGAATATTTCAGTTGGTACTTCTGAGAGATCTTGTTTGTCATGGGAATCCCAGAGTTTTATTAGAGTTGGATACACTCTGATTCTGAATTTTAGCAACAGATTTTTCAACTTGCTTTTTTTTCTGAAATAGGATTAAATAAATCTTTTTTTAAAAAGCTAATTCATCTACTTATGATTATGCTAATAATGACAGAAGAGAGCAATGACTTGAATTAAATATTTTAAGAGTGAAGAATCCTAAATCATTTGGTAGCATGTTTATGTTTCCAATTTTGTTTTGCATGTATTAATATAAAAAAGTAGTTCTATTACCAGAGCACATGGTAGCTAATGGTGAAAGAAAGACAAAAGTTAAAAGAGAGACTAGAAAAAGCCCATTCGTTAATTTGAAACTGTGTAGTGGATATTCTGCATGCCAGTAATCAAGTTTATTAGCATGGCAAGTATGGGAAATATTCAACATGATTAATACTCAGAAATAGAAATGAGACACTATTTTCACCTGTCAAATTAGCAATGATTAAATATGGGGGGAAGATATTGTGAAAGGAGTATTTCTATAATGCTGATAGGAGTGTGCATGTATACAACTTTTCTGGAAAGCAAAATGGCAAGATATTATAAAAGATTTAAACTCATTCAAATCCTTTGACATGGTAATTTTACTACTAGAAATGTATCCTCAGAAAATGGTAAGAAATGTAGGGCAAAACGTTTGCAGCATTCTGTTTGGAAAATTCGAAGAACTCAAGTGTTCAATAGTGGAGGAACAGTTAAATAAATATTGTACATTTAAGTATGAGATGAAATTGTATGCAGCCATTAAATATTATATGTTTAATAGATATTTTTAATGATATAAGAAACAGATAATAGTACAATGCTAAGAGAAAAAGCATAATATGAAACTGTATAATGATCTGGTATATATTTATATACATACAGTACATACATAACTTTTTTGGTATATTTTCTATTGTGAACATGAATGACTTTTACAATTAGCAAAATTATTATTTTAAAAAAGAAATAAAAAGAAAAATTGTGAATAATTAAAATAATGTACTATGCACTGTGGGAGTAAGTAATGGGTAGATAGGATCAGCTGCAAATTTCAAAGAGGTATAATTTCCCATGTAACCCATTTTTCAACATCGTCTACCCCATTGGTTGTGAAACAACATACTCAAGTCTATACTCCATAAACAACTTTATCACAATGATATTTTAAACATTTGAAAATCATGCAGAGTATTTACTCTAAATTTCTGAGACCTAGTCACTAATCGTAGTTTTCACAGGCTATATTCTAACTATAGTGCTATGTTAGTTCCAGTCTAAAGATTTAATACCTGGATTTCATCTCCGTGTCCTGAAGGGAACGTTGCCAGCTGCCTTGTACCAGCATCACAAACAATCCAGCCAAAAAGTAAATGCTTTTCATTTTTGCTGCCTGTTGGAACACAGAGTCAAGGGAGGTGGGGGGAAGGAGACAGGCAAACATATTTAAACATGTCAGGCTAAATTAGTTTGGTTTTGACTAAGTAAATATTATAAATAGAAATAACAAGCTAGTCATCAATTTTAATCTGAGTATATTTCCAGCTTATTTTAAATAGTAGATTATATTTTCCCCCCAATTTTTTAGAGGCAAAAAAGGATACAAAAGATGTGTACCACCATTAAGATTTTTCATTAATGTAAGACACTTCTGTTAATAATTAGAAGGCTCATTTCCAGACTCGAAATTTAAAATGTCCATGATAAACATTTAAAATATCTACTGTAGATGATATGCTACATATGGTTAGCTCGAATGGCACCTTATCCATAATGCCACCCCCTTCACTATCAGTCTGGCTTTCAATTAATAGTCCTTCACTTCCAGGCATTTACATTATACTGCATTTCAACCATCTTAAAGCAGCCTCAGGCTACAACTTGGCATACCAGCTGTCGGTTCAGATGTATTATTCATTTATATTTTAAATAGTGTAACTTGGTCTAGACTTTGTAATTATAAAGCGGCCAACAGATTTGAGGTATTTTAGGGTGCTTTGACCTGTTCTAAATTAAAGGGAAAAAAATCATTTTAAAGACAAGCAATTTGCAACAAGAACTAATGCTTCTGGCAACTTGAACAATCGCAACTAAGAAATAAGAGATTACTGTCATAATGAAAATTAATGTTTGCTTCTGAAGTCTTGGAAGTCCCCAGGTTGCTTTACAATTGGACTTAGTCCAGGACATGTCATTCACTGTTTGTGACATCCTAGACCTGGTTATAGGATACACCTGGTTGCTTGTCCTTGTGTTGCAAGCAGATACCTTTTGAAGCCATAAGATGCCAAGAACATGGTGATGCGGTGTGGATAGGGCTGGGGCAGAGACCACTGTGAATGTGGGGCAGAATGTCCCCACAGGGTGAGCTTCTCTATTTTCTGAATAGAAACCTCAAATCCAGTATTTGTCATGAACTTCTTTTCTCTGCTACTTCAGTCAGAACATGTTTACTTCGAGAAGTGGAAATTTTAATTCAAGTTTGATTATGCTTACCCATAAATAATTTGAATGAGTATTTTTAGCAAATGGCATTTGGTTTGAAATAAGGATTTTACAAATATTATCATTTTAAACTATCAATCTTTTCTTTAGCATCCCAGCCATATTTACTATCTTTGGCACTAAAACATGGACACTATTATACCAGCAGTGGTTTTTTTTTTTTCTTTGAAATGTTGTCTCTTTAGATTAAGTGGTCAGTTAGACAAAGCAACACAATAAGAATTAAATATTCATCCTTCTTCATTCATCAGCATTAAATTACTAATCGATGCTGTGCTATGCTTCAGTTTATCCACTTGGCAAACTTTGAAAATCTTGCCATATATGTAGATAGTGTCTTCTAATTGTAATTCTCAATTATAAATTCATGCTTTCAGGAATTAAAAAAAATTAAAGCAAGCCTTTTTTTTTTTTATTACACCACTTTTGGAAAGTCAATTTAATCCTAAAAAAATTCCTCTATACAAAGTCCCTAAAGATTACAGAATCTTTCTTCTACTATGTTCTACAGAAGGAGATTTAGAGCAAATGGTATTCTGCTATGGGAGCTGACTGAAGAGAAAGCAGCCACACAGAAGTGAAGGTTTGAAGTCCTCTGTAGGCAGTAAAATGAGATCTACTGAAAGAGAAACCAATTTTTTAAAAATTTCATTTATTCATTTGTGAAAGTCTACAGAATTGTGAAAAAAATTTAAGATTAAGGTTAATTGTTTGAATACCGCTACTGAGAAAGCAAATAATTGTATTATTTTAGTATCAAAATCTTATTCAATAAGAGAAGAATTTCCAGCTATTCCCCTGCCCCCTACTGTAGGTAGCCTAAGGAGAGAATCTGAAGTTTTGTAAGAACTACACATTTCCACTCAAATTTAAAGGGAATATATGGTAACAATAGTATTCCCTGTATAGGAAGTTTTTTAGAAAGATTAACCTTAGACCTAGGCAAGGTGACATTATATAATATTCCTAAATGTATTGGCATTGTAAGCCAAATACTTTTTAAACTGGTCAGCTCGTTTCCTCTCATAGATCTGTAGTATGTGTGGAAAACACACCAATTAATCACTTACTCCATTGAGGATTTTGTACAATTGTTCTTTATCCTTAAGAGCTTAAATGAGTACTTTTTGATTTTCTTTTCTAAAGAGGTTTATTAAAATTTCATTTCTGAATGTGGACATATTAGATATTTTATTTATTACTATTGGTTCTCAATACATAGGAGATAATTACTAATCTGTGGTTTTACTTACCTCTAGCCAAAGAAATCCTGATAATTGATATTTGTTTTCTGTACCAAATATGCTATGTCTTGTTTACAAAGAGCTGATTTCATGGACTTTGATTTTTTGATAGACTTAGAAATTTGAATATTTGAAAGATGATGTTGAATCTGCTCTTTTAGAAAACCATAAGTTTTCATTGGTAAGGAGCAATTGCTATTATAACCCCTCTAATGGGCACATTTCTGCTGAATTTAAAGGCGCCTTCTGTTCAAAGTAATATACACATTTATCAAATCCAAGGAAAATATTTATTTTTTAAAATGTTACTACTTATTTTTGAAATGCAATTCTCATAACAGTTAAAGCATGTAACAAGCATGGTTTGAATATTTGTTTTTCTTTCTATTTTACATCTTACCATTGAACTTATTTTCCGACTCACTTTGCGGCTTCTCTACATTGAAGTATATGTAAATATGTTTTATATCATCTCAATTCTGCCCTGTGTATTATTAGTAATAAACTATAAGATGAAAGAATAATACTTTAATCTGTAATGCTTTGCCCCCTTAAAAATACGTAACTGTATCCCAAACAGGATAAACGATCTTACAAATCACTCAGTATTAACCTTACCTTCTGAAACCCAGACGTGGAACAGAGCAGGTGGAGAGAGCGAGCCCTCTTTTTGGAGCTGCAGATGTGCTGTGTCCTGAGCTCTGTACTGCCGCATCAAAGCATACCGCTTTTATATATTCTCCAATGCTGTTTAGCCTCACAGATATTACGCTGACAATATAAATTTCTCATCTGTAAATAATGAGCTTTTGTTACAAACGATTTCACTCGCTTACTCACTTTGCTCATCTCATTCTACCCGTATATTGGGTGGGACCTCAGAGGCCAGGAAACTTTTTGTTTACTTTTATGCCTTTTTTTTTGTTGTTGTTGGGAATGGAAAGGGCAGTTTGGAAATTCACCTTTCACTCTCAGTCAGGCATGAAAATCACTTAAGTACTCTAAAGTGAATTTTGATGCTGAAGATATGAAATCACATAGTTCATGGCTAACCCCACTTTGAGCATGGTCTCATTTGAAGGTCATGCAAGTCCTCTGTTTTGCTATTTGGTTATAAAGAATTTATCTGAATATAATAATTAATTATTTTTTCATCTCTCAAATAATCAATCATACATTTAAAATAAGTTTAGTAAGAATCTTCTCATCCCCACTGTACAGAATTAATTCGTATTATTTTGGTGGGGAATTTTAAAGAATACCAATTAAGATGTAATATGTCCTATTATAATAAATTAGAATCAGAAAGAAAGGATGAAACAAAATGAAGACTACAGATCCAAGATAAGTGATGCTAATAAGACAGGGTCTGGTATTTCTTTTCTCTTCTAATGGATATTTAAAGGCTAAATCTACTGATAAGACATTCGTACACTAATGTACAAAAGAATGAGATGCTACATATACCTCATATGTATTTCCTGAGTTTTGTGATCTGCCGCTTAGGACTTCAATGATCTATAGGATTTAGCAGATATGAGTCTAATCACTTTGGAGAAAAAGAAAATGGGAAGTGATCTGGACAGACAGCATCAGGACAGTGTCGGTGTAATTAGATTTTAGTTTGGCTGCTATCGACAAGCTGTGTGACTATGGTCAAGGCATACTCTGTGCCTCAACTTCCTGATTTGTAGAATGAGAGAGTTGGTTAAATGACTTTTCTAAAATAAAAATCTGATTCCTTATGACAAAATCATTGCAACATTTCCTAACTACGTTTCAATATTCTAATACCATCATGATAAAGCTGATGAGCTATACAGAAATAAATCATTGATACAACTGGAGAAACATTCCTAATGAACTTAAACTGTTCAATTGTGGATTGGATCCACTGTTAGAAGTAGAGCTACTTAAATGCCATAGAGATCAATTCTATTGAAATTAGGAAAACTTGAACGGGGTTTTTGTGCTAATGATTACTGATGGTGGACAGCCTTGCTGTTCAAAATGTGGTCCAAGGACCAGCATCACCTGGGAACCTGCTAGAAATGCAGATTCACAGGCCCAAGCTCAGTTACTGAATAAGAATCTGCATTTCCCCAAGATTCCCAGGCAATTCATATGTGTAGTAAGGTTTTAGAAGCACAGCTGCATAAAATACCCATGTCATTTTCTTCATCTCCTCTCTGATGCTTGCTGCTGTTTGAACTGAGGACAGGTTCTTGGCCCTACCAGCAGAGGGGGTGAAAGAGCAGAAAATTGTGGTACTCAGGGCTGTCTGGATTAACACTTATAAATACAGTAATAGCTTGAAAAGTGTGAATTAGTTTAATATATGGTCAAATTCTCTCTCACCTCAGTCCTCATAAGTATATTAGGTATACTTTATTAATGGTTTGGCATTCAGTTTTTATTTTTCTCTTTGCCTTTATCTCTGTTTCTGTCTCTCTTTCCTTTTCAGATGCTACCTGTTTGTGGAGAAGTCCTAAGAAGGGAGCTCTGCAGATGATGTAAAGATACAAGATATAAAGATATAAAGCCCTTAACATGACATCTGGCATCTCAGTAAATGCCCTTTCTCAATATTTCTCTAAAACTTTAAAAGTTAAAGTTTCTTTCCCTTCATCCCACTTGCTTTCTATTTCAGAAGTGACTATCCCAGGTTCTTTCAGGAAATTTCCTCTAGCTTCATCTCCAGCCCACCAACACTGATTCTTGGGGATCTCTGACATTATAAATTCTGAGAAAGCAAAATTATTAAGAGCTCCACTGCACAGGACACTGCTCTCCTTCCCAGGAGAAGCAAATCAGGCCCCTTAATGGACATTGTATTACCAGAAATTAAGACAAACACCAAGTACATTTTGAACTTGTAGATCTTCCAATGGCTGTCCCAACACTAGCTTCCACTTGACCTTCAATTCCCATCATTGCAGTTACCTGTTATTTAGATGTGAGGCAGGAAAGAGGTGGCCCTGTATTTATATGAATTGTGTTAAAGCTTGTCTGAAAGCAGGAGATTTCTGAGAGATGCCACACACGGTTCTCCCATCAGGTGGTGTGGGGGTGCCTGGTGGTTGTTAGGGGTTTGCCACACAATTGCCATGATATGCCATCTTGAAAGGTCAACTTAATTTGATAGAAATAATATAAAATATAATTATTACATGGAGTGGAGAGCAAAAAAATCACATCGCTTAAAGATAAAATAAGATATTTATTCGAGGATTTTTTTTGCTTTTATTATGATACTTAGGACCAAAGGCAAAGGCTCCATGCTTGGCTTAATGTTTTACTCTTATCATCTTGAAATTTTTAATAATTTTTGAACATGGGCTCCACAGTTTTATTTTGCACCTGGCTCAAAATTTATGTAGCCAGTCTTGCTTAGCACCTCATCTCAAAAATCGTGGGGTGGGGGTTGGTGCATGCTGGTTTTTCTCATTTGTTCAACTTAGGTTGAACCGTTTGAGAATGGCAGAGATCCAGGTACACAGTACACTCTGGTGGCAAGAATATGGATAAGGGGACTCTCATACATTGCTGATGTGAATATAACATGTCATAAATGATTGGGGGCACAATTTAACAATATTGTCAAATTTGTAAATACCTAAAACCCTTGGCTTATTAAGGCTAAAGCACCATTCTGAAGATTTATTATATATAAGTATATATGATGTAGGTACAAGGTTCTTCACTGCAGTATTGTGTGTAATAGTAACAGGTTGGAACCGATCTAAGAGACCATCAGTAGGGCAGTGTTTAGAAAAAGAATGAGGGAGCTCTTAAGCCACCAATGTGAAAAGATTCCAGGATACGTTGTTAGGTGCAAATAGGGAGGTGCTTTATTGACATATAGGGGGCTACATTTTGTGTTAGAAGATGAAAGGGGACAGACATGTTTACTTCCTCATAATTGCATTAAAAATGGGAAGAATGCTCAAGAAACTAGTGAAAATGTCTTCCTGTAGGGGGCAGTGTGGAGCAGTGGGGTAGACAGGAACAGAGAGCAAAGAACACTCCTCAATATATCCTTGTTATGCTGTTTGGACTTTTTAACCATTTATTTTAATTACCTATTCAAAACACTGCCCCCCCCCCAAAAAAAAGCAGTTTAAAAAGCAGTGACAGAATAACCACTTTGAGAAAAGGTTAAAGTTTAAAGCTAAAAGTACAACTTTGAGTAGTAATTCCACTTCTAGATATTTTACCCATGAGAAATGAAAACATGTATCCATAAAAAGACTTGTACAAAAACATCCACACCAGCTTCATTTACAATAGCTAAAAACTGGAAACAATCAAACTATCCATCAACAGAAAAAAGAATAGACAAATTATAAAATGAAATTTATGCAATGGGATACTACTAAACAATAACAAAAAAAGAACAAATAACCGATACTGACAGCAGCATGGATGAATTTCACAGTATTATGCTGAGCAAAAGAAGCTGGACACAAAAAAACTGCATACTATATGAATCAATTTATAGAAGTTCAAGAACAGGGAAAAATAAGATCTAAAAAACCCTCAGAACTGTAGTTGTTTCTTGAAAGAGAAGGGAAGGGGAGAGTCTGGAAAAGAACTTTCCGGGGAAATAGAAATATTCTATATTGTGAAAGGGATGTGTGTTACCCAGGTATGTTCAATTCTCAGAAAAGTGTAGCTAAGATTTGTGATGTCAATTTATGTAAGTTTGAACTAAAAGAAAAAAAAAGTAATATTTAAAAAGGAGTGTGGGTGGATGTATAAATAATACAAGTATGGCAGAATATTGATAATTGTTGAAACTGATTGATGATTGAACACTGTTTATTATGTGATTCTGCTTCTTTACATATGTTTGAAATTTTCTGAGCTAAAAAGTTAAATCAAAACTATAATCAAATAAATGTGGTGGTAGGGCATTAGCATCAATTAACCAGTTATTTTGGAAGCTAAAGAGTTTGACCTTTCAGTTACTAAGTAGTAGTTACTAGGTAAAATAAATGTAGTTTGAAAACCTGGGGTAGCAACAAAGCTTGGAGGTAAAATGGCAGCACAGGGCAGAGCCTGGGTAATAGAAAACAATTGCAATAAAGGCAGGGCAAGGGGGCCACCATTCAGAGGTAATGGAATTAGTAACGTCTTCTGGGCCTGTCCTGAAGGTATGTATACCTCTGCTCTGTTAGGTGAGACTTAGTAATGACTAGCAAAACTTTTCTTACTGAGTTTTAGGTCCTTTTTTATTCCTAGGAGGTGATCTTCTCAATATGCCATACTTTCCCTAAATTAGAACACTTTTTTCCATAACAAGGGTCTTCTGAAAATAGGTGGGAGCCTTCAAAAGATTTTTTATAAAAGTAAATAAAATTAAAAATGGCAAATGAGAAAACAGTTTACATTAATTGAGATTTTTTTAGCTTTGAAAAGTATAATCATCTAACAATAGCTTTTAAAATTTTTTTAAAAAATCAAGTACATAGAATGTAATAATGAGATGCCCTTTACCTCTCTATGAGTGACTGATGGGCTCAGAGATTCAGAGACAATAAAAAAAGAACTTCCAGGGGAAGGTCTGAGTTTGCCAGAAGATGTGAGAAATATCCATACTGAGAGATATTTAAGAAACAATTCTTGACCCATCCATCTGGAATAAAGAGGTAGTGGGGATGATTTGGTAGTAAGCTTAAGGGACAGTCTTCCAGCCCTGAGGCTCTGAGACCCTGTAAAGAGCTCACAATACTGAGAAGGGGACTGTGTGGCATTATGGTTTTGCATACGTTGATTTTAGCTTTTGCTAGATCCCTGGTATAATGAGATGTTTAAAATTGTTCTAAGTTTCAGTTGTTATTTTTATTCATAAAGGGAACAAGAAAAAGAAAGAAAACAAAATCACATTTGTACAAAATAATCTTATCTCATAATTTATAAGCAGAATATATATTTATATGTATAAATACATATATATCATTGGATACATGTGTTATGCTTCTATTTTTCGCATATTGTAGCTATAAAAAACAAACCATATGTCATTACATTTATCCAACCTCTTGCTCATCTGGAAAGACTTTTTCTTCAAGCTTCTAAGAGTCTTTAATGTGAACCAATTAAAAAATTGAAAACTTTCTAAGGCTTCTGTAAAAGGAAGTAACTTCATCCATTAGGAAATTTAAAATTTGAAGTCTGTATACTTAAAAATACAGAAAATGAAAAATGGAGTTATAAACGCTTTTTCTTATTCATTATGCCTTGTAACTGGGCTTGCCCCCTGACTGAAGCTTGCTCACTGTTGCCAATTCATATTTTATCAGATGTATTGTAAAGAGATGCTCAGTTTTTTTGAGATATAGAAATGATATAAGCATAGAATAGAAAATAATTTATAAAGTCCTCTAGGCTATTATCCTATTTTTAAGTAAAGCTTTATTTAATTTGTTTTAATTCATTGTTGGGCTATTTCACTCTTCAAACATAGAGAATTTCTAGAATTTCATTGGATAATAAATTACCAAAATAATTTATTTCTGCATGCAAAAAACAGTTCTATGGCCAGGAAGTCTTCAGTACTGTGTTCTATTTCTGACTCTTAAAAAAAAAAAAGTAATCACTTCTTCATTGCCATATTGCCAGAGGAGGTAAAGACTGATATTTCATTTCCATTTTAATAAAAATAATTTTTTCTTCATAGAGCACAACAGCATATTGATTATGAGCCCTTTCTGATTCTGAAGATAGATTTTCTCATTCTTCCTCATAAATCTGGTCAATAATCACTCGCATCCTCCTCCATAAATACTGATCAACTAAACTCTGGAAGTCAAAGAACATGGCTCATACACCGTTTCTTGCACCCCCTTTTCTCTCAACATTAGGCATAATGCATAGCAAAAAAGATAATTTAATGAATATCTTAAAATGTGGCTGATTTATAAAGCACCAATTTGCATCTAATGTTTTTCTGGATATTTGTCCTACATGAATGTATCATTTAGGACAGTTGACACTGATGAAGACAATCAAGTATAAATTGTAATTTCAGGGCTACATCTAAATACCTGGATAAAACTGTAACAGCCACTCATCCCAGTGGTTAGCACATAGTATCGACCACCTAATTAGATTATTGCTTTTTGTCATTTTCACTTGAAATTCATATAGAAACTTAATTATAAGCAACTGATATAGAAAATAATAATTTGAATGGAATAGAAAATATTTATATTATTTAAGTTTTTTTTTTTTTATATTTCAGGGATGAAAAATAAGTCCCCTAAGATAGTAGCAATAGCTACCATTTATCGAATGCCCATGAAAAACAAAGCTCTCTGAGTACAATATTGTCTAATCTTCACGATACATGGTAAGTTAAATATTTCTGCCTTCATCTTACAAATCATAAGATGAGGCTTTAGAATAGGCAACCAAGTTTCTGAAAGCCACACCTGGATCTGAATCCAGATCATGCTGTCCTTCTAGAACAAGGCGCTGCAAACTAATGGTAAGAATCCAGGCAAAATCTTCTAACTGTCTTGGAATTTGCCATGACTGCTGCCTGAATCCATTCATAGCTGCCAGATGGCTAAGGTAGCAAAACATCTAAAGATTAAACAATTGGCAATTTCAGGTATTTTATAGTTTAGCTTTTATTTTTAAAGTGTATGAGTCAGTGGTTTTTAGTATATTCACAATGTTGTATAATCATCATCACTTTCTACTTCCAGAACATTTTCATCACCCCCAAAAGAAACCCAGTGCCCATTAGCAGTCACTACCCATTGTCCCTTTCCCAGCTGTTGATGACCACTTATTTACTTTCTCTCTATTGATAAATTTGCTTATTCTGTACATTTCATATAAATGGAATTACTTAAATATGTGGCCTTTTGATTCTGACTTTTACTATCATAATATTTTCAAGGTTCATCAATGTTATAGCATAAATCAGTCCTTCATTCATTTTTATCATTGAATAACATTCCATTATATGTATATACCTTTATATGTATATGTATATACAACTGTTGAATAGTTAGTTAAATTTTATTTAACTAACTATTCAACAGTTGATAGACATTTGGGTTATTTCCACTTTTTGGCTTCTATAAATAATGTTGCTATAAACATTTGAGTACAAGTTTTTGCTTGGACTATTCTCAAGCAATAAAAAAAAGGAAATCTTGCCATTTGCGACAACATGGATGGACCTAGAGGGTATTATGATAAGTGAAGTAAGTCAGAAAAAAAATCTTACCATTTTACTCATATGTGGAATCTAAAAACAAAACAAAACAAATGAACAAACAAAACAAAACAAAAACAGACTCACAGAAACAGAAACAGAGACCAAGGGGATGGTTGCCAGAGGGGATGGGTGGGGAATGGGTAAAGTTTGCACAGCAACAGATGATTGCTAGAATTAGTGGGGTGAACACATTGTAAGGTATAAAAATGTTGAATTACTGTAATTTATACCTGAAACTAATATAATTCATGTTATATTGTATACTAACTATACATGAATAAAAAAAAAAAAAAGAAAGAAAAAGAAAAACATAATCCTAGAAGTAGAATTGCTGGATTACATGATAACTCTAACTTTTGAGGGACTTCCAAACTGTCTTCCAAAGCAACGGGGGAGATTCCATTTTTGAGGAATCAGATCCTCAAATTTTAAGTATGTCACACAGCTGACTTTTCACCCTTTCAAATGACTACGGATTTCGCTTACTAACGATGAAGCTGGGGACATTAAAAGAACAGGACTCAGAGCAGGACAAAGGAATGGGACGGGTCCAGGGTAGAAGGAGAGCCCATTCTTACTGTTTTCTCTATACTGATTTGAAGACAGAATGGGAGGAACAAAGAAAGAGGCAGCCTGAGGTGGGATATTTGAAAAAGTTACTTTGAAAGAGCTGCTGTGCTTAGTGTAGTCAAGCGGGAAGTTGGAACGACAGGATGTAAGAGTCAGACAAGGGAATTTCCGCTATCTGAGAGGTCTAAGTGTTTTGAATGCTCAGGAGATGTAAGGTATGGATCTGTAATGACTGAGGGGGGTGAATCCTATGGGTTTCCTCTCTTCTGTATCCAGAGGTGTGATGGCATGAATAACTGGTCAAAAGTTTTAATTTTTTCTTTAGGAATGAAACACTTCTTTTATTGGCAAAGAGGGTTGGTCAAAATAAATATTTATAAAGCACCCAAGAGTCTAATTTCTTGGAATATACTCTCTTCATGTAAAAAACTTGAGTCTACTGGTTCTAGAAATAATACCATAATTATTATAGATTACTTAGACTGAAAATTATTACAAATGAAGTTTTAAAAACAGATTTAAAAAATTGAGATGAAATTTGTATAACTAAACCAACCCTTTTTAAATGAACAATTAAATGGCATTGAGTATATTCATAAAATTGTGCAAACTCCACCCCTTTTATTATCAAAACATTTCCATTATTCCAAAATGAAACTCCCTATCAGTTAAGTGGTTTCTCCTCATCTCCCCCTCGTGCATCCTCTGGCAACCACCAATCTGTATTCTATCTCTATGGATTTACCTATCCTGAATATTTAATATAAACGGAATCATACAGTAACATTTTGCATCTGGCTTCATTCACTTAGCATGTTTTTGAGGTTCATTCATGTTGTAGGGTATGTCTGTACTGCATTTCTCTTTATGGCTGAATAATATTCCATTTTATATATATACATCAATTTGTTCATCCATTCATCCTTTGAACATGCCTGTACATGTATTTGTTTGAGAACCTGTTTTCAATTCTTTTGAGTATATATCTAGGAGTGAAATTGCTCGTTTACATGGTAATTCTGTTTCACTTTTTGAGGAGCAGCTAAACTGTTTTCCATAGCAGCTGAACAGTTTTATATTCCTACAAGCAATGCATGAGGTTCCAATTTATCCACAGCCTTGCCAACACTCCTTTTCTTTTCTTTTTTTTTAATAGCTATCTTCGTAGGTATAAATTGGTACTTCAGTGTGGTTTTGATTTGCATTTCCCTAATGACTAAGGAAACTGAGCATCTTTCTATGTGCTTTATTGGTTATTTGCATATCTTCTTTGGAGAAATGTCTATTCAAGTCTTTTGTCCATTTTTTTAATTGTGTGGTTGAATTCGTAAGAGTTTCTTATGTATTCCAGGTACTGGGACCCCACAAAAAAATGTTAAAAATAAATATATATACATACTCATATCTTCATATACATATGCATTGTGCATTGTTCATATGAAACATATACAAATATGAATGTAATATATGGAATTATTTTTCAAAAATGAATAACATTTTAGTGAAAAAAATTATACATTTTAATAAATTATACATTTAACAATTGCATTTATTGTTTCTATGACTACTTACATTCTGGGAAATATGACACATGAATGATATAAATATTGAGTAGCTACTTATAAAGTTTACCACAAATTTTTAACACTTTGGTAATGATAAATTCCCAATATTTGTTAAGAGGAAATACCATGCAAGTCTATGTCAAGAAATTGATACTAGGGTTTCCCAAAGCAGGTTTCACTGGGCATGGCTTTTTCACCAAAGAAGATTATGTAAGCAATATTTTATTGTTCCTGATACTGTAACTTGAAAAAATAAATAAAAGCACTCCAGAAGTATTGAAAGTGCTTTGGAAAACTAGAGGTACGTGTTTTGTTTTGGTTTAGTTTTTAAACATATATTGATAGCCACTAATTGAAAAAAGGGAAGAGATACAAAATATTTACTTCACATGGTATTAAAAAATTTTACTTTTTGTTTTTCTAAAAACCTAATCTGAAGAAAACCTCAGGTTTATACTTTCATTGTTCTTTATTTCTGAGGCTTCTGCTTTGGCAGCCTGACTGTTGCTGGCAAGATGCACCTGATGCCAATTTGGGGACTATTCTTTTGTGATATCTTCGAAACTCCCTCCACCCCTCATCCTGCCTCCTTCTGTAGCTCCATGGCCAGGGTGTGGGAGTTGGCAGCAGAGCAGGTTGGGAAGACACATAGCAGGGGTAACATCGGAGAGAAGACATGGAGAAAAAATACTGATGAGTGGAGAAGAGGTGATGAGAAAATTGGAAAGCTAATGTTATTTTGAGTCCAGTCACGAATTGCATTTACATATTGGATGGCTTGCCTGTACATACACAATATTTTGCTGGGGCTAGAAACAAGATGCAAACCTTACAGAAGTCACGAAGTTATGAAGGGAGACACAAACCTCCATTTTCAAAGCCACCCTACAAATGTTTATTTAAGCAGTCACTTAATGGCTACTTCAATAACTGCATTTAAATTCTAATAATGACTGATAAGGGCCTGCTACTAGGGTTGTTTATTTATACTCTGTATTGAACATTTGATTAATGACAGTAATATATGACAGAGCCATCTGAAAAAGCATTCCACATACTCCTTCTGGACTGACAGATGGCACTGCCCGTATGACATGGAGGTATCATGGAGTAGAAGGACCATAGTCCTACAGAACCGAACCTATAGAATCTTGGGTAAGTTCCATAACTTGTACCTCATTTTCTGAATCAGAAATACACATATTTTGATTTCTAATTTACAGAGTTAGGATAATTAAATGAAACAATGTAGGCAGGGGTCCCAGCCCCTAGGCCACAGACCGATACCGGTCCATGGCCTGTTAGGAACTGGTCTGCACAGCAGGAGGTGAGCAGCGAGTGACCAAAGCTTCGTCTGTATTTGCAGACGCTCCCCTGCCCTGGCATCACTGTCTCAGCTCCACCTCAGATCATCAGGCATTAGATTCTTATAGGAGCACCGGTCTCTGGTGCCAAAAAGGTTGAAGACTGTTGGTGTAAGGCATGGTATTATTGTCTAATAATATGAAAGAAACCATTAGTACTTGAAATATATTTAAGTAAAATGTATTTTTAAAAAAGTACTGTCTTTTTATACTAGAGGCTACTAGAATAATCAATAACATTCCGGAGATTTGACGTTTTTGTCTGAACATTTTGCCAAACTTTCTGTCCGCGGCGTCCTGGCCATTCATCTAGAAGCAATAAGAATCAGAGGTAGGACAGTACAGTGGGCTGTGTTGTCATTCCCTAACCCAGATTATTCTTCTTTAAAAGACCAACCTCTTTTAGATTTCTGACTAAGATTCATGTCTTTCCTAATCTCATTCTTCTGACTGTGGGCTGCCTGCTGCTCAGGGATTTTTCTTTCTCTTTGCTTTGAGGAGGAAATAGCAAGTTCCTATTACATACCAAATTCCAGAAAGGGTGAGATCTGTTTTTTCACTGTGAAATCACACATGAAGATTCTAGTTTCATGGGCCTTCTTATCCACAGAACATGGAAATACATTCAGCAAATATTTATCAAACTCCTCCTATCTTATTCCAAGGACTGTCTAGGCCCTGGGTGCAGAGAGGTGGAAAGACAGAGAGGGTCACTGCTCACAGGGATCTTATATTCTAATGGGAGAAATAGGGCACAAACAAGCACATACATAAATAAAATAATTTCTCATGCTTATAAGTTCTATCAAGAAAACATAATTAGCCAATGTGGTTGGAAGTCTCCGGCTGTGGTAGAAACAACATTAAATCCAGAGACTAAAAAAATTCTCGTTAATGTGGTAACACATGAGCTGAGACCTAGATGACAAGGACACAGCCAAGTGAAAGTTTGAGAAAACTATATTCCAAGCCCTGAAACAGAAAGAAGCTTGGCCTGAAGAAAAACATGGAAAGGAGACCAGTGTGGCTGGAGTTGGAAGGGCAACAGGAGAAGTGGTAGAGATAGGGCACAGAGGAAGACCTGTGTGATGCTTTGTAGATTGTGCATGAAGCTGGGTGAGTAAATTCAGTTACACACTTTCTTGGCAGTCCGTCTTCCCCAAACATGTTTCAATCAATACTATCAAATATTTGACTTTTCCAACAGGTATTGAGATACAGGAATGAACGACTCATTCAAGATAAGTACCAAGGTTGATAAACCTCCCTGGACTCTCATGACTTCTGTATTGATTATTCCTAAAAGCCCACATTGTTTCAGAAAAATATAGAGATTAACTTATGTGATTGATGATTCTGACTTTTGTACTAAATCAACTGATAGAGAAAAGAAACTATTGGCTTTTGAATCAGACTATTAATCTCTAGAGAATTTATTGAAAATGCTAAAAAGTGGTTTACTTTTTGTATCTAGTAAACCCCTACCAAAATATTTAGCACATGCCAGACTTGGTTAGCTCCACAAATAACAACTAATTTAAACCTTCAAACAACCTGTTAGGGTTATTCCCCATTTCACAAATAAGAAAACTGAAGCAGAGAGAACTTACACAAATTGAGCAAAGTCACACAGCTAGAATGTTACTCCGATTCAAACCAGGTGGTCTGACTTTATTATTGTGCCCTTACCTATCCCATCCACTACCTCTAAGGTGAGCTGTAATGGACATATTATATTAAAAGAATTTACATATAAACTACCTTATATTTCATTCAAAAGGAAGTAATTTGCAATATTACAAAGTATTATTTAAATCTGTAAAAAACGAGACAGCCACATGGTTTCCTGTTAGTATATAATGCACTTGTATATATTAAAGCGTCATCACTTTTTATTATCTCTTAAAACTGGAAATTTAGCTTACTGCCAGTCTGACATAGGCAAATTTTATGACATGTCTGAAATTTCAATAACAAACTGAGTATGTGTGAACAGATAGTAGTTTTTTAACATACAAATATTTTTCACATCATTTTTAATGTTTCATTAAGATATTTATTTCAAAAATTCACCTTCTGTAACAGTGAAAAAAATTCCTGCCCCCAATAATTAATGGCTAGCAAAGGTGCTCCCATCTTTGTTTGTTGATTATGACAGAACAGTAACTATGAAAGAAGGAAGATGAGTTGTCCAAACTATTGTGGCATGACCTTGGCTTGATTACGGCTCTCTCTTACTCACAGGAAACAGATTCTGTATGACCGCAGAGTGAAGGATGTGATGCTCTACTAACAAACGTTTGTGAAAACAGATACTCTCAAAGCAATTTTTTAAGTAAGTAGAATAATAGAGTATTAATTAGAGGCCAATAGAATAAAATCATACTGCTCCAGCTTGCCAAAGACATTACCTGTGTGTCCAAAAAGACTTGTTTATGACCAGCGTGTTGGAACTGCGCGCGAATAATCTGAGCAGGTGGTCGTTAAAGACTTTTGCTAGAAACCAGATCATTTTCCCACGAATAGCTTGGTAAGGTCCAGACACTTCTTTCTTCCTGAATTAGAAATCATCCCGTTTCAAATTGCCAAGGTACCTGTGCAATATGCCAAGGAAGTGTTTTAGTAGTTCTTTCACAAAGTAAGAATGATTTACTGTGTTCAGATGTTTTAATCTGTTTTATTGGATAAATTCAAAATATCTGCTCTATTGAGTAAATTTAAAATGTCTGTTAGGTGCCTTCTTCTTTACAAACAGCATAATTGAAAGCATTGTTTTGGTAGAATCTTCTCAGAAGATCACATAATCACTATTTAAATTAGCCCTAATTCATTTTACATTTGCTTATTTTACTGTTAACTTTCCCAGAACCGTGTTTTTTTTTTTTTTTTTTTACAATTAGAACATCTGAATTTTAATTACATTACCATCAAGAAGCTCATTAAAGTCACTTAATTGGCAACGTTTCCAAAAAAACCTTAGCTGGGTTTAATATATTTTAAAGAGTTACTGTCAAAGTATAATTTCACCATTACAAACAGCTTGGCAACAACATTTGCATAAAGATCTGTCAGTTTCTGAAAAATGCTCAAATGTTGGGAAAATCAGATTCGTTAAGTCGCCTTTACTGAAACAGTCCAGAAATGGAGAATTTGTCACATATATTCATTTGTAACCCCTGCAGTGCCCAGAGTACTGCCATGTACAGCACAGATATACCAATATACTTCTCGAGGAAATAAATTATACATTTTATATTTTAGGGTAGATTAAAAAAAGGTTCCTTTATTTGTGCTATTTTCTTGCAGGTTCTTTCTCAGTCACTCTAAGAAATATTAGATGGTCATTTAGAACTTTGAAACCTTTTAAAATAGCTCTAAGGTCAGCATTGTGGAACTAAGATTTGAGATTATTTTGAGATGGTATAATTTTTTATGGTTTCCTTCTTACACATACCCCTAGAGTACTGATCTCTTTGAACTTACATTGGAGTTACTCACATTCATTTCTTTACAAAACTTTAAGCTCCTGCCTATAGACATGCATCCTATTTAACATACATGTCTTTCGAGGGGTATGGGGGTCACCTATAGTTCCTCAAATGGTGGTGGCTTGCAATTGCATTTGTTGAATAAAGAAATGAAAATCTCAAGATTGTGATGTATGAAGGATAATTATACATTAATTAGGGTGTTGCAACACTCTCCTCCTCAAATCTCATGTGCAAGGTTAAATGTGGTAAAGGATAGTTATCACAATTTGCTTCCTACAAATATAAAAGCTAAGATGTTTTCTAATCATTCCTTTTAGTTTAGTATTTTCTACTAACATTTTTCCCTTTTGTACTTTATATACTTTT
The DNA here is from genome assembly GCF_000325575.1 of Pteropus alecto. NCBI lineage: Eukaryota > Metazoa > Chordata > Mammalia > Chiroptera > Pteropodidae > Pteropus > Pteropus alecto. The sequence goes on from NW_006442484.1 coordinate 35,283,737, forward strand.
TATCTTCCAAGTCCCTGCCCCCACAAAAGAATGCAGTAAAGTTGTACAAAATGCAAACAATTAAAAAAGCAAAAAACAAAAAAAACAAAAACACTGCCTCTCAAGTTGCTGCTTTGCTCTCCACTGTATCCTCAAAGTCTTGCTTAGTGTCCAGTATACAGGCAGACTCAAAAAAATTTGTTGAATGAATGAATAAATGCATAAACACATGCTGACACAGTCCTGAGGAGCATCTGGATGATTTTACCTGAGCAGGGGTCAGGGAAGTCTTTATCAACAGTATTGTAGAAAACTTGAGTCTTCCACGAACACAGAGGCATTCACTCATTCACCATTTGGTGAGATTCTACCATAGGCTATGTTCCAAGATATGATCTGTGAATATTCCTCTAGGAAAGCACCATCCAATAACACTTTCTGTGATGGTGGTAACGTTCTACATCTAATATCTACAATATTGTTTTGCAGACTGCAGAGAATCATTGAAGGTTTCTACAGGGGGAAATGACGCAATTAGATTTGTCTTCTAAAAGTTGCCTCTGTTACAGTGAGAACAGAGGCTTGGGGCTGGAGACCACTTACTGTGTGGTGATATTCAACGCTAGCTTTGCATATTTTAGAAAGACAGAAAATAAGTTGGAGTAACATGATTTTCTTATTATTTTTAATTGTCCTATTATCTCCCTTGATAAGGGTATTAGGAAGTGACTACTGATTGGTTCTTCTCTTCTTCCTAGTTGGAGAGGGTGAATGATGAGAAAATTATGAGGAAATCTCCTGGGCTTGAATCAGAGACTGTTCCATGCAGAACAGAAAGGGAAGATAGTAGCTTCTTTCTGACCCTCAGAAAGAGCATCAGCAGTTGCATGGTTGTGGTCTGTCTTGAATCTTTGAGGGTGTTGCCCAGGCTCTCCGACCACCACAAACCACTCCTTCCTGAGGGGTGCGGTGGTATTACGTGGCTTAAATGGGAGGCATAATTTCAAAAAGCTATAGTGGAAATAGTGTTGGACTGAAAAATGTCTGAAAACTCTTGATCTTTGAAGCTCCTTCCTGGATTGATTCTTCTGGCTATGGAGCATGAGAGAAGTCATGAGCATCTTCTACCTGCGACTAGGAAGAATCAGGCTAGGGATGGGGAGGAGTCATCCAGGGCAATCAGTGCTGGGAAAGATGTCACTGAAAAGTCACAGAGGCAGTGGCTTCATGGATACTTTTAACATTATTTTAAGAAATAGCTTTGGTGACCTGGTGTGGCTCTTTTTAATTTTGTGGTAATTACAGAGATGGCAAGCTGCCCATAGATTTCTAATTGATGGGGATAGTTACTGGCGGAGCGTTGTCTTTGGGATTGCAGGCATTGTAGCTTTTTTCCTCCCCCGATATGAACTCTTTAACGTAGAACTAAAACTCTAGAAAAATCTTATGGATAGAACATGTTTCTTTTCAAGCTACTGATGTCCATTTCATTTAATTTTTTGTTTTGTTTAGTTTGGTGTGGGTTAGCAGCCTGAAAGCAGTTACCATTACCAATTCTAAAAATGGATACAAAATAGGAACATTTCCAAATTTGAAACATTTCTTAAAAGGAGTCTGAATTCAAAACTCTGACTTTACCCTTATCAAATGCTTTTGGCAATGTTGAAGAAATCTTCTGGGAGAAATTTAATAAACATTTCTTGGAGGGACAGCACGGAGTACAAACATCAGGGTGCCTCCACAAAATACATCTCAAACTTGATTTCTGAACAATGCTATTGCATACTCTGGTCTAGCATTTGGAATTCTAATTACAAAAAATCCCAAACTGCTTCTAGACTCTTCTCCTCCATGACCACCCTAATATTATTCATGCACTTGTCAAGCACAAGCACTTCTTTCTGTGATAGAAATGAAACTGAAATCAATGAACACAGACAATACAATAGCACTTTAACTTCTGACTTTATTTTTTTCCTCAAATAAACAGGCGATAAAATACTGTGTCCAAAACAAAAGGCATGGCTCCCTGTTTTCTTCTTTCACAGAGTACCGGACAATGTAAACAATAAATTTTGGTCGAACTTCTGAGTCCTCTTAATTTTTTGCCAGCCATTCAAACAACATTCATTTGTTTGTTTATATCAATATTTAACAGCATAAAGAGTAAAACAAGCAAACAGTCTGAGGCATATCTGATGTGCTCACATTATGAACACGTATCAACATCATTTTTAGTCTGGCAAAGAAAAACATTGCTTTAGGAAGTGGGTCATGTGAGTGTACAAATGCTTCGTGGACAGGCCGGATATGCCGTGGTTCTGGTCAGAGTACCACTGAAATACAAAGGGAAGGAAACTGCTTTATTTCTGCAGCCACACAATGCATCTAGCTTTGACTTTTTGATGCTGTCAGGATTATTTTGTAACTTTTCTAATATTATGGTTGAAATTCTACCGAAGAACACTTCAGCAAACAAAATAATTTACATGTAAACATTTGGAGCAGGAAGATTTAAAGATCTATTAACCTTCACTTATTCTTTAACCTTATGTTTTAGATCTCAGTGGCTAAGCTTTCACAGCAGCCAGTGTCCTTGGGGGTCAGAAGGCAGGCATGTGTTCCAGAGCTGTCTGCTGAGTCTGATACTTTGCTTCTCTAGAGCTAGGTTTCCGTATTTGTAAAATGAGCAGGCTGGATTTGATTTTCCCTAAGGCTTCTTCTAGCACAAACATCCCATGAAGCTTTTAGCCTCTAATTCTTCTGTATTGCAGAAAATCCACAACATATATAATCATAAACATCCCTCATAGGAGTTAAAAATAGTATCATTAAAAAAACAGGAACATGATATCACAGATTCAAACTTTGTCTTTGGAGAGATATTGATAAGATTATTGCTTTCATTAAAGGTGGCTATTGGTCACAGCGTAGTGTTATAGCCTTATAAGTTGGATTTACTTTAAGAGATCACAATTTAAAAAGTACAAAAACTCTTACTTGACCCTTTGTACATCATTTAAAAAAAAAGCAACAAATTTCAAAAAGAGGGGGTTTCCTTTTCTGGGTTCTTATTCAAGTGAGGGAGAATTTATGCTCTCCGAAGTGGGGAAAGGTAGTTATTAAGGATTATCTCCCTTGCTTTGGCTTTTGCCTTATTTTGCTGTTTTCATTTCCCACTCCTCATGCAACCTGGATTATCAGTCAGCTTGTTCACTTATTTACTCAGTAAAAATAGGAGCTTCTGTGGTAGACCAAGTATGTGCCAGTCACTGAAAACTTATAGATGAAAGGATTCTCTAACTCTGAGTGGAGCTGTATGATTTTAGGAAGCCTCTGGGGTCTCTGATAAGAACTGCAACTGCTTCTTACTAAATAAACAGAACCTTCTAGTTGTTTTGGGACTGCTAGGTTTTTTAGGCACTCTTAACACATAGCTACACTTATGTACATAGGATGACAGAACTATTGGATGTGGGAGCTAGAAATTATTTAATCTCGTAGATACCTTTATTTTATATGATTCAACTAGGATCACCAGAGGGAAACTGGCTTGCCTAGTGTCCTTCAGGGAGTTAATGAAAGATCAAGATTCATTTACCAATGTTATGCCTACTCTACCCTGCAGCCTCATTGTCAGGTTTTAGTAACAAATAAATAAATAAATAAAACTAAGATTCCTCCTTTTAGCTTAAGGGTCTAAGGCCTTGAACATGAGTAAAACAAAATTATGTACCATTGCCTGGAAATCCACTTGTGCATTAACCAGAGCTTTAGCAATCTGTGCTGAGTTTTGAAAGTGCACATTATCTGCAACAAAGAGAGAAAGTTAAAGTGCTGCTAAATACCAAAAAGCCTAGAGTGACAATGTACTGCCTGGAAATGAACACCAACAATTATCTAGTCATGCCGTTGACATTGTCAGCAGTGAGTAATCACACTCATTTATGGAAATGTCCCTGACTCTTAGGTATTGACCCTGAGCACAGGCATAGGAGGATGCTTAATGTTTCTTAAACAAAGTGATGCTGGCTCAGTATTTTTATGTGTAAGAGTCTTGCTTAAACCTCACCATCTGCTGTTCCGTGGATGAGAAGATAGTCTACATTTCTGAAATATTCTGCTCTTGCCATCACAGTTGAATTCTGGAAAAGAGAAAAAATTAACATTTTAGTTGCTGCGAGTTCTAATAGAAAACTAGCTAAATCATTGTGCAATGGACTTAGCACCAATACTGAAATTATGTATTGCTTTGGTTGATAAATATTTAAGAGTCAGAGCAACACATTTTCTTCATCATTTGCATTACTTCCATCTGATTCTTAGTTTGAAAAACTGAAAGTTTGTGTCATATGTTACATATGAGTGAGACCTTAGGCATAAATGATGCCCGCTCAAGCTGTGTAGGGTTTGGGGGTGGGGAGGAGGTTGGGAAAGAAAGAATAAAATCCAAAAAGAGTAAATTCCTTTCTAGTGAGGTGTTTTGCAGCTAACAAAAGATCATCATATTTGCTTGGGAACCCAGCAGAAGTGTAAACTCTGAATTACAGCTTTAAAATTGTTTTGCACATTTGAAATAAATTAATGACCTAAATAAAACAGAAGATGCTTACTTTATAGTGCTCGAGATTATCATCCTTTGTTGGGAGACCCATGAATCGCTCCGTGTAGATAGATGCTATAAAATATACAAGAATAGGTTGTTTGCATAGGATATGCATCATCTCATTAACCAACAAGACTCCCTGGATTGATAACTGCTCCTCGACTCTCCCATGTGCAGCTGCTGAGGAAGGTTCTTGCTTTCCTTTACTGCAATGCTCTGTGATTTGCCTCAATAGGAGGAGGAGATTATGAAAACGGGAACATCTATCATTAGAAAGGGCTGATTTTTAGCTTTTTCACTTCTACCTAAAGCATTTCAATTGGGGGGATGTAGAGATAGGAATGACCTCATGGAATTACCTCATTATAGTTGAAAAGAAATCACAAATGTGGCCACCCGTATTACTTTTGCTGTGTCTTAACTAATCTGGGATGGAAATGTGTCCCTCAAATCCTCCTCATCCAACGCACATAAACAGTACAGTTTTTTTCTGAATAAAGATTCCCTACAAGTCACAACTGTCTCATCTCTACCCCCCCAAAGGGAAAGGGATCTAATGAAAGTTAATTTTTGTACAATTTTTATAGTTAATTCCAAATAATATTACATCCTGCATTGATGCTAGTCATAAATATAGGCACCCATGGGAGGTGTACTTCTCGAAGAAAGTTTTTATTTCTCTGATTTCTGGAGCGATGAAGCTGGCAGCTACAAACTGTGGAAGGTAATTACTCGGACCCTGTCCAACTTTACATAAGATGCACTTAAAAGCCAGTTATGCTGCATCAATATGCCTGCAAAAACACAGAGTTAGTTCTAATTTTAAAGGTTTGGTTCCATAAGGGGCAATGGAGTTCTGGAGAGAATAAGACATATTGGATTTTGGAAAAGTCCTTCCTCACTCTTAAGATGTTTGATTGTTACAACGTGATTATAATATATCACATAAATAATCTCCTTTATAGATTTTATTTTCCCCAGTGATGCTGAGGTGAATTTTACTGCATAATTTGTTTTCCTAGCAACCTCAAATATAGAGTAATTATGTGTTAAATGTTTTTGCAGCAACATTTATGAAATGTTTCCATACCGTAATATTCCCAGCTGGAGACTGGAGCCACTGCTATCCCACATTTGAAGAGACCAGTTCCAGATGCAAGGGCCAATGATGAAACATAACCTCCGTAGGACTATAGAGATATTGTTATGTGTTAATCCCAAATTTTTATAACTCTCCTCCGCATTTTTGCTATAATATACTTGACTCACAATAAGTGCTGATGGGAGATGGGGGACTTGGATAGAGTAGATTAATGTTTACCCTGCACCCTTGGCAGCAAGCTCCACCAGACATAACAGTAATTTCACCCCTAGTAAAGCATAAATACTTGGTGTGCTGACCAGAATACGGTAGAAGTTTAAGAGATGGATATAAATGCAATTTTTCAGCAAAAATTTCTCTTTTTTTCCTCCTCTATATTTTTCCAACCAGAACCTTGTTGGAGCAAAAACAGGATTTTACTTGAAAGAAATGCACCAAAAAAGGAGATTTTTCCAAAATGCAAATGCAAACTACTTCCAAGAGTTTGCAAAAGTGCTGTGAGGCAGGACTTGTATCTGTGTGCTTACCTATTTTCATAACAGAACAGCAATGGGAGTACATAAGAACCTTCTAGATAGTTTAAGACATGGCTACGGTTTATGTATAATGTAGTTTTTTACTTATTTTGTTTTGGGGATTGCTGGCAAAGCAGCTCAAAGGAGGAAAAGACATTGGTGTCTAAAAATTTTGCATAACCTTCTACAAAGTGAATGAAAACAAAAACAAAGAAATACAAAAAGGAATACAAATTGCAGAGTCAAGAGTAAGTTTAGCTTTCATCAGTTTTCTTCCCCTAGAAGTCAGTAGGTAATTCAGAAATGTGGCCCTAATAACAGAAGGAGATGTTTGCTTGCATCACTTGGAACTCTGAACTTTATCCTAAAAATGAAGACAGAGAGCATCACGACAAGGCTCCGTCTCTCACTGGAGGCATATTTGGTCTGTATGAACATGCTGGCAAGAGGTGCTTCTCCTCAAAACATCAATTAAGTGGTATTCTGGGACGTAAACCCCTAAAAATGTGTGTGCTAGGTTAGGAAGTGATTCTCAGTGTCTATTCTTGCCCCAGTGCTGGGATGGGGCAAATCATACAAATCATAAGAGAAAAGTATAACTCTCCAACTGAAGATGTACTTTTTTTTAACAAAACAAAACAAAACAAAACATCTTATTACCGCAAAATTCTGGGAATCATTTCACTCACGTCAGGAGAAATCATATCACTCTTTGGTACTGAAAAGTTAGTCTTTAGAGAGAGTGAAAGAGTGAGAGCTCTATAGAGCAAGAAAGACAGGCGGACATGGCGATGGCAGCAGGTCAGTGGCAGGGGTCTCTTTTTAATTCACGAAATATATGAAATGGGGGAATAAGCTAAACAATCTTGCTGAATGCAACAGTTTAAAGAAGAATTCTCTAGCTACTTTACAGTTTTATGTTTCCAGCTCTGGGAATTTTATTGAGGACCCACAGCTCCAAAACACAGAATAAAAGAGGCAACTCAGATGATACCATGGGCTCTTTTTATTATACTTGAAGGAAAACTAAAACATAGAGAGGAAAACTGTATTTTAAAAACAGAACAAACACTTGGTTTTTAAATCGTTTCAGTAAGTGCAAATTTTCTCTCAGGTTCAAACTTTCACCTATAATATCAAAATAATTTGTTTTGATGTGTAGGTTAGCAATAACTACTATGGAAACATGAGAATTTTCCTTCCTTCTTAATTTTAGGTTTAGATGAAGGTAGAGTCAGCTGGAGTCCTTTAGAAATATTCTTATTGTTTATGGTTTTATTGGAAAAGTGTGTTCACTGCAAATAACAATACTGGGTCCTGCTTCTCCTTTCCTATGCCCCAGAACAGGAAACAGCATGAAGCGAGATTTGAAAATGGAAGCATTTGCATATAGTAAAAAGGTTTTAGGAATTATTAATCTGTATCTACAAAGTGATACGATAATAGTGCTGTATCTAAGTGAAATTTTCATGTTTTCAGGATGAATACAAACTGGCTCCAAGAATTTGTAAGAACAAAACTACTAGAGCAGCAGCACAACAAAAAAAGGTGTGCTTTAAATTTCCAGGCAGCTTAGAAAAGCTATTCCTATTGTAGAAATGAAGAGGAAAAAAAAGCACCCGAGTTAACTTTTTTCTGCTCTCCCATGGGTGGGGCTCCAAGTCAGAGTGGGTGGTTGCCGCAAGAAAAGAACCCACGGAGCAGATTGGCCATGAGAATTCTAGAATTTTGTCCTTTGCACTTAGACGCCTTGCCATTTTGCTTAAATGAAGGATATCTTTAAAAACATTTTTAGAAGGGCACAGAATTTTGAGGGGTTTATAGAATACTCTTATGTGAGCTATAATGCACATTGGAACATTTTACCCACAGGCAATAATAATAAGGAGCTAATGTTTGTAGGCCAAGGTTATGGCAAAGGTCTTTTTGGTCCCACGCAGTCTGTCTCCCTTCTCCCACCTCTCACCACCCCCTTACTCATTGGCCTTGTTGATGTTCTTTGAACTCTCCAAGCGTGATCTAGCCCCAGGACTTTTGCAAATGCTGTACCCTCTGCCTAGAATGCCCTTTCCTTGGAAATCAGCACAGCTTACTATCTCTCCTTTTCAAATCTTAAATCAAAAAAAAAACAAAGTCTCACCTGTCCTTCTAATCTAAAATTCCACCAACCCCACACCATGCTTCTTTCTCGTTTTGTTTTTCTCAGAGCACTTATCATTGTTTAACATCCTAAACATTTTAATTATTTATCCTGCTTATTGTCTTCCTCCCAACCATTCCAACTTCACAAAGGTAGTTTTTTTCTAATCTGTCTTCTTAACGAATGCATCCCTAGCATTGAGAGTATGACTTGAAACAGAGTAGAAATTGCATAAATATTTATTTGCTATATGACTTTCCTATTAACTCATCTAATCTTCACAGTGACTTGGTGAGAAAATTATTGCTGAGTTTCATGATGAGAAAACGAGCTCAGAGTACACTTAGATTAGTTACAGAGTCAGTAAGCAGCGGAGCTGAGACTCAACCCCAGGACACTTGACTCTACAACTCATGCCATTTCCTCTACACCCCTACACTACCTCTTTGGGAACTTTAAATTTTGAGTCTAATACAGTCTCATTAGAGGTGCATTTGTCCTACTTTTACATCGTTGATCACACATAGCAATTCAAATTGCTTATAATTAGTCACTGGAAGAGAAAGGAACTAAGATTAAATCATGAACTAATGCTTATTCAACACCACCTGGCTAGGCCTATATTAACAAAGCAAAGCCCATAAATGAGGTTGTTATTCTAATAATTTAGGCAAAACCCCCGCTGCTCTTCAATTGTCAGAAAATAATTGCTTCAGTTTTTCCTTGCATAAATCAGGGTTTTGCAACCTCAATGCTACTGACATTTTGGGCTGCATAGTTTTTTGGTTTTTTTTTGCGGGGCGGGAAGCGGGAGTACTGTCCTGTGCATTGTGGAATATTTGACAGCATCTCTGGCCTCTATTCACTAGATGCCAGTAGTACTCCCCAAGTTGTAACAACTAAAACTATCTTCAGACATTACCAAATGTCCTCTGAGGGACAAAATTGCCTGGTTAAGAATCACTGTCATAACAGAAACTTCCTAAGCATAGTGCTGGGTACATAGTGGATAGCTAATAAGCAGCTAAAAACAGAGCTAATAGACTTTGGTTTGCGTGAGTTAGAAAAATGAAAAGGTAAGATAAAAATGCCTCCTCTCCGCTTCTAAATCTGGATAATGAAAGGAAATGTAGGATTTGCAACTTATTGACCAATTGACTACAAAAAATGTGTGGTTAGCTATTGTGTATTTCTTAGACCACTAATGTGCCTAACACTTCATGGAAGCAGATACCTCCTTCCATGATATGAAACACAATAATAGCTAAATAACCCGCATGGTCATTCCCAATGTCTTCCTCTTTCCTATCTCCAATTTCTCATAGGTCTCTGCTTACACTATAAAAGGCCACTTGGAGCTATGACTTCTCATCTCCTACTTTATTGTCTAAATTCAGGCTCTTGGTATTTGTTGCCAGAATTTCTGCTCTCTTAGACCCTTGGCCCACTCCCTCCCCTACTCCAGGCCATCCTTTGCTCAGCAGCCAAGAGTATCTTTCTAAGACACCAATTCTATTCCCTATTGACTCCAAGAGCACTTCTCAAAGAGAAATCCATGGATCAAATACATTTTGGTGATACTGTATTAAACAAAATTTAACAGGATTCTTTACTACTCCTTCATACACTATTACATAGAATTTATGATTTACCAAATGATCAGATCAGAGAACATTTTCTTGAAAAATTTCCTGGCAATAACAGAACACATTTGGGAGAACATTGATTTATAGGGTTAAATTCAGTTTAAACGACATCATAGATGTGCAAGATGGTGAAGTTTAGTGCTAAATATTTGATTAACAAAGCTAAAAAAAGACAAAGTCCATTCCCTTTATGAGCTACGTTTTTGTGAGAGAAACCGACAGATAAGATAAAACATTATAATTTCTATAAGAGCAGTATAAAGAGCTACTGTAGTACAAAAAAAAGTCTTTTCTGAGTTGTGTCTTAAAGAACAAGTAGGAATTTTCCATCGTGGAGTGAGAAAGAGGTAGGGAATAGAAGAAGAGAATGGACATTGCAGGTTGAGAAAACAGAATTTATAAAATCAAGGGAACAAGGAAGCACAGACAGAAGTCAAATTATTCAATAAGGTGTGGGGAAAAGTAGAGAGAGATGAGACTGCAAAAGTACGTTGCAGCCAGATTACTAAGGGCCTTGCATGCAAGTAAATTTGTTTGGATGCTAGGATGAGGTCAATGCATAGCTTCGGAGAATATATATTTGTAGAAAATAACTTGGTAAGAACTGTGTTTGGAACAATAATTTCATTGGCAACATTGGAGCTTGTGATACCATAGCAGTGAGGCTAGTTAAGAGGCAATTGGAATAGTTAAACTGATACCACTCAACCTATGGTCCATGAACCAAAAGAATCAGTATTACCTGGGATCTTGTCAGAAATGCAAATCCGTGAGGCCTACCTACCCTGGAGTACTGAATCAGAATCTTAGGTGATAGGGCCCCGGAAACTGTGTTTTAACAAGTTCTCCAGGTGATGCTTATATAAGCTAAAGTTTGAGAAGCTCTGGTCTAAATTTCATATGAAGAAACTTGGACTATGGCAATGTCAGTGGGGATGATGAGAACAAATTTTGATGTTTGAAGGTAGAATTGATGGACTTCAGTAACCAACAGAATGTTGGAGTCAGGGAGCAGGAGAAGTTGAAAATTGCTCTGAACTTACTAACTTGGGTGACTAGGTATGCAATGAGGTCCTTAGTAAAGATGAAGACTTATTTTAAAGTAGAGACTATAACAAGTTTAGCTTGGGCAAGTTAAGTTTGAGGCCCCTGTAAGTCATTTGGAAAAGGTGATTGGTAAGCATTTGAAAGGTGGAGCTCAAGAGAGAGACTGACTGGAGCTGGTGGCAGAGATCTGGTAGTCACCACTATGCTTGAGCTACATGGGTTTCCCAGGACCCAAGGAAATGAAAGAATGAGATTCAAGGCTGGCCCCAATAAAACACCAACATTTAAAGAATGTATGGAGTGTAACAATCATGGAGGCATAGAAAAATGAGAAGAGAAATATGTCTTAGAGCCATGGATAAAGCCCGCTCTT